>NC_090915.1:7842289-8554852 GCF_040956055.1 Brachionichthys hirsutus | reverse complement strand
ATTCTTGAGAAAACATATTTGTTATTAGGAAATAAAGGGGGATATAAAATGGGAATCAAAGAGGCACATTGCACCATATCAAATCACCTGAAAGATGCCGCACTATTTATCTCAGCGGGTAGAAATGGAAATGAAGAAAGACTGGGAAAACAATAACATGTCACTCTGAACCAATGGAAGAAAAGCAACCTAACCCCCCCCGATGCTATTATTCCACCCTCACACACAAGGCTGATTTAGGATTCAGCGCTCAATCTCTAAATGTTTGTCAGTTCATTAAACCAAAGACAGGCTGCCTGCCTACCTTGAGTCCGACAGCGCAATTGTCTTCAGATCAATACACTGAACAGGTAGCTCATTTGAGCTCTCATATAATCAATTTGGTGCAGAGAGAATTACACCCGGACTCCATCCTCCTTCACTGTTACACTCCAGCGCAAAATGAGTTCCGCTCTTGTCACGGGGAGTTGAACCAAAGCGGTTAAATGAATTCTTCATGAACGTTCAACCAGAAGCAGCAGCTGTGCAGAGACGCCGCACGCTGGTCACTTTGTACACACTGTGTAATGAAGTGTGTGTGTGTGTGTGTGTGTGGGGGGGGGGGGGGGCAGTACATCTTTTTTTTTTCATGAAGTTAAAGCAACACTCCAAACAAAATTCATCTATTGAATGTCAAACACTCGCCTGCTGTTGGCTCAGAAGGTGGCCTTGAAGGTGGGGGCTGATCTCGTGCTCAGAGCAGCTGCATAATCCTGTCAAACTACTTTGTGTTTAATTATCAACTCAATCAAATCACTGCTTGTTATAATATATTGTATCTATTGAACAGTTTTATATGACATTTGACACAGGCTCTTTTTCCTCTTCTCTTTGTGCGACCTGGCCAGCGCACATTTCTCAACCGATATTGACTTTTCACGTCCCTGCTTATTAGATATGGATTTTAAAATGTGATAAGCGTAAATCTATGAACAATTTAAATATATGGCTGGGTCATTGTCTGGTGACTAATAGCTCTGACCTTTTATCTCGTCTCTTCTTTGAAACTTTCACTGTTTCCTCCTTCCAACACGTTGACCTATCTGTGACATCTGCTATTGACCGAACTTCTACAGCTGGTTTTTGATGTCAGAATTCTAACTCATTCACTGGTCTATATTATCTGAATAAAAAAATAGACAGGTTTTCTGAAACATTTATGGCATGTGTTACTCTGTCCAACCGAATTATCTTTTCCAAGTGAAATCCTTGTCCTCCAACTGCAGCTCCTGCATGATCCACTGATTTACAGCTGATGAATAAATCATCAGTCGGGGAAGTCCAGCTCTGCCACTGGTCATAAATGCTCAGGAGACTGAAACTGGCCGAGTGAATTATCCTCACACATTTCCAGTACTTGAAATATTTTACAGCACTTACGTCTGCCTCAGAGCTACCGTTCCATTAAACTCCAACCAGTTTAAGATAACGAATGAGACTGTGGCTACGTCCTAACCAGCGTCCACTCAATACAACCAAACTGTCTCATCCCATCAGGATGGCCACCCATGTCTTCTACACAAGTCTTGTATCTGTGTCTATTGTCCCGCTGGTCGATTTATCTGTTGTCATTTTAAGCGTTGTCTTATCTTTTCAGCTCATTTATTTGTCATTTTTCATTCCCTTTTCTTTGCTAATCCATCTCCATTTCATGCCAAAAATATTTGTGCGCATGGAAGCAGCAACCTGGTTTATTTCTACTCTAACAACAGGTTATCTGCTCTGACACCTTGCTTTTTTTTGGTTTGGAAGAAACATAATTATCTTCTCGTTAAAAATCTGTGATGTAAAAGTGCTTTATTTCGTTTGGTGATTGAAGATCTTGCACCTGCAGCTCAGGGAATAAAATGCCATGCCTGGGCATAGTTGTCCCGTTTACATGCTCCGAGGCAGTGGTTAGGAAATAAACAGGCTTAACTCAGCACTTATTTAATCCTGCACAGAGATGCTGTCTCAAAACATTTCAACTCTTCATGGGGAAAGGCCACAGGAAAAGGTTGATATAGTTGCGGTAATGTTCTGCTGATTATAAAAATGGTTACCTTCAAATAGTTTTGATGAGGGCAGCAAAACCATAAGCTGTGAATTTGTGATTTCAGCCTCAGGCCAGTATTAGAGGGAATTCTGCTATTGTACCCTACAGAGTGTGATGGTCAAGGTTCGTAGCGACCCAGCAGGTCCAACACAGTGAGGAAATATATCTGTTAAAGATTAACGTTAATAGATAATATAATATTTCTTCACCAATTAGCTTTCCTATGCAGTCGCCTGTGGCCAAACCTTTAACAAAAAAGTCAATTATTAGTCACTCCCACCTTCGTTTGCTAATCAATTTCTCACTGCGTATATAAGATTAGGCCTCATTTCGAGCCTGAACCACAAGTCAAATTGACAGCTAAGAGGCGGCCAGATAACCATATATCCTTGGTGATATTTAATCATTAAATCGATGTGAAACTCATAATAAACAACTGAGATAGGCAGCAATGAAAGGGCAGATGAACAAACCCACACAGGTAGCAGGATTTCATGAGGAAAGTTAATGATGGGCTGTTTATAAATGAATTTTAAACATTGTTGAACTTGACTTGGTATTGCGAGTTGTCTCTGAGAAATAAAAACAAAGCCTCAGAGTGTTCTTAAACCTCAGACTCACCCCTACAAACCTACACGCCTACCCAGAAGTTCTCCTGACCTGTCTAACTCCTAAACAAAGGCGACAGCTGCAGCACTGAGACATTTGTCCTTGTTGTCTCCTGTCCTGCCCAACCTGTCACTCGCACAAGGGATGCAGTACTGCCAGTGCCATACTATAGCTAGCAGAGTTAAACAAAGAAAAATGCTCTTTACTGGAGGGCAAGTGCTACTTTTGCTTTTTTTTTTATGATAACATTCTAAAGTCAATTTGAGGAGGAACATGTATCATAGTCAAATTGTGTTATAAACCGTCCACAGGCACAAACTTCTTCAAACTTTAGGGCAGTTTATGACTGATGACCTTTCCTCCTAGTTTGAAGTGTCAGACATTTATAAATAAAAATGAAAGCTACACAGCAGCCCCCCCCCCCCCCCCCCTCCTCCCATTATCTCATTGTACTTGAAAGCATCAGACCCATGGTGTTTGAATGTCATGACTCAGCTCACTTACCATGAAATCTACCATTAGAATTCACAGTCACGCTGCTAATCATTAGTTATATAGTAATTTTAGAAAGACAAATTCATTAATGATGATTTTCTTCAGGTTCTGACTCAGAAACGTTTGAAGATAAGCAAAGTTCCGGATATGATTTGATCTTCCTTGCAAGTCGGCAGCAAAATAGGTGTTTATCTCACGGTAGCGCTTCAAAATGAAACATTCTGCATCACCAGATCCAGTATTATTTTGATGTCCCACTACCCTGGACAGATCCAGATCCAAAGATAATTTAAAGGGCTCAATAAAGAACATTCATCGCTACTTGATGTTGCACCAGAGGCCTTATTTTTGTTGATGAAAGAAAGTGAGAGAAGATTGTGTTAAAGTCAGTATCAGTGAAAGCTGGGCAGTAGTAGTTTACTGGTTAATAGCTTTTAGCAGGCTTTAATAATAACTACTGGACCTATTTCCATGATCCTTGTGTTAAAGGTGGGCAGACCGCATTGCATATTTGTGTAGATCCACATAAATGGTGAATTCAGGGACAAATACAAATCTGCCGTATTTATGTGGTTGGTATCTTTAAGTGTATGCTATTTGGTGTGGCTCCAAATAAAAATCTAGATCCACCAGATTTGAATGTTTGGCTGTTAAATTTCAGTAAAACCGGCTGGCGTTTGATTTTGGATAAAGTTTAATTGAACTGAAGGGGACAGTTGGGCTTTACAGTCAAAGCTGTAAATGGAACAACCAAATTCCTATATTTGTACAAGTATAAAAAAAATATTAGCACATGGCTAGAGCTACATCTATATAATCAGTTTCAGTTCACTAGTTAATTCTGACATGTTGTACATGGTCAATCAATTGAATATGGCGGGTTGCAAAAGGTTAGAGTTTTCGCTCCTGAAAGTTGAAGGATTTATTTTTATCCCCTACGAGGAAAATCTACCTAATATGACAGTTTAATGCTCTTAGAGACATATTTACTGTGATCAAAGGAATTCAGCATTCAAGGTTTGCCTCTGTTTGAAGCGCTGTCTAATGCTTTAACGCCAAACAGGAAGTAGAGACAAGCCAGCTGATTGTTTTAAGCCTCAGAACGTTGGAAAGAAACCTGGCAGAAAAATTGCACTGCTTTATTGGACTGTTTGAGAACCTTTTTTTTTCTTTTCAGAAAGATGATTTGACAATCATCACAAAAGAATGCTGTGTTCGAGACTTTTGGATCTTCTGCAGCATAGAGGCTGTTACAGAAAGCCTTAAGACCTGCATGTTGATAGGAAAAAAGAAATAATGGATTAAGGGATATTTAGGATTTTTGTTTTTTTAAGTCTACAGCATTTATGCTGTATATTCATTGAACAATGCTTTCAATAGCTGCAGGAGAAATAAAACACTTAAGATGCGATAGTTGTAAGCGTAAGACTGATTAAAATGTTGTTGTTTTTTCCAGATTCAAACGCATCACAGACATTTGGTCTAATTATATGAGATCAATAATTAAAATGATCACATTTCAATCAATTATTGTTTTCATTTAAGTTTAACATTTTGGAATGTTCATGTGCCATCAAATCTTGTTTTCCATCTTGATGAAATCTAATGGTTGTACTGACATTTCTGTGAAAGTCTTGCAGCTTTCTCTGGTCGGTCAGACCGTGATACATTTATTTAAACACACAAGCAAACCAGCAAAACGCAGGACAGAAGAAGGGCAGACATCAGCCAGCAAGGTACAGGCAAAGCTCTTTTTCGTGGACAGAAGTCTAGATTCTCTGGACAGGGAAAAGCACAGATACTCGCAAAGAGGCAGAGTTGGAACCAAGACAGCAATGCAATCAAAAAATGCTGGAAAGTCTTTCATTACTGACAAAGAACAACCTGATAGGGCATGCACGTTGGGGAGTGTTAGAAACTGGGGGTTAATTGGAAACCTGAGGCAGCTGCAGCGGCAGGTGAATGGAATTAGTTCTGATGAATGAGTGGCTGACAAACAGGTGAGGAGGGCAGGTGGAGAGTCGCTACAGAAGTGTTGGTCATTGATTTTGATATGATCAGTGGTGAGGAAAGCATATGTGGCAGGAAATTAGAAATGAGCAACAGGAAAAGCAAACTAAATGATGGTAAATGAGAGATAAGAAAAAAGAGAAAGGGAGTCCAAGAAGTGCAGAGATAAAATACATTTAATTCTAAAAAGAAACCCATAAAACATTGATATTCAGTATAGATATTTTACATAAACAATTGCACCAAACATATGCACACAAACTCAGTCTTTTTTATAGTCTTTGTTTGACTTATACTAGCTAGGTGGCCACATCATTTCATAGATGCACATACCGGTATAAGATCTTTCCTTGTTTTACTTTGTACACATGCTAGCATGTATAATTAATGTTTGAGCTTCTTTGTTGGTTATTCCCAGGCTCCAAACACTGCAGCGGAATGCCATACCTCTGCATATTTTCATCCGCATTTACATTCAGATACCATGATGCAGATCTTGAAAAGACATTTAGGAATTAAAGTTGAATAATTTCCGTCATCTTGGAGGCCGACGTTGCTTCCTGTATAGAATAATGGAAGCCCAGGGGAGGGCATGATGTACCCGTCTCTCTGTTTGTTGCGTATTGAAGAAAATCTAATAACCTCATTTATCCTCCAGCATCAGGTCCGGACAGATTAATGGTTTAAAATGAGCATCCCCACCAAATAACAGATAGGCAGCTGTAAAGTCTTCAAAGCTGATAGATATTCTGAAAATACAAATTCTACAATAACATTGATGTGTCACTCAGTTACACCAGGACCAATTTGTTTAAAGCAAAGATAATTGCTTATTACAGCAGATGATTTTAGGATAATGAAGTTGAAAATAATGACAAGATACAAGAATGTAGTGAGGGAGGACATCGGAGTGGCTGGTGTTGGGGAGGACAATGCAAAGGACAGTGAAGAACATTGATTAGCCGTGGCGGAAAGTACAGTAGTAGCAGTAGTAGTCGAAAATAATTATGTTCCGCTTCAATTCTATAGTGAGATTTGGTGATCAAGATCATGATGTGGTAAACTTTAATCTTACTTCTATGGGCATTAAATTGTCACCGACATGCCAAGGGTCCAGTTTGGGAGATGGTGATCATGAATGTTTGGCCACAGGTGTGAAGGCAAGCACAAACCATTATTTGTGCCTTATTGTCAGCGTTACGATGATGTCACCATTCATAACTCTGAAAGTGATGAAAGGTCTAGTTCCATTTTCTACGTGGCGCAATTTACAAATGCTGAAATCCTTGATCAGTGTTAAAGCAACTTGAAAAACACCTTTGCTGCAAAGCTGCCAAATGCCAGCCCATTACTGACAGACGTGGTGCAAACATGTGTTTATTCTTTATTCGTCTATATTATAAATTCATTAAAGCACAAAAGTCCTCTTGTGTGTTTTCAGGATAACTGGATTTATTTACCTGTATGGAAAGGGAGTCTGAGTGTGTTTGCAACCAAAAGCAAAAAATATCATGTTAAAGTTGGTCACAGTGTTGCCACTGAGAGCAACTGTTCAAAAGGTCATTATCTATTATTCATGCTTTAGGTTTCGGAAAGGAATGTCTACTGCTCCGGGATTACATCTCTGTTATTTCCAGGTAATGACAACCATTCATAAGGGAGAAGACCAGTGAATTATTTCGCTCGAGTTGTTCCACATCATTTTCATCCCATGTGTATTTTTGACTAAGTACCCTCACGATTAACATGGGTAAGCTGCAATTAAAGAGAATATGGAGAAAAATGAAGTAGCTAGTCTGCACTGTGAAGTTGCAATACATCTAGTTGTTTTTGTTCTCTTTTTGGATTTGAGACCGTTTTCCTTCCCATTAAAGGCCACATTGGAGCTTAAAAGTGTCCTTGGACAGAAACATTGATCTATACTCTATGTAATCTTCTTCCATATCAGTTTATGCACAAAAGGTCAAGATACATTACATGCTATTATTATTAATTTGTCAACCCAAAATCTCATAGCTTCCGTAGATCCCAGTGGTCTGTTTTTTATACCAATTATTTTATCCTGCTGGTGACCAAAATCCACACCACCTTCAAGGTCAGTAAACCTTAATGTGCCAGCAGGCGCCTATGAAAAAAATAACGAGATTACCATCTCCCAGTTCGACTTTCTTCAGCTCCATCATTACCTAAAACCCCTGCAAGTCATAAATGAAGGCCATTATAGCAATGCCTCTTTGAAATTAGAAAGCAACGGTAGTCACAGGGTGAGAATAGCTATAACATTCAGACACGGGGCTATAAGGTCGAGGGATGTAATCCTTGTGTTCAGGAATAGAGTGATTCTGCATTTATAACTATAACATAAAGTACTTTCTCAAGTGTGCATCCTGCAGTTTGCATTAAGAGTCTGTGTTAGCTAGCTGCAAAATCCCATTTAGATGATGAAGGGATGGCACCCACTTCTGTCTCAGTCCATTTGCCTCCAAAAAAGAGCTCTCACCTGGAGGAGCCGATGAAATTACTAATTTAGTTGGCTGTAGGCCATTTCATTGGACCTTTAACTCGCACAGTTATTACTTTCAATAAGCCTGCTCATCGTCTGGGCACAGGCCGGAAATCTCTGACTTCGATTCTTCTGTGCCTGAGACTGATCCACGAGGGGTTGGATGGCACTGATTTGAAATGGAACAGTTTCATAATGCCACTTTCCCACACTGTGTGTCTTTTCTATTACGACTCCCAACTGGCCTGCCAGGAGAGTCATTTATTTTTGACTAAATAGGTAGAATAAAAAAAAATATATATTTTCAGCACCACAATGTGACCCATAGAGACTGCTCCTCTTCTAATCCCCCAGTTCTATTATATTTGTGTGTGTGCATGGGAGATGTAGTCTTCACTGTTCAAAAGAAATCCTTCTACATTTAAATCTATGAAACACCGGTAGAAATATTAATGAGCAAGATATTATTTATCTCCGAGGTTATGTTTTTGCCAATGTTTATCTGTTTGCCTGTTAGCAACAAAACTAAGCCCTGACCCCTGACCTTCTGTAGAGAGAAAAGGTGGCTAATTCAAGGAATTGAAAGACAATGATCCTTAGTTTCAGATGATAGCACACTAATAGAAGCATGGTTATGAAAATTATAGTTAGTTTATTCTCCCATATTTCCTCAATTCTACAAACGAGACCATTTCATATTATGCATTTAAATCATTTATTTTCAATTCAATGTAATCCCCACCTTTCATTTAGCACATCTTCCATCTTGTTTAAGTTAAACTTTAATTAGAACTTCCCATCTGTGTTAATTGCTCTGATAAGTTAAAGACCAGATAAGCATACCGGTGCACTCTTGGGCTTTTACAGTGTTAATTAAAAGGGCCAGGCTTCTATTTTCTACTTAAACTGCATGTCTAATTGTCAAAGTGATAACATCCTTTTAACATGGCTATTTTCTTTTACCATAATTTGCGGATGTGTCCAGTTTAGACAATCAAAGACCCATTTCTAAACCTTAGCATTTGTATTTCATGGTAGGGCAAATAATTTACAGTACAAGCATGAAATATTCTAACTTAATTCCACTTGAGCTAAGCTTTGTGATATTAGTCAGAATTCATGTTAGGTAAGATCATTTTAGTTGCATTAAGGCTAAATTTGATGTTTTTATTGGTATTATTTTTGTGAAATTAATTAAATTTATGTGAAATCGGGATTTGTTAAAAAAAAAGAAAAAGAAAATAAAAGGTTGCCTCGTTCAATGCCCTGAGTTCTCAGCAGGGAGTTGGATACCACTTTGACTTATTTTTGGCCCTGTTTCAAAACAAACGGAGGAACGTCTGGCTTGTGTGTCAGGGAATAAATTCTCCAGCAACTGCGGGCTTTGGTGTCTGATTTGAGTTTGTTTTGTCTCCGGTCGACTGTGATGGAGCTCTAGAGGGAATTCTCCTGCAGGGAGTGCGGTTGACAAGGTGGGAGTCAGTGGGGGAGGGATTGATATATCTCACAGAAGCTTGAATAAACTGTGGGTGTCAGACAACACGTCATGCTGGGCTTGGGCTACAAGATTTCATGTTCAAAGAGTTAGACGGTTTCAACAAAATTCCTTGGCTCTTTGCAGTGGGTTGATTGTCTGTGTTCCTCATCTGTGGAATAAGATATGCAACATTTCCTCATTATATTGCTGAAAAAAAATAGAATCTCCTTAAATGTATTTGCATTTACAGCATATATAGAGCTACATTGCAGACTCTATGAGATGTTGGCAGTGGCTCGGTCTGCAGGGACTTGGCTTCGGGACCAGAGGAGCTGGTCGAAGACCAGTTCAGCCAAATTATGGGGTGAGGACTGGTAGCAACAGAGATGCCCTTGAGTAAATAGGCAAGTGTTGCTTTTTTAACTAGAAAAGCAGACCTCCGCCAACAGCTCAATCCCCTCATAATTACATTTACACCGTCCACATGGTGATCTGAATCATCATCAAAATGTTATAAATTGTTCTTAGTATCTTTACACACCAACCATGAAAAGTAAAAATGAAATCAGAGTTGATCCAATTTTTTTTTTTACTGATTTTTGAATCTGTAAATGGGGTTTTCAATGTTAAAATTAAATGTGTTTTCCTGACCTCATTCTGGATCAGATCCAGATCTAATTCGGTGATAACATAAGGACTTGTGTACAATAGCCAAACTAGTAACTAGCTGCTTGCAGCCACCGCTGGAAAACTCAGATCAAAAATACAATATTAAACTCGAAGAAGAGTTGTAGGCAGCGCGATTTATTGCTGCAGCCGATGCTCACTCATCGAATCTTGTTTCAATGTTGCACTGTACTTGTACTGTGTTGACAATGACAATAATTTAAGCTTTCCATTCCATAGAATAAGATAAACTCAAATAACTGCCTTCTGTCCAAAAAGAGCTGCACAGAAAGCATTCAAATAAAGCTTAATTAATGTTATCATATTAATCCATATACTATTTGTGGAGGCTGTTTAGTTACCTAGGATGTAATGTGATATAAAGTGCTGATAGGGTCCTAAAGAAGCATCTCTGCTTGGGTCTGCTTGTCTTAAAAACAAAAGCAAGTCAAGAGCAATATATGACTTTGTTCCAGGCAGAGTGTGCTTTTAAATTAAGGGCAAAAGGTTCATAGAATCAGCTTTTACTGTAATAGATTTCCCGGTTTGATCCTATTAGAAGAAAACTCAATTAAGACGAAGTATTACATCAAGCTCAACAAGAGAAACAATGACATGATGTGCAGTCTGTCATATTTAGTGCCTCCTCTTCGTCTGAGTGTTTTTTTTTTTTCTCTCTCTCTCCTTTGCTTCTCCCTCCCTCCCTTATGTGTCCTTATACCACCTGCGTGCCCACTGAAAAGAGTTTCGGCATGCTTCAATAAATCCTCATCTCTTCAACGGTGCACGGAAGAGGACAGCTGAGTGACAAAAATCAATTGTGAAAATTATATGATTGTTGCTGGTTTGCTTTTCCCTGCAAGAGAAGAGTCAATATAGTCGACTGAAACAGTGGACAATGTCTTCAAATGGTTCAGTGTTCCCTGCATTAATGCAACTATTCTGCTGTGTGTGGCTATACATTTGGTAACTCCTCTAAATACAAGAGTACGCTACATCATGTTGCTTATAATTACTCCTATTTCTTTTCTGGTCATTAACATACCGGTACTACTCACACACTCACTCGTTGAACATCATCGCTGTTCAATGCATTGCTATCAGTCTCGAGATGACTCCTACACTGAGCAGAGAGCACTTTCTACAGTATCATACTCAGTATATCACACCAACATTAATCATTTACCCTTATTCACCCACGCTTAAATTTTGTTTTCAGTGTGGGTTTAGCATGGAAATTCAAAAGGACATAAGCATGCAATGAGCAGCAAACAATGCAGTTTTAAATATAGTATTCTTGTAAAAGAGCAGTGTGCAGAGTGTTAGATGAGAAGATCAATACCAAGGCCATGTCTTTAACGACAAATATGAAGGCTTTGCATGAAAACAATTACTTTTAATCAGTAAAAAAATACAGATAATGAAAAGGACAAGGTTGCGCAAAAAAGTGAACTTAAAACCAATACAAGATTTATTGCAAAAAAGCTCTTTTGCACAAATTTGAGCAGCAGATTTACATACAGATGTCCTCATGTGCCAGTTAGATTTTTATTAGAAATGCAACATTTCATTTAATTACATTTCATTATCATTACATTTCTTGTTGCAAACATTATATACTATGTGATTAAAGGGATTTAGTGCTTGATGTCGTCTCCCTAAGAAATAGATACCAAACCCTCCGACAACAGTTGATCCACGAGTCTGGTCCCTAGATGACAACATAATATACCTTCTGTCCTCATGGGAGTAAATGTTCATAGACCAAACGTCTGGTTCTGCTCTTGCAATAACTTTTCTCACAGCAAAAACAGAAATGAACTGTAAACAGTGGTCTCTTAATTCATTTTTTCTTTTTCCCCCTTGGGTAAACAACAAATCACAAGCGAGCTCAGCTTGCAAATGATGGACCAGTTGGTTTCTTTTTACCAGGCCTTGAAATATAATCAATATCACACCCATGTGTGAATCATAGACAGTCTTTAATCAAGACAGTTTGCATCAGTAACTATTCCCAAAATCAATTGATCCCAGGAGGCTTCAGAGCACACATGAGCACTGCTCCGGCTGTTGCTCCCCAACACCGGACAGCCTGTCTTGGACGAGTTGTTGGATTGCAGCGCCGGGAAAAGCATCAAGCGAGACGAGCACAGGACCCAGGGTGGATCTGATCAGAGATGCCTTTGGTTGAACAAGTCTCCCTTGGTTTACTCCAGGGTCATCTTTCTGCAATTCAGGAAGCAATACAACACCTATTAAAGGTTTCATTCCTTTTCTCGCTCTCGTTCTGACTGTGTATTTATCTGCAAAAAAGCTGGATAATTGATGCTTACCCTTGACAATAAGTCTCAAATGATGCTGCTGTACATCACTGCCTTTCCAAGGGATCCATGTAATTTGTTTGGTTGCATTAATACAAACTGCAGCTACTGAGTGAATAATCGTGGTTACTGCTTAATGTATAGCATGCATGCACAGTCTGACATGGTTTTACTGCCACTTTATGGAAAAAGAAAACAAATTAAATTCCAGATCAAAGTGCAGAATAAGGACACTGTGTTGACTTTACAATGCTGGATTGAAAATGTGTAATAGAATGGAGTTGTTACTTAAGAGGGTCAGCGAGTGGTAAGTATGTCACAGAATAAAAACGAGGTCACAAACTCACGGTACAGATATTCTCTGTACAAACAACAGTGTGGCAAAGATCTGTAATGCAATTTAGCATATGATGACAGTTTATTCCAACTGGAGCCCAAAGCAGAGCAGAAAGTGCAACATCGGAATAAATGAGGCGCAACATCTCCCAGATTAAAACTAGGAAATCTATGGGCCTTAATTGAATGGAAGGGAAAATCACTCATTTCACTGAACCCTTTTGAGCATCACTGGACTCTTTATTTATTTTCATAATTAATCTGAAATAAGTAATATATATTTCCTTAAAATAAAAATCTTTAATTCCTGGTAAATGCTAAGCACACTGATGTAGATATTGCAAATCTCAGACAAGGGTGTATTATGCATGTTTTCAACTCACTAGAAATAACTAAAGTGTGGAGATTCTACACCTTCCCAGCAATTTGTTTTGATGACAAGCGTGAGGTAAATAATAATCTGCATCTGTACCAATTATAGAACCAGGCCCCAAGATGCCCTTTACCCCTTGGTACTCTCCAGGGAAGGTGATCAGGACTCAAGGATGATGCAACCAAAAGGTAAGAGAGCTGGCATGCAGGACAGCTGGAAGTACATCCCACAGCCAAATACCTGAAAGGGGTATGTAAACAGGTGCTGAGAGGTGAGCTCACTGTCGCAAATAAGGTCTGAGCCAGATACCCAGCTGGAATAGTAAGGACACAGGGGGAGGAATCTGTCAAAACAAAACATATCTTAGAATACATGAAGCATCCACCTTATTGTTCAGCACCCAGATACTCTGAAATTAATGAGCAGAGAGAGGGCAAGGATCAATGAGTATCAGAACCGTAATCCAGGATGAAACGCGTAGCGTCCGGAAGACGGTCACCAAGGACAATCAGCCAAGAGGTTTAGAGACTTCCTATAAGAGATTGCCTCAAGCTGCAGACAACAGAGCTTAATGAGGAAGAGGGGAATGCTGGAGAAGTCTATTCCATCGGTTAAATAAAGAACCATGAACAAAAGAAGTCTCAGGCAAGTATTTTTGATCATGACAATATGAAAATGCTAGCTTGAGTTACATCCTGAGATGTAAGAGCACGGCGGTAACTGTAACTCAGCCGCCATGCACATGTCATTCTGCTTTCGTTTTCTCTTCCTCTTCCTTTGCTCTGCTGTTTTCTTTAAATCTTCAGCCACCATTTGTTGCTGTTGGATTATGGCACCTTCTTTTCGCTCATATAAAGCTCTTGTTCTGGTGACAGCAGAACTGTCTTCACGCATGGCCGGAACGGTTTAAGCAAGTGGAATGGTAAGGGTATTCAGAATGCCCATCTTGTGTGTCTGGCAGAGGATTTTCTCCTATAAGCTTCTCCATGATTGGTTCTTGAATCCGCACCCAGCTTTATTTCTGATCAGCAGTGTTCTCTGCCCTGGCAAGTGAGCTTAGCGAAGTGATCTCCATTCCATCAACGGGAGCCCGATGCCTCTTCCCGCCGCCCACATGCGGTTTCTTCGGTTGAGTTTTTACGAGGAGACTACCGTCACAGTTGTGGAATGACCGACAAGCCCTGAACTACACCTCGCTGAAATCCTGTGACAGCCTGAACATCCTCCACAGACTCAGCAGCGACTACGGGCTGCTCTGACTGGAGAGTGGGCTGAAGCCGCCCCGCAGGATGACACGAGGAGGCGGATCACTGCTGGAATCAATTCTAGAGGGGGGCAAACAAGTTACTGATGATGCAAAAATTTTGCATCATTAAGTTGTGTCACCTTTTAAATTAATGGGGATTGAATTTGTGGCGACCTTTTTTGTTAATGATCAATATGAATGGAAATTATATGAATTGGAGTATGAATCAATCTGTGTTGCTTGAACACTCACACTTAAAATGTGCTGTTCAGATGACTCTAACTTCGTGTACTAATTGTTAACTACTGCTACTAAACTGTGCCAGACACCTCTTCCATCTGCCAGTGCTTCAGGTTCTTTATTATAATTTGTCAGGAAGAGCAAGAGCTTATTTGCTTGCAGCATGGGGAAACCAAGAACGTCTGCAATTTGATTTGTGATCTGGTAATTGAAAACATATATAGGCACATGTCAATAATCCAACAAATCATTATTTTGTGGCAACAGTTAAGGAGTTCTTGTATAGGAATGCAGTTGGCAAGAAAGAGTTAAACAGTATGCAACTCATGGAGAAAATAGAATATGAGATTGCTGGGAGGCCATGACAAATAGCAGCATCTCCTTTAAAAAGCAGCATCTCCTGAGAAAATTTGATTCTGTGCTATGAATTTAAGCAGATTGTAATGTTATGCATGTGGAATATTTGTGCGTCACTCAGATAAAGCAGAGCTAGAAACCTGGGTGTTTGGGTATTGGCATGCTGATTTTAATGTGATCTACTTTGGCTTGCTTGCAGTAGACACCTGCAGTTATAACCACACTTTGCAATTTTATTTAGACACCTGAATTGTCTTTGCTTTTTAGTGGAAGGCAATGGTGTGCCTTGAAAGTCTGATAGTTAATTTAATGTCCTTTGGTTACTGGTTGAATTATGTTTTTCCTAACTCTCCCTTGACAGTTGATATTGACTTTAAATATAAATAGATTTCTCATCAAAAATATTTAATTGGAAACCTCATGTTATTTAACATCGCAAAGAGTGAGTTACCGGTATATGAGGATAAACAGGCACTCTGCCTAATTTGAAATTAATCATTTGAATATGGAGACAACTAGAGAGGTGCCTGTTTCTGTCTGTCTTTGTCCTCAAACCCCTAATCGTCCTATTAGAAATCAAGACACTGAGCTGATTTAAAGCAAATCAAGTAGTGACTTTTTAGAAGATTTAAAATATAATTACATTTGAGAATTTCTATATTTAAAAATTTCACAAGCAATTAAATGTTCTTGGGTCACTTTGGCCGTGACCCATCGGTGAGAATTGCTCATGTCGCTGGGAGTGACGCATTGCCTCATCACCGTGTCTCTGTGCTGTCATTCTGCATTGTTCATTGCTTTTGCCTGCTCATTTAACAACCCATGAGGGCACTATGAGGCTCTCATGTTTCGCCCACATAACATCATGCACTCTATCTGCCATCTGCCTGCAGCGTAGACCTGCAGAAATAAAAGTTTCCCCCAAAGTGTCCCATGCCACCTATGGGGAACATCTGTCCATTTAATTTGGTAAAAACAATCTGCAGTGAGAGCAAGAGATTGAGAAGGATGACGAACAGCCTACGAGTGTACGAGAAACGGCATTATCTTTACAGATTTCGGTCCCATTCATTGCAACAACTCAATGGAAATGCCTTTTAACTTTCCAATTCAACATTTAAATGCACTTTCTGTTTATTGGAACACTCCAAACAGATGCACTTGAATAGATGTCCTTCCATATACAGTAGCCAGGGGGGTCGACGGGCTTAAAAAGTGCTGCCACACATAACATGCAACCTGTCCTGCTGTGAAGACTTTCATTAAGGAGTCAAACCACACTGCAGCTCTGTGTTAAAAGATTCTAATCTCCACCCTCCAGCGTGCTTTATTAATCTCACAGATCATGTAGGATGTCCTTTTCATCCCCAAGACAATTTCTTCTTTAACCCAAGTACTACTATAATACAATGTAATCTTCACTGTTTTCTGATTAACTGCAGAACGTTGGGGTTCTAATACAATCCACCTTAAGCTCCTTCTCCAAATCAATGCATTTCACTCTTGTGTATATTTCACAGTTACTTTTCTATGTGGTGAGTAAACTCAGGTGATTTGCTGGTTCAGTGGTAACAATTTTTGCCTTGCATCACGGTTACGTCAGGTTTGAAACTGCATGTCTTTCTCATATTTGCATATGTTTTGGGGGGTGGGGGGGGGGGTGACTTCCATTTCCTCCCACGGTATAAAACCAATGAAGGATATTGAGCTGGAAAAGTTAGACTGATTTATACAAGATGATGGTCCCTCAATACTTTAGTGATGTAATGCACCACAACTAAGAGGATAGATGTTGTGGTTGCAAATAGTCCTAAATCTTTATTCTGTTCTTTATTACCTCCACCAAGGAGAGTATGTTTTTGACGCTGTTTGTCTGATTAAAAAAAGTACTTAAAGGAGGCTTTTTCCAAATACATTACAAGTAATATCAAGAAAAATGTATTCTGCATCTGATCCAGAATGAGGTCAAGAAATAATATTACATTTTAACTTTGAAAACTAATTTCTGGATTCAAAAATCAGTTAAAAATATGCTTAAACTCTGATTCACTTTTACTTTTCATGGTTGGTGTATAAAGATACCAAGAACAATCTAGAACCTTTTGATGATGATCCAGATCACAGCTGAGATGGATGTTAATAAGGCTTATTTTCATTCTCATTTAGATACCATACAATTTTATTTCCAATACTCTATGGCTGGCTTGATGTAATCACCCTACTTGTTTCTAGTTTTGAAAATGTTGATGTACTGTAGTTACATGAAATATTCGCAAAATAAAGACCTAAAGGTCCCTCCTACTCAGAACCCCCGGCAAATGCTTTGTCCAGAGACTGTAGATACGATCAATGATTAAGCTCAATTAAGTTAAGAATGGCAGCTACTTTAAAAAGTGATTTACAAACTGATAATATCAAATCCACATGGTGACCTGAATGAAAATGAGAGTCAGCCATTGTGGTGTGACTTGAATTGCACCAGTGAGAAGAAAAAAAAAAAGAGCGAGGCTATATCTCGGTGGTTTGTCTTCAGCTATTCAGATACCAAACGCTACTTCCTCCAATTTGTCTAAATTTAAGTATTTTGTGTTTTGTGTTACTTTTTGTAGATATAAGTTGCAGTTTCCAGATGACTTCATTAAAGAAGTGATGCATATTTACACCCATAAAAACCTTGGGGTCAACAGTTCAGCTATATTTCATGCTTTTGCTGGTGGGGGGAAGTTGGAGAACCAGGAGAAAAGCCACAAAGGGAAGGTGAGAACATCCAAAATCCACACAGAAAAGTAATCTGTTCTCGGGTGGATTTGAAAGCAGAACCTTCTTTTTATTGTCAAATTATTGCAGAAAAGCATTGTTGGTGTTGGTGTTCTTCTTTGACTTCTTCTAGAGGGCGCTGTGCAGCAGTGCAGACCCAGTCCTGTAATTCATATCAGTTTGTGTATTCTAACCAATTCTGTATAAGTGTGATGGTTTTGTTGGGTTTCTAATCAGCCCTGGCCCTGGTTTCTCATAGGTTAAGATAAAAATCTAAAGCTCTGTGTTTTCGGTTTTTCAACAGACTCTAAAACTTTACCTGGACTGACCTGTTGATTTAACCAGGACCAGACTATTATCCAATGGGAAATTTGCAGCAGGATGAATCATTGACTGAGGTGCTATGCTTACTTCCTCTTTCATGATGAAATGTTGAAATTGGCCATGCTGCCCCAGCAGATAAGCCTAATGCTGAGTCTGTGGAGGATATTTGCTTTGTTGCACTCTCACTCAATCAGCCCCGCTGCTTTTAATGAGGTTAACGTCAGGGCTCATTGCTGGTTGTTCCACAACTCCCTGCCTGCCTCCAGCATGCAGCGGAGCGATGCCAATTGCATTGGCACAGTTGTGACATCATTCCAAATGTCATTTTCTCCCCAGTGTTCATGCATGGGGAATGTTTTTTTTATCAAGGGAGAAGTCATTTGGGATCAGCCTGATAAAGGCATTGTTTGCAGAGACATGACTGCCTACCGGTACTCACCGAATACCGTCAGACAGGTCCGAACCTTGTATCTTGAAAATTACCACAAACACGGCTCGCATTTTATTATCAGACAATTACTTTTGATGTTACAACTGTTAAAGATGTTAAATCTATCCCGTCGTTTTTTATTTTATTTTATCTTCTTATATTGTGACTAGTGCAGACACCATTACTTTTCTATTTTCAGTCGCTTGGGAGTTTATGTTTGGCTTGTGAATCAGGAGCACACAGAGTTATTTCTACACAGGGATTCTAGTTATCTGGTTTTTGCAGACAGGATTTCAGTGACATGCAAGCCACTGATAGCCAATGTGAAGGTACGTCATTGATGAGATGTTATAAAGAGTTTGCTTACCTTTTGCTGGCAATGCAGTTCTCCAGTTCAGAGCCCAAGTAAACGGTTTGCCATCCCTGTATGTGAGCGAGTATAATAAAACTGAGACGGTGAGGTGAGCTTCTGGGACAGCTCTTCATGAGAATACTTCATTATAATAAGTACTTCATTATAAGTGAACGTATAGAACAGTATACTCTGTGTATTTATTGAAATAAAATGACAATTACTGAGTGCATTTTTATTAAAAAAGAATTGTTCTGTATTTTTACTAATATATGAATCACATGCATCTATTGGACAGAAATGCAGCTTCATAGGTAGCACCGTTAGCAGGAGCTAGCGTATACTGCCAGTGTTTCCCTTGAGCCGGTCTGAAAGGCTAAAGAGTTCAGGGAAACATTAAATACTGTGAGATGTTCTGCACTATATGGGCAGGTTGAAGCCGACTACATCAATGTGAGTAACTAACTATGGGATGTGACCGTTCCCCTCAGGTTGTTCCAGTGGCATGTAACTGCAGGTTAAGACAAGCAATAGAATAAAAATAAAAAGCATTGCTGACATTTCTGAATGCTCCCTGATTTGCATTTACTGATACCTGGATTCCATGCTGCCTGATCAGTGTTTTCCACATCATATCTATCATAGAATTATCCTGCACAGCTCTAAACATCTGTTCTTTGCCTCTACAGTGTGTTAATCTGTGTTAGTGTGAAGTAAGAACAAATATTGAAGGAATTATGGCAATAATATATATATATATATATATATATATATATATAGGATACAACAAATATATGACTGATACAGCTGGTAATACAACTGAAACACAGTGCTATGTTACCTATTTTTGTTGTGTACTAAAATGGGCCACAGTGCGCTGACTTGAAATGGGCTGGACTCTTTGTCCTGTCTCTCTCAAGGACAAGCCACAATTGATGATATTGATAAAAGCGTTTGGCTGAATTTATTTTAAACTTTGAGCTGCTTTCTGATGTTGCTGCAGTTTTTCCACCATGCATACAAAAACTCTTCGATCTCGGGCCCATCTGTCAGAGGCTCTCCTGCTCTCCACACAAGTCTCTGGTATGAGGAATGTCACCCAGGTATATTTGAGATTTGTGATTATTCGACGCGTTTCTGTTGGCTGTGAAAACATGCTAGCCCTCTGTTTATGAGGCAGGGTGAGCCACAGATGTGCAAAATGTTCATGATCAGCATTGTTGTTAATAGTCGTTACTAGATTACAGATTGCATCAGTGAGTCCTGGTTGGTTTGGTTGTAGATCTTAATTTATATAGTTTGTTCTTGGATGATACTAAAATTAAACATGCGTAAAAAAAAAACTACAAATAAAATGTAATTATTGAATTTAATTAAACTTTTGAAATTAATTCTTGTCATGTGATTTCGTTCCGTGGTGAAGCCTGACCAATATAAAATTTCTTTCTACAGAAATTCACTCTTTACTCTTGACATGTTTGCATTTATTTTACAGTGCAAGGTCTTATCTGCATGACGTGCCTCCTACTTCTGCGGTAATCTCATGCTCAGTGTGCATGCACTTGAGGCTCGAAGGCTTCGACGTCACTCTTGCTGAATAACGGGCGAGGATCGACTTCCAAGCTATTTATGATGTCACAAATCGTGCTCGTTGGCCCACCTCCCTAAATCAGACTTTCACTGAGCACAGACAAAATGTACACTTTCACCAATTGATGTGAAGAGAGCCTTTCAGTGTCAGACTCTGAACATATATCATTCTTCACCATAAAGCTCAGGCCTCCCTTTGGTTTTGACTGGAGGTAGACTTTAAGATACGAGTAGGTTGCACTGAACCCTCCTATATTAAAAACAAATTGATGATCTAAAGATGTATGACAACTGATTTTACCCTTTGGAGATTTTTGAAAAAGAAACATCTAATGTTAGAAGCCCTAATGCTTCTCATTCATTATTACTGACAATGATATGCAAATATATGCACATGAACGTTTGGTTTATTGGAGTTTGGAGGGTTTGAACGGCTGCTAGAGTGCGCTTATCGTCATTCTAAAACTGTGGACTAGCTTTTATGTCTGTGTTTATTCTTCTTCTTTGGAGATTAAGTCACTTAATAATATTCATAAACATGTTTGGAGGGACTAGTTGTGGGCCACGGGGCAGGTACAACGGTGAATGAGAACGCTGAGCCAGTGTATTTATGACACTGATGTGATATTTTATTGGAAACCTTCCTTAGTTTCTTTATAGCCTTCATTACTGCACTCATGAAGAACCAGTGACTGTTGTGAATTAAATACAGTCTGCAGAATAAGCATGATTATCTGTTATTACCTCCATAAACAAGAGGCTGTGTGATCGCTTTGTCTGTTTTGTGCATGAGAAGAACCTCCTGTTTGAAGGGATTGGAGGAAATTCTGTGTAGGAAGATCATGTATGTAAATTCACTTTCTTTAAAGTTTTACCAATATCATGGAAAACCAATCTAGTTCAATTAAAATAAAATAAAATATCCCATCTTAGACAAATCATAATGTTCCAGCCTATGTGTAACTAGGTCCAGATCCAGATCAGTTGTATGTAGGTGAAAAAATGTATCCCAATCCATCAAAAGGAAGAAAAAATAAACTATTAATATATGAATATATAATATATGAATAATTTACTGTGGAACAGCCAATGATAAACACACAACTCCAAATGGCAGGAGTATTTCTCAGCATCAATTAATTCACTGGTGTGTCAAAATTTGGCCTGGAGCAGATTCAAGCAAAATGACATCGCCATGGTGAAACCACAACAGTATTATGGTTTGTTCTTCGGTTGCAATGTCAAATGGAGACCTCCTGATGGCGATTCACACAACCACAGCACAGCCACACCTTCCTTGCTCATAGATTGCACAGTGACGCAGCGGAACATTGCTTCTGGAATGGATGCAACAAATTATTATTATGTCAAATACTGTAAACCACTTATTTTCAGAGAATTAAAAGCAAGACATCATCGTGTGCTTCCTGTGTTCACCACAGGCAGCAGAAGAGTGCCGTTTGGAAATGTAACCGCAAGCTTAGATTCATATATTCTTAGATATCAAGACAATGAGAAGAGAAACGCAAATTGACGACTGACCATTGCTCAGTGAAAGTATAGAAGGAGGTGGAATCTAGCAACATTGTTCAGGAAAACAGTTGTGAGAGTAAATGAGTCATGGAGTTTCTATTTAGGATAATGATTGTCGTAAGAAGCTCCCCAGGGGTTCACTATAAAAACAAAAAGGAATTCACTCGACTGGCTTAAACAATTAGTGTTCAGATGAGCTCAGGCACGAAGATATTACGCCATTAGAATTTATCACTGGAGAGATCTTACGACCATGTTTATCTGCTACAAGAGATGACAAATGACAAAGGCCTCGTGCGTAATTGCCAGAGACACCGGTCAGCTAAGTTCATCACATTAAAAGAGGATTCTGAACACTGATCCAATCCCATTTTCCTATGGTGCTATATCAGCAACCCATTGTCCTGCCATTGTCCTGTATACCTGTACACATTTTCCCAGTTTCCCCATCAACTTTGTTGTTTTCTGCCCCATTCTCCTTCATCCTCTGCCCTAGCAGTCCTTGTACTTCGTGCCCGACGCCCTGCCAGTCTATTTGTTCCACGCTCCCCAAGGTGACCTCTGTGTCTATATTTGCTTGATCTGTTCTGCTGTGTTGCTCCCGACTCTTGCCTGTCCCTGACAACAATAAACAAACTTTCTTGGCCTTTGAAGAGTTTGTCTTTTTCTTTTTTATACGAGAGCTGCATTTTTGGAGACTGAAACCAAATATTTTTTGTAAATGGGCTCCATACTGGCAACTTTTCAAAACACCTCCATACTGCTGTTGTATCAATGTACAAAACACAACTTCGGCTGAAAATGATGATATCACAGCCGAACTTTGTACGTTCCTATTATGTATCCTGGCAGCCTTATTCATACAGATATCAAAAAGCCCACTGGGACCAGAAGCATAACAAAAACACAGCATTAGACTTCCTGGTTCTGTTTGTACAACAAAGGTTTGACAAATGCAATAAGACAAAAACGTTGTCATTCAAAGACGGGCCTGGTTGTGCTTCTGAGTTCTGATGCGCTCTCACTAAGCCTTACGTCATTGTGCTGATCCATCGGGTTTCAAAATAGCTTCATGCTATTCTAAAAAGCCGTTTGTTTTTAAAAATGTTGTTATTTTGCAAAATGTGTTTCAACATGAGGGATGACTTAAATGTCTTTTCAGCCTCTGGCTCAGCAAGACTTTGAAGTTGGACCAAAATCAACTGAAGATCTTTGCTGTTAGATATGTGCCGTCTCCGCCTTAGTTACGGAGAGCAGGAACTAATTTGTTTTTCCCATGTGTGACCTTTTGCTCAGTGACCTAATATGCCATTTAACATTCATTCCCTGCCTTTTACTGTGACCTAATTTCAATATATCTTCCTCTCTTTTATGTTTTACCAAATACTTTTTTTTCCTTTCAGTCTCTGTATTACCTCTTTTATCTCTATTACTTGCTCAGTCGCCTTCATTTTTCCTATAGAAATAGTAATATATGTTTTCTCACACTCATGCAAGCATACATACATCTCCATAAAGAATTGAACCATCGAGGAGAAAGCCTCATTTTTACTCTAAGATTAAATATCGGCTAGTAAAGCAGTTGTGCAGACATTTGCAGATTGAAGTTAAAAAGCAGAACCTCTGACAACAGCTTTACCAGACCCTGTGGCTGCTTTTCACTTCATTCTAGTCTTCTGACAACCCTGCAGACGTCTCTAGCCGAGTGGGAGCATTCAAAGCCACCACGCGGCATTGTTTATTACTGAAGTATTTGTGATAAATCACAAGTCTCTGACAACTTTTTTCCCTCATTTGCTTTCTTTGTCCGGATGCTTTACTTCCCGCACATCAAAAGGTAACGTAATCCAACTTGAGGGAAATAAAAGCACACATGCCTGTTTCACATTAATTTTATGACTTTCTTTTAACTTGCAGTCGTTCTTTTTCTCGTGTTGCCCTTTTTGGGAAAATAAAATGGAACAAAACTCATGAATGGCATGATAAATCAATATGGCTGCTATAGAAACAAGGTTGCAGGAGGCTATTCTGTGCACTAATTTCTGGCCACAGCCTCTGCAGGCCTGTAATTAGTTTATTTGTTTCTAAATGTAGAGAGAAGATTTAAGACTGCTCTCTTTGCTTCGTTCTCTGACCTAAATGGAATAAATTGGACTGGGATTAGTTCTCGGCACAAGACTCAGCATGTGAAAAATGATTCCTCCCGAAGGACATTTTAAAAACCAGGATATAAAAGGATTGCAGCAAATGAGCCACTCAAGGATAGCGACACTTGTTCTGAATAATTACTATAATTTTGAAATCTGATAATCACCATAAGTGTTCTGTTAACATTTTATCTTTTTGCTGTGTTCGGTAGTTATATTTTGAATGAAAGGGGTATTTCCGATGCTTTTTTAAATACAAAGAGAGGCATAGCTGCATATGACATAGCTCGCATAGACAGCTGTTGCTATGGTGCATAAGAAGGTGGTATGAAAATATGAGTCCAGGTAACGTGCATGCATTTTGTTTTTTAATGAAAAATCTCATCTCATGTTGTGACTTCACTTCAAAGTATGTATATCCTTTTTACCATCCCGAACACCTTACATGCTTAAAATGTTTTATTTTATTTATTTATTATGCCCTCTTCGTTTCTCTATCTCAAACCAGTCACCAAGAGATCAGGATGCAATTCATATGCAAATTGAAATGAAACGCATTTAAGTTCCCTGCAGAAAAATGGATCAGAAGAGACAGTTGGAAAGAAACAAGTCGGTTGTGTGTGTTGTGCTGTGGGCATTTGCGCTCTTTGTTTCTGTACTCTTTTGTGGAGACTGGATGCATTGAATAATGTTGACTTGATTGCTGATGTAATGTTGTTGGTGCTGACGTCACGTCGATGGCAAACCATTTGTACTGCTACTCGTAGCTACCCAACCATTTCTAAGGAGAGCACAATGGAGATATGATTTCCACATTCATTGTGCTGTAGTGAATTTATCTTACATTATAAACTGCCCTCAAAACATGCACCTCTTTGGCCTCATTCAAAACGGCCCTAAAAATTCACCTTTCAGGGGGCCAGAAACGGAGATAGTCATCACGACTCTCTCCGGATCAATCCCCCCAGTTTTTGTCCACCTATGTTGTATATATTATGTGTCTTTTTTTATTTATTGTTATTTTGCATCTGTGGAGTAATTAATTTTAATTGAATTGGTATTGTTAAATGTCCATGATTTATGTACTAAGGACTTTCAACGGAAACAAGACCGCAAGGGTCTTGTTTGTTTTATCTAATAAATATATTCATCATCATCAAACAATACAACAGACATGTATGCATATATATTTGTAAGATCAACATACCATATTTAAAGGAAAAAAATTAGATGCATACTTGAAATATCATTTTTATGACTCACCCATGTCATGGTATTGATCATTAGAAGAAGTCCAGTTTATTTCCAGTTAATATTTTAGGATTATTTTGCCATACCATACAGCCGAGCCAGAGTAGATATGCTCGTGTTGAGTAATTAAAAGCCTCTGTGAGTGCTCATGTGAGTTTGATCTTTTTTTTTTTTACATATGCCTACTCTTGAGATCCAGCCGTCGCCCTTGAGCAGGGGGGTGTGTGGTTCCATGTAGCCTCGTTTGCGGAGGTGCAGCCAGGATGTGAGCATTGCTGCTCTGTAATTGACGGGGCTGCATGTCTGTCATGCTCCGCTACAGGCAGCAAGGCCCCGGTCCTTTGGGAGGGATGTCATCCCAGCACAGGGCTCAAGACTTTGGCATCGTGTTTTAACATCTTGACACAACTCAGCTGCTTAATGAAATGCATTAGAGACCCATGGGCCAGCTCATACATCGACAAACATTCGTATATGCTCCGAAGAAAACTCCCTCTCTTTGCATCTCACAAAAATGTCAGTACTCTGCATAACTGTGTCTGTGTTCCGTGCTTCCTTCTGAAGACTCTCAGATTCCTTGCCTTTTCCTTATGCATTGTCTGATTTTTAATAAGGCAGGAGGAGCTGTTCTCCTGGATTCATTATGCAGAATCAGAGTCCTTTTGATCTGCAACAAAAAACAAAATGATTTGTGCTTAATGTGTTCATCTCTCCCCGCCTCTTCCCATTACTTTCTCACCCATCAAAATTAGACCAAGGTCAGTTCCACCATTAGTCAACAACACACATGAGTGATGCCCACGTTTTAATCAAGCAGGGCTATTAATCCCCCATCTAGATACCCCATTTTGCTTCTTATGTGGAGCTGGGGTAAATGGATATGTACTGTAGGACTGTATCAACTAGTAAGTGCGCGGTATAGCGGTCGCAGGATTTATAATGTATCACCAGCCAATGAACACAAATAAGCCTGCATCAGCCTCAAGCCTTGTGCGCTGCAGTGTAATATACAAGCAGTACAAGAATACAAAACAGTGAGAATAGTATTTGCACGCATTTAGCCGGGCTCCCGTCTAAATAGAGAGACTGTCTTCATCAGTTCACAGCAGATTAAGTTCCCCAGTTTTAATCTGGGCAGAACCTCTCACTGGTTTATGTCCCAGCTTTGTATGCTTGTCAGACTCTTATATTTAGAATCAGACAAAGCAACAAACCCCTGCAGAAAGATGGCCTGGGCGATGAAGGGAAGATGTGTGGATAATTGACAAGATGGATGGATAGGAGATGGAATCAGGAATGAGAACCGACAGCCTAACAACCAACTTTTTTTTGGCTGCTTCTAGTGGTTGGCAGGCGAACAATGCACTCTCAGAATGGCTGATATCTTTCTGTGCAGTTCGGCTTGTAAGTCGGCATTTGTAACCACTGTAAGGTGCCACTGTATACCACTCCGTAGTGTATTAACAGAAAACGTAGGAAGTTTATTATCTTCTGGTTTGGTAATAAATTCCCATTTGAGCCTCTCCATCTTGCATTTACCCAAGAGTGATAGCTTTAAGGGGTAGGCGGAGTTTTTCCACCCATACAGACATATTGTTAGGAGCACTGTGGGAGCCCTAACCATCTGCAAATGAAGGTGTTGTCTTTGTCATCCTCATGCCACATAAACCATTCAAACACTGAGGTGCCGACCTGCTCATCAGGAGTGATACAACCCTTTCTCCAATCTGAAATACGTCCGTTTTTTCTGTGCTCAGTTGTTCACATTCACACTTGTGTATTGATGGTGCATTGACACTGGGGCTCAGAATCTTCCCCACGGGCGCTTTAACATGCAGATTGGAGGAGCTGGGATCAAGCCTCTGAGCTCTCCAGCCTCTATAACCTCCCAACATGAAATCTTACTGCTCAGTTCCTTCTCTTGACAATAAAATATGATTCAGCATTTTCCTCCAATGTGTATTTTGTTTTATTTATTGATTGATTGAGTCGGTAGATAATCCTGAGATGCTAATTATTTAGCCTCAACATGTTACCAAATCCTATCAAACCCAGTTAATTAAGGAGTACTAAAACGCACTTGGCAGGAGATTCCATTTCTGGCCTTTTTCTGTTGGCTGGATTCATGTTGTGCAGGAAAAAGAATGGCAGCATACCTGCTATGAGCTCACTATTTTTGCACCAGCAATCTTTTATGCCAAAACGACTGCCTGTGCCTGTGTGCAATCTGGAGAGGCATATGTCAGCGTGGAGAACAATAAATAGTAGCAGGGCTCTATAGACGGACGGAACTGAAGAGACCATTGGAAGTAAATCATTCGACATTTTGAGACGTAATCACGGTCAGAGCTGCAGTTGCTGGTGTCCATGAGTTCAAGTCTCACAATCCAAGTTCTGTAATAGTTTCGTTTTCATACAAATGACTGTATAACATTTTATAAAATATTGCAGTTGAAGATCATTTATTACATTACTTAAAAAATAATACTGACCGACAATTTCCTTACTCACCATGGGCACAATTATTTTTACCTAACCTTGTCTTTACAAGAGGAGAGTTTCTGGTGGAGGAGAGTTAGGAGTTACGGGCAGCGGTAGCAAGGACTTATTAGGAACTACAGTCATGGCCAAGCTGAGTAAGGTGAGCGGAGGCAGATTGTTTGCAGACAATTTGCTGTGGAGTCAGGAAAGGTTTCCATCTGGTCAGTTTCCATCTCTGTCATCAGCAGCGTTTCACTGCCATGAACCTTTATGGCATCCAACCCCTCATATCACTGCCTGAGACCATGAACGATTGACGATCCACACACACCACCGACATTATTATTGCCGTACCTCTCTACATGGTATGCCTGTCTCATCTTAGCACTTTCTCACACAGCCTCTTGTCTTGTATATTTAGCTCTTTTGAACTCTTCCCCTTCCCCAATTTGTTGAGATTTTGTCGAATGTCCTCCCTTATCTCAATCCCTTGCCTCTCCTCTATTCTCAATTTGTCTTTCTTGGCAAGGATACATCTCCATCTCTCTCTCTCTCTCTCTCTCTCTCTCTCTCTTGTTTTGTTATCTCCCTCTCGGCCCTAACATCCCGATAGCACAAAAATGAAAAGGTAGCATCATCCTGTTATCTCTTCTGCAATCCAACAGTTTTCTTGGGAATGTAGCTTCCTTTTTCTCCTATTGTGATTATTTTGATTATTGTCCTCAATATCTTTGCATTTATTTTTTAATTTTCAATCATTTTTTAAATTATACTGTCCTACCTTGAGTTTAAGCCATTACTGAAACATAGATGATGATGATGATGATGATGATGATGATGATCACAATAGAAAATGCAGAGTGAGGAGATAAATATAGAGAATAATTATCTGTCTCTTGGATGAACTGTGACAGTTTCAGTCATTATAGTGAGAGTACATCCTCATTAAATCCCAGATACAGACACACATGTTCTGTCACACTGCCTTCTGAAATTTGCTTCGACTTGCATTTGTTTCCTGGAGGTTTATCTGAACTCTTTCTATAACAACCATAACTTTGTGTGCTACATGCTGTGCAGATTTATATTTTTTTGTTGCATGTACCAATAAATAAATAAAAAAATAGAAAACTAGGACCACTAATTTCAATTATGTTAAAGAGATGTTAAATCAAAACTGGTAATATCATGAACTTAGACAATAACACCACTGGGTGGCTTAAATGAACTCCTTGAAACTCAAGCAGAATCTTACAAATCTCTGAATTAAATGCAGAGAGAACCAAATGATAAGTCATGATGTGCCGTCTTCACGTATCCAAGTTCTAAGTGAAATAGTGTGAAGTAAAAAAAGCTCACCGAAAAATCCAGATGCTGCGGAAGTGGAGTAAACCTTTCGTGTGTGTGTGTAAGATTGAAGTAAATCATTAATCGTAAGGTTTGTGGTTGTTCAATTAAAATAATGAGATCTGTCCATCATTCATAAGCAACAAATACCCACCTACGTAAGCATCTGTCCAGGAAAGACGTTGTCCCATTGACTTCAAAACAAGTATATGTTTTGTGAAATATAACCCTTCATCAAACTGCACCATAGGGCATCTGCTGCAGGTTGACTGAAATGACATCTTAAGTCTCGTTAATCATTCAAGACACTGGAACACGCTGGTCCTGGGTTTTTTTTTAGCCTTGGGTGTGAAACAATAGTGAGCAAATTTAAAGGTGCCATGATGCTGTTAATTTAATGCAACTTCCGTTGTTACACCCTGACAGTCCTGACTGCATTAATACCTGCAAGGGGAGCTTCTAATCTTGTTTTCCAAGCTTTTCTTCACTGCTGCCTTACACTCTAAATATCTGTATGATGGCCAGTGGGGAAATAAACTGTTTGTTGATGACCAGAGTTACGAATACATGACCCTCAGATTTTTTTAAAAATAAAAAACAAAAAAGACGGACAGATCGATCAAATAAATGATATGTGTTACTGTGTGTGGTACTTAAAGGTTGGGGATACAACTGGGAGAGTGAAGCCAAGAGGGGCCTTAAAAGTAATCACTAAAACCTTCAGATCTACCCTCGAACATGGCGGGAGGCAGCGCCATCCGGCTGAAAGCAGGAGCGATGAGATCAGGGCTGAGCCCTGAAGGTCCTGCCAGCTGTTTTGGACAACCTATGGATTTTCTGTTCAGGCAGGTAAAGCTGCTGAAGTAATACAAGCATCAAAATATGTATGTGATGCTTTGAATTCCTTCAAAGAGGCTTCACAAAGGATTGTTGTTTGGGTGTAATCTTTGACAATAAATCCACGGTGAGACTCATCTGTAGCCTCAGCCACCTGTGGACAGCTATATAGTGTTTTCTTTTCACTGCTGTGTGTATCCAGTGGAGAACTAATCTAATTTGCACAGATAGTGGTAAAATTGGGTAATTAAACCACTTGGGAGTAAGCAGTTAAGACTAAGTGCCAGGCCCAGAGGCCACTTGGTGCAGGATGGTTGACACCATTTCTTTTAGCAAGAGCTGAGTATGTTTTCTTCCCTTGCTCTGTCTCTGTGGAACGAGACATTATAATTAATATTCATGAGGCACTATAATATAGCGGGATAATTTTTTGAAAAATATACAATTATAATGATGCTAATTTCATATGCAGATTTGACCTCATAACAGGTTTTATATATATATATATATATATTACCAATATAAAAATAATTTAACATGGCTGTTAGTGCAGAAACAGTCACCTCAAATGTCAATTCAAGGTTCTCTTTAATATGTTATGTTGTACTGGTTTATTGGTCACATCTGACCAATAAAGGCACACTAAGCCATAATAAGGGCTCTACTGGACTCACCTCAACTTGCCTTTCGTGTCAGGTATTCTCGTGGAAGTTATTTTCCATGAGAGGATAAGGCTTGGTTGTCATAGAAACACTACATGATAATCTTTCATATGTTTTTCAGGTTGCCATGTCCTCCCATCATGTCTACTGAATAAAGAACCGATGCAGCTGTAGTAGCTTGACTACTTATGTGCGTGACATGTTGCCATAACGATGCAGCAATGTATTCCCGGTTCTTGTTTCTTTCCCATCCCTTTTTATTGAATTACTTCTTCACTATCTTGGCGGACTAAAACAATCATATTTGGGGGCATGTAGTGTGCGTACCTCGTGTTCTGTAGCAGCCGGGGTTCAGCCCTTTGATGCATTTCCTCTTACTGCTCTCTCATGTGTTTCCTTTCCACAAATTAAAATATACCCAAACTGTCATGTAAAATATCTTGCATTTGAATATTCTCATCTTTATGTGACTTCTGCCTTTAAAAAACCCAAAACTTTATTTTAAGTCATCGTTAAAAGACAGGTTTCTCCTTGTCCTTGAATTAGGAGGCTGGAGGAGGATGACTATGTATAAGTGAGTTGATGAGTTTGGAAAAGAACTGTGGAGGAGGATTAAGTCTTCAGAGGGTAATGACTTGTTTAATTAAATAAGCACTTATTGTTGCTAGTGCCATTGATGATATCCACAGTACCTACTGAATGTAAAGTCAATTTGAATTCATTTAAATGGTGAATGTGATTGTGTCATCTGAGATGTTGTCTCGTTGGTGTCATATTGAATTCTAATACAATATCTTATTTATGCATCTTTAGTTGGAGTAAAGTTTTGTCAGGGAAAGTTTGGCAAATGGCTGAGAGATATTAAGGTTTGTCTTTGTCTCTTTGGAACACAGCCAGGAGAGAGTGAGCTGCTAATGACCAGTAAGTGGCCAAACTCTTCATTTTAGGGATTCTCATTTGTAACTCTAATATGTGTACAAGGTCCCACAATGAAAGAGTTCAATGTTAATAGAATTAGCAATAATGAATTAAATCAAGTCAAGCAAAGTATTTTTGTCAGAAGATCCCTATTATTTTTCTAACAGGATTGTAGAAGGAACTTTATGGGACAACACATTGGAGTTATTCAGTGACATGATGGATATTATCTCTGACATATAATGTTCTTTTTGCAGATCATTTTTATCCCCAGGGATCTTTGGTCACACTTAATTGTGTTGGTTTTACAGGGACCAGTGTCGTCAAATGAGGAGACATGATTAGAATAACTGAGTGGTCCAGCAGTGCTGCTTCACAGACAGCGAGGCACAATTTGGATCGCTTTCAAATGTTATCAATAACCAATGGAATGCTTACAAAGCTTGCCATGATGCACATAGAGTATGTAGGTAGCTGTACACATCATTCTGCAATACCCCAGCAAAGGTCGTAGTCCCAATCAAGCCAAACAAGAAGTCAAGTTCGGAGGCCTGACCCATGTTTGCAAAGAGTTTGGGGGCATTTCTTTAATATTTTTTATAGCATTGTGAATATTGAGTCCCAATTCACACAACACATACAGATGATTGCTCATATATTAGTATTCTGCAATATCATATGTGGCCATTCAACAAATACTTTGACTCCTAAAAAAGACTCCTAAGTTAGATGAATATGCATGTGACACTTCTCTGTTTAATATACCACTATATGTATTTAATCCCACGGGGGGGAGTCATCCCACCTGTGGATATTGTGACTGATGAAATTAAAGAGCGGCATTGACGGCTCACCGGCTGCTTAGAGGATTACTATTTAGCAGAGCGACTCATTCGTTGTGGTCTCTGCTTGAATGACACTGAGAATTAATGGCTGCATTATTTTTGGCTTTGTGTTCTTGTGTCAATACAACTTTACACTTTCTTTGTCCATTTAGCATGAGAAGAACGTGCTGATTAAAATCTGTAATGGGCACGATTGTTAACCAATAGCCTTTGGCTCACACAGCTTTTTTACACATTTATAAAGCTCAGCGCCGATTCCCAGATTAATAACCCTTTATTAGTACTGTCAGGATGTAATTGTAATTGTATTGATTATTGAAAATATATGGAGCTCTTTGTTTCATAATCTGTTAATTTGGTTTTAGGAAATGCTATGGCTGGTAAAACCGGGAAAACCTAGAAACCAACAGAGAACTGCAGCTCAGAACATTCGACTCCAACTTCCTCCCATACATGATACCGTAATTCTATCATAGGATGTGTCATATTGTGTTTTTCAGCCTCCATGTTCACAATACAGGAAATAAACTTTGTTGACAACAGCCAACAGTATGCAAAACAGTTTTAAAACACATAAAACACCTTAGAAGATAAATAGATTGTGCAGTAACAGAGTGTTGGTTTATAATTAATTGGTGCTACCTCATTATAGTTTGATTTGTGTTTGGTGGAAATGCCTTTCTCTCAATTTCTACAAAAATGCAGAAATGAAAACTGTAGTTTTAACTAGAGCCCCAGAGAATATCACTGACACGATGTGAGTTGTAAAAATATTATTTCTATTCACAGTACTACCAAGACTGTAATGATACCAGATGGTGTTTGTTTGTTTTACATGAAATATGCACAAACAAGAAGCACATCAACAACTTCATTTTAATCATTTCACCTGTGGGCGATCTCATTTGCTCTCTTCAAGTGTCAATCGAGTTTCGACAGCGTAATTTATGTACTTGCTTTTGAAACACAAAACTTGTCGAGATTAAATCAAGATCACAGTTTTATATTTCATTTAGAATTAAGGTCAGTATATGGAGAATACAAAAAACCAGGCAGACTAGTCTAATACATGAGAGACGGAATCTAAAGACAGACCTTGATGCCCAATTCAGATTTGTTGCATAAAGGGCAACATCTCACGAGATTATAAATGGGTTTGAGTATTTATACAGATGACTGTGATAAAGGGTTAATTATCCAAGTTACTGTTTTGCAAATCATTTCTGGAGGTGTGCAAAAATATTGGTTGAACTTTAAGGTGGAGAAGAATGAGGAGAGCCCTTATTGCAGTCTGGGCGTAATCGATTTCATTAAAGTATGATTCACGTTGACAGGGTTATAGCTAAACTGTGTGCTTCGACAATGCTTCGACAATGAGGACAATCATCTTTCCCCGACTAGAGGAGTTCAGTCTGAAATGAGTCGTGAGACAAAACATGAAGCAGATGGCTGCAAATCTGATAACATGAAAACATACCTTAATCTGTCTGTCAGAACTCTCTCTCTCTCTCTCTTATCTACTCATTGATCATTCTCTGCCTGCCTTCCACTCCTTCTTCCTCCTCCCTGTTAGCGAAGGCTACATGAGCAAAATCATTTGTCGTGCAAAATATTTATTGCATTTAACAGTTAGCATCAGTCCAGTCCTTTCGCGGTGTGTCTGTCTATTGTGTCATTCTGCTGCAAATCATAAGCATGTGAGTTGACTAGATGCGAAAAAAAGATGTAACCACTGTCTTCAGATAAAAACTATCCATGCAAAGTAATATACATTAGTATTTTATCAGAATCTAACAGACATGTAGATGCATGGGACATTGTAACAATTACATGCACATGTATTTGATCTTAATTATTTCCCCCCCCCACATCCTTTGTTTCTCTACCTGCCCACCAGGTGTCTTCCGACACACCAGTGTTTTCCTGCTAATTACATCAGCTGAGTCTAATTAGTCATTAGCTCCTGCATGTTCCTCTGTAGGTTCTTAAGATGCCGAAACTGGAACTCTGTCAAACTCAACTCCAAAAACTTGCAAGTTCCCAACAATGCTCAAACTTTTCACTGTTTCTTCTGCTCTATCTCTTCATCCAGACAAAAGCCACGTTCAATTCAAAAACAAACTTTGTACAAAGTGATTGTTCTATTAATTTAGATTGCAGCACTAAATTGTAGGGCATCTGGCAATTCCAAATCAAAGAATTCAACAACAGCTTTTATAGTTGACGGATGAGTTACTACTACATTAGATAAAAGCAGTTCTCAAAATACCTCACATGACTCTGTTATCATATGATAATGATACATCTGGCACATTTATTTCAATCAAGTATGACAAGTAAAGGAAGTACGGATAATTATTCATCGCTGCGGACAATATATGATAATTAGCATGTCAGAAAATATTTAATGTCTCAAGGGGTTTGTGATTAAAGGCCTTCTACCTCGAGCAACAGCAAGATGAATCCGGCGGAGTCCGTCTGCTGGTGGCGGTGGTGGCTGATGAAATGATGAAGTAAAGTATTAATTCTGTGAAGATTCAGCAGAGATGGGAGGGGGTGGTATGGCAACCATGAAAGAACAGCGTACAGAGTGGGGTGTGTCTATGTTCCTACTACTGACACACCTGTCATATGTAGTCTTCAATGGTCATGTAGTTTTGAGAGTCACTGGAAATTAACCTTATCAAAAGTTCTGAAACTTTTAATATATTCACAGGATTTGAAACTGGAGAAGAAATATGCAGTTTATCCATCTTTGCTTTCATTTCTGATTTCTAGTCATTTTGGTGTAGTTCTTAAGAATACAGATTTTAATCAGGAATGTAAAAGGCTGCTTTTTTCAACTGCATCTCCAGGTGCCTTCCTCGATTTTTTCCAACAGTTATCCAATTTGTTTGACATTCATCTTCTACTTTTAGCCTTCCATCACGCTCAGGGCTTTGCAGCGGTTAACCGAGGTAAACATCCCATAACATTTTCTTGCTACCAGTGCAGTCAGATAGTTAATTACATGCATGGGGGAGAATTTCTAACAAATCAAACAGATATTGTTAATGTTTGAAACAAATGATCAATGCATATATATATATAGATATTACATTTTAATTAATGAAGAGCTCGCTACATTTCTGCGATTATTTTTGTGCCCACATGGAAACTCCACACAGAAAAGTCCCACGTTCTAAAGTTGAACCCAGACTCTTGTTGCTATGAAGCAACAGTCCTAACTACGACACCTCCAAGCATTTTCTCTCCAACGGATTGAATCTCAGATTCCATTTGACAGCATCTAGCTGTAGCATTGTAAATCAGATGAAACTCATGTGTCCTAGCATGTTCTCCACGTTGGTGTTGAAATGTTTTTTTTCTGAGGCACCAGACATGAAACTGCTTGCAATACTCCGCTTGAGCGAGTTGGTTGAAGTCACAACTTCAGTACGTTGTTTTAATTGTTTGACAACAAAATAAATAGATAAATAATACAAATGTCTTAAGTATTTAATATGAATCATGATACGAGCCAGGCGGAAAGGAATTCACATTCAGGGCACTGATGAGTTAGCTGTTCACTTTTATATTGCTCCTTTTATCCTGTCACATATTGTATTGGTAGATGATGGTGAATGTGACAGGATTACTGTCCTCGTAACGCTTATAATACAAATGTGTCCTTTCAATCTTTTCTAGAGAGGCCTAATAATCTTAGAATAAAGGAGAGACACTGCCAATTTTTATATGTCCTCTGGCATTAGAGAGGATGATTTGTCAAGTGGCAATCCTGGAATAGGCTCAGTGTGAAACTGAGTTGAATGGAGACAGATCATTCAAAGCATACTCTGTGTGTGTGGTCAGTCTGTCGGGCGGAAGGATTTTCCTGTTGACCAGAACTGGAAAAAGACATAAAACAACGACCCAAAACCCATAGTTGTTTGTATAAATTGGTCCCTCCTGACTATGCTTAGGAATTGCCAGAAATTAACCATTACCATATTTTACTCTGCTAAGGTCACAGTACTAATGGATTCTGCACGGATCATTGCAGCAGGAAATGGAGAGAGGATCCTACAAAGAAAAATGGAATATAAAATTATCTCTTGCATCAGCACCATACAAATACAGAACTGGTGCATTTATAATCCACTTTGTTACAAAAACCTCTTGATGTATCGCCCCTCCAGACATGTCTGTCAAGAGTAGACTGTACAGTCCAAATAATAGCATTTCTAGACATTCGGTGGTGAGATAGAGATCCCCACCCTACATGACTGCGTCAAATTCCATAAACATCGGTCAATAACCAACGGAGATATTGCGAAACAAATTTTGAAGCTCCATTGATTGCAATTTTACAGAATATTTCAAACTAATCCAGCACCCCTCTGTGCATGTCACCGCTAGCTTTAAATGGCATCATTCATTAGAATATATTAATAAGTATATAAAAAATACAAACTGAGGCTCTGCAGTGCTACAAAGTGAAGGATGAGTATTCGCAGTTATAACAATGTGAATGTGAAACAATGCGAGACATTCTCTTGCTTTTATATTGCATGGATGTTCTTTCCCCACTAAGTTATTTAATCTGGAGTCTCAGAATTTCCAGCTCAGGTGCATATTGTCTTGGGCAGTCTTATAAGAAGGAAGCAAAGATGCTCAGCTAAAAGGAGAAATATCTGGTTTCCCACCTGATGGAGAGAGAGAACAGCTCATCAGCTGCAAGGATGGTGTGTTTTGGTGCACGGAATGTTAAGTAGGGTAAATAATTCATACAGAACAGAGTCTTGGATCCGGTTTTAAAAGGAGGACTCTTATTTTTTCCTGCATGGTAATAACATATTTGCGATATTAACAGCGAAGCTGCAAGAAGGCTGTTTTGTACTCCCTCCATTAAGGATTGTTCGGGTTTTGTTACTTTAATTCCTGTCTGCTGTCTCCGATGCTTTCTCCCCAGCTGTCTTTCCCTTCACCGGTTTCACATGTGAAGCTGTTGACAAAAGCAGTTTGAAACACACGGCTCCTTTTTGCCTAAAATCCTTTTTGTGCTTCTCGTTTGCAACAAATGTATTTTCTTCCCCCTATTTGTAAAAAATGTCAATAAAGTTTAAATTGCGATAAAACACAGAGTTGTTTACTTTGTTCTTGCTGCTGCGCTTTTAAAATGCTGAGAGATCAATCGATAACTAAATTAAATTCATGACTGTTTGTCATTCACTGATATTCCATTATGTAGATAATAATTGTAAGGATATTGCTTCTTGTGATGGCAACCTTTTTTGCAGCCTGAAATATGATCTTCAGGAAATGCAGGTAATAATTGGCTTTGACAAATTAGTTTTTAAAATTAGTGAAATAAATAAAGCATTTGATCAGACACTACTATGCTTCATGTTCACCTCTGCGTTAACGTTTAACAGAGCTGTATGATGACAACCAATATTCTCCTTTAAACCAGTACCCCAAGGAGGTTCTGTTTTTGACAACGCTTGTCTGACGACATGGAAATCAGCATTTTGGCTATTGTCTCATAAATGAGCAATTTCGAAGTGTAACATAAAATCCACATTGCTATACCCACATTTTCCTGTTGCAATCTTGTGTCATACAGACAGTCGTAGTTTCATTTCCAAACTTTTGAGATATGTTTCTGTCAGGAGACGACTGCCTCCATAAAAATGGGCTGGCTGGAAACAGTTGGCAATGCTGTCTGTGGATGTGGTCGGTTTTTGTATTGAATTTTACACAGGTCCGAGCTCTGCAACATGATTCCACACCCCTATTATATGTTGGTTAAAATCTCTAAGATATCCTTGTCAACCCGGCTGTTAAATTAAAATTGTTGTGACTACATATTAGAGGTATGAAATAAATTATATATATTATATGTAACTATATTCTACTCTTCTGCCAAACAGAAAGACTTCAGATTTATGAATACCCTGTGAGGGACCTTGGACGGGTAAGCACTCCTCTCATAGGTTGAAATAATAACAATAAAAGAAAAATGTTTCTTTATCAAAGGCGATCATAAATTATCTATAAATGGGTCCATTTAGGTGACAGACGGTTTTCTGCAGTTAGTCTGGATGAATGTGTGAAAGATTAACACTGCTGAAAAGATCTTTTATCAGAATTGTGTTGGTCAGATCTAATATTTGGCATTCCGTACTGAATATCCATGGGTCAAAGATTGTGCCGTTCTCTTGGCCAATCCTGTGTGAGAGAGTGTGAGAAGCATTTGAAGCAATATAATTTCCTTTTATCTGCCTCTACAGACGCCGGCTTTCTCAAAGTGAGCTCTTTCTGTTCTGAATTGTCCGCTGCCACTGAGGAATAGATGAATTGAAGTCAAATCAGGTGGCGTGAGAAAGCATTCACACAATGAGCTGACAATCCATTATTACCGATGTAGATTAAGATGTTCTTTCTGGACAGATTGTGTGACATTTAGCTCTTTGGGTGACTATTCCAGATATTAAGGTAGAATATAGGGAAGGGAACACACCTCACCTCAGGTCACAAGGTTGATTCCCGACTTTGCTATTTGGTTAAATTTGAGTGAGATAAGGAAACCAATGCTTCTCATATGCTGTATGTGCATTAACCAGAAGTCACGGAGCACCACCTGGAGCAAACCCTGACAGCCAGAGCCTTTCAACCAGACTGTGAAGCCTTTGACATAATAAAAAAAAAAAGATTTAATGAATTAAGGTTATGCATCTCGAAAAATGAATGCACCAGATCCAAAATGCAGATCACATGCAATTTGTCATCAATCCCTGCCTCAGATTGTTTAGTCTATTTCAGTGGAAGAGATTATTCTGCCTGTCTTCTCCACATTTTGCCTTCTGTGCCTCTTCTGTCATGCTTTCCTTCGCCTAGATCACCATAACCAGCTTCTCCAACCCACTGCCTCAAGGATCTGTCACTCACGGCTCCTCGCCTCTCCGCCGCAGTGGGCTCAACTTCCTCTATCAAATTGCAGTAAAAGCTTAATCATGCCCACCCTCCAGGAATAGCTCCACAATAAAACTGAAAGACAACATGTTGCTGAAATCTGAATGTCTGTCAATCCAGACAGCATTCTCACTGACGTGATAGAAGGAAAGGGGAACTCGTCGTTTTTTAATTTCGGGGTAGTAGAAGAAAGAGGAAGGGGCTAAAAACGGATTGAATACAGTTACAAACGGAAGTGAATCCACACACACACGTGTCTAAAGAGGTACAAATGTTCACTAATTGCCTCAACCTATTTATTGCATTTCCCTTTGTGTTGCTGGCCATTCTCAAAGTGCCTTCACTTGCATGCTTCATTTGTTTCACTCCTTTTAGCTGCCTTACACAGCAGGAACGCATCATCCCTGGTGCTTTTAAAGCCACTTACCAGCTTGTGCACTCTGCACACTGAAGTGTTTGACTTAGCCATTCATTTTAGCCTGTCATATTCATTCCATAGCTTGAACTTGAAAATTTGTCCTGCACCACGCCCATCGTCTTAACTTGTCCTTAGTCTTTGAATCTAATGTCTCTCTAATTTCTGGCTATCTCTGCCAGAAATTGTTACCTTTAATATTTAGGGACAGACAGCGAGAAGCGAAAACACAGAACACAGACAGGGAGAAATAGAAAAAAACACCACTTCTTGGCTTACAAACCCTGCTTTTATGGACCCCACTTAATCCAGAGCAGCCATTATCCTCTTTTTAAATGAAGTTCTCATCATCCATCCTTTCAGGCTCCAAACTCTTGGCCAGGGCAGAGATGTCTGAATGTCTGCCATCAAAATGCAGACGGTTCCACTGTAACAGAAAGCGTGAGGCTGAATGTCTGACCATGAACTGCAGCTTGGATGGGATTGATTGGATTGTGTTTCTCTCCGAAGGACTTCAACTGGATAGAAATAGCACAGTGACTATTGTGTTTACACCAGTAGTCGTGTTGCAGAGGGATTTTCTTTGATTTGACGAGATGTAGAGGAGAAATTAAATAAAAAATACAGTTTGATCAAAACATTGGTCATAAGATTTCATACCAATATACCAAAAAAGCTAGTCTCGGTGTCCGGGGATTGGGTCGTCGAGGTCCCTGATGTCGACTGCCACCGCATTGCACCAGTCCTCTATGGTTCCCTTGGCGGGCGGTGAGTCCACCGGAGGTCTGAACCACGTCGTACTTTCGGGCTGAGCCCGGCCAAGCCACCAGGCGCTCGCATATAAGCTCCGACCCCAGGCCAGGCTCCAGGGTGGGGCCCCGGTTGCGATTGCGCTGCTCCTCCACATAGAGAGGAGTCAGCTGAGGTGAGTGGGGCCTCTTGTGGAGGTGTTCTGGGCATGGCCCACCGGGAGGAGGTCTCAGGGATGACCTAGGACACACTGGAGAGACTATGTCTCTCACATGGCCTGGGAACGCCACGCCTAATAAGAGCTAGGGGAGGTCACTGGAGTGAGGGAAGCCTGGAAATCCCTGCTGAAAGTGTTGCATCTGCGACCCGGCCCCGGATAAGCGGTGGAGGATGGATGGATGGATGGATGACAAAAGAGTATCTAAAATAATAGTACTGTTTTAAACTAACAACTTTGTTAAATCTAATTTCCAAAGTAGAGGAGTGACAGGCAACAGTAAATATGAAAATAAAATTCTGTGACAAAAGCAGTCCGCTTCTTCTCAGGCTTAATTGGAGGCATTTTGACTTGAGTTGTGTTCCGTCTGATGTGTTCTTCTTACATCAGGCCACTGATTGTTCTGACACACTAGCCGTGCTTCTTAAATCAGCCTCTTTAAAGCCGCGAATCCTCCTCTGCACTAAGGCTTCATGCCTGCCAGCCACACCAGAGCAGCAGTGATCTTGCACTTGCTCTGATATTAAAAGCCAAAGCTTCTTTTTCTTCAACTAAGGGTGAGGCTGTGACCTGTTCATTCTGGCCAGTGGGCACGAAGACCCTGCTGGGTTTCACTTGGCATCAGTGATCTGTGTTTAATCAGGCCTTGATTACACAGAACTGGCAATACACAAATTCTGGTACAAATGAAAGGCAGTAAATGAAAGGTCAGGACACTGTTCCCTCAGCGACAGAGCGAGGGGTGTGCTTTTTCAGAGTTTTGACAATTCTATTGACCAGTTGATCTTTTTTATTTCATAAAATCCATTCATTCGAGGACACAAATATCCCACAGTTTAAAAAGAGAATCTAAATCAATCACTATGTCCCCAGAGTAACAGTGATCAGCGTCTTCATATTTTGCTGAGCTTATTCCACAACCATTTTACTTAAAAAGCATGAAACATCGTCGGATTGTACTGACGTTATGTACGTCACTGTGGAGCACGAATGCAGACAAGGTAAAAAAATAATAATAATAAAAAAAAAAAGAAACATCGTCGGATTCAACTCCACCTCCTCCATTGCTATTGGCTGTTTTCTCATCTCATCAATTTGAAGACGTTTTCGGGCAATTCTTGAACTGTTAACTCCAGTCCTGTCCTATTTATTCTCACAGTCAATAAGTGCCTCTGCTGCCAGCTCCGAGGTGGAACGATGGCATGGTGTTTACACAGAATGGTGAGGTGAAACAAACGTGCAGCAAACCTGCCTTGAAGGAGTTGTGTAAACTAAACCGGTCTTATGACTCTCTGATTAAGTCACATCTGAAGGCTCAGTTGGCAGACATTAAATGTACCGCATCATTAATTCACCTGTGATGGAGTGTTTATTGCAAACGTACGTGACCAGGTCCCTCAGTTGATCGTTTCTGAATGGCTTGCTGCTGCAAATCTCTTCTTTTACGAACCGTCACTCCATGGCAAATCAAAGCAAAATGATAAAATGTCTTTATTGTTTGACATGCAACAAAGCAATGCAGATATCAATTTGGCACCAGCACTTCACTTCACTTAAGGTTGCCTGCAAAATCTCAAGATTTAAATACTCTTGAATTTGAGTTAAAACCAGTCCCTCTGGTTTGACAAGGCTTAAAAGCTTTCATCCTTCCAGACAGGGCTCATAGTTAATCTACTCTCGTGGTATTTGTGCTTCTTCATCCTACAAGTTGGACCTAATGCTGTATTCATCCTGGTTGATGTCAACAGATGTAATAATAATAATAATAATGGGTGGTATGGTGACATAGTGGGTAGCACAGTTGCCTCACAGTAAGAAAGTTCCGGGTTCAAATCCTATCTGCGTGGAGTTCTCCTCGTGTCTGCGTGGGTTTTTTCTGGTTTCCTCCTATACCTCCAAAAACATGCAGTAAATTGGTTATGCTAAATTGTCCGTAGTGTGAATGTGTGTGTTGGTGTGTGTGTGTGTGTGTGTGTGTGTGTGTGTGTGAATGGTTGTCTGTCTCTATGTAGCACTGCGATGCGCTGGCGACGCATTCAGGGTGTATCCAGACTCTCGCCCATAGTAAGCTGGGTTAGGCTCCAGTAACTCCTGTGATTCTCAAAAGCAGAAGGAAATGGACGAATGGATAATAATAATATTCTTTCCTTTTTTGTCTTTCTCTATCTCTCTTAGCCCAACTGGTAAAAGCAGAGGGATGTTCAGCTCAAGGGGGAATAATAGGGTTTCTGTACTATAATAAATCCTTGTACCTGCTTTTTTTTTTGCCTTTAGATATCTTTTGTTGTCATTTGACAAGATATAGATAAAAACTGACTTGACCCATGGTGGAGCAAAATCATCCAATACAATCCATGGTGCTCATCCCTTCAGTGATCTGATTAGGTGCCAGCGTTAAGCCTGGCCTATGGCAATAGCAGTAATGTGTGTGTGATAACGTCATAAATGGGGTGGTGAAGCATGTAATTCACTATATTACAGTGTGCAAACTGAAACTTTTAGGACAGGAAAGGTCATCTGTGCCAGCTTTGATCTTCTACGTCGATAACACCAAAAGTATTCTGCTTTGAAAAAGAAACTTGAATGATTGTATTTCTGTCCTCCCTGTGATGTTTTGATGTCCCTTTTCATCTTATTTTGCATCTCATTGTCATTTGTCATTCGTTGGCGATACTCCACAGGAAAAGAGCCCAGGCAAAGCCAGGACTCTTCCTTTGTCACTGCTGCACATTTCTAAATCATAATGACTTTTCCAGAGGGAGCTGTGTAAAAGCAGCTAGACTCCAGACACAACAACTGCATACTATAATCATGTAGGGATTCAGTAACCTTACCCATATGATACTTTAATTTTCCTTAATCTTGGAATGAAGCTGAAGAATGAGAACAAAATGGACTTGATTTTTATAAAAAATAAAACAAATATTTTTACAAGTGTCATCCTAACATAATTTTTCCTGTGGCTGAATAGCACCCACACACATATATATATAAAAGCATTGGGAAACAAGTACCTTATTTATGATCAGGGTTCGTCTTCTGTCATCTCCCCATTACATTCCATTTAGCCATTCCATTACCCACAACTGGCCTGGAAAAATATATGGATATATTCATAAAAGAGCATCTCTGTCACAGAGTTATAAAAACTTGCTCTGCGCAAACATTTTTTTTTACTTTATACTTCAGCATCAGCCAGTTTTTCACCACTGCTGCACCAGCAGGTTCTTACCCCCACGCACTGATAATCATATGAATATAAGAGGGGATTTCAAGAACTATGAAGGAGAAACCATAGAAATTCCAATTTGTTCCCATGCAACAAGATTACCGTCATCTTCTTCAGCTACATGAGCTTTGCTACACATTTGCCCACAGACATTCATTATTGGCAATAGGTAACGTGCTACGACTATTCCCTTCTCACCATTTGTTTATTCTCTCTATCCACAGACTGGGTAATAAATATTAACTGTGCTTGAATAGTCATAACATTCCAAACGGGGTTTGTTTGTATGTTTTTTTTTATTGGGTAATGATCTTTTTTTGGACAAGCTGGGTGGATGGAGTCAACCCCTGCTGGCCATTTGAAACATTTCAGCTACATATCCACATGCAGTGCCACCCCCTCCCACACACAGAAACACACACACCCCCATTCTCTATCACGTATTTCTTATTCTGCACGTATCCACCATCCACCAATCCTTCCGTCTTCATCCATTCTTCTAAATTAATCTAGTTAATGGGCCGAGCCCTTAAGCAACTGAGCAGAAGGAGGCCCACTAAAATGGCCAAATGTGCAGCAACAAGAACGCACTGAAGCGCAGTGCTCATGCCGCTGCATACACCCTACACACTACGTAGAATAGAGCTCAATTCAGCATTATGCACAACGAACCTGGACAAAAAACTCTGCACAGATCTGAAGGAAATTACTAGAATCCTGTTCAGTTCTCTGTTATGATTGTGCAGCTGCGGGACAATAGATTAGATATAAGTGCCCTCTGGATGAACTGGATAACCCTGTCATAGCACTTCCTTGATTAGCATCTAGATCTAAGCGAGTGGCAAGGCGGGACATTAGGAGATTTACTATTTGTTGGTGGGGGGTTAGGAAATTTCTTGAAATACTCCTCTGCCAGAGCTCGTATCACAGAACAATACCAAGGGCAATTGAGCAGTAAATATATAACACCCTCTCATAAGCCTTTTGAAGCATGTGCCTGAAGTCCCCATTGTGTCAGCTGTTTATGTTTTGTTTTGTACATGTAGTGTAAAACAGAAGTGGTTTTATCATATACGTGTAATTAATTTGCTCTATTACATCCGCCCAAGCTGTTGCAACCTGCCTTGATCTGAGCACGAATCATGTAAAGGTGAGGTCGCGTCAGTCATTGCAACATCGTTCTCTGTTTGATCTCCATCTAATGAGGCTGCACACAGCTGCTTACACAAGCTGCCCTGAATAATAGATGCACTGGGCCGGTGCTTCCATCGCTCATCGTGTTGTAGGTTGTGGCGACAACTGGGTAAGATTGTCTGGTGAGAAGAAACCAAAAAGAATAATTGCCATGGACGCTTCACTGTGGGTCCTTGTGACTCTTTGTAAATATGCAACTGGCAAGCAAATTATGAAAACATTTGCATTTATTACACAACTCAATACATGAGAGAGAAGCAGCGCTAAATGTTTAGAGTTTTTGTTGCTCTGAAATTTGCAGCATGTTTCCAGTTTGTTTGGGGGGGGAAAGGATGAGGTCCATTTGGTTCTTCTGAGATTCTTATGTTGCCATCCATCTGCATCTCGGCCTCATTTGTCCGCCCATGTTATTCAGCACATTTGCTTCCCTGCTGGCTTCTATGCAGAGTGCATTTGGTATTCTATGGCGAGTGCGCTGGCTGCTTCGTGCTCGCAGGAGGATACGCTGGTCCGGTGGATGACGGAATGAGCAATCTCCAGCTTTACGAGTAAAAGCAGCATAACGGAGTCCAACAGTTGAGTCTGTGCTACATTCCAGGCAGTCAGACAGTGTTAACAGCAATCAGTGAAAGCGCATCAGTGCTTCGCTATATATGCTGGACACTTGCATGCATGGACACTATCTACAGTCGTGAACAGGACTTTATTCTCTGAGATGTTATTTGTTACATGAAATGTGTACCATAAACTATATCATACAGGCTTCAAGCCATGTTTTTGTTCATGGAACAAAACAAAACATTTATGGAATCTTTATGATGTGTGGACCATGTTTAAGTCTGTAGAATTAAATGTTCCTAAGATTTCAGCCTGTATTACCATTTTCTTTTTCTTCCATCGGTTCTGCTGGCATTCCTCCGACCTACTCTGCTTCCTGTTGCTCTGATCACTGAGCTCTGATCAGATGCCTTCATCCTCTGTCCTCCAGAGACCCGAGAGCTGGATATTTCATCTGTTTAAAATCTGCAGCACAGAAACTCCAAATGTAGCTATGCTTGTCAAGTAGATACAGTACTATGGTCCTGTGTATCTCTTCTGGTGACTCTGTGTGGGTGTCTTGATGCTTCAATTCTCTAAAGTCTCTAAATCAAATCAAACAGGCATGTTTACGCAATAATGCTGCAAAAGGACATGCTTTACACGTATGTACGATCCTCAGAAATTATTACTGCCACGGTGGAGGTTATGTAACCATCATCTTGTAGATTTGGATTTGTGATTTGCCCATTTAGTGGAGAACAGTAGGATGGGTTTCCATTCTGGAACTTGCTTACAATCCCCTAAAAACATCATTCATTCAAAAGCACAACCTCAGCAAACATAAAATACACTTGCATTTGTACTTTGATACATTCATTCTGGAAATACCGTGTTTTACTCGAGGCATGTAGCATTTTGTTTTTTCTCAAATGGCTGCTTTTCACATACGTTTCATGTTATTTAGTATGAGTGCACATTTTCAAATTGGCACAAAGATTTACAGAACGAATTGTGCTGCACAAACGCACCGCCGCTAAATAAAGGCACTCTCTTTAATTGACAGCAGTCAGTGATTTGTGTGTCGAGCGGCATCCCAGCAAACATCCGCCCGGCGTGAATAAATTGTGCACCTCAATAAGCATTTCAACAGCATCAGCAAACAGCAGCATTGTTATTGGCCGACCACGAAGGAAAGTCAGCTGGTGCCACTAGAACGTCGTGATCATCCTCAGTCGGCTTCATCATCATCTTGGTGTTTGCTGACTACTCCTTCTGAAACTCAGGGTTTATACCAAGGGCAATAAAAGTTAAGGTGTGCGTTTCACTTCCATTCCAGCAAACAGAAGGACATTTGCGGAATCATTTCCCGTATTCATTTGATCCTTTCATGAGTCACAAGTACATCTGAGCAATTTCACAGAAGTCATTTAACTAATTCTGTTTAAATTACAATTGATTTTTTTTAACACTGTTGATAGCAACATAACAAGACCATCTGGAGTAGAGGACATCTTTTAAAGTCATGCAGCGCTGCCGAAGTGATTGAGAAGATGAAAGCAGCCCTCCCTTACAGAAGCGAACCCCGACTGCCTGAGAATTTGTTGTATGGAATTTAGTAGAATAAACAGATTGCAATGTATGAATATTTTTGCTTTCCATGTTTTAAACACTAAAGAGTTGTATATATTTAAATAAAAAAATGTCAAAACTTGTTCAGAGGATATTGTTCATTAATCCTATTAAATATTACCTAAATGCCTCCAGCAATTTTTTATTAAGTCAGTTTTTGTGATACATTGTCTGAAGCAAACGCAGAAATTTCACTGATAGAAAGACAAAGCAGACACACTCACTACTGTCAGTTTAGAGGCACCAAATCACTTCCACTGCACATTTTGGGTTTGGGGTTTTGATGAATCCCTTCCTGGGGACCTCTCCAATCATTTATTTCTCTAAATAATAAATATAACAGATACATTGGAGAGGAGATGGTATTGCTGCCTGAGTTTTGTTCATTTTTAATCAAAAATACTTTAAAAAATGTATGAGTGAGGTGAAGAAAATGTGGACTGTTGTGGTCTGAGAACAGCAGCACGGAGCACAAAGACATTTCTATAGTTTAGTAACACATGCATAAATTTGATGTTCAATGAAATACTTCAAAAAGACGAGCAAATTGAAGGGACAGTGTTCTGAATATCTGTGGAGCTGGAGTTTCATTTCTGGAAATCTCTGTCCGGGCAGCCTGCATGGAGCAACAGATGAGATCTTTCTGCAGAAGCTGAGGTCAAGTTGTCTGCAGTACCGGTAATTCACTTTCACGTTTAAATAGCTGTGCCATATTGTTCTTGCAAATAATTAATGATCATTGTCTTTTAGTTGTGTAGAAATAAGAAACAACAACTGAAATGAGGTGCAGCGCCTATGGCTGGCCCGCGCTGATTGTTTCAAAGATTATAAATTAGATCCCAATAATATCCTACAGCAATAGCTCGGGCTGCGGGATAAACAGGAGAAGAGCCGAGTCCTCCCGAGCAGCATAGGAATGCTGTGAAGTTTGTTTACTTGCATGCTGATGATTCCATTAATGTTAATTTACCAGAGGAATCAAAGGGGGAAATTGAATATTTTGAAAGCTTATAGTGGAGGGTAGTCATCTGAACTGTGTTCTTATGAATAAGTAATCAACAAAAAGGCTACGACTGGTCACATTAATGAAGTCATGAGATTCTTTTTTCTACATCATTATAACTAAGAGCGCCAATCAGCGTTTGAAATGTAATTCACAGTGTCAATGTTGTGTATATTTCAGGGTTGTTACTGACTTCTTTGTAAAGGCTTGTATTTTCATGTTATTCATTCGATTTCTCCTAGAATGTAAAACTTTGAACTGGCACTCAAATCAATATTTAAATGCATAATTCTTGCATAAAGATGTGAAACCTAAAGTCTTTTGACACTTTTTGACAGCATTACTCGTCTCTGTCTTCACTACTGCTACTTTAATATAACTCTGTTAGGATAAAATAGAACATTCATTCATTCATTCATTTTCTTAACCAGTCTAGATGGGTCTTGGTCCAATTTAGATGAGAGTGATCCGAATACCTGGATACAAAGAAATGCATGCATTTGATATATAGCTCCAGCAAGGAGGTTATGAATACCTACTGAACTAATGATGTCATAGTGAATCGAATTGCTAAAAGTATATTTGATTTTCATTTAATCTAATTATGTAAATAAAATAAAAATGAGATTCATTTTTTGTGTAAATCCAATTACGAGGTGAATGAGCTGCTTGGCGGAGATTTGCGCTCTCCGACTGCTTTTCTAGTTTTTTATATATTATTCAAGGATGTGCAGTATACGATGATTAAGCAAGAAGATATGAGGCTCAGGATAAACCCCATAAATATTAAGCTCAATGCATCATTAGGTAAGTGGAACTCATTTCATGGAAGCTGCTAATGCGTCATGTCTCTCTATTCATCTTCCTGATGTTTGTACCCAGTTAATATCTGCCTGGTAGTTGGATGTGGCTGCTCGGTGTGTTGGGATGAGTTCTGCCATTTATCTTTATCATCCATCACAGGCTGTCGTGTAGTCTCTGTAGGATGAGTGATATTTAGTCAATATTTAATGAGTTAGTTGCAGCTAAATCATCCATGTGACTAATCGGCATCCTGCATAATTAATTACATGTGGATTAAGTATATTGTTTGTATTGATACTGTCCATGATGATGGCCATTTTTAAGCCTCTCGGTTCTTTCAACACTGTTCTGGTCAGCCCTGAATGAACCTGAGCTGACACCTGAGCAAACGTTCCAAATGTCACCTGTCCGCTCCCGTGATATTTTGGAACCAAACACACACAAATATATTTTTTCAGTAGCTTCTGTCTCATGGGAAGAGCTTGATATGATATGACTAATTTGAATCAATGATTATATGATTTAAAAACAAATTACTTTGTACCACAATTGGCTCAGGGTCTCTGAGGACTTGGGTAAATGTCTGTGCTGTTCATGGGCAGCAGATAGAGTGAGGACCTCAGAGGGACCAATAGCAACTGACAGTGTTGAACATCTGATGCAGCGCTGCCATTCCTCACAAAGCACATCACAGACTGGATCTTTAAAAAATACAATTTATCTCAAATATAAGTTTACTGAAAATGTTGCTCTGAGTCTGTCCAACATGATAACTCTGAGTCAAGACAAACAGAAAGACACTCTTCGTATCAGACCAGACATCAAATGACCATTAAGCAAATCAAATCAACACCAATTTAATCCTTATAAGCGCCAATGGGTAAAACCCAATAAGAAAATGTCACTATTTGTTATATAATGATTCACTTTGACCTATTTGTTGTAGGACAACTTGAGATGTGTGTAACGAAGCATTATTTATACTTCATATCACTGTAATATGAACTATTGTCTACATAAGCAGTTTTATATGTTAATCCACCCATTCTTATTGTTGTGCAAAGAGTCGTTCTGAGAATGAAGATTTTTGCATCCAAATCTCCACCCAATTACTTGAGGAAGATTAATGCAAGCGTAACCCCCCGAGTGACTAATCTTCTAAACAATGCATTTTAAACACATTGTTATTTTAATGCTATGCTCATTTTTGTTCATAGCTCAAACTATGATGCTGAAAGTGCACGTTTCTCTTTTTAACACAATACTTATTTTTTTATGTAAATGCATATTAGACAAATAAACAACGAAATGTTCAGTGCAGGAAAATATTGACCATCCAAGAAAGTGAGAGGCAAAGAAAGGATGTAATTCTTAAACTTGGCTAGATTCCAAATTATAAATACCTTCTGGAAGCAAACAACAGCAGCACAACTTCATGATCATCATGGTTTGAGTGGTGCATATTGTTGACAGGGCATAGGATCATCTCTATGGTAAAAAAAAAAAAAAAAAAAACCTTGTCATGTACAATTTAGACTGCATTCAATCATTGCTTGTTCTGTTGTACTGCAGCCAGAATAAGCTGTCAATATGCTTGAAAGCAGACACAAAATCTGAGCATTTCAGGGGAAAACATTGTGCAGAGCTGACACCTTTAAGAAGATTTTAAATGCGTTGTCATAGTTGTTTAATCATGTTTCATATTTCTGCAGAAAGTCTCACGCTGTCAAGGGATTGATGAAATTGTCTCTGATGGAAAGGCGGTCTTGTTAGGGATTATGCAATTAAATTGGAAAATACATTTTGCAGTTGAACAATGGGAATGTCTGCGGAGCGCTAAATCTCAAATTGAGGGAGCGCATTCCAAAAGAATGAGAGAAGGTCAAGGTAGATTAAATACTCGCATGCATTGCGCTTGTTTTTATGACTCAGATTTATGAAGCTGTTCTTAATTGTAAGCAAAATAAAAAGGAAAGGTGTGAACAATTTCCTCCTTTTCTGGCACTTTGACCAGAGCAAACTGCCACTTACAGGTAAGACCTTCCTTTCATCAGCTGATATCACCAAAACTCTCAAATCACACCAACATAATGGAGATGGGGAAATAACTCTAAAACCCATCATTACACTATAATCTTATTATCGTTATCTGGGGTGTTTATTCCTGCAAAGTAGAAAGCACTACTTATTGAAAAGTACTTGAAATAAAATCTTGGAGACAATATGATGTGCACGTCTTCGACTGCGAAGATAAAATATTCTTTCCATTTTTCGTATCCATTAAAATCCCATTGAGTGGTACCCTTGAAAGAACTGTTCTCTCTGTTTTGGTGCATGATGCTGCATGCTTTGCCCCCCTTTAGGTCTCAGACAGCTGCCTTTCACAGACAAGCTCAAACACCAGTGCTCATTATTTTAAAGTTTAATTTATCAAAAGCAAATACAGCCATAACCCTTGTATTATGTTGAAAAATAATTACGTTGTTTATGTTCGGGTCATTTTGACCCGCACTGTGTAAATCCACTCAAAACAGTAAAAAAAAACGCGTTAAACCAATAACATCTTCATTTTAGATTATATGAACATTTAGAAAAGAGGTATACAATACATTTTTAATTCCAACACTATATTTAAGAACTATTTGAAGTTTTTTCCTCTCCATGAACACTTTTTTTTTTTCATTCGACTTGCTCCATTTCCTCAGATTTTCAATGTTCAACAGCTCTGGTGTCGCGGTTGTCAAATCGGATCACACGAGATATCATGTGAAATGTCTCCAGAGACATTGTTGCTCGAAGGATTGGCCTTCCATTCTCTTGATTCCACAGACTTGCAGTTGCTTCTCCCTTTGACCTGTAGACTCCAGCTAATACCAGAATTCCGATGTAAGCATGCTAGTCAGTCTGATCCAGTGGCTTCCATTTCTCTTGAAATACACGCCTTCCCTCCAAATTGGTCATGTCCAGTATAATCTTCTCTATTGGTGGGGATATGAGGAGCTGAAATGCTGATTGAATATCATCGACTCGTGTGACAGCAGATCTTGTAGGACCGGGATGCCCATGTCCCCTCTGTGGATGATTATTGCTGCATTCCTTGGTTTTCATCTGATGGAGAGACAATGGCAGACTCGTCCTCTGAATCCTCCTCATTGGAGGAAAATTGACAATCTGGATCATCAATAACATTGTCCCCGGTCTCTGAAATCTCTTCCTCTGCATCACTAAAGCCAAAGTAGCATCAACTGTAAACCTTCTGGAGCTCATTTTTGGTGTGTTTGTCAAAGAGATGACATGAGAACAGTGACAAGGACAAGGGAGAAAAAGTTCCTCCTCTACTCACACCTGGGTCTCTGTGTCAAAATAGCTATTCAGAGGGAGTCAAAATACAAATAATTGGGCAATCTAAATAAAGGACATAAAAGACATCAATGTTTTTTTTGGATCTGAACAGTTTCTTACCCTCATTAAAGTGTCCGGGTCAAAATGACCCGAACATCATATTCGTATACAAACTCTGCACAGACATTATACTACACATCAAGGTGTCCAGATTTTACACACAAGTTCATGACCCAAGATGAGGAAAAGTCACGAAATTTTATGACGAAAAATAAAGGATAACCAGTACTTTGGTCAACACGAAAACTGAAACGGGTCAAATTGACCCTTAACATAACATAAGGGATAATAATGTATTTTTTTTTTATATTAATTACAGCACAAGTCAAGAAATAATAGAGAGATCCAAATGTAATCATCATTTGAAAGCAGCATCTGAAAAAGAGTCTGAATATAATCAGCAGTTTGAGTTTTCTTAAAAGTTGTACCTCAACATTTATATCTGTGGTGAACTCATTTCAAGAAGTTATTTTCAGAAAACTATTTTGATCATCACATTAATAAATAAAAAAATATTCCTGCCAAATTACGCACATGAAATCGTGTAAAAAACATTTAATCTCTCTCTTTTTTTTAACCATCTAAAAACACAAGGCTGCTTAGCGTGATGCAGGATGCAGATTCTCAGCCTGACAGGTGACGCCCCGGCAGGATGTATGAAGAGATGAAAAGCTCATAATAAGTAAGGAGTTAAGTAAGAGGATAGCAGAATGACTCCAACATGGGCTCCATGATGCATTATTTATTGGCTACATTCCCTCTTTATAATCTTCCAGGTCACCGACCCTGAGAAAACAATGGACACAGGATCAAAAGAATCACCTCTGGGCATGTGTAGAGGAGCCGTAGGAAGAGTTTGAGAATCTCCTTCAGCCTAGGATGCAACTCCTTCAGATGTTCTGCGCAGGAGGAACCGTTGGGATTACGCCTCAGTCTGAGTTGAACATAGACGGAAGGAAGCTGGGTATTTTTTCCACGCAAAAACCTCACTCCACAATCCAGCGTTGCCCGTTTCACACTTAAGAGAACAACGGCGAAGAGGATGTTGAGCGCTGAACCTTCTAACACGATGTTGTCTGCCTCCATGTTGTCCTCTTTCAGACGCCTTATCTCTTTTCATTATGCTGCAGTGCAGATTCAATTAAGGTTCTAATATCATTATTGCCACAAATCATAGATATGGTTTGAGATCAATATGCATTTTGCACATGCAGAACCTCTCGTCAGCAAACACCAAGCAGCGCGTGTTGCATGTGAATCGAAACCATACGAGTGATTCTTGAATTAAAGATGACTATCGCAGCAGCATAACTGAAACCTCCTCTGTTCGTTCACATCAAATGTATCCCATAATGAATAATATATTGTACTGCTATGAATACATTTTAGACTACGGTAATTGGATTAATGTGATGATAAATTAATGGGAGGGTGATGGAGGGAACACCCTGCCTGTTGTTGTGAACCTGTTTTTCAAAACTCCAAAGGGTTGTCTCCAAAACTTCTAACCTTCACCGTCCCTCTTATTGCCTCATTTCTAATCCTGTCCAACCTGCTCACCCCCAAGGAGAACCTCAGCATCTTCATCTCCGCCACTTCTAGCTCCGCCTCCTGTCTTTTCCTCAGAGCCACTCTCTAAGCCGTCCATCATGCCTGTCCTCACCACTCTCTAGACCTTTCCCTTCATCCTCAATGACACTCTCCTATCACAGCCTGATACTTTCCGCCACCCGTTCCATCCTGCCTGCACATGGTTCTTCACCTCCGTTCCACGGTCTCTCCATCACTCTGCACTGTTGACCCGAGGTACCTGAAGTCCTCTACCTTCTTTACGTCTATGCCTCGTAACCTCATTCCTCGTTACACACATAGGGACCTATTGGATCTTGCTCTACAACAACCGTAAAATGTAAAACAGTATCTTCATATTCAGTTCAACTTTGCCACATATACTTGATGGAATTAAAGAGCAACATGTCTACTTTACATAACTGTGATAGAGAGAGTCAAAATCTTAAAAAAGCATCATGGGCCTCATGAAACACAAACACACTAAACTATTAAACTTACCTGTCAGTGTGCAAAAAGAAATAACTAAAATACAGTAATTAAAGACGACATGAAAGGAAATAAAAATAAAAATTTACAAATAGGGCATAAATAATAGAATATCTATCTTTTTGGTGGTAGCAGTGAAATTTACTTTGATTATTTGTTTTGACGAGGCGTATAATCGGACACAGCTACGTGAGCAGAATGTCTTTATAGGCTGGTGTGGTGACTGCTTCCTGTTTATGGTATGAATGTCCAGATTGCCTATTTATACCCTCCCCTTTAAAAAGGAATGTCCTCACAGCTGCGGGTGTAACTGTAACAAAGTGGTCCGGAGCAGGGATCAGCTTGGAGGTTATGCACGTGATGTCACCGTCAACAGGTGGCACAATCAAACCCCTGAGGATAAAGACACCAAATACAGCGCTCATGCTGAAAAGAGGGGTTGAGTGATTTCAGGGTTAATTCCGATAGAATCCCACCATAGGTTTTTCCAGGCTGTTGTAGACCAACTAGCTGAGAAGTGATGTCATGCTTCCTCAGGTGCTGTAAAGCTAATTAGCCAGAAACTTTGGTTTTCAGCAAGAAAAATCTAATTTAAATATTTTTACAAAACTGTCCTCAGAGAACTGGGAGAGCTGCATGGAGCTGACGTGTTTGCCAGCAGTGAGTGAGCTCAAACTGGAACAAACATGCCAGAGCCCCCAGCGCATTACTTTCACCTCCAAACTGCAGCAAGTAAAACAAGATTTTTCACATCTTACAGGCAAAAGGGTGTCACTGACAATTCATCAACACTATGATTCTGCAGCCGGCAGGTAAGCGTATGATGACTGTCTAACTAGTCACGGATTCCTTCATGGATTCTTGGCAGGCATTTCCATAAAAAACAGAAGCATCTCATGGTGGTCTAAAAGTCAAGGATCATCCTCTGGGGACTACAAATGTATATGATGGAAGTTGTTTTTGAATTACAGGTGGCCCTCACTTATCGATGTACTCATTTCACGGCGACTCCGAGTTACGACGGGCTTTCCAAAATTTAAAAGCATGTATTTAGAAGAAAGTGCTGTTACAATGAGCTGAATGCACTGGCAGCGGAGTTGTGCGTGAGTACGTACATTTTGTTTTGGGGGGGGGGGGATTTGCATAGATATAGGCCATTTATATACTGTACAGTATAAATGACCTATATCTATGCAAATCAAAAAAACAAATTGTTCATCAAATCATTTTTATGTCCGCTTTATCCGTATTACGGGTCACCGGTGTTGCTGGAGCCTATCCCAGCTTTTCTATGGGTGAGAGGCAGGGTATAACCCCGAAAGTGTGTGTGTGTGAATTTGATGCAACAGCAAACATAAGAGCTGATATATTTTATTTCTCCAGTTTATTGGTCATCTGCTGTCGTTGTACTGCCGTCCTGTTGCCACGGCATCATTAATTCTATCGGAAAATGTTGCACCACCAAAAAGATGCAGCGTGCGTGAATTGGAGATAACAGGGTAACAGGCCTGAATCTAACCTCTGTCTGTCTGAATGGTGCTGATGACTGACGTCATCCACAGAGATGCTTTTCAAGACTTCCGGTCTCTTCCTATAGTCCCAGTTTTGAAAGACACAATCATATGAATTATGGATCATGTCCTCGAGCAATTTCTACTCACAGAAAGTGAGCATAAAGGTTTGAAAATGTGAGAGTGTCTTCAAATGCAACCACCGAAGATTTCACGGCGGGGCAGCCCCGAGCCGTCGAGGACTGCAAGTGGGCATCAAAGTCTGTGAGTCTGTGACAGAAGGATTAGGAGAGGGAGACTTTGGGAGGAAGGAGGAGGGAGAAAGACGTGTGGAAGGGATTGTGGAGAGAGCGACACATATGAGAGATTGATGAATTATCATTTATCCTTTACCATTTTATATATACTTTCCATAGGGATACTGCCAAGGCCAACAAACTTTAAATATTGGATGTAGGAAACATTCTTTTTACACCCTGCAGGCTAAATGTTTTACCCTAGGGTGAATATTTGCATTTACAGAATTGAAGTTTGTATACTATTTATCCATTGCGGCATGTCTCAGGGGAAGTAAGAGTGTGTGTTAAACACAACCGGTATTATTTTGAAAGAGAAAAAGGGGTGTCTTTCTCTTGTCACCACTCTACCAGAGGGGCAGAAGCTTGTCAGGAAGGAGCAGAAAGTGGCAAAGAGATATGCATTGTTGTTTATGCATGGATGACTGAAAGGTTTATTTATATAAAAGAAGATATTATCTCCAGTTTTCTCAAAAAATGGAGAGCATATGGGAGGGAATTCAGATATGCCAAGTTTGGCTCTGCCAAATGATTTGGTCAGACATGAATGTAATTAGGTGGATTATTGTCATATAAAGGGATGCCACTCCATGCTGGTTCCTGCTAATGATGATCTATTGTAACTGGTACCAGTTGAAACACCAGAGATTGTATTTTCTGTATTAAACAGACGATGTAATTATGTTGGGTTGTTGCCATTCTCCTCATTTTCTCATTATCCAAGCTCACAGTATGAAATAAGATGCTTTGTCTATGTGCATTTATTACCTGCAGAATAGAGCATAAAGATGGAATTAATGCTGTTGACTTTAAAATCTACGAGCAGTCATGTTCAAACAACAGTTCATTAAGTCACACAAAAACACTCCTCCTCCGATTGATTTTATGCAATGGTAAAAAAGAAATTGACAATCATCTACTTTTCGACCTTTTAGAATAGAAAGCCTTTATTGTCATTGCATAGTGGCTACAACGAGATTAGGAGTGCTGCTCCGTTTGGTGCTTAGGTACAATATAAAATACAAATAGTAGTAACTCAGCAGTCTTTGGTGTTAACATTTGCATCAACAAAGATTAAGATGTGTTCTACAATATAGCCGACCATAAAAAATCCATTCAGTCCAAGTGCACACTGGGCAGCGGGTTTAAATGAAATAGTATTTATTTTGCTGAGAAAATAGCTCTCCAAAATGGTAAAACACTCCAGGTAAAATGTGTCAAGCAGACTGAGGTGAGTAAAGAGACGTTTCAACCTTTTGCTAATACAAAACGGAGCAACTGAAGAGTCATTCAGCAGATATTCTCATTACCTAGTGTTGTGGCTACACAAGTCTGAATTGGACTGGAAGTTGTTATGTTGTGAAGCACTAAGAGAGAAAAAAAGGAGCATTTTTTTCATATTTTTGCTGTAAGAGATGTAAGGAAGAAATTGTGAGTATTTGTATGCTTGTGTGAATTTAGAATAAACACCACATGCACCAATATCACCCAATCAGCTAGGTCTATTAAATGGTTAATACCTGTAGCTCAAACCGATCCGTGCATGTCCCTTCATTATTTGCTGGATTTTAACATTATGAAACGCAACAAAAATTGTAGAAAAAAAAAGTACAGTAACCTCTCAACAGAAGAAGAACAGAAGAACGCAGCGGATTATACAATTATTTCTTGTTGTAATTATCTCTGCAGCTCAGCAAATTGTTTTGTGTATTCCTCTGATGTTTTTTGTTTTTATATGGCGAAAATAGAAGTGTAATGAGTACAAAATAAAATGTATTTGCATTTCAGAGACATGTGCAGTTTCTCAACTTAAGCGTTCTATTTTCTGCTTAAGTGTATATTTAACCATGTGCAATTTGAGTCTATGAATGCGTCATGCCGAAATTCTGTTTGAAGGTCTGCATTATTAGTGCAGTATCAGGGCTTCATTTGCCTCTGCTTTCTGAAAGATTTAGATTTGAGTGGCATGATCCTTAAGTGGTGACAGAACGTGTGTGTTTTATGCTGACCTAATGCTTTGGTTGAAAAATAACTGAATGGCCTTTCATCTGAGATTCTGAGATTTCTTTTTTTGGTAATGGGACGAAAGGGCAAACATTTAGTTGGTGGACTGAAGGATTCATTCAGTGTTTGACAACAAAAAACGAAGAAGACTCCCTTTCTTGAACCCTTGCCATTGGCTTTTCAACGGATGACACCCGAAACACTGTCATAGAATGAAGAGGAGCATGCTTCCTCACTCAAGGGCTTTTTACATTTAAAAGTAGCTGTAGGTCATTCAACTTAACTGCAACTCACAAATGGCTGTGATTTTAAATTATTAGATATCGCCACAATGTTATGGTGTGCATTTCTGCTGCATTTTTCAGAGGTGGGAAAACTACAAAGAACCACAAAAACATTCAGAGCGCAGACCTCCACCAAGCAGCTCATTCCCCTCCTAACTGGATCTACACCGTCCACATGGTGATCTGGATCATCATCATCAAAAGGTTCTACATTGTTTTTGGTATCTTTTTAATCCATAAATGGATTTCTAATGTTAAAATGTAATATTTTACTGAGGCCTTTTCTCAGTAGAAAGCCCCTGAGCGTCATATTTATCGTGTAATCCTGACGATAATAGAGCAACACTTGACAAAATTGACAAATTGTCCTTTGTGCCTCTGACTTCCACCCTCGAGACGCTCAAATTACGCGCGTCATGAAAATTCTGTGGCGTAAAAGTGGGCTCGAACGGCATTAACCCGCCCCCCTCCCTCATCGCCACCTCATTGCCCCATCATCGCCCCCTCATCGCCCCCTCATCGCCCCCCTCTCGCACTTCCTCCGGTCCCCTGAATCCTTTTGAGCAAATCTTCTTTCACTCTGGCGATGTGTGCGTCAAGACGCGGTCGGTGCCGCTGCTTGGAGTCGGGACCAAACCGCGCGCAGCTGTTCTGGTATTCCACTCGTCAAGACTGAGCCAACGGAATCGCGCACGTCCTGCTGCAAGGATTTCACCTCTGACGGACTTGATACAGACCCGGACCAGAATTCACACATTTCTTTGAAACAAACTTGTGAATCCTGGTTTTAATGCGTTTTATGTGTTTGCGCGCAGCAGTGAGGGAGACTTATGCGGGCGCATTTTACGCGTGTGTCGGTGTGTGATTTATCCAGCGGATGCTGCCGTCCGGCTCGGCGTGTGCGCCCTGCAGGATCAGCCTGTCATAGGGCAACAGGACTTCTGTGCTTGTGCACAAGTGGATGAGGAATAATTCTCCGGAGATGCTGCTGCTGCTGCTGATTTTGTGCTTTTTACCTCTGACTGGAGCGGCTCCTTCTCGGGCTACAGAGCAGCTGGACACCGGAGTGGTAAGTTTTATTCATTTTAATTTTTTACTTTTTTTTCTAATCCCTTTCCACATATGGATCAGGACATTCCTGGTTATTATTACTTCTGGACATGCCTTTTCCCACTTGACACCCCCTCTTGGTTGACAGTGGCGTATTTTTCTACTGTTCATGCGGTTTTCTCTACTTTTGAATGAAGGCAAATTATTATCCTCACCACACTTCATTAGCATTTCACATCTCGCAGCAGTCCAAATCGATGGTACCCCGGTGCTGTTGATGGAAAAACATAATTGTTGTCCATAGAATGAATGTGGATTAGTAATGACTTGCAATAAATACATGTCTGTATTTGCCTTGGCGACATGACGACCTTCACCACAGACAGCATGCTGACATAGTTGTGCAATATTGAAAGGGAAGCAGGCTTTACTTTTTGGTTATCCATTTCACGCAGTAATTTCCCTCTCTGACCCAAAGTTTAAACAGTTAAGCGCATGTGCGTCATTAAAGGCAAACGAGATAAACAGCAGAACTTGTGAGCGAATAAAAAAAAATAGAAAATCAGTTTGCAACTATTTTATTAACAAGATTACATATTTTAAAGTTTAAACCATGCAAAATCTATATAAACACTACAGAATCTCACTTTTCAAATTGCAGGCGGTGGGAAACCTTCCAAGCCCTTTTTTCTGCGTAGGTGTCAGGTCAGTCCTTCCATTAATACGCGGAGGGTTGATCAATAGTCAGTTGACCTCAGGGGCGTTGCTAGACACAGTCTGGGCACGGCCCCCATTACTCTAATGCCTTTTCTTTTCTTTTCTTTTTTTTATTCCTTTGTGAAATATGATGTACAATGCCCTGCGTAAACTACCCATGATGCTGCATTCATGTTGCTGAATCTGAAAGAGCTGCTGTTGAATGTAAACATGTAGACATATGTTCACATCTTTGTGAAAATGTTACATTGAATATACATTAATGACATTGAAACGAGGACTTGTCATATTTTGAATGAAAGTTTCAGAGCTTTGGGTCACAAAAATGGTGTTTAGAAAAAGATTGTGGTTTGGCTTAGGTTAGCAGTTACGTTTTATATGTAACACAAATTGAATTTTGTTACTTTAATTTACCTTACGGGTGAAAGTTTAACATATCATGATTAAACATCAAATTGGTTTCACAAATGGTGTGAACGCCGGTCGCATCTGTTTGCTGCAGAACTTAAAGGAAAGCACCGGCGTGTCGCCTGCAGGCCAAATGGAATTACAGCATAGGAAAAGCACACGAGTTGGGAAAAGCACAAAGGTGGAGATTAAAGCAAATGAACTGTGACATTGGAGTCATTGAAGCAAACAATTAATTAGGATGGTGTCTCAACAGTCACTGTTTTGTCTGCAGCTGCTCCGCTCATCAAACCCCAGATACCAAGCCAAAGAGTTGCCCTCATCACCTGCCTGATACGTCTGTCCTCAACAAACCTGCATAAAACCGCATTTACCATTGAGTGTGAGCGCAGAATGGGCTGATTGCACAGGAGCGTTTTTGGCTCGTCATAGCGGGAAACTCACAGGTGCATTAAAGATAGCTGCATTCCAATTAGAGGACGACTTGTTATTGTGTGCACTATTGTGCACAGCAGCCCACGACACTTGAAACTGAGGCTTTGTTGCCGTCATTAAGGCTTCTGTTGTTTCTCCTGCTGCGACAAGTTTAAATGTCTGCTGTGCAATGAGTCTATTCATTGCTGCTCCGCTCCTGTTTTGGCTCACCAACTATTGTGAGAACAATCCTTTAAGGTGTCCAAATCAGGCACAAGAGACGTATGTGAGCTGCAGTTCCTCTGCTGGGGAGCAGCCTCTCACTTTTTTATGAACCTACAAACCAGAAGAATGAGCAGAAACTGCCCTAAAGAGGGCTTTAAGAAGTAAATCAGTTACAATTCATTATTTTCTTTGCCAGGAACAAACTTACACTCCACAGCACTGTGTTATTTGTCTGTCTGTATTTCTGTCTGTCTGTCCTATAGAGCTAAATGCTATGAAAACATGTTTTTGTTTAAAAACGTTCATACAAGGATGGAGAATATATGCATTTCTAGTTGAGATTCAGATCAAAGGTCAATAATCCTGTCGAGGAACTGAATCCAGGATATTTTTAAAGGTTCCTTCACTCTTGTGGAAGGAAGAATTAGATGGTAAAGATTGATTGATTGATTAGTCGTTTTATCCCCTCTAGTTTCTTTGAGCAGCCATCTTCTAATGTGTGCAAATCCTCCCATCCTGTAACTCTCAATTTGCATCAACACACCCCAAAGTGACTCAAATTAATTCACTAATTATCAAAACAGTTTCTGAGTAATTTCCTGAACATCAGCCAAACAGTTAATGGCGTAACGGTTTCCGCTCCGGTCAGAGGTTACTGCCTTTACCTCGGTTAACAGTCGTCTCTGGGTGAGTTGGCACTCAGGTTGCTCATTTGCTGCAAAAGGGATTTAGGTATCCCGAGGGAGTTAGAAAGCCAGAAGGACAGGTGGCGGCCCGTCCAGGGACCCGCCCCTCCCCTGTGACTGCCTGACTGACTCTTAAATAAGGCTTCTGCTGCTTTGATGATATGACTCTCAGCTGTTGAGAGAAGGTGGATAATTGGTTGTTAGGGTTTGAAAGGTTTCTCCCGTCCTGTGCGCCCAGTTGTGTTCGCGTCTGCTGTGCATTTGGGCGTCGATCCACAGAAACAAACGTCTGCCCACAGAGCGACGCATGTCTTGATCTCAGGCTCCATTGCTCCTAGGTCCCACCGCACTTCAGAGTCACCTTCCTGGGTTTTAGTCGAACTGGAGCACAGTCTCTTCCAAATGTCTCCATGCTGTGTTCTAAATTAACTAGCCACACATATCTTCTGAGTTCCAGTTTGGCTGTTATCTTGCCTAGTTATATCACTGCAGAGCACCAGTTTATCACTGCAGAGCACCAGTTTGCAGTATCAGCATTTTCGTGAACCGCTACATAACATCTCAAATGCAATCGACTCCGTGTTTTCTGCTCTGTGCGATTGTTACTCCTGGTGGTCGTTTAGTATACAGAACAACTGAGCTTTTCTATTCACCTTTGGAAGCAGCTATCCCAAGGAAGTTAAATTAGAACAGCTGTTCATCAAATTGGAATCAATCCTGGTTTAATTGTGCAGCATCTTACATTGAGGAATATGCAGCATCGTCTGTTCCAATGTGGAACGTTTCGATTCTGTCATTGTTGGTGTGATGATGTCTGAAGGGAACCACACCCTGTCTCATCTGTTTAGAATTCTGATTTCCTTTTATAGTTTTTTTCTATGAGAAACGTCTTCTGTCTGATGAAAAGGACATCTCCGTCCAGCCCTGTCTCCTTGTGAGGTATTGTAATACTTGTCCTTCCACCAGCTCGCCTCCTCAGCTCCAAGACCACGACCCCCTGTTAGCTCTCTGGCTCACCAGGGGGCACCCTCAATTTTCTTTCTTCTTCCAATTCAGATAGGAGACTTTCTTCTAGGTGCACATCATAGATCTTCTGATTAAACCCAGATGTCTAGGAGTAGTGGGAGCTCAAAGAGAAGACTGAATGAAGTGACAGTCGAGGAAAAGTGCAGCAGAGGTATCGCTCTAAAAATAAGTCATGCACCAAGGCGAGAAAAGGGGTATGAAATGAAAAAGAGGAGAATTCATCAACTAAAGACTGTCAGACATGAGGTTAGGACTAGATTTTCTTGAACGTAGGACTTCTTTTGTAGTACAGACTTCCCCTCTTGATGTTATCGCCGTTAAGATACTGCTTTTAACTAATGACTTCCGATAATTGAAAGCACAAAAGCGCTGTCTCGCTACCATCAAGGCGTGTAACATTTCTGTCTCCAGCGCTGTATCACGGGGCTTATATCCGGGGAAAGGACATTTTTATTGGGATGTGAAGTGGGAGATGACAAACTGCAGAATGGAGTGACTGACAGAGAGCGCAAGAGACAGTTCAGCATGTCATAAATAGCACATTGCCCCTCAGGAAGAGGAAGACACCGTGGCAACCAACCAGCCCTTCAATCCACTCCCCTCCAATCTGCCACTGCAGCTTTGTTAACGGCGCAGGGTCTCCAGGGAGTTGTAAATTTTGGAGATTGTCACAGTTTGTTATAGAGAGAGAAGCCATTTTGAAAAAGAATTTATGGGCTCTAACACTTGACTGGTTTTCAGGGCAGTGTGTGTGGGGTGGGGGGGGTGTAAGACCAATGTGTGGCAGCTGCAACGTTTAAGCTCTTCATTTGTAGGCAGTGAAAGGAGCCAATAGAATTGGGTGAATTCATGGCTGAAGGTTGATCCTGCAGACAAAGGAACTCGATTAAATGTTTTTTTTGTTTTCCGTAGTTTTTATGGGCTTCTGTGCTTGTGTGTGAGAAGAAACGTGACTCCCTGATTGTTCTCCCTAATTAATTATCTCGCCTCTGAAGAAGTCAAGGCTGGATCTTGTCGGTTTATTTGCTTTTCAGTTTAAAAGAACGGTGCAATGACTTGAACAGTCTCCTCCCCAGTTGTTTGATTTTACAACGGTGATCGGTTTAATACTGCATGTGGGCAAGTGAGCGCTGTTTGCCACAACAGAGCCGCACGCGATATGGTCTCTTTCCATTGGTTTGAACCGACTTCATTACTTTAGCAGGCCCACTCCAAGGCTCCCCATATAGAAAACCTCAAATCAACTCCATGTGGACAGTTCTACTTTTAACTCGGGCTGCCCCGCCTCTCCCTCTTGTCTTCAGCCAGATCAAGGTTTTTGGTTACCGTCGCTATTCAAAGGACCAACCAGATCTTGTAATTACGGCGGTTTCTGGTGCTGCGCTGGCTCGCATGCTGAAGCCTAAAATAATCTATAGCACTCAGCCCCGCTGCCAATAGACTGATTTAATAGCACGAGCAGGAAAACTCAAAAGCAACAAAGAGCTACTCTGAAATTGCTTGCAGAAATTGGCAGATTTTTTAATAAATGTGGTTCCGTGTGTGTTGGTAAATGTGTGCATGTCAGTTTCTTCACCACAAAGTGTGTGTGTGCATGTGCGTGCGCGTGTGTGTGAGCAGAACAGTATGTGTGTTGCACAATGACCTCATAGCTTGTCTGTCAGCCGTATTTGCAATTCCTTAACACTTCGCAGCAGAGCAGAAGATGAGAAAAGGGAACGGACGACAAGGACGCATCCTCATCTGCAGAGTCGACTTCAAGATCGCGATGCGCTCCTGATCCCATTTCTCTGAAGGTCTAATCTAAGTGAAATGAGGAGAATTAGATGGGGGGGGGGGGGGGGGGGTCAGGGAGGACCATGAAGCAGTGAGTGGGAGGCAGATAAGCTGCATCTCCATCCACTGGCAATTAGTTCCACTTTCTTTTAGTCCATACTCAAAACACGTGACAGTAATGCACCATTTACAGTCTGCTGTAGTCGTAGGAGTCCCCGTACGGCTGGTTCTCAAGGATGGCGTCACGTACCCTGCAATGCACTGGCGACGCTTCCGGGGTGTACCCCGCCTCTCGACTCCAGGGGACCCGCAAGGCGGATCAAGCGGACATGAAAATGAATCGATGAATGAAAATATTGTATATTTGCATACGAATAGGCCATTTATACTGTACATATCTCCAGTGTATCCCACATCCTTCTCCCCTGTCTTTGCTATCATGGGATGCTGGCTGAGTTTTATTCATTCCTTGTGTTTGCAGGTTTTGGCTGGGGGACAAGCCACATTACCGCCCACCGAAAGAGAAACTTAATAGAAGTTTCATTGGCTTTTTCCCCTGAATGGAGCCATTGAAACTTGTTCTGGTTACATTAAGCTCCAGTTACAGGAGAATGCTCTAATTAGTTCCATCAGTTTATTTATCTTTAATCTCTAACGGAGCTTTAAGGCATGTGTCGCCTTCCCATCTCTGTCGCTATATCATCCCTCCCTCACTGCCTCTTACTGTCACAGAAACCTAAACCGTCATATAGTTGTAGAAATTATGATTTTCTTTTTTTCCTTTCCCGTAAAGGATTCGTACCATAATAATATCAGGCTGCCACATTTCTAACTGAAATGGACCCATCCCTGAGAAAAATAGAAAGCTCGCAGGACTTGAATAAGCCCGAGAACCCACTGGTGCTTCTTAAACGGAGACGAGTCGCTGCTGGCATCGATGAAAGGAATTGTGCCAACGGCAAATGGTACTTCAGATGAGTAAGCATTTATCAGGAAACATTTTACAAATCATTAATGAAGGAAAGTTCACCCATGATTTGATTCATTTCAACCTCTATACCTATGTTTCTTTTCTACACGGAGCAGTAGTGTCCACCTTTCCCTATTCACATTGTCCGTCCAACTTCATCCCTTCTTTTTTTATCTCTTATTAGCTCATTTCTACATGACTTATTTTTGCCTCGCCTCCCTCTATGCCATTTCCTCTGCCTCTCCTCCTCCTTCCTCCCCGCTGCCTCCAGAAACAGGCATGAGCTGGGACTCGGCTCTCTTTTCAAACAGCTGCTCCTAAACTCGGGATTATATGATTCACTTACCGTCACATCTTAATCCCCTTGTCACACTCTCGTGCTCACAAGCATTCAAATTAGGACATATTTTCCTTCCAAATGTCTTGGATTGACAGCCACACGTCAAACTGACTGTAAACTGTCAGAATAAATACATCTGTCAAAATGTATAGTGCGTACTCTGAAAAAGTCAGGCCCGTAAGTGAAACACTTCCTGAAGAGATGCGATTAAGAAGTCCATCATAGATCAGCAGCTAATCAATCAGGGTGGTATTGGGTAGCAGCAGGCACTGATGAGGCGGATTACTTCTTTTATGTGATCTCTTTTCTCCTTGATCACTCGTTCCTGCATACACTTGTCTAGTCTTTTCCTTTTCAGATGCAATGGAGGAAAGTATAAAGTCAAATAACATTTGAATATACAATTGAAGTACCTAACAATCTTAAATGATGTATACTTAATCCTGTTTTACTATTGGTTGAATGTTCTTTAATGTATTTGTGCCGACTTGTCATGGAAGCCGCATCACATGCACGTAAAACACTATCAGTGCTTTGCGTGACTGGGAATTATATACGATGAATTATATAATTATGTTAACCGGGCCAGATAAATTACAGTATGAAAAGAAAGGGATGGTGTGAAGGATTCAGACAGATTTAAACATCCAGTTGTTCTACATGCTGCAACGAAAAATTGGTCACTGATTGATTTTAACCATTCACTATAGTTAAAAGGGAACCGACTGTAACAGTTCAAAATATCCTGCCAGTATAAAACAGAGCGAGTCCATAAGCTGGTTGGACGGGACAGGTGCGACATTCTAATGTTGCGTTTTGTGTGGAACCCGAAAGCAGGAGATTTAAAAAGCGGCAAGTATCAGTTAGCAGAAGTGTAGCTGCAGAAATGTCAGTGATCTGCTCTAAAATCGTTATATGGAAAGCTTTATTGTCAAAAGACATTCCAAAAGTTTTTTTTATTCTGTTATATTTGATCGACAGAGATCTTGTCGGTTGACCTGAGTGCAACTCTTCAGTGTGCCATCAAGTTTTGTGATGTGTTTTTTTTATTATAATTTTTAAATAATTAAAGCTTTGTTGTCAGTTCTAATACACTTATACTAATTAAATACAATTAATCTATGTTTTACATTTTAGGATACAATTAAACTCATACCAAATTCACGTCAGTTAGTTCACAAGGCGTGGGGGGTTGTCCGTGTCCCTGAACACAATTTTTCTGGTTTTAAATTAAGCTCCACCTCGAGACATCTCAACAATTGCAGATTAAAAAAGTTTTTAATCCCAAATAGTCACATGCATAGATAAGCAGGAGGGAGAGATCATGTTCCATTTATAGCAGTAAAGAAACTAAAGGTGGGGAAAATGCATTGCCACAGATGAACGCTCTCTACGCACGCTTAATCCTAGCTTCTATTTTTATTGGCTGGCAATCCAGTCTCAATTTTCAGTTTGATTAAACATGTCATTCAGCCTGCATGTCACCCCCTATCTCTCTCATTGTATTTTCTCCCTCTTTGATTTAATCTCTTTGCACAAATGAGACTAAATCCTTCATTTCTCCTGTGGATTGCGTTTACACTGGGGTTATGCCATTGGAACGGCTTCAGAAGCATCTCAGTCAAACGCACTTAAGCTTCCTTTGCTCGGATCCAACTTCATCCCAGTGTAATACGTAAAGTAAACCATCTCTCTCTGAGTAAGCTGGCTATACAAATTGGGGGGCTAGATGCTGTAGCTGGCTTCAATAAATGACAGTATTTGTGCCAGCATGCATGGATGTAATGAATTAAGAATTCAGCGGATAGAAACATAAGAAGCAAAGGATGCGCTGCATTTACATCTGTTTGATGTGTGTTTGGTGCCTTTTTATGTCATTGAATTGAGACAAAAACTATTTCTATGCTAGTAATTTCATGGTTCTTTAGATTGTTTGTTGTGCATTCAGAAATCCCACTGCTCATGTCATGATGCTTTTTTGAAACGGTTGAGATGTTCAGTTAGTGGAAGTCTGCATCTACTTGAAGCATTTGCTGTTGTAAAATCAAAATGCTTTCACTGCAACATGATCCCATATTAGCGTAGCTTTTCAGGCATTGATATTGCGGCTCTTGACCGCTGGTTCAGCTCCCAGTCCAGTTCTGCAGTAAAGATATTGTGATTTTCTTCTTATTCATTTGCACTCTGAAATGTTTTTTTATGTCTGTAACAGCGAAACATGCTGAGCTCCAAAATCACATTTCAGGCTGACTGACTCTAAAAGATGCAAGATTAACAGAAGTCCCGGTAATGTGCATTCCTAGCAAAATTAAAGCCGCACATAACCCATAATGCAACTCTCTAGATAGAGCAGACAGTCTCTGCAATGTGGGGGGGGGGGGGGGGGGGCATTCCTTGTTTTTGTGTATTTTTGCAGACATAATTTCCAAACTAAATATCTTGTATTTAGTTGAAATGGCATATAGTCTAATTAGGCCCTCCCATCCATCCCTCCGTGCAAAAACAAGACTCCATGCTTTATTATCAGCACAGAGTACCCAAGAGGCAAGGGAAGTCTTCATCCTTAATTGGCATTATGTAGCAAGATGACAGCATCAAAATAAAGCAAAATAAAGCGAGAGACAATGTGGTCACTATGTTGGACAGTCCGACTTCATGACCCTTTGAGAGTCTGTGAGGTCAAGAGGTTAAATTTCTCCCAGTGACTCATTTCCTGTCGGTGAGGAAGAAGATGAGGGACTCTGCAGCTGTTCATCGGTCTAAGTAGGGAATTGTTGTGAAACAGAGTGGACCGTGTGCACAGGGGCCAAATCGGATTCTGCTTTGGGGGATGTTGCTGTGGTGCTACGGCAAACACCACACTTGGTGTGTGTGTGTGTACAGATTTGCAGACTAAAAAAAATGATTTCATAGCACAGACATCTACAATAGAAAAATGAAGAAACAAAATAAGATATATTGTGTGATACTGTTAAAATAATGACTCCTCCTTTTTAAATACAAGAATCAGTTGTTTGTTTTTGCAGGTCAAAGTTAAACAACAGCAAACCAGCAAATTGGCTGTGCAGCACATCTGCAAACCTGACAACATAGCTATGCAGAATTTGGGGTTTTCACATGATGTTAGCAATGTGGCAAGGCAGACTTAAGTGTTTTTGCATGGAGTTAAAAATACAGCTCAGCAATAGTTGATTTTTTTGCATGAATTTTTTTTAATATCAGCAAATTTTAATGGCTTTGACAGGCAAAGGTTACAGCCAGAAAAATGCCGAGTTGATGCAGGTATACTGCATGAATCGACCTGGATGTAAGGTGGTCTCCTCCTATAGTGCATATTACATGAGGAAAGACAGGAAACCACTGTAAATCATACAATAATGCAGAAAAGAGGCTCGAGAGCAAAATGCTCATTTCAAATATTTCCTCAAGAACTTGTATTCTGATCCTCCCACATTTCAATCATGACATCTTCTAACAGTACGAGGATGGCCATGTTTGATACTGTCAACGTTTGCTGCAAAGGGAGTACTTTTTGTTTATCAATTTTGGATGAGACCTATGTGAGGAAACGTGGATGTGGATTCTTTTGAATGTCTTGCGCTATAGGTCCTGTTTTTTCCCCTTCTTCTGAGCTTCATATCATCCCATCTTCATTTGACAAGAGGCTTCGGTGGGAGATTTAAGATTGTCTTCTTCAAACTGCTCAACTCACGCTGACTCCGTCTCGACCCTCCCGTTTCAGTGGCTGTACGCCAATTCAGCACTTCAAATATGTGCCCACATTAATCAACATCTCACACGCGAAGCTTTACTATTAATGTAAAAGCTTTGTTTCTTAGACAACTCGCTGTGTACAGAAATGCAGCATTTAGTCACTCATCCCATCGCCAGCAGCTCTCGTGCGGGTTGGCTTGATCTCACAGCAAAATTCTGTGATAGGACTATTTGTTGGTCTTTCAGTCTCAGAATATTTCTGAGGTTTTTGTAGAATCTCATGTCCTCCAGACCAACTGTATGAAAGGATTACATTGGCCAGAGTTCAGGTATTTGGAGATAAATTATCCTTCACATCCAGATATTCCAGCTCATGCTGCAAGTAAGTCAAGCCCTGTAATGCCTGCTCCAAAACTCAGTTACACAGTAAACCTGTGTGAACCTGTGTACGACAAAGGGAATGTCTTCTTTTTGAATGTACCGTAATATAAATAAAAAATATTTTTTTTACAATGTTTTAATAAAGTTCCATCTGCTGGAAAGTAAAGAAGTAAACATGTTTATTAAAAAACAGCATTTGCATGTGTTTTATGAGGAAGCAAATATATTCAGAAGGTTTTAAGACTTCAGGGATACTCATGGAGTGTTTCAGTGAGAAACGCTGAATGAAAACAGAAACCAGTTACAAGAAAACTGCACTTGCACCTTTTAAAGGGATTGTCTTTCCTTGTAAAAACTATTTTAAGAGTCCCATGTGTAGTGATAAAGTGGCACCCAGGTGATGGGAGTTTCAGGCTGTTGATTTCCTGATACAGAATAGTTACTTTAAATTCCATCCATCCATCCATTTTCTTGTAGATGAGATAATCACAATCGTCTCGTCTACTGCCGCTTTATCTGCCTCGCGGGTCACGGGTCTGCTGGAGCCTATCCCAGCTGACTGCAAGGGAGAGACGGGATACCTCCCGGATGAGACGCCAGCTTTCATCGGAGGGCCATGCAAGAAACAAACACACACACGTTATGTATTGCACTATGGTAACGTAAATGCATCAGTAAAGTCCTGTGTCCCACAACTTCTAGAGCTAACAATAAATATCAACTAATTGACAGAGCGGATGGTGGTAGTGATGGTGCTGGCTGTCGCCTCACAACAAGAAGGTACAAGGTTTGAATCCCATCTGTGCAAAGTTTCTCCCTGTGTCTGCGTGGGTTTCCTCCGATTTCTCCGGTTTCTTCCCACCTCCAAAAACATGCAATGTCGATGAATTGATTACTCAATTGTGTGTGTGTGTGTGTGTGTGTGTGTGAATGATTCTCTGTCTCTGTATAGCCCCACACTGAGCCCCGATGCGTCCGAGGTGTTTCCCGCCTCTCGCCCATATCAAGCTGGGATAGGCTCCAGCAACTCCCGCGACCCATAAAATTGGAAAAGTGGAAGGAAATGGATGGATGGATGGATGGATGATTGATTGACAGGAATGAAGTGCTGTTCAGACTAATTGCATGCACAGCTGCAGGTATTATTGTGATTGTGGAGCGCAGGAGGGTTTCTGCACCTGATGATATTCCATGCAAGCAAAACTCCAGCAGGAAGATGAAGTAACGTGGATTTTAAAAATTGTGACTTGAGCTCTCTCAAACATGGATTTGAACCTATTTTAATTACTATAGAGGCAGAAATAAAGGAATTTCATAAAATAAAATAAAAACAAGGCTAATCTGTGAATTATGGCAGTGCTGCTGTTATTTCAATCATTTGATTGAATAAATCTTACGTTTCTTCCAACATTGGCTTAATTGTGTGTGCTAATAGAAAAATGTATTGTCGTATAGCAGCTGGTTGAAAAAAGACTTCAAGACGTTCGACTGCAATTGGTGAATGTAAAGTGACTGTTAACCAACAGTCACTTTACAACCAGAATGCTCTTACAAGCTATACTAATTAAAATAAATGATTTATATTTTCAAACGGGCTATCTTGAATACAACAAAGCCTTCAGCAGCTCATTGGCGCTGAGCAAGAAATATCATAATATTGTAGCCTCGCTGTGTCTGTTGTACATTCAACTGTCTGACGGTTCTCATGGTCGGAGTTTTCAGACAACGTCTTAAAAGAAGACTTCAGAGAGAATTCTTTGTATGCCAAGCTGATTTGCATTCGCTTAATAGCATGTAAAACTTGGACACATTTTTAGGCATATAAATGAACTGAACATTAAAAAGAAAATGATATTTTACCTCATCTGATACATCGGGTGGCTTCAGATCTGAAATCATTCTCTGGCACTCCTTTGGCCAAGCTTGACATGTTTTCCTTGAGCACCCAACATTTAACTGACTGGGGTTGTGGCCCTTGAAGCGCGTGTGACTGGGAAGCTCAAACACTTTCCTCTGCTTACACAAGACCAACTGTGAGAGATCAGGGAAAATCAGGGAAGCTTTGGACTGGTTTTCAATGTCATTGGAGGAGTACACAATAGTTTAAAGCAAACACCATTAAAATTCTGCAAGCATTCTTCACAACCTACTTGAGATAATTGAGATTTTTGAATGTAACTTCCATCAATAAAGGGAACAGAGAGCAACTAAGGACCAGGAGGTATGCAGGGCTTAGCACTGAACCGAGGCGTCCTTCATTTGTTGAATGCCGCTGTACCTCAGCTGCATTATTTGTTTAGATGCTCACTGCATGGATATAAGGACACTCTGAAAATGTGCTTCTTACTATGCAAAAATCCTCAAAAATAAAAATTCTTTATCAACTTATGTTATGGGTCATCACCCTCAAGGTCCATCCGCAACACACACTACCATATAAGGGTACCTATAAATATCTTTCTGTCTGGTAGTTCAGATGACCTTAAAGATGTGATTTTGGGGGGGGACAGGGAACTGTCTCTTTTTTTTTTCTTTACTCAGCTTCCTGAATGAATAATTAGCTTTTTTCTTGCTTGAAGCATTGCTTGAACTTTACACTGTGCCATTCAATATGTTCTTCAGTTCTGCTTTGCAGCTCTGGCGCAAGAGACGAGTCCACTGTCTCATTTTATGCAGAGCACAACACGGCTTCCTCGCCGCAATTATTGAGGCATCAAAGACTTTAAAAAGGCTCCTCCATTGGGATTAATTAGGGTAACGCATGGACATTCAACATCATCTTTCAACAGTCAGAGTTTGCAGAGAGTGATTTACTAGTCTGATATTTAAGAAGGATTTGTTTTACACTCCAAATGATGTTATTTTTCCCATTTTACACTGTATGTGTATTTCTTTTGTTTTCTATGTCTGTACTTCAAGGGTTAAAATCCCAGGCCAACAGCACCAATACATTTACGCTTAGCAATTGCTTTCCTTTCTTTTCGCAGCCATCATTATTATCATTATCTACAAGAGCTATATTTTGCTATTTTATACTGTAACAGCAGTCAATTTCCTTATCTTTGCTTTGCTTTTATCTTTGTTTCGCAGTTTTAAACTCTGACTACTTGAGTTAGAATTATTTTTTTTAAACTACATCTGCTCACGCTTCAACCCAGTGACATCCCTGTCTATAATTCAGCAGCGTTCAGCATGTCACTGAACTCTTTGACAGGTCTTTACAGCTTTCCTTCCAAATGAGTTACGATGTCAGGCTTCAAATAAGTTGCTGGCTCCACAAAAAAGTTTCATGTACTGAGTTTGTGAATAATGTGTGAAACAGAGCAGATGTAATCCATCACTTGCACACTTTGCTTGCAGAGAAGAGGAGTCTTGCTCTCCCTCCAGCATTTGCATAATTTACACAATGCACACTTGTATGCATTTACAGATAAATACTGGATTATATTCTTCAACAAAAAAACAACATGTTGAATAAAGTCTGGAGCAAGAGATATGGGCTATCAGGACAAGTCATAATTAAACAGTTTAGACAAACCACTTATTAAACCCTTAAGTGGGAGCACACAAACATAAATCATTCCTCCTCTGCTCCTAACGAGTCAGTTAGGACTAAGTTGAACCGGGCTTGTCCTAAAAATATACACACTTATTAGCCCTCAGCCACTGACTAAGCATAGCATTAGCCAGCGCCAGCCCGCATCTGATTGCTGTCTGTCTCTGTTCTACAAAGTCACACAAATGTGCTCAATCTTTTGAATTTTGAGCTAATGGCAGCCAAACGTTTTGGCTGGAGCATTTATTGCCTGGAGAAACTGGAAGGAGTGTCGTGTCATTTGTTGAATTGATCATTAGTCCTCATTGTCGTTTGCTGAGTCTGCGGTGATCGCAGACCAGCAGATGCTGTCAGACCAAAGGACACAGTTTGTCTTTGCGTCAGTCCATCGCTGATGAGCTCAAGCTCCGAGATGTTGATATGCTGCTTGTGGTTCACATGGCAGAGTCACCTTCCATTTGTAGATGCAGTGATGGACTATGTTTACTGATGAGCTCGTTAAGTACATAATACTTAGGAAGTACGGGATCATGTGAGTTTGAGGGATTGAAGGTTTGATTTTTAGAGAAGCACTTTATTTCTGTCTTATATTCCTAATGAGACTGGGTATAATGGGAGTGGCTTTAGAACCTTTTCATTCTGACTGATAGTGTGTCTTACCTCATGTAATTTCTTGACGTTATATTTATAGAATAATAAACTACAATTGAAAACTAGTTTCCAGAATGAGAAGTCTTTGGATAACAATGTTTGTTTTTTTGATTCATGGAGTCAATTTAACTTCCCTTTTTTCTTTTAATGTCTTTGGTCTCTTACACCCCTTGTACCCCTGGATTTACTGTTAGAAACTCTCCCAGGAAATTATTGTTGTTTCTCATCTTGCCTGATGTTGCTTCAGGTCAATTCAATTTCTTCCAATATTATTCCAAAGGAGGGCAAAGGCAAAGATTAGGGAACAAATGCCAGTCAGCAAAGTCGTTGAATAATGGGATTTTTTTTGTCGCTATGGACGAGATGCCTCGGTATCGATCCGTGTGTCTCCCATTTAATGAGTGCTGATCAAAAACCTATTTAAAATCTGCCGTCTCTAGTTAACTTTCAGATCATGAAGAGGAAGGAGGAGACTTTGGCAGAGCTGAGAGAAATTAATGCAGGGCTGAAAAAGGACACCGAACAATGTGCAAGAAAAGGCTGAAAGAATGAAAGAAAGAGGACATAAAAAGTAGCAGATTAGCTGCATGCCTGCATCCATCAGTCAGGTCGGACACATACAAATGGAGTCATCTGGGTGAATTGTGTAATGGGAAATATTTATAAAGTTGAAGATGGTTTTGCAAGAAAAAAGAATGGATAGATGTCTCCAGCTCCTGAATGTCATGTTGTGTGTCGATGAAATAGTTAGTGCCATGCACCTTTTTAGATGTTTGAAGCTCTTTGAATGTTTGGCAGGACTCTTGAACTCTGTCTGCTGTTTCCCTTCCAGGACTGGCTGAGTAAGTTTGGCTACCTCCCACCCCCTGACCCAGTGACTGGGCAGCTTCAGACCAAGGAGGCCCTGACCAAGGCCATCAAAGCCATGCAGAGGTTCGGAGGGATAAAAGAGACCGGCGTCTTTGGTATGTGGATGTGTTTTATTGTGGGAAATTGTGTAAGAGAGACAATTAAAGGCAGTCTAATCCAAAGATTCACCAAGTTTAGACTCACACATTTCTAAAGAGTTCAATTAACCACCTCTGTCTGACTCAATGATATCCTGTCATCTTCTCTAAAGACCAAGCTACACTTGGTCTGATGAAAACGCCCAGATGTTCTTTGCCAGATGTTTCGGAGGCAGAGGTGACAATGGGCCGCAGGAAACGAAACCTGACTCCTCAGAACAAATGGAATAAGCAGCATCTCTCCTGGAGGTAGGAAACGCGTCTGTCAGGCTGGATGTGTGACAATATTTCTGTTGGAAAATAATCTGAAAATCCAAAACAGAGGCATTGTGTGTTTGTGCATGAACACGCAGCCGTGTGTGTGTGTGTGTGTGTGTGTGTGTATTGTTTCCCTCCTGGTTGACTTCAACATACTTTCTTCTTTGTTCTGCTGCCAATCATACGCAATGCTCCTGTCAGCTAACTCTGCTCTGACATGAGGCAGATTTGTCCTCAGTCCACTGAAGCACCTTTGTATTCACAGCACTCTCTTTTGTAGAGCAGTGTGTGGGAACAGTAGTGGATTATGGGCTGGCTTCAGAGCCAGCGAGTCACCCGTATGTTGCAGATTTCTATTGAAATGCCAAAATAGGATGCGCTGATACTCCGCGCCGATTGGTCTCCTCTGTCATTCTCTGTTTCCTTTTTTAGATGATATTGGAACACGAGCAAAATTATTTTTATCATCTGATATTTCATGGTTTTGCTGCTTCATTAGATTATGTGGGTGAATAACAGGCTGAATGAAGCTAAAACGCTAAACCTCTAATGAAGCAGATGTTCTGATTCACCGCATCGGTAAGATCATAGTGCAACTATTTATGTTGCAGCGGCTTACATATTTCATTTTTAATCATTGCACAGCCAGGAAGGCAAGTCTAGTCACAGTCGAGTAACCAGAGTATTTTTAAAGCATCATATTACTGGATAGCATTGTGTCAGGATTTAAAAAAGATCATTAGAAAGTACAAATAAATATATCCACAGTTTGATCTGAGTGTTTGCAGGCTGTAGGCATTTAGGCCTGGATGTGAGCAGACGCTAAGGGCTTTCAGAAAGGCTGTAATCTGGCACAAAATGCAACTGACGTACTTATCCTCTTCATGTGAGATTGGGTTTGACTGTATTTTTATGCAACTCTCCCACGTCCAGCTTCCAGGTTAGTCTAATAATTTATGGTGTTGGTTTGTTCATGAGCGAGAGCATTGTCAATGTCAATGGTATACAAAGTTAGCATTAACGAGATTCATAATAGGGCAACTGTCGTGTGCCGCATAATCAGGCTATTTCACTCACACACACTCCTATTAAGATGGGATCATTTCAAGAATGACTTTGTTAGTGGAAGTCCATTAATCTTTTGTATTGCTCTAGTCACACTTGGTTTTACTTCTGCAGTTTCGCTGCACGTCATACTAAAAAGCATGAGGTAGGTGTGACAGCACCCTAAGAATAGTTTTGGTTGTTCTTGATCTGCTCTGCAGGATTATAAAGGGACTGTTAAATTACAATAACATATCAATTTAGGCTTTGACAGGAAGACACTCCCAGTCATTCCTGATTCATGTCATCTTCGCAAGATTGACAGCAGTCGTCTGAATCCTAGTCCCCCTTGCTTATTCACTCGCATCAATCACATCATTGTGTTCTGAAAATGTGCAGAGTTGGTTGGGAGTATTGGTTATTTCTTTGTAGCTGAAGATGGAAGGCTAAGAAGAGTAGCTATACATTGAAAGGAGATGTAAAATATTGCTTTGATGCGTTTTCGGAGCATCTGAGCTGAGGCCTGAGTACTTTTCTCTTTTTCTCACATGAACATCACACGGCACCCAGTAAAGTATGGTTTGCTCATTATCTCTCATTGTTAGCTCATCGTCACAGCAGAAGAGTCTGGCAGTCTTTTGTAGCCTGACGGATATCTCACACAGATAGGCGTCAAACTCAAGAGAAGAACACATTCAGGGAGGTGCGTGGTGATAACGACGAGGAAAGACATGTACAGGAAGCAGGGGGGGAAAAAAGGAAGGAAAAGAATGGGCTTGCATCTGATACAGTTGGAGGGCTTTATCAACTAAAAGCTATATATCAACATCATCCATCTGTTTTGCTGCTGTCCTATCATTTTTGGAGATGAAGTAAATTAACTTCATACAATAATAGTCGACGTGATCAATGACCATAAAAAAAAAAAAATCAAAATAGATGTGACTCCACTACGATATACTCGATATGGGGATTAGCATTGTATTTAGGTATTGTAGGTATTGTCAGTAATTTATCTAGATTAAAATAATATGCAAATCTTAACATGATCATTTTTGTTCAACCAGCATTAATCAGATGCCAAATCAAGTTAGATATTTACCTGCGATATTTGCATGGATTTTACCAGTGTATGTTAGATTACAAACAGTGTGAGAAGACACTGACACGGTGCATAAAAATGGGAGTTTGGATAAAATGCAAGACGTTTGCACACGTTGTACGATTTCCACTCAAACACGGCAAGTATCAAAATAAGCATCTTCAGAAGCACTCCCAATATGATTCTTGCATCAGTGTGCATTCCAGCATACGCTCTGTGCACGTTTTACATTTTAAGATTTTAGATTTACTATACTTGTATCTAAATACTTTTTTTCACTCTAGTATATTATTTACACACATATAGGCCAAAACACACACACACACGCACAGAGGTAGCCGGAGCCCTTGGAGCAATTAGGAGTCTGGTGCCTTGCTCAAACGCACCTTGGCAGTGCCCAGGAGGTGAACTACCACCTCTCCAGCTATCAGGCCGAGTCCCTGTGGACTGAGCCACTGCTATATTGACGGTGATCACAGCAACTTCCAATGACGGCAGATTTTTTGCATTGTGTAGAGGAGGAGTTTGTCATCCAGGATGTGCACACGTTCTCAACTCGACCTTCAGCATTTTGGAGAAACAGCAGAGCAACAACTTCAGCCTCACCTGTTTAGCCAGGCTAGCAAAGTTAGTGGCGCTGCTGGAGCCATGCAGGATTGTGTTATCTCATCGTCTGACTAATACAATCAATCAATATAATAATAATGTAGCAGAACAAATCCCTTTGAGTTTCTTTATTCCAACACTACACATGGATTCATTTTAGCTCCCCACACAAAAGTACAAGTAAATAGATACTAATATGTTAAACTTGTGATTATTTTTGATTAATCACAGTCTGCAAGTATGATTAACGCAAATTAATTTTTACAATTGACTGAAGGCATTGCTGTTCCATAAATACTCCAAGGCTCAAGTTATTTATTTGCGATCTGCATAGTGTGAACACAGTCAAGCATTAGAAATGCAGTGAAGGTTATTTAGAAACAGTAGAGACATATTAAAAGTCTATGGCTGACAGTAATGGGAGTAATAAGAACAAGGGTCCATCAAAATACTAATTAGAGCCGTAGATCGCAGTGGCTTGTATTGATTAAGAAATGATGCAGCTGTATCTAAAGTCATGTAGTCCTATACAAGTGACTGTGGGACTCGACAAGTAATAACACTGGAAGCAGTTATTGCCAGACGTAGGATGGTGCGACAAAGTTTTTTCATTTCTATGGTTCACTTGGTAATTATGAAATGTTTGGATGTGCCTTGTTGAAGTTTCATCATATGAGAATTGTTCAAGTTCTTATTTGAAAAGAAAAAAGAGAGTAAGATTAATTTGTTCATATATAACGTGGAGTAGAGTCTGAAAGCAGAGATTTTAATAATAGTAGGTCTGAGGTTTTTATTGAGGTTTCTAGAGCCCCCACCCCCACGGGGTAATTTAGTTGTATAGCTCGATATGAGTCCGCATATGGAGCTATGGGAGAATCATACATAACAACAAATAACAGCAATGCATTCTGGAGTTACTGGACTGATTAAAGAACATTATGTTCTAAATGTCTAGAACCATGGGGAGGCTCTGTTTAGTTATACTTTACCAGTTTAATGTACCCCCCATGAGAACAATGTTAATACGCTGATGTAAAGATGTTGACCGTAGGGATCGACCCATAGCCGCTCTTCGGCAGCCAGCATTCCACCCTGTGATGTAGTTTCAAAGCACGCCATGAGACTCCTGGTGCAGTGGTAGAATGTCGGCAGCAGATTTTCCCAAAGTAATTGTTTGCGGAGCACTTTTAAAAGGTTTAGTCTCTGCTGGACTTCCTCACAACCATGGTAGTACTTTGGTGCACCCTGATGTTTTCTCTTTGGAGATGGTAGTCCACAGGAATTTACCTGCTCCACCGCAACCCTGTTGATGAAAAGGCTGGACTGCCATCCCCTATGATTCCCTTGGCGGATGATGAGTCCACTGGAGGTTGGTTCCACGTCAACCTTTCGGGCTGAGCTCGGCAGAGACCCGGCCACCAGGCGCTCGCACACAAGCCCCAACCCCAGGCCTGGCTCCAAGGTGGGGCCCCGGTTGTGCCATACAGGGCAACATCATGGTCCTTGTTTTTAATTCTCTCATAGGGGCTTTTGAACGGCTCTTAGTCTGACCCATCTTACAGGACCTGTTTGCATTGGGAGACCCTACCAGGAGCATAAGCTCCAGACAACATTGCCCCTGGGATCATTTGGGCACTCAAACTTCCCCACCACGATAAGGTGGCAGCTCAAGGAGGCAGAATCTCTCAATTTACTGATAAATCTACATTCCTAGTTCTACTCTCGGCGATGGTCATGACCGAAAGGACAAGATCCCGGATACAAGCGGTCGAAATGAGTTTCTGAAATTTGCTAGAAGCACTGCTCCACGGTGAAGGATCAAACAGAAAGAAGGAATTTCTCCCTCTGGGATATAGTATCTCTCATGAGAGCTGCCTCTATTGTTGGTCAGTCATAAATCACTGTGCCTGTATCGCACGTTCTTATCAAGAATTAACATTGTTCAGGTAATCCCAGAGGTCTCCAACATTTCAGGTCACCATTGTGGGGAATGACTTGAAAGAAACTTAAGAATGAATGGAAGTGTCATGAAGTATTATCATGTATTTTACTCCAGATCTCCATCTCAGATTTGGTGAGTGCGATTTTCAGCTCGGACAGAGAATGGTGGATGAAGGAGGCTGAGAGTAAAAAGGAAAGATTTGAGGACAGAAGGGAGCCTTTTGGTTTGGTGTCTCTTGCTCGTGTTGTGAATGATATGTGCGTGCGTGTTATGCAGGTTTTTGGTATGATTCAGTGTTTGTGTCAGACAACCATTTCTGCTTGTCTGACTGTTTGTGATGCTGTGTGTGTGTGTGTGCGCACCCACAAATACACATGACTCACACCATCTGCATAGGAGCTTTCAATTTCGAGTGTAATCGGCTTATGTCGGTGGAGGGTGGCAGAGCGCAAGTGTGTGGCGGGGGGGTTTCATTGTACAAGCACGTGTGTGTTCTTTGTCACGTCACTTTTGATGTCAGCTCAAGTCTCTGTCGAGCAGCAGAGCCACGGGGGGGGGGGGGGGCGAGAGCACACTCGGAGGCTGAAGGCGGGGGACAGCACAGGAGGCTTAGATTTCCTCATCTTCCCTCTTTGCATTTGAATCGTCAACTTGCGAATCTGAAAGTCTATGAGACGTATGAGGAAATTTCAAGCAAGGGGTGATTTTGTGCGGGTGTTTGCGGCAGACAGACAGACACGTGCGCCCACGCATCGGCTCTTACTCGTTTGTCAAATTGAGGTGGAAATAATGATGTGAAGTTAACCAGTCGGAAAAAATTAAGTCCACCTTCATCATCCTTCTGTTCATTCAACCAAAAATAAATCACTTTTTCTCAATCTTTGTCAGAGGGAGCAGGAGGAGTGGGAAGACCCGCGTCCCATTCTGTAGTTTGTCCTTTAGTGGTAATTAGGTTGATTTTCCGTGCTCTTCCGTTTGCTTTTGGTTTCATCTCAGTTCAGGTTCTAAATGATCTGAGCCAATACTGAAAGGCATCATCTCTTGAATAATTTCATGCATGGTGCAGAATATGCTGGACTAGTGTGACATGTTTAAATCACCAAGACACCATCATTCATGCTCAATCAAGAAGTGTCATGAAAAACATCCTTTTAATGTCCTCTTTCAGACGAATACCTCCTGCTATATGGAGGAGCAAGATGAAGTCTTTTTTTTTTTATCTAGAATTTCTTTTACCTTCTTTCTTCCACACCCATCTATCATCACCCTCTCTCCCCCTCCATTAGTCACACCCCTCTCATACAAGTCTGTCACACAAGCCATTTGTAAAAAGCTTTTGTCATGAGGATCATTTTTGCAGTGAACAAAAAGAAGACATCAGGCACTCTGTCAAAGATGGAGACATTTCTGTGTGATCAGTGATCCCACTGAGTACAGTAGCCTGGGGAAATGCTCAAACTTTTAAGGACTCGTCATTTTCGATGAGGATCAAGCTCTGTGATACTAAAGTTAGAAATGTGCTAGATGAAGCTACGAGTTGTCAGAAATGTTTCTGCAGTTGCACAGACTTTTTATTCGTATTTCACTAACTATTTTTTTTTAAATCTATTTATGTTTGTCATTATTTTCTTCTTTTATTTAATCCTTTTGGGTTTCTGCAGATTGTGCAGATCAGGCAAACTAGCAGATGTCACCTTCTGAATTTATTTTTATTTTTATTATTTATACTATTATTTATTTTGACAAAAGTTTAGCCTCCTCAGCGCAAGTTTGCCTGAAAGCAGGGACAAAAATGGCAGTCCGCTCTGTTTCTGTCTGACACATATTATACATCAGCAAACACAGCCTTGTCTTGTTCGCATCAATCACAGCTTCCATTGAGTTGTTTGTGGAGGGTAAGCATTTACCTTCAAGCCTGATAAGCTGTCGGGGTGAGCATAAGTTGAAAGAGCGGCACTCCGTGATCAAATTGCCGGATGAACAATTCTTCTATTTCACAAAGCTGACAGAACCTCAGACTGCAGTCCAAATCACAGAGGGAGTGCCAGAAAAGGCCGACAAACACGATGTTAACGCCATCAGCTAACTAAAACCAGATTAAAGAGATAAAGCAGCAATAAACACAAGTGACCCTTTTAAACTGTCATTATTCAGAACTGCTGCATGTACTTGGTTATGACCGGAACTTTGCTTTCAAGATGATGAAATTCAACCAAATCAGAAAAGTCAATGATGGGGTATTCTTGTGAATACGGTTGAGGTGACAGATCGTCAGTCTCTGGACAATCTCTTCACCAAATGACTTGACTCTGAATTTGACAGTCCCCCGGCAATAACGATATCTTTATTGTAGAGCTATGATAGAAACGTCATCCAAGCTTGCTTTTGTCAAGTAGGAAACATTCCAAGAAACGATACGTGCTCAACTTTAGGGAAGTAGAATAATTCACACATAATTTTATTGCATTTTCTGTAATTATCTTTTCACGTTCTTGAACTCCCACTCGGATTCTCAAATGCTGTTTATCCAGAATTCAGCAGCTGGTCTCGGAGGTCCTATCATTTCAGCAGCAACATGTAGGTTGCAGGGGCTAATGTTCGGACCACTGAATTTCTGATAGGTAGATGGTTGGTCTGAGCCACCAATGTGAGCCGAGGGCTACTGCCCCTCACCCTATGAGTCCCTGGAGTCTGCTGACCTCACGCCAGTTCAGCTGGCCTTCTCTCACAATATTTGTCCTCGCATTTAGGCCCAGTCCTTAACATACATGTACCCTTAAATTCCACATTTTGCCGTACAATTAAATTGGTTTCAAATATATTCTCTAAACTTAAAACTCGAAAAAGGGCTGTGTAAAATAAATAATAAAGTTTTTCCTTTTTTTATTTGAGTTACTTTGTCAAAAATACAAACAAATAAATGTTGTCTTACAGAATTTATCTGCCAGCAAACTCATATTGTTTTAATTTAGAAGTCACTTTAGAAGTCACCCATGAAGCCATAACCGTCCGCATTCTGACTTCGAACTGTGTACAGACTGGGACAAGATGCGTAGAAGATGTGCAGCATGTCACTGAGCTGCTCCTTCACTTTCCTTTTCTCCCTATAAAAATATTGAAAACCTTCCATTGCTTCCAAAGAAGAGCTCAATTCAGCGACAGTCTTATAAGGATTATAACTTCGATAGTCATTACACAAAGCTTCTCAACTCTGTCATGGCCCCAGCTGAAAAACATCCTCTGAGTCTTAAGGGACTTAATAACATCAAAGCATATTTCTAAAAGACCGACCAAACAGAAAAACAAGGTGGCATCCATTGAGCGACGGAGAATTTACCCATAAGCTGATTCATCTGCTAATACTCAGGTCGCAGCTCAGCTGTCACCTTCAACATTTCCAACGGAGTTAATCATCCTTGTTGAACATTCACCATTTCACATGAATTTTTGCCTTTGCATGAATGATAAATGTAAGTTCTTTGTCAGGTTTTGTTTTTTTTAGTATTCCTCAGTTTGTCTTTCACAAACTTTGTTACGTGTTTTATTTCCAGAATGTTGTCCTTTCAGAGACACCAATAACTTATTTTAGTATTACCCTTATAATTACTGTTCTTGTTCTTTTTCGGTGTGTTGTGGTTTTAAAGTAATCCTCAGTGAATCATAATGAACATGTGAATCATTATACCCGTTTCTGCTCCATTTTTCTTCTCATTTCATTTTCCAATACATTGAGTGCAGCCAAGCATGGTAGCCTACCTGGATAATAATGAGCATGAAATGTTAGCGTTTTAGAGAAGGGAGTCATTTGAAACTGGGCTGCATCCTGTATTATAAAGCACAGACAGGCATTTCTTTTATTATGTAGCATTTGCAAGCTGGAGATCTTGGAGGTAAGACAAGGTGATACTCTCTCTAGGCATAGAGCCCATCCCACTGATGAACATAAAAGCTACTGAAGCGGCCTAATAATGACCACATTGCCTCTTTATTCAGAAAATGTTCTTCTGTGGGGGGAGAGACGACGAGTTCATCATATCAAGCAGATGAGTAAAAAAGACGGACAGACAGATTGATAAGAGGAAAATGACAGGATGGTGGAGAGGGAGTCGACCGACTTAGAGTCACTCTTCAGTGACTTCCTGTTTCTTATCCTAATTCTAGAGGTGAGACGAAAAATACGAAAAAGACGTGGACCTGAAATGAGACGGTGAAAATTGAGTTGTTCCTGAAAGTTGATGTCACTGTACTCTCTTCAGGTGTGCGTTGTATTCTCAATGTATTATCAGCACAGAAGACCAGGAGGAGCATCTAACCATGAAATGCATAACTTACTGAATTCAAATAAAACAATCAAACAATTATTATTTTTTTGCTCTTATCTACCCCCCAAACATTCTTTTGGCTGCTGTTTTTTAAAACCTCTGTAAGCAGCCTGTTCCCCACATTTGCATCAAAGCTTGTCTTCATCTATCTCTGTCACCCCAGCATCTTTTCTTCTCTTCAACCTTCCTTCCTGTAATTTCTCTCTTTTCTCTTTCAGTTTCAATTAAATATGTATTTTTATTTATGCTCTCCTCTTGTCTCTATTATTTTTTGTCTGCCATGTTACCTCATCTACTTCATCAGCAAACTCTTTTCCTGTAATATATGCACTATAATCCGTTTCCTTCCTGTCTCTTCTCAGAGTGAGGACCTTCCCCAGGGATTCAGCCGTACTGGGCAGGGACACAGTCCGAGCCCTGATGTACTACGCCTTGAAGGTCTGGAGTGACATTGCACCGCTTAACTTCCATGAGGTAGCAGGAAGTGATGCAGACATTCAAATTGACTTCACAAAGGCCGACCACAATGACGGATATCCCTTTGATGGACCGGGCGGCACTGTGGCACACGCATTCTTCCCGGGAGAGAGGTTCACAGCTGGGGATACACATTTTGATGATGAGGAAGCCTGGACCTTCAGATCTCCAGGTGATGAATGTCTCATATTCAACCACAATGAAATTCTACATGTTGACTTCCCAAAAGTAACTTTTTTGTCTGGGAGATCTGTTGTCTGCCCTGCGGCAACCCGGACTGTTTTTTTAAAATTCAAACCATTGTTTAGTAATGCTGCTGTCGCATCTGTACTTACATGGAAACCCCAGAAATAAGACTCAGATGTGGACAACAGAGGCTGAGCACTTTGATCATTTAATAAATAAGATACTACAAAATAAAGATGAAATGCTCACAGGATTTTGAGGCTGGCTGGGGTAAAACCAGGAAAGACAATTTACATAGGCAAAGTAAAACTAAAATTCAAGGAAACAACATCCAAAAAAAAGTCCAAAATACAGATGGTGTCAAAGAACGAAGTAATAAACACACAAGAAACAACAACAACAACAACAACAGGAAAGTCTGGAACAGTGAAGAAAGGTAAGGAATGCAACTGGCAGAGAAAGTGGGAACACACACTTTGGAGAAAAGGAATAAATCAGGATAATGAAAGAGGACTGCAAGGACCAAAACACTGAAAATGACTGAACCCAAACAGTTACACCTCCCTCTCCTTGCCCTGTTCCATTTGATCTTTTCTTGTTTAACGCAATTCTTTTTTTCTTAAAATAAATATCCTTGGTTTTCTTCATCATGGAGTCACAAATCACAGGCATGTTCACATTTACTCCTTTTTTTGTCATCCAATCAAAGACAAATTAATGAAGGTTTATGAATTGTGATCTAAAATTCTGTAATCCTATTGTATTGAGGTGAAGACCAAAGCCTCAGATGTGGAAATCTCGCAACCTCACCCAGAAATCAAAATGCTCTGCATTATTAAGTCCGTTATTTTGGTCGTTAACACAAAAGCGGCATTTCCTCTGAACTACGTTCATTCAGTGTGCGTCTGCTTTCAGCCGTGTTTCTAATTGATAGGCTTATGCAGTGTTATCCTGGATGATCTGGCCAAATTTCTTTCATCAAAGCTCCTGATTACCCGCTGAGGGAGCTCTGCGAGTTGGAAATGAGGACACGATGACAGCATCTCAAAGCAGGTTTCAATCAGTTCCGCAAATCAAAAATAGACAGGCGTATGTTATAGATGGGATTAGCGCTGGAATGCACAGATTTGGTGTCTTTGGAAAGTAACCTCATTTATTCGTTTTTTGATTTGCTGCTTCCCATGTACCCTCTCCTTCGACGCGTTACCAACGTTCCCCGCAGACGTAATCAGTCATGTGACTCCTCTTTGCACATCAGCTGAACTGTCTGTGTCCTTGTTATCGCCTGGGTAATTGTGAATTCTTGCATCTGTGGTGCAAATAATAGTACTGGTGGAACAATATGGCCATTTCTTCCAATATCTGAATGTTCATGTCCTGATGAGAAACTCTTTGGTCGTTTTACTCAACATCGTCCTCATTTCTCTCCAGTGTCTCCTTGCATTATTAGCTCAACGGTGCGATATTGCCTCCCCGAATGCATCGTGAGGCCGGAGCCGTGTCAGTGCAGTCACACTGTCAGAAAGTATTGCATCTCCTTTTCTCTGGCTTGCTGTATTTTGTCTCCTTTTCATCTGGATGAAGTTAGTCGGTGAATGTAAGCATGTTGTGTTGGGATAAAACAAAAAGATGGATGGATGTCATCTATTGCAGTTTTTCTGCTTTGTGGGTCGCGGGAGTTTCTGGAGCCTATCCCAGATTTCTATGGGTGAGAGGCGGGCTACACTTTGGACGCATCGCCAGGCCACACGTGAAGAGACATCCTCACACACGCGCCTAAATTGTATGTCTTCGGAGGTGGGAGGAAATCGGAGAACCCAAAGGAAACCCACGTGGACAAGGGGATTCGAAACCGGAACCTTTGTGCTGTAACCACTAGGCCACCGTGCCGCCTCAGGAGGCTGTACATATATTTTGTTATAAAAAGACTCACTAATTGACTAATTATAGCCGCTTGTGAGTAATTGTTGTATTTTACATTTGTTTCTGTATAACGGAAAATGGCACCAAAGCAGGGCAAGACTAATTCTTGCTGCCATATTATATAGCCCCATCTGCTAAAAAGTCCCCAAAGCCAAGAAATGAAGGCATGCCAAACTATTGTGATATTTGTGGACGCCATTACACCTCCTCAGACTCCAAGTCAAGCCTTTCTTTTTTTTTGCTTTCAGGAGAAACACAATTTCATGACTTGGCAGCTTATACCTACTTCTAACTACTCACCTCAGGCGCATACGTCCCAAATAGAGTAATTCCTGCCTGCATGTAAGATAACGTCACAACAGAACCCAGCAGAAACCTTTCACTTCTACAGCTCAGAGCAAAGCTCAGAAATCCGTGGGACCGCAGGATTTTATGATTCGGTTGCACTGGCAATAAGAGTGAGTCTCCACTCACATGCGCCGACAGCAGGCCGGCACACTGTGCCGCTGGTGGGGGTGCCCAGGGTGCATTCTTAAAAATGAGCACAGGAAATCATCACATTTTGCAACATCATTTTATTTATAGTGCTCTGTCTTTTTAGGTGGGAGCTTGCATGGAAATTATATTTCAATTGTAATTTTGGTTGTCATGTTATATTTCTTTCTTGACCTTGCCATTTCATGTATAGACAGAAGAAGAAGCAGAACTTTGTCTCTGCTGCAGAAAAAGTGTGATACCAAAAGGTTAATGTCTTGTTTCTTATCATAAATTCAAAATATGGATTTGATATACAGGAGAAAACAGCAATAACATGACTGTTGTTAAGAGTGTGTGTGTGTGTGTGTGTGTGTGTGTGTGTGTGTGACCGAGTCTGTGATGGGTTCAGGACCTGTGTTAATCTTCCGTTATTTTGTGCTGTCGGGGCCGTGAGTCATATGTTGCAGAGCAGCAGCTCAATCTGCTCTAATTAGACGCCCCACCAGGCCGTAGTGGAGACAGGAAAAGGGAGGGAGGGGGGAGAGGGGACAGCTGGTTAATGAAATCAGGGCACCAAAGTTGGAGTGAGGGAGGGTTAAGATGTCATCTATTCACACGTCAAAACAATTAAAATCACAGAAAATGTAAGTGAAGAATAAACAGCCATAAATAATTCAGGGAGAATGGTGGAATCATGGACCCCCCCCCAATGAGGGAGAAAGTAAAATATATGGTATGATTGTCTGAATTGAATTTTGCAAAGATAGGATACTGTCAGCGAGGATGAAGGGAAAGGTCAGACAGTGGCGAGGCCAGCCATGATGGACGGCTTAGAGACAGCGACTCTAAGGAAAAGACAGGAGGCGGACCTAGAAGTGGTGGAGATGAAGATGCTGAGGTTCTCCTTGGGAGTGACCAGGTTGGATAGGATTAGAAATGAGACAATAAGAGGCACAGTGAAGGTTAGACGTTTTGGAGACAAGGTCAGAGAGGACAGACTTCGATGGTTTGGACATGTCCAGAGGAGAGACAGAGACTATATCAGTAGAAGGATGCTGAGGATGGAACTGCCAGGGAACAGGGCTAGAGGTCGACCCAGGAGGAGATACATGGACGTAGTGAGGGAGGACATGAGAGTGGCTGGTGTTGGAGAGGACGATGCAAAGGACAGGGTGAAGTGGAGAAGTTTGGTTTGTTGTGGCGACCCTTGATGGGATGAGCCGAAAGTACAATAGCATGGTTTCTCTCTGGAAAATAAAATGTTTAATCAGTTCCACAATGACAACCAGAGGCCTGGTAGATTTCTCTCTTCCTCTGTGAAGGGAAGTTCTGCTTCTTCCTCCGGATTGAAATGCTTTGGCTCCTCCATTTCCCTGATAAGCTTTCAGACTGACACGCTGAAGTAGAGGGGAAAAAGTGAAGAGGGACAACTTTTAATTTCTTGAAGTCGCACTCCACCTGCCCCACTTTGCTGCCATCGCCTAACACCCACGCCCATCCCCAGCACTTCATCCGCTCGTCTCTGAGGCATTGTTTATCCGATGTCGGCGTCGCTGCCTCTACGTATCGTGTTGCCTGTTAGACAGCAGACATGGAGTCCTGCTGGGCTTAGCTGCGATCCTAGATGGAAAATTCACGCATTATTGTTCTTAGTGACTTTTTTGAAAAGCATGCTAATCCCCGGAGAAGATGTAAACTTATTAGGTCAGCCCAGAAGGCAAAAAGTGGATGTCAGTCCCGCAGCAGATTGTCGTATTATGTAATCATCTTCAGAAAGATTAGCCTTATCAGACAAAACCGTAGCTGAGTAATTGCCTCTGCTAATTCCCTTACCCTCTCTCCTTGTGCATTGTTCTCAGCAGGACCTTAAATCTGTGCTCGCCAAGGCCAGCTCCTAATGCGCATGATAATGCTGAATACCGGAATATTAAGCACCACATTTAGCGGACCAGTTCATCGCTGCCGTGTGATTAATGACTCTGCCATCCATTAGGAGAATGTGAGATCAAATAAGTGGAGGTCTTAACGTGTTGTTGTTGTTGCCTTGACAGGCAGCAGATTGCTTCTGTTAATTATCACCCTGCCAACAATTTGCTTCGGCATCTGATTACCCTGACGAGAACAAAAGCATCATTAAGCGGGAGAGTTTTACATGACATTCCATTTTGATTTTATTTTTCTGTGTGTGGCTGCGTGTCTCTGGGATGTGTTCCGAACAGTTCGAATAAAACCGAACAGGTTTTATCCGAACAGGAAGGCAAAGGTAAACTGTGGTGCAGTAAGTAAAAATAAAGTACTGTATCTGTATATCTAGTGAACAAATAAGCAATGACATAATCTTCACAGTTACCTAAAGGTTGTTTAGGTGACTGTGAATATATATATTCTTGCCATACCAATGTTTCTAAGTGGATAAGTAGTTTTAAAACTTTAGTCTTGTTGTGGTTTTCCACCGAAAGATGATTTTAAGGTGACTATTTGCTGTTTATCTTCTCCACAGCATATATCCCCAATAGTAACCCTACTACCTCACCACAAGAATGGAGTTTAAATGGATATATAATGCATATGTGGAGTACTGAGAAGAGATGATCCCTCTATCTGAAGACTGCTCAGATTCAGGTGTCAACCTAAGGCAATCAGTGTAATGGTGATACACAAAAATGCCAGCATGTCTGTAGTTGGATAGAGTCTGTACCGCCAGGGGCCCATCCCTTCTAAAAAAAAAAAAAAAATAGCTTTCCATATTTTTCTTCATCTCAATCTCTTAAGTCCGGGTTTTTGTCTTGCTTTGCAGAGACAGACAAAGAGATTGCGAGGCTTATTCTTTAGCTGAACATTAAGGGAAAGGTGCTTTAATAAACTGCAGCCTCAGGTTCTGATTGCCAGCTCAGGGAGTCTGGCAGCGTTACCGGAGTTATCTCACTTCACCACATGCCTAACAGCAGTCAGAGCCTCCTGAGCTGTCTGTCACGGCTCTTAATATGTGCCATAAGCAGATGAGTTCAAAAAGAATAAAATACCTGAAAGACAGCATTTGACTGGGGCAATTTAGGATTCAGAGTTGCTGGCAATGATCACCACAGGGCCAAAAGCCATTTACCAAAAACTCCTGCGCTGATCATACACAAGCATATCAGAGAGGGAACAAAGCTTTCGGCATTCTGATTCAGAATGCTGAAAAATGAGATTCTATTCCACGGTAGCCGGTGACGGGTGTGTGAGACCATGCACAGGAGCCATGCTTTCACACAGTCATTCATACATGTCATATTACCAGCCATAAGGTGCTCCGCTGCCAAAGTGCTCCACCTCTTCCACTCGTGTTCCATGAAGTTTTCCATCTTCCGCCGTAATGACACACATTAAGAGTCAAAGCAGCAAATTGGCCGCGGTCGTATGAGGTGTTAATGTAAGTTCACACGCTCGATGAACTACTTCAAAGTTCATCTCGCAGCAATTAAAATGATCTAGTTTATATTCAAGTCCCAAAGATGAGCTAGTTCACGTTCCTCTTTCTTTCTTGATAATAATGAGCTTCTTTTGGGCTTTTCTTTTTCAGTGGAACTTCCTCCCACTCATTTCCTCCCACAGCTCCCAAACATCACCACGGCCCACTTCACAGACTAAATCAATTATTATACACTATATAGAAGCACTGTGGAAGATTACTCAGGAGAAAAACAAGGAGAACCAATCGGAGTGCTGATTAACAATGTGCCATATCGCAGCGCAGCTCAGAGCAGATGTGCTGTCTTTGCGTGGTTATAGCGAGCCTATAGGTTCCACTGTAATTAGCACAGACACAGTATATTGCTGTGCTAATTAGCTCTGCATCACATCAATGGACAGGTTTGTTTGCGTTGGACAGCACTGGGACATAATGCTGCTCTTCCTCTCCCGTCATCATCACCCTCTCTCCAGAAGCTAAGCCATGCCCGCTCTCACCTCCGTATTATTGTTGTCTGGCAGTGCAGATGGTAAACAAAGGGTCAATAGATATTTAGGTGCAAATGCTACTGGCTTTCGCAGAGTTAATATTGCAGTGAAAATGACGATGGACGGGAATCTGTGATCTCACCATTATTTGATCGCTTTGCTGGGCCAAAGTCGAGTTATTTTTATGCATTCATTCCATGATTTGTATAAATTACACTGAAAATATGCAGGAGCACAGACCTCTGTAACCTTAATGGGCCCACGGTTAAAGCTTGCAAAGTGTCGGTCAAAGGCGCTGTTGTTTATGTTCCCACATTGTAAACCAAACCATTGTAAATCAAACCACTTTTGATTGTGCATTCATGCACGACACCGAGTAGCCCTGCTCCCAGCTGCTCACCTCACATTGCTGCTTTAACTTAGTTGAAGAGTTTTCCGTGACTGGTCAGCCGAACTAACGTATCAGTCATATCTTCAATCTACTCTTTTGAGTAAATTTGCATGGAGGTACTCATGATACTGACTGATTGCAAACTCTGGATTGATAAGTATCAGGTATTTAGCTGGTTGTCATCAATTATCAATAGGAGTATTTGTTGTAGAAGTATTAGTAATATCACTTGCAGTAGTCGCCGTATGAAAAGTCAGTGTTTTAATATTGTGGCAGGACACTAGAAACAATAAAAATTAAAATAAATTACTCAAATGATGCAAAATAACAATAAATAAAAACATGAATTCCCATACCGGGAGTCGAACCCAGGCCGCCTGGGTGAAAACCAGGAATCCTAACCCCTAGACCACACGGGACCATTCCAGTACTGTGTTCTGATTGTAGGTGTACAGTCATTTCTGCATGCGTCGATAATGTTCCAACTCTCTCTGTGTCCCATCCAGACTCTCACGGGATGGATCTGTTTGCGGTCGCAGTCCATGAGTTTGGTCACGCCATCGGTCTGGTCCACACCTCAGCCATGGAGTCCATCATGAGACCGTACTACCAGGGTCCTGTAGGAGACCCTCTGAAATATGACCTGCCTTATGAAGACAAGGTCCGCGTCTGGCAGCTCTATGGTACGGGAGAACATGTATTCAACTCACTACTTCATGTATGTGTTTGCAGGAGAGAGACAAATAATTGCAGATTAAATTATTCCCATTTCAGAAATGCAATTAATAAAACTAGCACGAGTGCCTCGTGTGTGACTTTAATTTTTTTCAGTAATTGATTAGTAGTGGGGGGGAATGCTTGACATGAAATAGAGCAGCCATGTATGTCCTGAAGGGCACAAAATAAATGGAACAGCATTCATGACATTTGGAAAGGCACTGTTTTCTCCCTTTTTTTAATGGTCGACTTTTTAGGGTATTTCCTGAAAACTTTGAATTAATGTTTTCACCTCATTTGATGTCAAAAAAGCTGAAGCCAGAGCACTGTCTGGGCACAGAGAACATCGTTGTTTACGGTGTCATATCATTTTGAACATGGGATTTGTGTTACAAAAAGTCTAAACTAGTTCTTCATTAGAGTTTTAAAAAATGTTCTGCCTCTTCTGTCAGGGTAGTGAAATATATATATATATATATATATATATATATATATGCAAATCTATGACTCTCGGGCCTCTGCCGTAATTGCATGTTTCCCGGTGGTTTGCACATTTTCCCATGACAGCTCGGCAGAGACGATACTGAAGCCTCCTCGTGCAAGGAGAAGCAGCTGATGAGTTCTATAGAGAGAGGTTACTGATTTAATGAAAACACTAATGGAGGAAATTGAACCTTGTCATGGAATATGACCTTACAAAGGAGAAGGGAGTTCCACCATGCAGCAATACTAGGAAATCTAACTGCAAAATAATTAATTAAAACAAACAACAAAGAATCAAAATGTCCATTTATATTTTGTAGACTCATTTGAGTTGACTTTTGACGTTTTAGGTGTCAGAGACTCCGTGTCTCACACAAACCGACCAGGCCACCCCTCCCAGACCGCCGAGCCGCCGGTCCTGCTGGACCTCCCTGAAAACAGATCCACTGTTCTGTGAGTAAATGTAAATAAATCCCATGGGAGTCTTTCAATGCAACGAAAAGCCATTGTCTGTACATTACAGTTAGTGTTACCCACTTACTCCTCTTCAGCACTCTCTGTAGGACCCGACATGAGGTGAAAGCATGTTTTCCACACTACCCACTGTCCTTTAATGCCCACTCCGCATGTTACACACTGTGCAGTTAAGAGGAATACTTCATTCAACACAGACTCAGGAACTGGTTAACAAGGACAAGTGATGCTCTTTGGTGTATCTTGTGCCTTCATTTGGCAAAAATTGACACGAAAATCTCATAGCATTAATGTATCCCATATTTATTTGTACCCCAGTCAGGCTAAATACTGGGCATCTCAAAGGTTTCCTGTGCATCAGCATAATTATGCTGTTTATATATATATATTTCTGATTTACTTTCCCTTCTTTCGCTGATAAATAATTCAAAGAATCTGTGCAGGAATATTACATTTAATCATCTAATTATGTTTATTGTAAATACTTTTTTTTTTAAGTTTGAAAGGAAGTCATGAGGCGCCAACAAAGCAAATTAGCTAAGATGCCATGACTGAGCTTGGGAGCCTGCCCATCTAATTAAGTAATTCCCTCAAGCAAACTGGGCAACTATCAGCCTGTAGTTTTTCACATCATCAAGGATAATTAATTTCTCTTAACTTTATTTATTTATTTTTATATTAAAGCACAAACACACACAGAGCTTAACCAGCAAAGCGCTCATCTTCGAGTCACGGCCGAGAAGAAGCGTTCACAAACATTTTGAAGGTCTGCAAATCAGATTTGTTAGAGAAAACATAAACACTCACACACACACACGCACACACACACACACACACAACAGTGAAAGAAGGCAGCCGGAGATAAACAGGCATCAATGGGGATAATTAGCCATCTTCTGCTCCCGGGTTTTGGATATCCACTGTCGTCATTAATCATTTCCCACTGACTCCATCGGGTCATGAAGCATGGAAAAGCTGGATTAGGCCTGGCAAGGGCACCTGTACTGACTACTAGTCAATGGCGTAGTGTTAATAGAGCTCTCAATAGAGACCTTTGTTGGTAATATAAGGCCTGGCAGGCTCCCACCCTCACTCAGCTCTGTGGTGCTAATGGATTCATTATTGGAAGGCCAGCCACGTTAGCGCTTTAAATCTCTTAAGAACCCAGAGATAAGCACACAGAAGGATCTCTCCATGTCTGCCCAATAGCATCTATTCTTGTGTTGAGCCTTGCTGCACTAATGCACCAAGTAGGAGTCAATGAGCAGAATCAAATGTAAATGTAGAATGTGAAGAGCTTGCAAATAATTGCAAATATTTTTTTGCAGAAAGTTGCTTATATACTTCCAAAAAATAAACAAATAAAAATGTCTGTTTCTTATCCCTCCACTTTTTGCTATCTTCTCTGCTCCTACATTCTTCCCCATCTCTCTTAGGCTGGCGCGAGACGCCCCTGACAGATGCACGAGCCGCTTTGATGCTGTGGCCCAGATACGGGGAGAGGCCTTCTTTTTCAAGGGTATGGAATCGCATAGGAAGGCAGACGGATGCAAAGCGCTGCGTGGGAAAAAAAAAAAAATCAGCTGAATGAGAGGAAGTTGGAGAAAATTAAAGGAGAGAAAAAATTCAAGAGGATGAGCATGAGACAGAGGGCTAGACGTAGACTCCAGACAGAGCCCATTGAGCCCTGCTGGGAGACTGCAGCCCTCATGTTGTATCATGCTTTCATGTTTAAGGACCCTTAACCTCCCGCTGACAAGCTAAACAGGAAACAGGCTCAAACAACCTCAGCAGTAGAAAGTGTTAATCTTTTATATAACCCACAGGAGATATTTAACATTTATGGATCATTGTTTTCATGATTTTGCTAAGGAATTTCTTTCTAGCCTATTGCAGTTTGGTATGGTGTCGGGTTTTTTTATATTTAATTTGTCATTTTGAAGCAGGACCAAAGTAAAATAAAAAAAGCTCTCTGATTAACTCCAAATGTGCTCACAGGAAAATACTTCTGGCGCTTAACGAGAGAGAAGCACCTGGTATCGCTACGTCCGGCTCAGATCCACCGTTTCTGGAGGGGTCTTCCAACCAATCTGGACAGTGTGGATGCCGTGTACGAGAGGCCTGGAGACCACAAAATAGTCTTTTTCAAAGGTGCACTTTCTTCTATTTCTGATTCTTTCTTCTTTCTGTCACATGCTGAATTGATCTGTAGATATAAAGTGCTGTGAACTCATCATGCAATTTGTTTTTAATGTGATCGTGACCCTCATCTGCCCTCTTGGCAGACTAGCCTATCATATTTTATTAAGTTCTATTTCCTATGTTGTGCCATCGAGGGCTGTGACCAGGGGAGGAGTTAACTCCTACTGAGTTTCAATAGGTGCTGGTGTGGACCCATCACTTAAAAGGAATACTGACAGATACAGCCAAAACCACATAAATAGTGGAAACATAACACATTTTTTTTTCAAGAGTGTTCTATATATATTCATTTAAAGTATCTAGTTGTTTTACCAGCTGTATATAATGAATTTAGATTTTAAGGTGGATTTATGTCAACTCTCGTATAAACACTGCTCTCTCTTTTTTCTTCAGGTCTGAAGTATTGGGTATTCAAAGACAATATCGTGGAGGAAGGTTACCCTCGTCCCATCAGTGACTTCGGTTTACCCTTGGAAGGAATCGATGCAGCCTTCGTTTGGCTGCATAATGATAAGACCTACTTCTTCAAAGACAGCCGCTACTGGCGCTACGATGACCACCTGAGACGCATGGACCAGGGCTACCCGAAAGACAGCGCGCTCTGGAAGGGGCTGCCGCAAAATATGGACGATGCTATGAGGTGGTCTGATGGTGAGTCATCATTAAAACCATTTTACTTTGGTTCTACTTCACATATGGAGGTAGTTTCTTATGTAAAATGAGATTTTTTTCATTCACTATATCTTATAGAAGCGGTTTCAATTGAGAAATTCAGACACAAAGAAAACTTACATGCATTTCAGTTTCTGCCATGAGCCACAACTTTCACAGAAGTAAAAAAAAGAAAAAGAAAGTCAGAGAAATATGGAGATTTTTTGTCTGCCTATTGAGAAAACATTCCTGCAGAAATGTTCAGGTCCATCCAGGCATGTTGGGGGATGGACCTGAACATTTGCCTTCTCATGGATGGTCATCCGTAGGAATCATTCATTCATTCATCCATCCATCTTCTTGAAGACGAGATGATCGTAATCATCTAATCTTGAGCCCCTTATCTGAAATATGGGTCACAGGTGTATACCAGCTGACATCAGATGATAGGCAGGGTACACCCTGGATGAGTCGCCAGTTCATTACAGGGGCACACAGAAAGACAGACAGCCTCTCACACTCACTCACACCTACGGACGATTTTGTGGTAACCATATTCTAATGTTAATGTGAAAATACAGCTCTACTGGTACGTTTTCAACATTCCACCATAAAATATCATGAAAAGTAATATAGCAACTTGAGCCAAATGCTTCACGGGCATCCAGTGACATATTTTGACTTCTTCCTTCTTGATTAAAGTTTGATTAGTGCTATAAAGACATCCTGATTGATTACATTCAATGTCTAAAAATGATGAAACACCACTGTTGCTTCCAGCAAAAAAATAATTACATTTCTCAGAGGGAAAAAGAGTTTCAACACTCCATCAGAGCATCAGACTATTAGTGGCTGGTGTAGTAGTGGTATTCGCTGGTGCCAAAGGCGAATCCTCATATAATAATATGTTACCAGTGAAATATGAGAAATGCATGGAACAATTATGCAAGTTAGCAAACATGCAGCCTCAAGTTCTGTAAGTTTTATGATCAGATTCTGCCTGACTCAAAAGCAGTAAAAAAGTAAAATAGATGTTTTTCTAAATGTGCTAGCAGCATGATTGTAGATGGTTGTTTGGTGGATCCACCACTTTGATCCAGACTGATGTATCGCAACTATAAATTTCCCAGAATGCTACAAGATATGAGCCAAATGTAAACAGCTAAAATAAAGTTCCTATGAAATTGGATGCACACATTTAGGTCTCTTCAGCTCCTCATCTGGATGAATTGAAATCATTTTGACGAGTCTTTCACGTTTTCATGATGGTTTCTTCATGTTCTTCATCTTGTTAGTAAATACTTGTTAGACCAAAAACTTAATGAATTTGGTGATAATTAGCAACTGCTGCAGTAAAATTACAATTCAAGGCTCATTTATTTTTATCAATAAAAGTTTCTTCAAAATAGGCCGTATGGTGTAAATTATAAATGAAAACTCTATTCTAATTTAATCATCGTCCTTCACTGTATTTTACCCTAACATTTATTTTGTAACATCACATAATATTTTATTTTGAAAGTCTCCAGTGCTCAATCTTTAGTGGGCATAGATGAAGTATGCCATTTAGAAACCTGTATTCATTGGATTTTTATTCTCAATATTTTTAACCTTTTATCTATCATTTTGACACTCACTTTTCTGCCAACGCTCGCTCACGCAGTCAGACCTTGGAGCTAGCCCAGCGTAATCACAGCGAGCAGCTCCTCCGTAGTGCTGAATGTCAAAGTCGCTGCTTCCACTGAGGCACCATAGATATACTGATAGTGATCTGCCGTGTTGCTGCTAATGAGAAATTAATGAAATAGACTAACAAAAAGACACTTTTCTCACTTTTCTTTTTGAGTGATGACATTTTGGGCCATTCAGTGAGAAATAGCATGTCCCTAATCCCCCTCTACAGAAAGAGAACACAAGGAGTCTCTTTTCATGTCCAATCAGTGATCTGACTTCACATTTGTTGCATGCTCTTTATATTTGTCTTTATGTAAAAAGCACAATTAAAACTAGAAAATCACTCGGAGCGCGCAGACCTCCACCAAGCAGCCCATTCCCCTCTTAACTGGATTTACACCGTCCACATGGAGATCTGGATCATCATCAAAACGTTCTAAATTGTTCTCCGTAGGCCGAAATGCAAGTTTACCCCCAATATTCAAAGATTATCGATAATATCCGCAATCTGGATCCGAACCACCAGATTACATAAGGTGGTAAAATAGATGTCCACACCCTAAGTCCCCAAATTCCATTAACATCGGTCATTGAGGATATTGAGGAACAAATTTTGAAGCTCCATTGACTGCAATGTTAATGAAATATTTCAAAGTGATCCAGAATCTAGAATTTACCGGTAATCATCTGTTCCTGGTAACATTTCCTGAAAATGTCATCAAGATTGTCTGTAACGTTTTGAGATATGTTTCTAACGGGCAGGCAGGCAGACAGAAAGACAGACAGACAGACTGACTGACAGATAAATGGCAGCAAAAACCCAACCTCCTTGGCAGAGGTAAAAAGATCGGGCTTGGATTCACCCTTTGCTCAAAATTGCAGCAGAACCTCGGGTAAACTTGGAGACCAAGGAACTGGAGCTACATCATAGCCGTTCCCCTCTTTCAGTGCGTCATGATGACTATAGGGGAGAGCAGATGCAATTATATCTTCTTATGAAAAGAGAAGAAAACATGAAGGTGGAGAGAAAAGACGAAGGTAAAAGCGGACAAGGAGATGTAGGGACAGATAGTAAAGATGAGGGAAAATGGAAAGCTGTTAGAAAGGTAGATAGATGGCCTGACTCAGAGGACAGATAGAGGAGTCATACAGACAGGGGCAGTTAGGCAGTAAAACCATAGAGAATGGTTGCCATGGTGTCATAACAGGGAATAAAGGGTATTAATATTGCTGCAGTGATGATAATGGTCATAGCTCTGTGGACATAAGCATGGGAATAGTTTAGCCTTATAGCCGCAGTGACAAAGTCATATAAGTGTGAGAAAATGAGATTTTTCAGGTATAAGTGCTCTCTTAAGCCATAAAATGAGTTCACACTCGCCAGTCAAGGTGCATATTTCCAGTGTTTATAGTAGTGTAAAGGTGCAAACCCTTCTAATCCTAGAGTTGTTAAATCGTTCTCTTCATAGAAGTCATTTTGGAATCAAATGGAAACAGAACAGAAACAAATAAAAACAAATATTGCCCAAATTGACAAAGCAATACTTTTATGCTCAGCGAGCTGTTTGTTCTGGTAACAGTTGTGGTGTAAGTGGCAAACCCAATTTTGCATAAATAACTAAATAAATACAAATACATTTGAGTAGGATTGTTAAAACATGAATAATCTCATTCCTGTATTCTTCCGTTGTAATAACCGACCCCAGATTTTAGCATGTGCATATACATCAATACCACAATTGTAAAAGTGGATAGCAAATACTGGTGGTAAGTAATTGTTGGAAGTTGTAAAGGTTTGTATTTAGAAATATCTAAATGTAATGATAATATAATAAATGTAAAATATAAAGTCGACATTTATTACCTCCGCCAAGGAGGTTCTGTTTTTGACGCTGTTTGTCCGTCTTTTAGCAGGATTACACAAAAACTGCGAGATGGATTTTAATGAAAAAAAGTCTGTCGATGGGTCTAAATTAAATTTTGAGTGTGATCCGGATATCCATCTGGATACAAAAAAAATCTGGATTGTCCCATTTACTTACAAAAAAATCGCATCTTGTAAAATATGCATTGAATTCACTCACCAGAAATCACAGTCATAAAAGGGTCCGATATGAACTATCGTGAACAATGAGGTCGGGAAAAAATATTTTACACCCCATTTATGGATTCAAAAATCAGTTAAAAATACGCATCAACTCTGATTCACTTACTTTTCATGGTTGGTGTATAAAGATACCAAGAACAATTTATAACCTTTTGGTGATGATCCAGATCACCATGTGGACGGTGTAAATCCAATTTGGAGGGGAATGAGCTGCTTGGTGCAGGGCTGCATTCTCCGAGTGCTTTTCTAGTTGTTTCATGTGATCACAAATTTATATGCCCCTTTGCTTGACAGGAAGAAAACACAGCAGGCACTTATCCTTATGATGTTTTTTTTTTTATCACATACAATAAAAAGCTATGTGTTTGCCTAGGTGAGGCCTTGAGGACCGCTAATGGGGCTGCGCATTTCAGAATGCAGTCGTTGAGACAGAGACGAGGCGTCTCACCTTAAAAATTTGAATATGTACAGCTTCCAGGTCCCTTCACTCTGGGTTCCAGCCGTGCTCCAAAGCCCCTCCTCCCCGGCGCTGGGGTGCTCTGGGGTTTCCGAGCAGCATGCATGCAAGAGGGATTGACACACCATCACACAATCCTCCTGGCTCTGATTTGTAGTTTCGATTCAGGGACAGTGAGTTCTTCCAAATGGCAGTAAGGGGCCAATAGGGGCCAAGAGATCCTCAGTCAATCTGCTCAGCGAAATGCTTCAAGGCTGGTGCTTTTAGGGTTTGAAAATATTTCAGCTCTCGTCCAAGTGATTTCATCAGTTCTGATAGTGGGAAGTCTCTGAACATTTAAGGTCCTCACCAAAAAGTCGTTAAGGTCAGTCTTTTACAATCGGCTACGACTGTACTTTAGGCTTGTCCCGTGAGGGGTCGCCACAGCAAATCACCCTTCTCCACTTCACCCTGTCCTTTGCATTGTCCTCCTCAACACCAGCCACTCTCATGTCCTCCCTCACTACGTCCATGTATCTTCTCCTGGGTCGACCTTTAGCCCTGTTCCCTGGCAGTTCCATCCTCAGCATCCTTCTACCAATATAGTCCCCGTCTCTCCTCTGGACATGTCCAAACCATCAAAGTCTGTCCTCCCTGACCTTGTCTCCAAAACATCTAACCTTCACTGTCCCTCTTATTGCCTCATTTCTAATTGCCTCTCCTATCAAATAGCACAGCTGATACTTTCCTCCAGCCTTTTACAATCGACTCCAACGATTGTACGAGGGGCGATGGTGGCGCAGGTGGTTGAGAGGGTAGTCCTATGATTGAGAGGTTGGTGGTTCGATCCCCGGCTCCGGCACATGTGTGCACTTCACCCACATCGCCTGGGTGCGTGCGCCGGCCAGCAGCAGACTACAGTTAGAAGGTGTAACCGCTGTAAACCAAATTGCCCTCCGAGGGACAAATCGATAAAGCAGAATTTTAGAGTCAACATTAGTATAAATGAAAGCTGTAATGGTGGTGAAGCAGAATCTGCACTAGATCGAGCTCTAAATGGCAAAAAAGAACAAAATGCCTCTTCTCCCCAAAGACTCTCATTTAAGGATTGTTTGTGCACACTCCCACTGGCAGTCAATTATCCAGTCTCTTCCAGTGTGGGTGCTCAATCTTGTAGCTATCACTAGCAATGTCATTTGCCACAACGTCCAAGTGTGTACTTGAATATGTATGTGTGTGTCTGCCACCTTAGATTACGTTCCGACGATCCATCAAGTCCCAAGTCGAGCCGTCGCCTTTCGCAGCTCAGAGATGAATGAAAGCTTGTGGCAATATTTGGTGTCTGGGAATACTGGTTTGCTGCCAGTGCTGATGGGTTTAAAATGTGTTTTCCTGTGATTGTACTGAGCAAAGTACAGGCGGGTGTTAGTAATCTGAGACGTATACTTTGTCTAGCAAGGAAAGTCAAAGGAAATGGCACCAAATATTTATATTGGCAAACATTAATGTTATCCAAATGGATTACATCATGGAACAGTGTGATGTGAAAAATGAAACACAGGCTTTTGAAAAAAGATCCGTGGTTCTTTGTGAAGTGATCTGGATTCTCCTCTCCAAAGCTCACTAATGGGATTACACTGCCGTCAAATTTACTGATGTTATTTGTTGCTTCATGGCAGAATGTGTCTCAGGTCTAATCCCACTATGTTTAAAAATTATTCCTTCACCATCTCAAATAGATGGATGTGATTTCAGGCCTTCCGTGTTTTATGTGTCAGTACTGTAGCTTAGATACGTTGCATGTTGTTTTGATAAACCACAATATGCCCTCTCTCCATCTCTTCCTCTGAAGGCTCGTCCTATTTCTTCAAGGGGAAGGAGTACTGGCGAGTGCCGGGCAGTGATATGGAGGCGGAGGCGGGATACCCCCGCTTCATCGCTAAGGACTGGTTGCTGTGCACCGAGATGCAGTCAGACTCTCCAGACACAGAGCCCAAAAGCAAGGAAACAAGAGGTGACGTGCAGCATCACCCGGACCATGCAGAGAACGGATACGAGGTGTGTTCCTGCACCTCCGACACGGCCTCGCCTTTAGGCGCCCGGCCCGCTCCGTCCGCCATGTGGCTGCTGCCACCTCTCTGGACACTGTCATTCACCCTCTGCTCTGAACTGCTGTGACACCAAAGCAGGGGGCAAAGATCCTGAGCTGATTGGTGGACAATGAGGAAAAATGTGACATTTGATATGTTTTTGCTGTTATTTATTTGAAACCCCATTCGGTGGACGCCGCCTCGTGAAAGTAGACGTCCTTACAGTCATCGGCCCACTCAGTCCTTCACATAGTTTTTCGTTGAACGATTAGACTGCCTCATCTGTGCAATGAAAGGCTTATTGGAACAAGAGAATGAGCACCAGCAGAGATCAAAGTGCAGCAGGTTGACGGCAGAAATGTCACTCCAGAATGGAAGCAATGAAATTATGGCAAATGTATTATTCAAGGGTTTGTGTATTTTCAAACTACCACTAGGGGTTTGCATCTACATACATGATTTGATTTTAGTGTTATAGTTACCATCTCCGTCCAGAGACCACAGTGGTTAAAATAAGTGTTACACAAGCTGAAAGATCACATTAGCGAAGCTCACGTCTTTAAATGGGACATTAATAATCTGCATTAATTGGAAGTATTTTACTTCAATTCTGTGTAAAACTAAGACAATAAACACTTAAAACTCAGATCCATTTTACTGGATGTGTCACAAACTGGAGAAATTCTAGCAGGTCCGAGCTGTCGATAGATGCACGAGTCGGTGGATGGACTCTGTCAGCGCCAAGTTTTCTCGCCTAAATCCTTCAAATCTATGCTAAAATGACGAACTGATGCTCGTGCATGCATTCCCATGGGCTCTTCATGTTCTCCGGTTTGGAAGCATTCTCCACACTTGCTTTTGTTGTAACTTTTGTAATATATTCTGATGGGAAATAATATCACTGCTTATTTTACATTGTTTAAATCAGGGCACAGAGTTTATAGTCTTTTGTGACCATTGGATATATTTCCATCAATGACACGAGTCACTTCATTGTCCCTGGATTTATTCATGCTGTAAAGATATATTTACTTATAGACTGATATATTTGACTTAAACGGTCTTGCATAGCCAAGTGACGAGCCTGTGTATATTTCAAGGTGTGTTTTCTAATGTAAAATATTTTTGTATGAAAACAAAAAATAATAATCTGAATAATTGTATTGGCTAACTGTTGTTCAGTTATTTATCTTGACACGATCGTCTCGTCTTCAGCCGCTTATCCAAAGTCCAACTATTGTTACTTGTTGATATCGTTTGTATCAGCGCAGATTGCTTGTGGTTGCTTTGGCTGAATATTCCACTAAAAATCATCCTGGGTTTGTAAGAATGTACCGCAGCAGCTTGCAGACGCCACCTGGGAGTTTCTTTTCCATCTCCCTGAAGTCCTTCAGCGTTTTCTCCCGTAGCAATCACTGCTTTTCAACAGGAATACACGTCAATCACATAACATAGAATCGAGTGTGAATTACCAACAGGCTGGCCGGCAGAGGATTATACACCGTACCCCCATTTCCTTAGGAAAGTAATGTCCCCTAATCAGGAAAGTATTCACCAGCTCAGATATCGTTAATTAAAACATCAAAGTGAACAGGTTGTCAGGCGTGTCGAGTCTCGGCAGACACAAATACGAACGATCCTGTCGCTCGATTTCAGGATCTAAATGAGGCTTCGAGTTCTTCAAGGAAAATATAGCTTAGTTAGCACCGGGTCGTTGGTCATGCTGGAGCCCATCTCAGCTGTCAATGGGCGAGAGGCGGGGTACACCCTGGACAAGTCGCCAGTTCATCGCAGGGCAACACAGAGAGAGACACACACACACACTCGCACATACGGGCAATTTTTTGTGTAACCAATTCACCTAAGTCCAGTGTGTCTGTCCATGCAGCTGTTTGTGAGTGTGTTTTCTTGTTTATTCTACCCAAAGTCAGCAGATGAACGTTCCCCCACCAAATGTTCTGTTCTGAGGTAACACTAATTTTTGAAAGTTTTAAAAAGTAATTCAGTTGCTATTTCTGGCGACCTCAGCGGTTTTCATTCTCCCTTGCCATGCTTGAGTGGTGTTAATTAACTGCTGGAGCCACCAGGGGAGACCCTGCACCCACCGGGGAACACTGGAGGGATGGGTGACCCTGTGTACCATTAGATGTGTTTCATTTACTAATGCTGGGATGTTATGGAAATGAAAAAAAAAAGGTTGTATAATACACTTCGCCATCACGCGCGGAGCTTCCTCTGTCGTTGATACATGGCGCTCTCGCTGCCTGAGCCTCCAGATGGGCCGGAGAAGAACCAATCCATCATGCTGCAGCTAAAATATTCAAGCGTGGAGGAGCGGAGAGCTCGCAGGGGGTTGATTTACGGGCAGAGAGCAGGCGGTGACTGGAGGAACAAAATGGACAGAGAGCGACAGATTAATAAACGGATACAAGGGGTTATAAGTGACAAAAAAACAGAGCGCAAAATCACCAAAAAAAGAAAGCTGAGACAATCGCCACAGAAACTAGTGGTAAATATTGAAATCCACAGATTGTATTTATATTTATTTCTTTATTTCATCTCTTTCAAACATAATTTATGGTGAATTCTCTGCATAGACGACTAATGTAAAAGTAGGACATTTAATACTGAGGCAGGTCGGCCTGTGAGGAACGCTCGCAACAGCCTTTTTCGTTCTCTCCCAACCCAATGATCACGTGATTTGTGCTTCTCCCTGTCGGTGCAGCGAAGGTTGCAGATGGCAGGGATCAGCATCACTGACGGCAATGAACCTAAAGCTACAGAAAACTGAATAATCGTGCTTTCAGATTGTGACCTTTATTCGTCTTTCTTTCATGGAGGAAAGCCAGGCAGATGCCAGTGTTGAATGCTGCGGTCAGACAAGGGCAACTCGAAGACAAGCGGCTCCGTGCTTGAGGTTGGGTTCATGGGGCCTTGGGCGAGTGAGAGCTGTCCACAGACAGAGGAGGTAAATGTTCTGAACCACGCCCTCCATCAAACACTCTCGTTGTGTGTGTGCGTTTATAGCACTCGGTATAGACTGGGAGGTGGTGGTCATGGGGGGGAGAGCAGCAGCTGTTGTTGTGGCTGTCCATTTTGCCTTTTGCTCATCCTAACACACACACACACACACACACACACCAAAGAGCTCAGAGCAGAAGCCCTGAAGTTGGCGCAGCTGCAGAACACACAACACAACACAACACAGGCCTCTAAACACCTGACACGAAGCACTGTTCAAGCTTTGGGAGATGCTGCAACGAGACGGGATGCCAGGGAAGCTGCAGCAGCAAAAGAAGGAAGCTCTTTAGATGCAGGATGTAAACTCCAGATATAAATACACATAGAATATATTTCGATATGAGTGAGTTCAGTCTTGTTGGCTTCCTATGCGTAGAACTACTACTACTGTCAGCCTGGTATGAATAGCAAACTGGAAAGGACACTTGAAGGCCTTTTCACCTACTGTCAGTGAAGTGCTCACAGCAAGAGAAATCTCTTTCTCATTTGAAAGACGCGTTCTCGGGTAGTTTGGGAGGATGACGTTAACTGTGAGTAAACCCATCTGTTGCACTGGCAGACTTCTTAGCAGCAGTGTGTCAACATCTGTCAAATAAATAATGCATAAATTAGCATTAAAGATTTTAGCATTTGCACGGATGTCAACAAAGAAAGAAGTGGCTTTTTACTTGCATTAAAGTCGTAACACACTGAAGTCCTGTCCTGAAAGTATCTACTAAAATGGAAGTAGGAACGGTGCTACACTTTCGACAGGTTTCTGCAGCCTGTAAACTGTAACCACAATGAAGGAAGTCAGACCACGACGTGGCGTTCACTGACGTATGCCGAGACTGGTCACTGAATTTGTTCTTAAAACCACTGAAAGAAATGATGAAAAATCACATCTGACATGATTTGACTGTATATCTGTTGTTTCTTAGCACCTTGCTGCTATCTACTGGTGATGAAGTGTAATATTCACAGACATACACAATGGCTGACCCTAATTTATAATACGCTTTTAGGCTTATTTGTGCACTTTATTGCAGGAGAGATGTAGTCGCTACGCCTTGCTTTCCTGCAGAACACTATCTGTTCCTCGGGTAAGGACTGAATTTGGTAAAATAGTGTTCAGCTTTACGGTCCACTCTGCGTGGAATGTTCCCCATCTGAACTGAACTCTGAAGTTATTCCACTTGGAGCTTTAATTTCTATTCTTGTTTGTTGTTGTGTTACGGCGCCTGTACTTGAAAACACTATTGTACCTCCGAATCGCATGTTTTAATCTGTACTGTAAGTGTTCTTGTGACATGCAGCTCATTCCCCTCATAATTAGATTTACACCATCCTCGTGGTGATCTCGATCATCATCAAAAAATATATATATATTATTAGCTTTACCTTTATACAGCAACCATGAAAAGATAAAGTGAATCGGAGTTGATGTGTATTTTTAACTGATTTTTGAATCCTTAACTGGGATTTTCATTGTTAAAATTTTATATTTTTTCCTGACCTCATTCTGGATCAGATCCAGAATACATTTTTCATGATAGTGCATATCAGACTAATTTATGACTGTAATCTTTGGTGAGTGAATTCAATGCATATTTTACAAGATAGGACTTTTTTTTTTTTTTTTAAGCTTCCATTATAAGTAAATGGGGAAATCCAGATTATTATTTTTTTGTATCCAGAGGAGTATCTGGATAACTCTCAAGGTTTAATAGAATCTAAGTTAAACCAAGACCCATCTTCAAATGTTTTTTCATCAAGATCCATCCAGCAGTTTTTCAAAACAAACAGACAAAAGCCATCAAAGACATAACCTCCTTGGCGAAGTCTTGAACAGGTTAAGGTTTCTCTCACTATTTATTGCTGATTTAATCCAAGATGTTGAAGAATAGTTGGTAGCAGAATTTTTAACTCATCTCATAAAATATTTCCTGGTTTCTCTTCAGAGACCGTGAGATCTTCTTTCCTGATTTGATCCGCTGTCATCAGATCTACAGCCGCCTGAGTTTCTGACCAGTCTTTTTCTAGCCACACACAAAGATAAAGATCTTCTACTTTATACCAAGTTCAATACTCCTGCATGAAGCTTTAAAATGCTTTAATATTTTAGCCGAATTTTGAGGACCTTTTCTGGATGAAGACACTTTCTTTCTATCTTTTCATATGTATCTTCTTCCTCTGTCCTTCAGTCTCTACAGGATTTATTCTTCCTCTTTCATCACTTTCTCATGCCCTCCTGTCTTTATGCTCATGTGTATGAATCAAATGTGATTACATAAAGAGTCATGATATTATGACTAAGTTGTAAGAGGAGGAAGGAGGAGGAGGAATTAAAATGTTGTGAATGCCCCCTCTCCGTTGGGTGGAGCAGAAAGACGACTATTCATCCCTTGCACTTGCCCCCCCCGCCATCATAAAGACTAATTTTCAAACTGCATCTTCCAGCTGCAGCCTTTGAAGCCACAACATTTCCTGTACCGTGAGATATTTTTTTTAACTTTTGATGCACCACAGGATAACAATGTTTGCCAACTCCACTTTGGAATTGGATTCCTTTTGAACCACAGAATGGAATTCTCAAGCAACACAAAATTAAAATGTAGGCAGACGTCTTTTTCTACATGAACTTGACTTTGCAGTTTAGTTGCAGATGTGACACATGCCGCGGGCAAGTACAGACTGAATTCCATCGTTGAAACCTGAGGTTGAACTGATTGGAGGAGAATTGTTTCGACATGCCTACAGTTGTGGTGTAAAGGTGTCATAAATGCAGCGAGCCACTCCTAAAAAAAAACAGAAAATCAGACCAGGGGATTACTCTGTGCGGTGCCGACAGTATGAACACCCTCACACACAAAATACACACTCTTGCATAACAATCCCACTTCACTGATTCAATACGTTGTGAATTATCGTTCCACAAGCTTTTCAAATTTAAGGCAGCAGCCCCCACATGTCATCCAAATGGTGGACCTCAGAGAAACATTTCAGCACATTCTCCTGGTCGGTCTGTGAGTGCTCTCGACATTACAGACAAAAAATTTGGATCTCTTTGTTTCCTTTATCAGAACATCCATCAGAACAGTTTGGCCGCCGCATTCATCATGAGTGACTGTTGTAGCCTTCTGGCAAAAAATAACCCAGCAAAAAGAGTCTGTGTTCTATAATAAAGATTTTTTTACATCTTGGAAATTTTAGCCTGCTTTGAGAAATCCAATAAAATTGTAAATCAAGTTTCAATTCATGACTAGAATTGTTCATGAAACTCATGAAGTGGGCCCTTTAAAATCCAAACTGTCCTGCTATCAGTCTTTCATGTGAAGGCCTGTTCTCCAGGTAGTATGGAAAGGTGTGTGTTGGGGGGGGGGGGGGGGGGGACAAATGGCCTCATAGGGTTAGCAGCATTGTCTGCCATTGTCGAGGTTGCAGCCCCGCTCCGATCACCTCTGTAATCTCCTGATTTGTTTTCAATACACAACCAACGCTGCCAGGAAGGAGCCTGTCTGCTCCACTCCACCCCCCCACCCCCCATCCCCTCCCCAAGGGCAATTTAAAATTCTGCTCACTGATCTTCAGCATTGACTGAAAGAAAGTGAGCCTTTTTATGGCTTCCAGCCCTACGACATACAAACTATGACTGCTTCCAACACAGATGAGCTCGCGCTACATCAACCACGCTCACACTGGTCCTCTGCTACTCTTATTTGGTAGAACACCAGCCAAGTCAATCTTATTTGACACAGAGCAGACGTGACTTGACCAAGGTCACGATCTGCTGAAACCGGTTGGGTTGAGAGAGAGTGGGAGGAAGAGACAAGCCAAATATGGCATTATTCTATATTAGGGTGCACGCTGCAGCATGGCGCTGTAGCGTGCATTTATTATTGTCATTACTGTTATTGACAATGGCAATAAACTGATTCTGATTCTGATACAAACTGCACTGGATCCTGTTTAACTTTTCTTTCACTGCAATTTTTGCTTTCAATAATCTCTGTCAAAATCAAGCCCAGTGGTGATACCAGGATTGAGTTGACTCATGTACAAATTTTAGGAAAAAAAAGGACACCGCCATAGGCTTCACAGGCAGATCTCAGGTATTAAATACCTGCCCCCCCTCTCTGCTCTGAGCACATCCCCTTTGGCTATTTAGACCCCACCTTCTCTGTAAGGACCAATGCAAGTCAAGGGTTATAGTTTTCAGAGGTAGAGACCCCTGATGGATTTGTGTTAGACCACCTGAGTGCTTCAGTTTCATTCAAAGCATCTACAGGAGAAGACAGTATCATGCAACACATCCCCGGTAAGTCTGAAGCAAACTTATTGTCTATAAGTGAAGGGCATGAAGAAAGTGAATTTGGATGCATAGCTGCTGCTTCATTAGATTTACAATGAAGCATGTTTTTGTTTCTGTGTGTGCAATTAGAACAATCTTAAGAAAAAATGTAGAACTTTGTCTTTGTCTCATTAGTCCACAAGGTGTGTATTTAAGTGCAGATATTTGTATCCACTTTTTCTACAAATTCATCAAAATATTCAATTGTCTTTTCTTTTTTTTTTAAAGAATCAAAATCTAGCCCAAGCATGCCAGCTGGCTCCTACCAGCAGAGCTGCATCAGAATGACCCTGGAAAATTCTGATCTCTGGAAGTCCTTCCACAGCAGCGGAACGGAGATGATCATAACAAAGCATGGAAGGTTTGTGTTCAGGCTGGTGACGCTGATTCTCTCAAACCACTGACCTTGCTTCCTACTGGATTTTGCTTTTTTTTTTTCCAGGAGGATGTTTCCACACTGTTGTATCAGTATAACTGGGCTGCAGCATTTTGTCAACTACGTCATCATGGTGGATATGGTTCCTGCAGACAGCTACAAGTACAAGGTAAATGCATCTGCAACCCACGCCATGTGCACTCAACACAAAATGTTCATCCGGCTGGAACCTTTTTCTGTCTTCCCAGTCCCATTGTTTCCAGTTTGGGAACAGATACTAACAAATTGCTGTATGTAAAGCAGCAGTCTGCAGGCAGACATCGACCTGCCCCCTTGGGGCTGCCCACCGCTGCATATCAAAGCCTTTCATTGCTTCCTGTTTGTGCACTCTCGGCTGGGGGCCCAATCAATTAGCATCCCTCCTTATTCACAATCGCGAGCAGGGGTGAGCCAGCCATCCACGCAATCAATGGCTCTCACATGAACTGATGGGGCCATTTGGTGAGAAAGGCTGCTTTTAGCACACACTTGAAGATCGAGAAATACATGATAATAGGACACTCCAACAGAGGAGCACCGAGAGTGTGATTTTTCATCCAATTTTCCATATATATTACAAAGCTTCAAAGATAAAAGCAATGGCAAGAAGAAAACTTGTCATTCAAGAAGTTTTTATGCGTCATAGCAGTGAATATTGAGTTAGAAAAAAAACCCATTTCATGTTCACATAGCTTTCGGAAGACAGGCGATTCAGCCGTGTCTCAAAGTCTCACAGCCTTTCCCCCCTCATATCTCCTGCAGTGGAAAAAGAAACAGTGGGAGATTGCAGGCAAGGCCGAGCCCCAGCCCCCGTGTCGCACATACATGCACCCGGACTCCCCGGCACCAGGAAGCCACTGGATGAAACAATCGTTGTCTTTCCTAAAGCTGAAGCTCACCAACAACACTTTGGATCAGCACGGCCATGTGAGGAATCATGCCACGCAGCTGCAGTTAAAAGGGCTCAGCCATGGTCACTTTATGTGCATTTTTTATTACCCATCAGATCATCCTGCACTCCATGCATCGCTACTACCCCAGGTTTCATCTCACCCAGGCGGACAGCCCCTACACCGTGCGCTGGGGCCCGTTTCTGACCTTCTCCTTCTCAGAGACGACCTTCACTGCAGTAACTGCTTACCAAAACCCAAAGGTAGGACCTTGGTGAATGCATTGATGAAGTATTGAGTAAGGTAAAACACTTAACATTGTTTTTTTTTTTTTGAAGATCACTAAATTGAAGATCGATCACAACCCCTTTGCAAAAGGATTCAGAGAGGGAGGAACCCACTCCCACAGTAAAAGGTAGGACATGTATGTTCTACCCGTGTCCGTGTTCTCCGTTTTCCTCCCACCACCAAAATCATATAATTTAGGTAAATTGATTACCGTCCGCGGTGCGCGAATGCTTGTGTGGCCCCCGTGATGCGCTGGCGCAGCGTCCGAGGTGTACCCCGCCTCTCGCCCGAGTCCAAGCTGGAATCGGCTCCAGCAACTCGCGTGACCCTCAAAGCAGAATAAGTGGCATGAAAATGGCTGGATGTATATCTATAACTATTGTGTTGGAAAAACTAGCTCCTAAATGGGCAAAAATATAAGCAGAGAGAAATATGCTAAATAAAATCTGAATGAAACGAAAAGCTAAAAACTTGCTGACTTTTTATATTCTTTGAAAGGTGCCGTCCAAATAGAAGCCCTTCTGCAAAAAAAGCTGCAACAAATAAGAAAGCTCTTTGCAAAAGCCCTTCAGGTAATGTATAATATAGTATCTGCGCATTCGGTCCGTGCTCCGAAGTCATACTTTTATGAGATTCAATGAAATATTGTATTTCCCCCTCAGGCCTGCAGAGGATGCCCTCCACCTCTCAGTCAGGGCAGGCAGAGAAAAATCAGGTCTCCACTCAACAAGTGAAGAGGGGTGACCTGTCTGTCTGGCCCCAGGATGCTTGTACGAGTCCGCACGCCGAGCACCTGGAGCAGCAGGAGTATGACTACAGCTGTGAAGAACAGATGGTGCCTGCATCCATGGCTTACCAGCCCTACAGGTATGATTCAAGAGATTCAGGACAAGGAAAAACTGAATCGGTTCAAGACATTTTAGAAAGCGTTACAAGAATGTCTCAAATGTAACCTTTGTGTCTGACTACAGCATGCCATTGTCCAGGTCTTCAGAGTACAGCAGATTTCCGCTGCCGGCCAATCAAGTAGATGCAACACGCAGTGCAGTCAACCCTCCACTTCTCACAGCTGAACATCCAACAGCAAACACCCAGCAGGCCGGATACTACCACCCCCACAGCCATGCAGGGGATTGGAGCCAGTACCCGCTCTTCCCCTACTCCTGTTGGTAAACTCTGACATAATAGTGGGTGGGAAAAAGGAATAAAGTTTGTGTCAAAGAATGACTAACCAAACATATTTAAGTGTTAACAGCGACATGAGTATTATGCCGTGTATTAATGAGTAAAATAATAAAAATAAAGTGCGCTGTAATATAAACGTATGTGTAAATGTCATGTAACTCAGAAGAGAGGGTGAGCATGGTTTTCTGGAAGGCCTCAGACGTCGATTTTGTATTGATGCTGTACTTGTCTAATTAAAGTAAAGTGACTGAACAGACTTTAATGCGTCATATGGTGTGTTTTTAATTCAGATCCCAACTACACAGTTAGTCATACCAGGGGAGGGACACTGCATCAGAATGTATCTGCTTTAAAATGTAACGAACATCGTAGTAAGTAAGTTTAATTCTATGTTGAAAATCCCAGATGTGAGCCACAAATACAAAACGTATCCGTATCTCAGAATCAGTAGCTCTGATCGAAATGTTGAAATGCAGACAGCGACAAAGCTGACATGCAAATGAATGACATGTTAATTCAGTTTCATTTGGAAGAAAATAAATCATTAATAATAAGAAAGTGAATTTCTAACACAACTCATTAATTTAGAGCTGCATACCTCGGCTGTTTTTGGCTTCGCGCAGACCACATCTGCATGGATTCAAATTCCGTGCCCTGGCTACTTCACTCATTGTGGGATCATGACCCCCGCTGCCCTTGTAATCCATTACACTACTACAACTAGCTGATCCTTGAGCTATGACAGCAGCGAGGAGATCTTCATCACTTGTAAATGTGTTAATAGTGCACACACACATTACACAACAATATATCCAATGACAAGAGAATGAGGGAGCGATGAGAGATTGTCCTCGAGCAGCGAGTTTGACCTGATAAAGAGACAACAGACGGCGAGTGTGAAATTGCCATCATCGTCTGGCACAGTTTCCCCAGCAGAAGGCAGGAGCGTCTGTGCTGTAAATGTTTTATGTGAGAGAAAGAGAGAGAGAGAGAGAAGCCATATCTGGGACATTTATAAAGCTTCAGGGAGCACACGCCACAAAGGAATCTTCCAGAGTACATTGACTAACTGGGCGACGCAGTTTTTATAGCATCGCTGCAAAAGATGTCTTATAATGGGTCATTAATAAACTCCAGACATACTGGCTGAGAGGACAAGTGAAAACTCACCCCAGATGCTTCTCACCTTGCCATAAAACGCATTATTGCCCTCTTTTGCCGTCAGTTGGTGCGTTTGAGTGATAATTCGAGCACAGAGGGCCCACGAAGCTTTAGCCAGCGCTGACGGTGTTCCTTCTTTATTAAAAATGAAATACTTTTTGAGAATGCTCTGTCGTTGAGTTAGTCTAGTTGGTGGATATCTATACAAAGCACGGAGTGGCGGGCGATTCCTGATTACATGGAAGCTATTCTAAGCCTCTCACAGCGCTGATTAATTAATGGGCCGACATCTCACTGGCAACTGATGGACACTTACACACTGGCTACGTATTATTGTGAGCCTCGGGAGCAGCAGCGTGACGCCTGATACCGATATTTTTAATGCATTTAGATCGATTGCATTAGTCACGAGTGAGCGAATATCACTTCAAATGTTATTATAATAGAATGTCTCATATTTTCACATAAATGTTAAATGTGCATTCACCTCCATGCCACATATTGGACAGCATGGCAGGTGTCGTCTCAGCTGGATGGAGGGTGGCGTTGGTAATGGAGCGTCATCGACCGAGCCAAGCATCCATTAGCACACAAGGGCGCCCGAGGAAGAGGCCAGACGCAGCTCGGTCTATGGTCATCCTTTCTGCCGCCACTGCCTACAGCATTACATTGATTGGCTTTAATAGCACTTTAGCTAGGCACATGTATAAAAAAACTAAAACGGGGGAAAGGCAGAAAGTCAACTAAGTAGTCCATCATCCAAATCTGTTCACAGGCTAGTGGGATTCATCAGTAGCGCGAGCATTAGCAGGTATATAAACCCAGTAAGTCAACTGTGGAGCCTCCGACTCGCCGCACACATGTACAAAAAACGAAGTCGACCTCAACAGAACCCAGTGTTATTTGAATAAGAGTAAATATGCCCATGTAAGATGTTGGCCTTGAAAAGTTCACCTTCTTTGAGGTCAGCTTACTTTATTTAGCACGTTATTAACAGTCTATTAATTGCTTGGCTCCTCCTGGGCATAGCGAGAATCAAAAGCGGAGCTGTCAAAAACGAGAGCAGCCGTCCTGCGATGCAAACACATCTGGAAAGATACCACACGGACCAACTTTAAGAAGTAGACGTATATTTTATTTACTTGCTCTGTACATAAAGGGTCAATACCAGCACAGGTGTTAACCATGGGAATTATTAACACGTCAATATTATACGAAAATAAAAAGGCACAATTTTCAAATCTTAAGCGAGACAGCCTTTCCTAGAATGTGAGAAGAGAGCGCAGCAATGATGTTAATACCATTAAAAAAAATAAGTCCAGAAGCATGGCGGAAAGCGTTTTCACCGAGGGGAAGGAAGCGATCAGGGCGTATTGCTTAATTAGTAGATTGCATTAATCCGTTCGTTTGCACAGACCAGAAGAGATCAAAATGAAATATTTAATAAGGACATAATTGACATTAAGCAGCGTTCAGCCAGGCAGAACCATCCCCCCCAGCCGAGGTCATGATGCAGAGGAAACCACAAGGCATTGTTTCCCTTTTGCAGACGCCCCTGAAGGAACCTTTCTGTAATACTCATTTGAATTGAAACGCTCGATTTATTAAATAAAAACTAACAAAAACTAGACTGGAATACAAATAATGCACAATAGTCGCTACTCTCAGCTAAGGACCGTGCAAGAATTAGAACAGGGAGCTCTAGGAGAGATGGGCTGAGCGAGTTCATGCTACAGCAGAGATCTAGCGGTCGCCACTTCATACGACTGTTAAATCCACGGCTCCTATTGGTCAGATAGACGCGGTCGCAGCGCAGCATCAACAAAGCAGCTTTCTATTAAGATGATGGTTTGGTTGCATGAAATTAAATGGCTCACATTTGAAGAACAACGCAGGGTGAAGTCCTAAACTGACACAAAAACAGGCAATGTGATGATTTAACTCTCTGGGAAAAGCGTCTTCAGATCTTATTGGCTCGCCAACTGTAAGACACAGAAGTTTCTCTCCTCTGAGGAAAGCCTTGGGGCCTTCGGGCCGCGCCTCCACGCTGCATTTTGTGCCAACCCATTGCAGTGTTTGACAGCTCCGAGTGTTCGGTGCCTCTGGCACTAAAAACCTGCAGATCTCCGGGGCGAGTTCTCACCAGGAATAATGTGAAGGACAGCGTAGAGAGGCGTCACTGATCACGCAGGCACCCATCGTCTCCATAGGACAAAACATTTGATCATGTGGCAGACAAACAATGCATTGCATACGGCCATGTTAAGCTTCGTCAAAGAGACCCTCCACAAACCCATCGGTCCGGCTTCCTCCCGAGTCCAGCCACAGTTCACGCTCGCTGCCGACTGGTGTCTTTGAGCGTGTACAAACACTCAGTACAACAGCCACTCGACTGTTTGAAGAAGTAACATTTGACGGGCCGCTCGGCTCCTCGTTGCCTCAGCGCTCTCCAAAATCCATCTTGAAACGTACAAATATCCTCACGTCGACAAAACAAGCAAGCTGATGCATCCTGAAGTTCAATACTTCAAATATCCAGAGAAGGAAATAAAAACACAGACCAGTTGTGATGCTAGGTGGCACGCCTACGCGTGCACGCACGTAAACACACACTCACACCGCTGTCCAGTGACGTGGAAATGAAAGGGACACTAATGCAAAAAACATGGCCCAGATATGGGAGAGGGTTCTTGGAGATGTGGAGTCAGGATTTCGTTTTGAGCCGACGTCTGAAGGTGTAAACAGAAAGCCTTGCTACGACAGAGTGGACGGCCCCGAACAGGCGTTCGGCACATTCCGGTGCAGGGCGGTACCAACAAGAGGGTCCAGTCCAACGCTGGGGTCCGGTCCAACGCCGGGGTCCAGTCCAACGCTGGGGTCCGGTCCAACGCTGGGGTCCAGTCCAACGCTGGGGTCCGGTCCAACGCTGGGGTCCAGTCCAACGCTGGGGTCCAGTCCAACGCTGGGGTCCGGTCCAACGCTGGGGTCCAGTCCAACGCTGGGGTCCGGTCCAACGCTGGGGTCCGGTCCAACGCTGGGGTCCGGTCCAACGCTGGGGTCCAGTCCAACGCTGGGGTCAGTCACTTTCGTCCGGATTCTGGGGGTCTATGATTTTGACATGGGTGAATGGGAAGAGGCCCCTCCGTCCATTCACCTCTCCCTCCCACTGACCACTGATGTTCATCCTCGTCACCATGACGATGTCTCCAACCTGAGGAAAGAAACAGGAGACCAGGTTACAGGAGGGGCAGGTTGTGTTCACAGCACCTGCGGTTACTTTTAGAATGCCACACACCAAGTTTTCATTTCACTATTATTATTCTTAAATATGCCTTTTAAGTACAATTAAAACACAGGATTACTGGATCATACCACTGCTGACAGCAGAATAAAATATTTCAGAATAAGATCTCATCTGTGAACACTCACTTTCCTCTAGTATCGTAGTTTGTTTGTGGAGGTAGTTATGTGGACATTTAGGTGCAAGAAGTTCCCATTTCTAGTGGCAGTCAAAAAATAAAATATAAAAAAGATGGGCAGCAAAGGGCAGAGATTTAGGCCAGCCGTTTGTCTCTAACATTCAGTGTTCCCACCGTTAACCAGGACAGAGGAGAACAGAGAAGACAAGCCTATCGCTGTTACAGGGCCTCATCTAAGCTTTAACATCAACCCTCAAACTTACACCGGCATTCTGTTCAAGTCATAGATTCAACCCGGCTGTCGGGGCCGAGCTGACTTCCTGCACGCATCGCAGACAACCTCATGTCCTAAATGGCGGCTGAGACGGCCTCATTGTCTTCTCCTCCCTCGGGGGTGTCAACACAAATCATTCTAGAGCTCTTATACACGTGTGAAGTGCACATTACCTATCACATTAGTGGTTTTATATTTCACCACAGCTAAAATGGGTTTGCATTAAGAAGAGTGCACAACTGAGAAACACAACAGAGCAGCGAGACAACATTAGCGCCGCCGAGCTGCTGCCCATCAAGAAGAAACGCACGAGGGCTGAGCCACAGACAAATCATTGGTAGATTCGGGGATCAATTGAAATTGGGTCAAATATACGGTCAGTCTATCAGAATCCTCGCCTAACCTTAATTTACAACTGCCCAGGTGTTGCTTTTTTCATTTATCATGTGCACACTTCAGGAAAGATAAAGCTAACCACGGCCCCTCAGACAAGAACACGCATAGTCAACCAAACATATGCGCATACACCATTTTAAATACCGTAAACAAAACGTAATAGCATGGAGTCAGGGTCATCCATATTTGTTTTGTGCAACAGGTCGTGTATTAAAATACGCAATCATCCCAGAACTCAACCTACGGTATATACCAACTACAAATTTAATATAAAAACAATTAATTTTACAGGGAACTACGAAAAGGCAACAACGAGCATCTCACCGCATCACCAGGATGCACGACCCAAACGAAAGTCTTAACTGAAGAGATCAACATAGAAAAGGATCACCAATTTGCCTAACAACTGTAGCCAGGGGCAGCTTGTGTGACCACAGAGAAAAATAATGGTTTGAATTGACCAAGGCTGGAAAGGAGCCAGAGGCTAGGAGCTCGTAGTATTACTGGTGTTACATCACACTCAGTAGTAGCTGCTCTCTGCTGTAGCACGGCGCTAGAAACACAAGCTACGGATGTGAGACATAGCTTCTATCATTCAGTTACCTACAGATCCTAGAGAAACAGCTGATTATTGGTTTAATTCTACGGCTCTTTTGATTTAATTAATCAATTCAATCGTCCACCTTCTCTCGAGGGCTACCGACTGCAGCTACACCTGCAATGATCTTACGACCGGGATAAAATGAAAACACAGATTACGATACCTCTAATGCAAGAGCTGTTTTATCGTAGGCACACGGCACTCTCTTCTGGATGGCCCTCGCCACGACGGGGCCGTTCTGCATGGACGGTACCGGCGTGATCGCTGCTCCGGGCGTGCCGGGAGGCAGCGGTGAAGGGGTTTGCGGCTGGGCGTAGGCGTGAACGAGGGCGTGCGACGGCTCGGGGATACCGTAGCTGTTGGAGTTGCGAGATCCGTGGGAAGGTTGGCCAGGGTGGGGCGACGGCCGCAGCAGCTTCTCCACATAGGGCACAGGGATCATCCCGACACGCCCCTCTTTGCTTTTGGCGCTCCACCACTGCTCCTCTGGCTTCTCCAGGATGATTAGGATCTCCCCTTTCTTGAAGGGAAGGTCCTCGGCGTCACTGCCGGTGAAGTCATACAGAGCCCGTACGTACTCCAGGTTGTCCTCTGGTCCACCCACGGGCTGAATGGGACAGCTCACTGTGCTCGGGTACCTTTACGGGACATAATGCGGCAAAGGAAGAAAACATTGTGTCGTTCACTTGAAAATATAATCATATATTTAATATAAAAGACTACCAATCATCATTTCCACCGTTACATCACGAAACCGGCCCGTGGCAGGAAAAGGGTTGGTGCCATCTTGCACAGCGATCACGGGCTACGACAACATGTTGACTAGAACTAGACGCGAGGATTACATCTTACTCAACCTCGATGAGGCGCAGCCTGGAAGCCCAGATGTGATAAATCAGTGCACACCCAAAACAAGTCAGCGGAGGAGCGCCGGTCGACTGTCCTACCTGGGGGCGGGCTCTATGAGCGTGGTCGTATCCAGGTAGTGGATTTTGTAGAACTCCAGGAGAGCAGGCAGGTGTTCAAACTCCTGATCGCCTATCTTAAACATCTTGCTGGGCAAGGAGTTGATGATATAGTGGGACACTTTGGAGTTTTCGGATACAGACAGCACGTAGTCGCCGGGGCAGGTGGACGAGTCTCGAACCAGAAACATGCCATGTCTCTGTCCCTGCAACCGGTTCTGTGCCTCTTGTCGTGACACGGGTCCGAAATACCAGGTGGGCCGATCGGCCGAATCAAACCGAGCATTTGACATGTCTATTTAAATATAAGTTACTATTCAGTCTTCAAATAGGAATGATTATACACAAACTACACAATAAGTTAAACTATGCGTGGTGATGATCGGCCAGTCACTCCTAATGGGAAGGTTCGAAAGATGCAGCGGGGGTGGGGGGGGGGGGCATCCGGCGACCTGTTAAGTTCTACATAAACGCTGCAGGCTATCGAAAATGGGTTAAAATAATAATAATACTAATAAAGAATTAATTACAAAATCAACCTGACGGGTTTCAGAGGCAGGCTGCGACTGGCTTCACCCAACTTAGAAGCGTAAAGTGAGCGACTGAATGAGCAGCGAGAATACAAACGAGACTTGCGGAAACAAAAGCCGGGGTTCTCTCCGGGGGTCTCTCCGGTGGGACGAGGCGGCCTCGGCTCGTCTTCTGATAAATCCGTAGCCCCACGAAAAGAAACCGGTAACGTTACTTCGAATCGCCTCGATACCGCAGTAAGGCACGCGTCACGGAAATGCGTTTTTGAAACCGCTTCCTCGAGTGGGCGCAGACTTCAGAGGCAGCGCAACAAAAAAAATGGCGGCGGCCCGCAACGCGTCTTCACGAGCTCGTCCGTCACGCCGTCGGCCTTGTCGTGCATTCAAAATGGCTCGGGAGGGATCCGGGCTCGACGAGTCAATATTTGTTATACTTTCCCTTGTGTCTTCCTCGTCGCCCCCCCCCCTCACCCCAGCGACCAGGAGGAGCTGCTACTATGAGACAGAAAAATGGCGACTGGAGGGCAGGTCCCGTAGCCTGCAGGTCCCGTCGCAGGTTGACGTCACTGACGCCTCGACGGAGAGGTGGGAGGAGCCAAAGGGTGGGCGTGACACCGAAAGACCCGAAAGACACCGAAAACTATTCTCCTAAATTTATTTTTTTATCTATATTTTGAGATTCCCGAACTATGAATGAATGAATATATTTATTAGATAGAATGTTAGAGTACAAGTACAGTCACACAGTAGCATGTATTACAGTACAAATAAAGTCAAACATCCTGTCTAAGAGGAGCATTTCAAAAAAGCCCTTGCGGTCTTGTTTCCGTTGAAAGTCCTTAGTACATAAATCATCCACAATTAACAATACAAATGTAACAATACAAATAAAAATAAAACCAATATTCAATAACTCAATTGATGCAACGTAACATTTAGAAAAACAAAAATAAAATGATTTCACACCGCCGATGCAAACTAACAATTAATCTAAAATAAATTACACCACAGATGCAAAATGACAATGAATGACAATAAATTACATAAATTACAATAAATTACTAAGGCAATTAATATGTGTATAAAAACAAACCTTTAGCTACAGCTATGAACTAAATATAGTGGAGTGAAAAGTACAATCATTGCATTAAAATGCAAATCGACTAGAAGGTTGATTTGCTGTGGCGGGACAAGCCGAAAGAGGAAGAAGAAGAAGAAGAAAAAATCCCTGCAGATTTATTTTTAAGTGATGACAAACTGACATGTCATGTCCAGATGTGGGTAGATGCTGTGAAATGAGTGTATCTCATAATGTCAATGTGCTCTGACATTTCATTGTATTACTTCATAAAGGCTTCACGTAGCCTTTGTAGTTGAACTCTGACATACAGTATGCTTGCTCAATCGACAGTTACATGTTTTATCTATTTCCCTATTTTCATTTCCTGTTGCTCTCCAGCCTCCATTCAGTGTCATTGTATATTAGCTCATCTGACAGTGAGGTGTGACATGTATCTGCATGCTGGAAGTGAAGGGGTTTGCTTTAAATGCATGCGACAGTGACTCTAAAGAAGTTTAATTCTAAGCAATTCAAAACGAAAGGATGGGTTGGAAAACGGTGACCGAGTATGATGAGCCACAAAATATGGAGGAACAACTTCTGCTAATTGATGACAGTAAAATGGATAAGGCAGCAGCTCTGTCCCGCTGGTCATTGAGGCAGCAGCAGCCGTTTCACTGCAGCTCTCATTGCTGCAGCATCGTCTGAATGTTAATAGATATTCTCACGCTGGGTCTTGAACGCTAATGACTGCCAATTCCCACATTTCAACAAAGGCACAGTGATGCAACAACCAGGAAAGAAGAAAATAAACAAGGTTCTTCTTCACCTCCTCAGCGGTAAAAGAGTCCGAATTTCGGATTTAGGGACATGAATTTGTGTATTTCATTGCAAAACACTTCTTGGATTTCACCATGAATACGTTACCCCATATGTTTTGCTACATAACAACCATTAGTACAGATTAAATTTATTTTGGCATAATTATATACCTAAATAAATACACAAATAGAAAAAGACAATGACTAAAATTAAGTAAACTTAAACAGGGGATGGGGATACGTGGGATCTCCTCCCAGAAGTCTACGGGAGAGTGGCGGGGTACACCCCGGACATACCGCCAGTTCATCGCAGGGCGGAAACTAATACAGATCAAATAAAACAAAGACTTTGGACAGAAGGACATTTTTGATATGCCTGTGGGGCAGCAGTGGGTAGTGCTGTTGCTTCACAGCAAGAAGATCCTTAGGTGTTTGCCTTTTACGTGTCCCTGCAATGAACTGGCGACTTATCCAGGATGTAACCGGCCTCCTCCCGTAGTCAGGCTGGGTTGGGCTCCATCTTTAACTTGTGAACCGGGTTTGGATATGCGGCTGAAGATGAGACGACTACTGATTGTTTCGCCCTCATATCAGATATAAATCACAAGATTGTTCATGAATGGAAGATATTAATTCAGATATATTTCTATGCTGAAATGTCAATGATAAATAATTCCACTTGCATTACATCAAACTGTTTTGGCAACTGATTGCGTTGCACATTGTTTAATGCAGCTACTTTAGCACAGTTATTGCAAAGACCGTAGTTTTATGGAGAGGAGAGTTGAAGAGTGTCAATAGAAAAGTAGCAAAAACTAGAAAAGCACTCATTGAGCGCAGACCTCCACCAAGCAGCTCATTCCCCTTGTAATTAGATTCACACCGTCCACATGGGGATCTGGATCATCATCAAAAGGTTCTAAATTGTTCTTGGTATCTTTATACACCAAATATGAAAAGTTAAAGTGAATCAGAGTTGATTTAACTGATTTTTGAATCCATAAATGGGGTTTACAATGTGAAAATCTCATATTTTTTTCCTGACCTCATTCTGGATCAGATCCAGAAGACATTTTACATGATAGTGCATATCGGACCCCTTTTTGAATAACGAAATAAAGCTCAGGGTGAATCCTCAGAGGCTTGAAAGTATGAGAGTTGAGCTGGAACAGAGTTGCTTACTGGCCATTTGAAGCCTGTTGGATTACTAGACAAAGTAGTTACAGACAATAATGACAAAGACTTGTTGCATGAGATGTCATTGACATTTTCCTTTATTATAATATTGCACCAAAAAACATCAAAAATAGTTGCGTAATAGTTGCCCCTCAAGGCATTCAGAGACACCAGAACACACTCACACTTTATCTTCCTCATAGATCAGTTTGATGTGACTTCTGTTAACAGTTTTGGAAATGAATACTTCCTCATAGTTGTAGAAAGTTCACACAAGATCAGACACGTGGAACCGAACACAACTGTCGCCTGAAGGAGAAGAAACAGCAGCTTTATTTGTCATTATACAGATTGTAGAACAAATGTACGAGGTTAGAGTGGAGAGTTAGTCCCGAGCAGGAAGGCCAACATAACCTAATGCACCTAAGATGCATGCTTTTTTTTCCCAATGGTGGGGTGGACGGACGGACGGACTGGAGTAACCCGGAGAAAACCGGAGAGAACATACATTCACAGAAAGGCCATGTCGCCACTATATCGTCCCTCTCTCATTATCTGTCGAATAAACAAAATGACCTCAAATTCATGGGACGAACCATCAGTGGAATAAAACAAAAACAGTAGCAGCAGCCAGTAAAGGATCGCACCTTTCTGTAAAGTGCAAATTCAAAGCAATTGAAAGTGTGCCTGTGAAATGAGCTCGGGCCCATTTCCATAAATCGTACTTATGAAGTACGGCAGGCACACTCCGGTTCGTCTGACTCATATTTATCTGATCTGCATTTCACCTTTCTGATTGAGAACAGCAGACATTCTTATTTTGACTACCTGAATCTGTATTAAATTTGTCTGGTTAAGGTTGAGTGTAACTGATGTGTTTGTGGGGTTTTTAAAAGGACAGGTAATAAGTCATATATAGTTATATAAAATTCAAGGATGCCACAAATATTTGGCAGAATTCAGGTTATTTTTGTTCCTTTACTCTTTTCATACCTGTCCTTTAACCCATTATAACAACCTTTAATTCAAGGACAAATATAATCTTTTACAGTATCGATATTTGATTATAATCGATTGAAGTTGCTGTGTCAATCCCCAGATGAGGCGAACGTAGTCCAGGCTGTATTTTTGATCCCGTCACTGCACCATTCTTTTCAGGCGACTTCTTTGCACAGCACGAGTCCTCCTCTGTCTCTCTGCAACAGTAGAGCTGAGGCTCTGCTTGAGGGCTGGGAGGACCACCCCAGACTGGGGGGGTCCAGACCTGGTAAAAAACACGCATGAAATTTCAACTAGGAGGGCTAATGTGACTTTTTGAAATTCTGCAATGGATATAACTGGCAGTAGAGGCAGGATTACTCAATCGTGTACAATGTGCCGCATAGAGTCAAAGGGTGAGACAGATTCACGTACGATTTTTGTGGAAATGTTTGAAGACCAAGTTTTGGAAGTTCTTTTTCCTCGGAAAACTTGCTGGGAAGTTCAAAACAGGAAATAAACATTACAAACTGTGCCTTCGTTTTTTTTTTTTTAGGGATATTGTATTTAGTTTAATAACTAAAAAAAGATAATATCCTCTAACACCTTACCGGGTGCCATCCACGAGGTAGGCCTTGGTGAGGATGTAGTTTTCTGGGGTGATTTTCTTGTTCATAACGATATCTCTGAGCAACGCTTTCACACCGACAACCTTTTTGACACAGAATTTGTGATGAAGTCATTGAAAATTTCACAACACTGTAAAGATACGGGAACACTAAATATTCCTACGGTATTTTTCCATTTCACAACACATTAAGTACGGTAATTACAAATGAAACATTGCCTCATGATGGCCACTTACATATTTTACCCCTGCTTTATCTTTTATATTCCCGTATTCACAGATTTTCGCCATTCTGATTTCCACAGTACGCCATATTGCTCAAAAATCAGATTTTCCCGTACGAAAATACGGCGAAACCTTATAAATGGACAGGTATGCACTTACGTCCTGAGACTGTAAGCTGTTAGCATTGTACAGCTGCCGAATAATGGCCTCACACTCCCGTAGCGTGGGAGCACGCGGGGGATGCAGCGGACCGCTCTGAATACGTAGAGGCTGTAATGATGTGATGAGGCCCCCCTTCACCTCAGGGCCTCGGCCCCGCCCGGCAGATCCCAGGCTGTTGTCGCCGTCTCTCGTGCTTCTGCACAGCAATCAGTGAGACAAAATCAATTCAAAGTGACATAGAAGCTGTTTAACCATTGAGGTTAATGTTTATTAACGGTCTCATCTCAAGGACATGCTGTCAGCATTTATTTATTTCATTATTATATATCTGGATGGGACTTCACCTCGTCGCTTGATCTAGTGAGGACCAAGTGTTGCTCAACGGCTCCTCCACCCACAGCCCCAGGCGTACGTCACTTTCCTGAGTGGGTGGGATCATACTTTGTTGGCTGCATGCAATTCCTAGAAGGCAGAGGAACGAATGGGCAGATAATCAGTTTTACCTATAATGTTATGCATCATTACTCAATGACATGCGAACTATGAGATACTGAGATAACAGAATGTTGTCAGTTTATACCGATAAAATTCAGCTGAGCATATTAGGTTGAAACAATAAACACAGTAAAAACACAAATGACCTTTTCTACTTGATTTGAGAGGCTCCATTATCAGCTTGTACTGCAACTCTGCAATAGAGACATCATGTTTAGGCATCAGACCCACTAAAACAATTCTCAAAGGCTGGGCAAGTGATGTTGAATGAAAATTGGAAAATAAAGCAAAAAGAATACGGGGTAACAGTCTCTCAGATATGGACATCCCCCCCCCCCCCCCCAGTGCTTTAACCTGATGGTGTCCACGTCTGCATCAGTGAATCGGTTGCACACATCCACAACCAAAAAGGTTGTTGTTTTTAACTGAAAGTAAATAAAATATTACTGTTATGATTATCTGCTGTAAATGAGTGGGTGTGTTGATTGGCCCGGAACGATTCCCATTTATAATTATGAGACCAATGAAATGGTAAATTCATTTATCATCACCTGAGTGTTTGTTATAAACTGTTTACTGAGCATTGTACTGTAAACTAGTTTGTGTTTACTTTTGTATTAATATATAATGCATATACAGCTTTCGCTCTACCTTGGAATTTCATCATGTACTTGTCGTACTGCTGCTAAACTTTTGTGGGGGAAACCCTTCCCGCAAAGACCAAGAGGACAAATCCTGCTACTATTAAATCTTACTTTGGCTTATCATTTTAGATGCCATGTTTAATAATTTAGGAACTCAAAACAAATCGCTTTATTATTAGTTTCTCCCTCTTTACCCTTGTTTAAATTACTTTGTTGTGTTGTCTAGCGCTAACTTCAATAAACTGATCTCTTCTGATGTTTAATCGGTTTAGCTGTGATCTACCATGTGGCTGACCCAACAAATCACCATCAACTATTGCTTCCGATTAGTATTCATACGCGTCGAGCAGCCATTAGAGATCAACGAACACTAGCGACAACAAACATTTCGTTGCAGTGCTACAGTGTCTTCTTTACCTTTGTTCTCCCGTCTCAGATGCTCGATCTCTGCGTGGAGCTTCTCCAAAGTGCCGTCGTGTTGCTGCTGAAGGAACCGTATATTCCGCCGCAGCGACGCGACGCGGGGGTCCGTGTCGCCGTGACGGGACGCCTTCGCTGCACTCCCGACTCCTGCGTCGGTCGGCGTGACAACCGGCGGCTGGATCGCCGGTAAACGACGAGGCTTCCCGACACACCCCACTCTGGTCCAGTGCGGTAAATGCCTCACCGGTGGAAGGTTATAGCTCGACATGGCTTCGGCTAATGAAGCTAACGAACCATTTTAGCTAACAAAACAACTGTTTTCGCTTGGGTGGACACGTTAGCCTGCATTAGCCGGCGAGGTGCTCATTAAACAGCTCAAGTCCCTTGAAGTGGTCGTGTCCTCCCGAAGTCCACTCAATTGCGACGTTGCCTTGACAACAGCTTGGTATTCATTCTTCTTCCTGTTTACAGCCGATTGGCATCCAGCTTTCAAACGCATTACCGCCACCTACTGCTCCGGAGTGCGAAACACACAATGGACCCACGACATGAAATACTGTGTACCGGAAATAGTGATTGACAATATATGAGCGGAGAGTTATTATATGCAAATCATATAATAAAACAAAGCTTCTGTTCAAGTAAGAACTTGAATCTGCATAAGCGACACAAAAGCAAAACAAACTCACTCCACCTTGAGATAAATAACCTTTCCTTCTACTTTATTCATGTTGCAACCCTCAAACTGCAAAGATTACATCACACGTACAGCGATAAATGTGTCGTACGCATCACAACATGAGCAACAGAAAGAGATAAGATGGAAGCTCAGCAGAAGGTCTATTCTTTGGAAATATAATGGTTCTGTTCTCTCTGTGCCTGCAGCATCATATACACAACAGCAATAACTTAATTTACAATATTCACAGGTAATGGAGAATTAGTAGGTGAAAAGGAAATGAAAAACATTCAGCTATGTTCTGCACAAACACAAGAATAATATAAATCAATTGACATGAAGATGACATTTCATTTTATCTAATAACCTGAACAGATGAGATGGAAGGAAGCGTTGCTCAAGCACACTTCAGCAGGGGAACTACGCGTGCCATAATGCCTCCTGTACTCAAGTACTGAACCCAATCCACAAAAGAACTTTATGGTGCGTTTGACTCCGATTCAAGATCTTGATAGTCACAACAATGATTGTAGTGACGAGTAAAAAGTGACACATGCATCAGCTTTCTGAAAGTAGGACGACAACAGGGCATACGTGCAGGAAAACCTGTGGGTGAGTTACTAATAGGAATGTATACTCCAACAAATGTAAACACACAACAGAAATTTCAGATGTAGTTATTTGTAGACATAAAAGAACCACAAAGCAAGAATACAATGACGAACTAAAATCCCAACATGTTCTTCAGTCCTCGTCACACACCAAACCTTATTCTGCCTTCGCCGTGTTAATAATAAAAAAAAAATCAGGTCTAACTGCAGGAAGCCTCGGTTTCAGGCCTTCAGATTCTCTTTCAGTTTCATAAATTAAAGGGGATTACTGTATCACTCACATCTTTGTTTTGAACGCATACAAAAAAATAAATAAATCAAAGCGTCCGTTAATATGTCAAACATCACTTCACACATCCATGCTTGCAGACAAAGCTTGCTCTGAATTCAACTAAAGCAGCGCCCCTTCCATTCAGACCCGGATTTAGGGCAGCTTTTAGTCATAGCTAAGGTCAGAAAACACATTTTCAACTCGCACTCCAAATCAAAAGGTCACTTTTCAAAATCAAACACGATCGTCACACACGAATAGACTATGTTAAAGGGGAACACAAAACAATTAATACAAATGTAATTTCAAAGTCAAGTGTTTTTTCTTTTTAAAGCATTTTCTAAGGTGTCATAGCTTATGTACTATCTCTGCAGCAACAGTCTCACCGACCACACATCAGCGTTCAACAGTAACGCAACTAAAATAAGTAAGCACAACTAAAACTGCAAATATCTCAATGGGAGAATCTATGCCTCTGCTAAAACTGAATGTTTAGTATCTTTCACCCACGACCCTCCTCTACAGTACTTCAACAGTGCAAAAACATTCAGACAGTAGCCGCAGGCATAAACCTAAACGTGAGTTATCTAAAATGTGACTAATATTATGGTTGATTCTTTCTCGTCAGCATGAACTTCTAATTTTATTATATTTCCTAAACTCTGACATAATTTATTGATAACAGACTGACAGAACCTGATCAGCTTCTGTACCCCTGAATAATCCATCCCAGATTATTGCAGCATCCTCAGCGCGATTGTGTTCAGGGATGCTTCGACCCATCTCGTATTGTAAAAGCTATACTTGACCTGCAGCAGCAGAGTAGTGAGCATTGCTCAACATTTAAAAATGAAATCTATTATATTTTAAAGCTGGGCTTTAACGTCAAACGTGAGTCAAAGTGTTCAATACAGTACATTTACTTCATGGAATCTAAAATTTAATGTAAAAAAACTCATAACTATATACTTTTATTTATTTGGCAATAATAGTGTCTCTTTGCACTGTGAGCTACCAATGGTGTTTATACTTCCTTTTAGAAAGCAATTAAAAATGTGCTAAAAAGCAGAAACAATAAGCTCAAAGAACAAACAAGGGGTGAGAATGACGCCACCTTCACCGCCGTCTTCTGCTCATCTAATGGGTTATATTTCCTTCATCTACAGATCCCGGTGAAAATATTGAGACGTCCATTGCAAATTCGCAACATGAATATTTGTCCAACACATTTCTTTCTGCTTATTCTAAACTAACTATTTGTGGGCATGCGCCAACTTGGCAATAACTGCTCCTGCATTTTACACAAAGTGAAGCAGCAATGTCCTCTCACATAGATGAGGATGCAGACAATCTTTCACAGTTAAAGTCTGTCATATCCAACATAAGATGACATTAAACTCACTGAGATCATCACAAGCCATGTGGAGAATGCCAAACCTGGAGGTTCAGCTGAAACTGAGAAGCTTTGTGGCTCTCTTGTGAAACTCAAGTATTTATACATGACATCCATTCGATTTGGGTGCAGACGTGGTTCTGTTGGTCATTTTTGGGGCACGTCAAGAAGCGGCGGAGGACTCTCAGACACAGAGTCCTGCCTGCAAAGCTGTGAGGCGGCGCTCGATGCACTCCTTACCTGCAGACACAAAGGAACGAAGAAAAGATCACTCTTATGCTGTGTTAGCTTGAAAAGATGCTAATGCTGCTCAGTTCTGTTTTGTGTCGCTGCATTGGCACTGGGATTAACCGGCTGCACACGGAGGCTGAATCATGAATGAATTAAAGGGAATCTTCAATGCTAAATTATTACAAGCTTCAAAAACACGGCACAATGGACTAAAGTAGGTGTTGGTGCTGACGGGAGACATCACATGCACGCTATATAGCTCACATTTGCTAACACTGATGATATCGTCCTGCTCAGTGAGCAGCAGGGACAGGCCCTGCATCAGCAGGAGAGCTTTATGGTAGCGAAGGGCTGATGCTTCCCCTTGGTGGAACATCTCATCCAGCGCAGCAGCTTGAACCTGAGACGACAGCAGCAGGTTCAAATATGAGCATGAGCTCCATCGTTCTCCTTTAAAGAGCGATTACACAAACACATGAATCCATGTATGTGAGAATTTAACGAGCATCTATTTACTGAAGTAAATTTACAATGTGAACGTACGGCAGTGACGTAAGAGTCTAAGAGCGTTTGGGCAAGGTTCACTCATTGTCCCACCGCTGCATTATCTGAACGATTACGTTGTGGTCCGTCGACTCGCCTCCCTCTCTGCTTACCATCTGCACAGTGTGGCTGAACAGCAGCCGCTCGGCTGTGATGGAGGTGATTTGGTCCATGAGGCGGTGCTTCTTGGAGAAGAAGCGCTCCAGCCGGGTGTTGAGTGAACGGCAGCACGCCACACTGGACTTGTACAGCTCATTCAGCCTCTTCACCACTGTACGGACCAGAAGCGTCTCAGTGCATACATTATGGCACCCTGCATTTTGCTGAACAGCACGGTTTGTACCTTGCTTGACTGCAGCGGATGGGTAGAGTTTGCCCTGTTTAACTTGCTCCATGGCTGCGTGTAAGGCAGTGGACAAGAGTTCTGCAGTCTTAAGGTAGAGAACCAGCTGCTCTGCGTGACTGAACAGAGTCACATAGACACAGCACTTTAAAATAGGAACCGTCTGATAAAAAACAAAACACAAACAGACTCATTTGATGTGGCTTTACCTCCACTCTCGGCTCAGCAAGCTGATCTGATCTGCTACCAGGCTGTGCCGCTGAAGGACGGAGGGATGAGAGATGCCCCCCGTCTCCCTCATTACGATGGCCCCACGGGCGGCAGCCACCTCCATCAGACAGCGGGCGAAGTCCAACGTGAAACGCAGGCTTTGCACAATCTCCGTGTGCTCCTGCTGCACTCAGAGATTTAAACAGAAGACACCCGAATGCACATTTGCATCCAGTCTGCATTTAAAGGTCATCGAGTGCATCTCATTATTCTGATTCCACCGCTACGCTATGCTGTGTTTTCTCTTTCTTTTTTTTTTACACTCTCTTCAGTCCAAGATTTTGCAAGAGTGAATCCTGATTGACATATATAACAAGATCTAGGAGGAGGAGAGTGGTGCAAAAGGACCTGGTTCTCACCTCCATCAGTGTCTCCTCAGGCAGCTCGGGGGCCTCAAATGTTACAAGGCCGCCCATGTTGGCTGTGATAGGATCAGGGAAACCGTAGCGAGGGCTAGGAGGAGCCTCAAAGCCGTCCAGATGGGCGACCGTCTGCGGGAAGCGGTTCGTGAAGGAGCCTGCAGGGCTGACTGACGAGAACGAGCCTATAAGAGAAGCAATAAAGTATTAATTACCTTAATTCATGGTTTAAGCGAAGCTTTCAACCGTATCGTTTGGTTTGTTTATCTCTCTGTTAGCAGGTTACACAGAAAGTACCGCTGACCACGCTTTAAATACAAGCATCAATTACTGTGTGTTACTTTGTCCCACTAGTCCCCTACGTCTCTCTCTGATTGTAACTTTGGCCAGCAGAAAATAATGTTTTGCTCTTTATAATATTCAACGCAATTTTAATTAGCGTAGTACTAACACTTCTGTGTGATACCTGAGTATTTCCTCTGTGTGGAGGGATGAGGTGGGGTACTGCCACTGGGAGGAGAGCCCACAGTGAAAACCACCTGCGGTGAACCTCCAGAGCCAGCAGTGTAACCTCCCCTACCACCAGGTGGCACTAGAGCACAGAACAGCGCAATTACAGAAGGCAGTGGAGGCTGGCAAGCAACTATGACAAGTTGTGTACTTGACCACTTAAAATAATACAATTGGCCAATTTAATTTATTACCAAAAAGAAGAGCATGTCAATAGAGTTTTTAACGCAGCTCCTCGCTCACATGATGGAAGCAGAAATCTCGAACTGCTTATATACCTGTTATATCGATGGCTTTTTCAGAGGTGAGGTTCTCTGTGCTTCCTCGGTCACCCAAAAGTCCACCCGGTCCAAAGGCAGCCATCAGCAGCATGTCAGAAAGACGACCGGCACTCTGAGACCTGCACCAGAGACAGATCAGAGGACAGGGAAGGTAAACACACACACCCATAATAAAAAAAAGCCTCATAATGTAATAATAAAAAAATATTTGTCATAAAGGTATAGGGATTATGGTGAAGCAAAACAATCCCTTCTGGGTCTGCAGTATTAATGTGATTAACAAAAGAAAAGGGAAACCTTTCAAAGCCCTTGATATCGTCGTTTCGTCTGTGGAAGCACTGAGCATTCTGGGGGATCTGCGAGGGCGATGGCCGCCCTGGGCCTCGGGGCTCCGCTGCAGTCGTCCTGCTGCCAGAGGAGCCGATGACCAAACCCTGCTGAGTCAGGAAGGTCACAAGGTTGGGAGCGCTGGGAGGCTTGGGGAATTCAAAAGGAGGGACAGCCTGAGGAGATAACAGAAGAAGTTCTCGTCATTTCTCGATCCGAGCATCTCAAAGGAAACCTCCAACATGCTACTGACCCTGGAAGGCGAGCCCAGGATGGTGGGAAGGGGGTTCCGTTGCAACAGTTCGCTGAGCCTGGGTGAAGCGTGTAGAGGTCGAACGGCCATCAGGCCTGCAGACGGGGTTCCTGCAGGGTCCGAGTTCTGCTTTCGGATCTTTTGCCTGCTTCCGCCACTGGCACACTCCAACAAACAGGGGGCGCTGTGGAGCCTTGTTCCCAGTCCTGCCGGCTGCTGGTGTTGAAGGGAAAAGGGACGGGTTTCGTTTCGTTGAGGAGCTGTGAAACATCAAAGTATAAAAAAAAATAGGTCACCATTTAGTCTACAAAGAATTATATAAAAATAAAAATACATTTAAAGGACAGTTTATATTTCCATACTTTTGTTTCTCTTTTCTTCTTTAAACACTAAGGACTTCAGATCCTTCATTAGCATATCTTTATGTCAATCATTTCAACGCCAGAGGGGCAAAAACTGGTGAATACAGAGAAAACTGTGAAAGTGGATATAAAAGCGTTAGCCTCCACGCTACCTTGAGGAGAGACCTGGCGGGGTCTGGTGCCTCCCAGAGAAAGTCTGCGATAAGTGGTGATGGCTCCCTGCCCATACGGGGGTGAAGGACCCGTCCTAGCAAAGCCGGCCAAGCTCCCGCTGTTGCAGCAGCGCACTGGTGTTGAATGTCTAAAAGTAGAACTCTCATGTCACGTCAGTAAACACAAGAAATGTGAAAGCGTTTGTGGATACAGACCTCGGTGAGGCATCCAGCTTATGGAGGTTCTGCTCCATGCGCTGGTAGTTCTGGAGCTGAGAGGGGACTGGGATCGGCAACGACTTGCCATGGTTTCCATAGCTACCACCATAGTCACCACCAAGGAACTCACTGGGCCTGCCGAAAACCAGTGAGAAGAACACAAAGAGCCGAAGGAAACAGACCGCAGAGAAGGCAGTTACTGCGAGGACAGACGTTTAGCACTTTCAACAGGACCATCAACTATTATGATACTGACAAGCGTGCCAAAGTTGCAAAGTATTTGTAATACAAGAAGAAATGTGTACAAAGGTGATGCGTATCTGCATTTAACTTATCTAATATGAAACATTTGGCTCAATTAATTTCTAATGCTTCAAATATTTTATGCAGATAAAACATACAGATGCAACATTTATGTAAATGTGTGTATTCTTTAGGCATATTAACGTAATCAACTCCACCAGCTGTGTATTATTGCCGTTACCTGCCAGGATGAGGAGACCCGCCGTAGGAGGGGGAGTGTGGCGGAGTTTTGGCTTGGCTGCACATACCAGCAGAGGCCAGGAGGGAGCTGATCAGGCAAAAAGACACAGGCCTATGATATGACCCTCTCCCAAGACAGCATGATAGCAAATGCAGGCGATAGCACTCCGTACCCGCTGTTCATCAGGCTGTCCGGCAGCACTTTACTCTCACATGTCAGCTCACCCACTGAAAAAGGAGGAACAGCAACAATAAAAAAAAAAAAAACAGGCGAGCAAAAAGGGGCATGTTGTCAACATTTTATATTCTGCTACAGGAAAAGAATAACAGAGAAGGACTATCTATGAAATGCTACATAACATAGAGTTTATGACAAAACAAATGAGATAAATCATATACTTCAGCAGTTATTCCATTATAGCCATTTGACATTTAAGGCAAAGAGCCCAGGATAAAAAAAAAAGCTTTCTTACTGGTGAAGTGAGCAGGCACTATGACAAAGTCGTCCGTATCACAGGAGGAGGAGTTCTTGCTGCTGCCGCCTCCTCCAGACGAGTCCTTGAGGGGGAAACCAGCGACCTCCTGGGGGGGGGAAGCCAGAGCTTTGGCACGCAAATGCTGAACTTCAGCAAGAGACTGCTGCAGAGACAAGAAGATAAAAGGTAAGCAAACAAAATGACTCCATTGGCTTAAATTAGTGCTCATACTGAGGCGCATGCAGAGAAATGGAGAGAAATAATGCATGACTGATAAACAAACCGGTGGGGAGGCGAGGTGAGAGGTGGAGGAGCTGCTACAGGAGCTGGCTGACGCAGAGCTCGGGAGGCAGTTCAGAGGCAGAGTTGGAGTTGCTTCAACAAAATGCAACACATGTGTTAGACAACTGTAGAGAAGCACAGCATGCCAAAGTCAAGTTTGTTTACAAGCAACCCCCCCCCCCCATGCTTCCTTGCAAAGTCAAACATAAATTATTTCTGGGCTTCTGCTGCTTGGGTTGATTTTATGTTTTTATTCATCCGCATAACAGATTAGAAATAAAGACCCAAAGATTCTGTGTGAGACTACGTGAGAAATTACACTTTGGTGTACTAAAAAGTACAATACATACTCATTAACTACTGACAGCTATCTGTGTATTCTTACTCTTTTTCACTGATGCGCTAGCCTCCAGGAAAGGATGACAAAAAAACTCATCTGCAACATAAAAAGAATTAGAATTATGTAGCGAGACAGAATAGCATTTCCTAAAATAGGAGTCAATGCAACATCACAAGATCAGAGCAGTGTGCACCATCACCATATGGTGAACTCGTTCCTTCACGGTGCATGGCGTCCTCTCACCATAGTCCATGCGGTCCTTGTGGTTGCGCTGCAGCAGACCCAGCAGGAGGTGCCTCAGATGGTTGGATGTCTCTCTGGGAATGCTGAAGGCAAATAAATTGCGTGCAGATCAGCAAGGTACATAAAATCACTCTCACAGCAACACATTTGATTTACTAAAGACTTTCAATAAGCAGCAGAAACTGTGGAACTGAAACGTAAAAAGAATGCAAAGACAGTTGCAGCTCTGGAGTCAGTTAGAGCAGTCAAGTTCCTCCTTTAAATAAATAAACAGGATGATTTTTCACTGTAACTCCTTACTTGGGGCTGAGAGCCTTGTTCTTCTCATAGAACATCCTCAGGTCCTGGGGACTGCTGGCCTAAAAACGACGAAACATCAAGAGAAAATGTACACAAAGAAACATGGCACAGTATGCTACCAATACACGAACCGAACCCCGAGTCAGACACTGCTGAACAAACCAGTTATTTGATACAGGCTTCAACAGGCCTGCAAATAAGCGATGCTACTCGCTTATGAAATGTTGCTGGACAAGTTTAGATAAACTAGTTTGTCATTTGTGGTGAGTTTCATTAAAGTCTTTTTTCACTTGATCTGGATACAATCAGATGCAATCTTATATTTATGTATGCTTTTCTATACAAGTAGGAAAACGTGTTAAAGGAATATTTAGCAGCATTAAGTGTTAATTTGCTCTCTATAACTTTAATTACCTTTAAATATTTTGTTCAGTTTCAACATAAAAATGATAAACACATATCTTATGCACATACTATTGACGTCAAAATGTCGTCAGAGATGCAATCACCTGCAAACTCACAGAAATATGTGTAAAGTAACATCAGTTAGCTTCACAGCTAACAGGGGCAGTTCATATATGCAAACAGTCCCACACAGTCTGCATAAGAACTGCAGACTGTGTGGGAACCTATAGAAGTGGGTTAAGCATGTTTGAAACGAGTCGCAGCACAGAATCGGAATGTAGCGTTTACCTGAAAAGGAGCCTTCCCAGTCAAGCACTGAAACACTATGGTTCCGATGCTCCACAGGTCCGCCTTGGCATCGTAGTTTTGGGACATAATGACTTCGGGAGCCTGGTGAGGAAAACACACAATTATTTGATGACTCAATAATTTGTAGAAAATGTTTAAGCTTCTGCTTAAAACATATATTATCATTACAAGAAGAAAAAAGTCAGATAAGTATATCATAAAGGTATACTTGTTTTTAGACATTTCAGTGCTATGATAAGTTGTTTGGCTTTAACAAGCAGCTAAATGAATTGGGCTCGGTGGAAACGTTTTACCTCCCATCAATAAGAAACCACCAGAAGTGTTTTACCATGTACATGGGAGATCCACAGAGTGTTGCTGCCATCATGTTGTTCTGAAGGTGCCTTGCAAAACCAAAGTCCGCTGTGGAGAGAGAAAGTGAAGGAAGGAAGATCCTGAGAAACCAAAAGAGGGTGGCATTTGATGCTCGCTGCAGAAACACACATGATCCCAAAGAAGAACCCAAGAAATAAGAGAAAAGGGAAAACTGTGAATTATCTTCAGAGGAATGAGAACTAACAGGTTTAAGGATCAGCAACATCCGAGCAATAAACATTCACTCCACATGCTTTATTATGATAGTCAACGTACTGACTGCTTGTTGCTATAGCAACATCCATTTTGGGTCATATTGGACAAACTAAAAAATGATAGATCGGATACAAAGTCGGTCTGTGAGCACGTTTCCTCTTTCTACAGTGTTTTAACAGAGAACCACTACCAAGGAAAAAACAATACACAATCTAATCAAATTACTCTAACGAGTTTAATCTTACGACGTTAGTGTGATAAATTACCTCGGGGAAATCATTACTCGGTGCTGCTGCAGTAAAACTTTGTGTAAAGAGCTTGATTACCACGCAGGGATTTCCTTGCATTGCTTCATGAGATTAAATTAGTTTTTGCTCCTATAAAAGTCTTCAGGTTTACCAGATATAATATAATATATTATATTGATTAATCAGTAGATACTACGGGGTCCGACAAATACAATCACAACTAAGCCAACGCATCCAGAAGCAGCCACAGATACAATAACCTCATCGTTGCGTCTCTCGTCTGGTCTCTGGTCCAGGTTCCGATCCAAACCTACCGATTTTGATGCAGGTGTTGTTGGACTGTGACTTGCGTCCCGGTGGGTAGGAGAGCAGAATGTTCTGAGGTTTGAGGTCCCTGTGGATTATACCTTTGGCCTGTAGGACCCTCATGGCCCCGGCAATCTGCTGTAGGAAAACCCGAATGGTGTCCTCACTTAGTGTTCCTTTGGCTGCAGAAGAACAAGATACAAGGTTGAGCTAAAACTTTTGTCATCCAAGGTGTTTGCAGATGTAGACTTGTTGGGACGGCATCTTCCACTTCTGCAGCTCCTCTGAGTTCTCCTGGCACACCTCTATCATCTCACGCTGTTACTGTATTGATCTACACGACGGTTCCTCCAGCAGGTCCTTTATAAGCTGGGCTCAGGCACGACCTGAGCAGGTCAAATGGATCATTCATTGATGATAGTGGCCAATGGATCCCAAACACACACATGAAACCAAGGATAAATGTCCCGTACCAAGACTAGGTCCCCTGCTTTGACTTTCGGTACCTAATAGACAGATTTCATTTGTCCCTGTCGGAATTATGGATTTCTTTAATGATTTTTTTTTCATGATTATCCCAGTTTGTTAGCAAAAGGTTGTGCACAGTAATAAGAACACATTTTGTCTGCATGTCAAAGTTCATGTTTAGCGTTAGGTCTTAGCACTAAGTCCCTGCAGGGCCCCAGAGGGAAGCAGAAATCCTGCAGCTGCACAGGAGGCTTATGAAGACAGTTGCACACCAGCAGCTTCAGGTCATATATATGACTAAAAACTTTATTTCATACTCTTTCAATATTCTCAGCAGATCTGACAGAATGTAAAACAAATGGTACATAATAGTAAAAGAGGAATATCTTGTGGACGCTGTGGGTTCGACGCTGTACTTACAGTGTAGGTAATCAGCAAGGTCACCCCCATTGCAGTACTGGATTAAAAAGAGAGGAAGAGAAAGATTAAAAGGACATCATTGGGAAACAGAAATGCACGCACTGGGCTGGATCAATCGAGTCACAGTCACGGAAAAGCCCTGCAACCGCCCGACCTACAGCCCAGCCACACAGCGAGTCTCAATAGCAAGATTAGCAAAAATCTATTGGTCTGTGACTCTTCACTTCAATGAGAGTTATCCAGAAATAGTGTAAACCAGAGCAGCCCCCCCCCCCCCCGATGCCCGAGGACACATCTAATTATAACCCAGGTCCTGCAAAAGCTGAGACAACACAGCGCTGAGCAAACAAAGCCCAACATCACAGAGAGCTTACCTCCATGACCAGATGCACTGAGCTGACAGTTTCCTGAAGGCACAAACGATAACAGAGCGGGTAAACAAACGCGTGTTAATGACACACAAATGTAGCGACCAGGGGCGCTTCAGAAAAAAAGCTGCTGAGAGAAAATACGGTGCTAAGAAAACAACAACAAAAAGTTGTGAAAGAAAGAGGGAGATTAAAGAATAAAGGAGAAAGAAAGTAGAGTGAAGGGTAAGTATGATGAGATAGTTTATTAGTACATATTTGGTGTTCACGAAAGTTTCCAAACATTGGTTCTTCACTTTCCTCTAGTGTTTGGAAACAGGAAACAGTGGGGCCCTCTTATCTCATAGCAACAGATGACTGTAGCCTTTGACTGACTGGGTCTCAGTAGCTCTTTTAATCTGCCAGTCATGGGTCAGCCCGTTTCCTGCCGCTGAGTCAGGCCTTTTACGGTCGCAGCTAACAAAGCAGCCGCTTTCAAAAATCGCCCCATCAAACTTATGACCTGGATGCCAGCGAACCTTCAGTTAGAAAAGATGACCAACCCTTCAGAGTCGTCAGAGAATCATCGGTCTATGGAGAATTTAAACATTGAAATGTGCATCTTCTTCTTATGGTCAATTCATGTTGGTAAATACTACAATGCGTACTTTCCGAAAATTGAAGCGATTCACAACTTTAGTACTTCTGCAAAGTATGTGTGAAATTTCACTGCATTGTGTCTTTATGACATCTAAGTTAAGCAGTGATGCAACAGGATGTCACTTTCCACAAGTAAGAGGAGAGCAAGAGTGTCCCTTTCTCAGCGTTGAGCTAATATTACTGTACGATGGCAGTCAGATGTTACGTAGCATTAGCATGGGGGGGGGGGGGGGGGGGGGGCGGTTATTTCGGACAGATGGCACTGTAGTCACGGAGCAAACAGAGAAAAGACAAGAAGCACCAGATGAGATAACTTGTGTTGTTCAGGGTTATTAGAACACCTTGGCTACACTTCTAGCATTGAGCTAATGGGAAGGTAGACCGGAGACGAGTCAAACATTAACACGCTGCGCCAGCAGGTGACTTTAGACAGTAAACACAGACGGCAGCCGAGTTCAACAGGTACAAGAATTGAATCCAGTTTTACAAGGATCTGCTGAACGCGGAAAAGCGGCGTAAATCCTGCCTCAACGCGACTGAATTAAAGCATCTTAAACAGCTGCACGGAAAACAAACTGTTCAAGCTGCATAAGAAAAAAGTGGGTCATGTGGAACAGATAACAACACATATGCTCTAGTTTATCAGGACCGACTGATTAAAACAAAAACTGGGGCAAAAGGAAATGTGATATTCGCATAAGATACAGCCGTTGAAAATATGCAAGGTGAAATGTGTCAGCGTGTAAACGACAGGATCGAGATTCTGTCGTGCTGCGTACCTGAAAGTCCAGCAATGCGACGATGTTCTCATGTTTCAGTTCCTGCAAAAATAACACGAAATCATGGGTACCGGTACATTTAAGGTGCAGCGGATGGGCTAAACACGCCTGTTCAGAATGGGACGCTTATTTTACCTGTAGTATTAACATCTTGTGTACGAGTGTACCCGCCAAATGGAGGCGAATGTGTTCTATGGTTTAAAAAGGAAACACTCAAGTTTTCATGCAGATTAGTTTAGGACTGCGATACGACCCGTCTAGATTGCAGCACGTCATTTAGTCTGGTCTGAAATACTTCTACACTTCATAAGATTGAGGGCAAGGATTTTCACGCTTGATTTTGTCAAGCCTGTGTTTGTATGGTTGGTCAAAGACGGATTATTTAATCTCCAGTCCATCAAGCTTAGTTTCCTGGAAGAACTCCTGGAATAATTTGCTCGCACAGAAACATCCTTTGTTCAAATAGACATTCACACGTTGCACATATTTCACACTAAAATGTGGATTTTCTCCAGCAGACAACTACGGAAATATTTGACCACGGCATCAGCCAATTACGAGAAACGCTCCAAATATTAAAATGACCTGTGTTTATGAGAACAGCCATTAGTCCGACTCCTTGATGTGAAAAGGTTTTGGCAAATGGAGACAGTACTTTCTGACAGCACATTACTTACCTTGAGTATTTTGATCTCTTTACCCAGTAGTGTCTGGGATTTTGCCAGATTCTTCTTGTTTATGCATTTGACGGCCACCTCCCAGTCATGCTTCTGTAGAGAAACATCTCATGCATAAATCTTAGGTGGATAAAAGGCTTGCATTCTATGTGCAGATCCACTATAAATCGCGATTTATTTATTGTGCATTATAGCCTTAATCCATAACCGATTATAAAAGCAGTGCACAATGTTTGTCTGTCCAAAAGGTATGTTTACCCTCGCCGAAGCGGAGGCGAGGGTATTGCAATTGGGTGCGTTTGTTTGTCTGTCTGTCTGTTTGTTTGTTTGTCTGTCTGTCCGAGCGCATAAATCAAAAACTAGTAACCCAATCGACTTGAAATTTTTACACAAGCAAGGTTCTGTCCGTGGCTGGGTCCTCCCCGAGAATGGCGTTGATCCGGATCTGGATCCAGATTCTAGAATTATTTTTACATCTGGAATTGTGCCTGTGCTGTAAACTGCCACTTTAAGAGGGACGGACACGAATGGCATGATGGGAAAAAGAGTCCAGAAGGAGTCTTGTAGTACGTTCCGGAGCAGCAAGCTAGAGCAGGTTTGGCCCCTCTGATCTGGAAGCCCTGTTTACTGTCCCACAAGATCCAATAGTCTTTTGGAGGCGAGGGTCTGCAATCTCCGATTGTCTTCCTAGTCTATGTCTAGATTTGATCCAGCCCCTGTATGCGCTGCAAGGCCTCTTAAGGTCGCACAATGAAAACAAACACAACAGATGGTCAACAAAAGGAGACAAGAGTCTAAAAATACAAACAATACATTCATATAAATTGTGATTTAAACATTCCTCAAATAGCAGGGAGGATTACTCACTTCTCGATGTCTGCCTTTGAAGACGACAGCGAATGCGCCATGTCCTATCAGGTCCTTCCGACTGAACTCAAATGTCCCAACCGTCTCCATGGTGAGCACGAGGTTTGTCTTTAAACTACTTCGATGGGGACAGATAACCGGGAGGCCTCGGGGCAGCCTTCCCGGCAGATATCCTCTGTCAAGTCGGGGCAGCAGCAAGGACGTTCGCCCCTCCTGTCGCTTGGCATCGGCTGCCTTTCTGGCGAAAAGTTGCCCACTTCTATCATGTTGACACGCACACGTATGGTAAGTTAAGCTCCTAACAACAAGGAATGGCGATTCCCATTGCTGGCAACGTCGCCCAACATCGAGCTAGCCAACTTTGCACCTATCTGTGACGCACCACCTTAAAAGCAGCTCGCTGCGTTTTGTTTATATACAGCCTGGCCTCGCTTCTGTCGTCCGAAGAAGCGCAGAAGCGAACAGCGAGCGAAAGGAAGAAGTCAAAAAGGTCTAGCAAACAGCAAAGACGGCGAATGCCGAGCGGAATGAGTTACAATCAAGGAGAGACGCCAGAAAACCGCAAAATCGCTGGTCCCAACAAAGCCCGACGGCGAATAGCCTCTCTGCAACAGAGCGCACGCGCAGAGCAACACCAGCTGTAGCCTGACGTCACAGGAAAAGCTCCACCCACCGGACATGGGTTTTTGAAGTGGGAGGGGTCACGCGGTGCGTTTCCTGTTTTCAGAATTTTACATTGGATGGAACATTTATATTTCATTAAAACACTTTCAAGTCGGCGATTTCAATGTGTAAATTTAATCTCAGCCTTTAGGAGTCACTCTACATAATGCATAAAAATTGCCATGGGGAACCTCAACATAAATATTCAACTGTATATAAGTATTATACATCTAAGGAACTGATTTTAAATACATTCAGCTGTTTCATAATAAATGAAGTCATATAACTTGACTAACATTGCCTCAGCCTGATTATGCCACATTGTCATTTGTCCCTCTTTCTGTCTCAGTCTGCAGGTCCTGCTGTCCATGGCGCTTCAGAACCTGGACCCGTGACTGTCAAAATGAATATCCTCATTGCTAGCAGTATCATTTATAGTTTTAGTTTCAGTATTTCCTGTATAGCAGCTCTCTAGTCAGTGGAGCAGCTTCATGTTGTGAACCACGGGATGTATTGTGGCATCATTATGTTTTTGTCTGCTCCTGTTCTCTCTGTCTCTCCATAACATTCAGTAAAAATAAATAGAACACATGCATCAAAATGTGTTTTTATCCTTGTTTACTGCAGAAACCTACAGTACCTCTACAGTTAACACTTTTTATAATACAACATTGTGCAGAGTGTGTGTGGATTTGTGTGTGGGTGTGTATCCTGTGCTTGTGTGCATTTGATGTGTAACCTATACTGGGCCTCTGTCTATTGTAAATGTATGTATGATGTATGTGTGTTGACAAACAGCCAACAGTTCACGCTCTTTGTCACAGCACTTCCTGTCAGCCAGCTAACTTTGTCATACCAGTAGAGCTAAAAAGACCTGTTACTTTTCCCTCGAACCAAATCAATCAGGCATTGATCTGCCCTCCTGTTTAATTCTACGTCTGATGTGCCGTCGGATCCGTTTGGTTTGATGAGCCTGGAGAACAATGTGCTAGGATATCTCTTCTTTTCTGTGGGCTGGCGTGATACTGAGCTTTCATCTGAGGAGTGTTCTTATTGATGCACGCAGACATAATTTAATATTTATTTTGAATTTATTTTGAAGTATAAACCACAGGCCATTGAGTATAGTAAGTGACCCCAACCTCAGTTTGAGATATTCTGGACACAAGGGTGTCAGATCAACCAGTAAATAACCATGTGAATCTTTGGTGGCACCTTCAAAGCTTTCCATAAATGTTCATCTGCTGGGCTAATATATTGATTTGTAATTTATCAGGGGGATTTTTAAACAATGCCACGTAATTACTCTTTAGGCTGATTGTGTATGTTTGTATTTATCTTGATGGAAAACGTTCCGGTTCATCAACATGGTGCTCATAGTCCCAGGATGTCTGTAATGAGTGAAAAGAAATCCATTTTCAACAACCAAAGGGAAGAGTTGTAATTCTTCAGGAGCCATACACCAGTGCAGTCTTAACTTTTCTTCAAATGCAGAATCTTTCCACGAGAGCCCGTCTTCTTGTCTTCTAATGGTCTGATGTGAAGTGTCCATAACAGAGTCAGCCAATCCCTCTGAATCACCCTCTACCAGATGTTTCAGACTGTCAAAATCGATGATCCTGCACACATCCTGAGTCTGTGTAACGACTTTTGCATGCAGCAGCATTTATTTTTTTTCCTGTTGTTTTGTTTGATAGCCGTAACTCTTTGGCCCCACCGATATAAATTCCTGAATGGTGTCACCTACTAACTCGTCTGTCAATTCCCAAGGTAATCCGACCTTTTAACGTGCTCTCTCCATCTCTGGCTATATAAATCAGGCTGTCAGAATCCACGTAGAGAACTCTGGTCTGCAGGTCTTCCAAATATGTGTGTAATTTTAAACAAGAGTTGACTGTGCTGAAGATGTTGTTTGTCTTATTAGGAGACACACAATGCCGATCGTTGTACCTCCATTGTATTAAAGCAATTATTTTCACTGAGAAAGCAATAAATGTTCCCTGCATACATGCAGTTAAAAAATTCACCTGGCTCAAAAATAAGTCTGGTCTGATGTAAATTGTTCTTCTGTATACATTTCCCCCCAGAAAATGATCATTATTAATGATACTCTATTTATTATGAAGAGAGCAGCGTTGCTGCTAACGTGGTCCTATCATGACCTTGGCCGTTTTTGTCTGCCCAGGTATAGACTTTGTTTTTTAGTAATACGCTGTAATCTAAATGCATCTACTTATTCTTTGTCACTTAAGTAGGATTCAAACTGGTTTAGCTTTGTGGCAGAAAACCCTACCTGTTGCTAGTTTGCTGTAAAATTATGCAAAGAAACAACCACAAACTTTATGTATTATGTCCCACAATGCAAAAGAAAATAATCCTTTATTTTATTGCTAAAAGGAATAACACTATATTCTCTTGAGTTGAGTTTGAATTGATGGCCATGCAATTTATTCCCATTAAACACACCAGGAAAGACTATTGTTAGCCTCATAATCATCACTGAAATCACTATTGGCTGTGGAAGCGTTGCTCTCAACATGGAAATGAGCTTAAATTGTGAGATTAAATCGAGCATTATGCAGTCGCTGTATAATTTGGCTGTATAAAAGAAAAGAATATTAAATACTATATATGGTAGAATACAGAAGAGGAAAAATACATTGCTCTTGAAAATCAAAGCTGGGGAGAAATGGGGAGAGCCAAACAGAAAGAGGACTAAAAATGAATTAGAATTAGAGAAAATGAGGATAGAAGAGAAAAGGTAATAAGGACAGGGGATGATGGATGAATAATAATTTAGGAAAAATGAAGGGCAAGGATGAAACAGAACTCAAGAGAGGTTGGGATAATTAGGAAAAATGTGAGACGAAATAGGAGAAAGTTGAATGTTGGAAAAGATGGCAGAAAACACACACACACACTGTATATATATATATATATATGAGTTGCAGTAACTGACTGTCAAGTAAATTGCCAAAAAAAACAACAGGATGGCAATTAGAACAAGATCTAATTGGATTTCACAACGGATAACGGCCATAATTTATATTATGTGTGAGATATATTCATTTTTTTTCAAGTAATCTCAAGAGGCTATCTTAATGTCAATTTAATCTACCTTTACTTTTCAAACCGGCAGCTTTCCAGTAGGTATTTCAGTTCATTAAATTAGGAGATCTACAAAGCAAGACAGACGAGAGCGACATCAGGCCGAGGTAAGGAATGGAGAACATCGTCAGGATCATTAAAATGAAAACGTAAAGTTAAAAACTTGTTAAATGAAAAAAAGCTTTCTGTGTTAGGCTAGAATGGGAAATTATTTTGCATATATTTAGCGTATCTGTTTCCTAGGGTAAATATATATTACACACCTTTGTACTAATCCTCCTGTTGACTACTTACACATCAAATTACTTTAGATTTATTTTCCCATCTAGATGTGCACAAAGGTTTGTATTTTGCCTGCACGCTGTCATTTAGAGTTAGGAATTGTTTGAACTGCGAGAGTGTCTGCAACACACTCAAACAAAAAGCAACCCCATCTGTGTTTGGTCTAACAGGCATTTAAGTCAGTTTATGTCTCACCAGAGGGGGGCGGTAGAGGACCACAAGCGCGTGTATTTCTATTGGAGCGTCGTGATCAAGCTGGTTTAACGATGCAAAATACTACACAAAATATCAATATAGATAAAAACTACAGAAAAGTACAACATAACATAAAGGTAAACACATATGAAAAAAAGCAATAGAAATCTGCATTACATATAAACTGAATAAAACCAGAAAAAAAGAATGAAAGCAATTAGAAATCTAAAATGATTATAATATGATTTAATAATTGCAGTTTCTTATGAGCCTTGAGTCCTCAGGCAGGTAGCTCTAAAGCAGCATCACCTTAAAGGTCTGGACAGAAGGGACCCCTAAGGATCGAAGGCTGCAAGCCGGCACGCATGATGTCAGCATTTCTGTTATGTAGCTTGGGCCAGGCCAGAATCAATGAAATCTTAAAATCAATAGTAAACTGAACGGGGAGCCAATGGAGAGAAGCCAGGTTGAAGGTAATATGATGTTTTATGTTCAAGCCATTAAGAAGCCGGAGGTCTGGCAGCGACTTTTGATTCGTGCCAAAGGGAGGAGAATGGTGATCAAATCTGGAGATGAATAAATTTAGGTCAGCGTATTAGACCACTGATTTTATGATTCATATTTTTTATTTTAATCTGTTCAAATTTTAGATCTGACTCAAACAGGAGTCTCAGACTTTATGTTGACAGCCCAGGGAACATTGAGCATTATGGTTATGATGTCAGCGCTGCCAAATATTGATTATTCCAAAGAATAATACTTTTTAGGAATGACATTTTCAGACAAATTGACACACTATGAAGGACTGTATGATCAATCGGAAATCTCCCTCTCTCAGCCCAACTTCAAATACCAAAGAGCCATCGTATCTCACCTGATACCAAATCGAGTGGCAGGCGGTTATTATTAAAATTATGTGCTGGTGCATGCTATCATGAATTAATCACTGTGGTTTCCCTGAGCCAGGAGCCAGGCTACAGGCCCATTGTGGTGCAGCTGTGCAAAGTGATGCAGCACCGTCAACAGGCCAAGGGGCAAGGGGCAGTCTGCGTGGTGTTCTGTCAGCAGCCCTCCAGCAACCACCACAGGTGTCTGGTCTGCAGGGGTTTGCTCTGGTTTAGAGTATTTTAGCTGCACTGTGGTTCCCTCAGGATGATTGATCGGTCTACCTGGCCTACATTAGGTCTCTCCCGGTGACAGTTGGTGCACGATCCTTCAAGCGTTCACTTTGGTTTTGTGACAACATAGCATATGCTGCTGTGTACTCCTATACTGCATTCAAACATGCTGTAAATAGTCTGTTGAGCTGTTGGACTTTATAACACAGTAGAGTATGAAGCATTTGCATTGTAACACAGGCTTACACAGTGCTCCCACTCACCGTTACACACAGACACACACACACACACACACAGTATGAGAACTCATCAAATCCATGCAGAGGCATAATGACCTATTTAATAAGGACACACTGGTTGCGTAAATAATTTTAGGTAAGTTATTCCACAGTAATGCCGGCTGAAGGACGACTATTTAACCTACACTGTTTTATTTTATTACAATTTTACCCCTGGCAAAGAGGTAATTTCTTTCATTCGGGTAACTTCTTCTTTTTATAAGTTTGTGCTTTGTATTTTCTAATCTACAGTAATGTCACTGATCGGCACTATGGCAATAGTGAATAGCTTTATTTGTCATTTTATTACTATTAGATTAGAATTAAGACAAAAATTAACGCATGTATTTTCTTATTTCCCTTCACTGTAACCACTTTGAGACATACCATAATAATCACGTGTATCAGGATGATTTTGACCTCTTGACAGAGATCTTCTTCTGAACTAAGCATTGCGATGGCCCGTACCAGCCAGAGGGTAAAAAAGTTGAACGATAGCGACCCGTTCCATGTAGATGGATAGTCAGGAAGCCTCCCTTGAAGGTCACTGCATTCTCAAACGCATCCCAGCATTGAAATGAGCTCAAGGGACTCGATCAGCACAGTTTTGTCTGCATTGCTATGTTCAGGCGTGTGATCCCCGCCAGCGGGTCACGCCAGATAATTAAAGCAAGAAACAGAGGGAAATTCAATACACGCCGTTACAACCGAGAGAGCCTCAGACTCAGGGGACACTTTGGTATTCATAAACCGAATACGCTTTTCCAAAGCATCAAAAAGCTTGGAAACAAAAAATCATTAAAAAATAATAATTCAGTGGCGTCACATCACAGATCAGAAAAAGTGAGGTTTGTCAAGAAACACTGAAATATTATCAGAATTGTTTAATCATCATCATTCATTTAGTCGTGCGCTCTTATAGCAACGTGTTTATGACAGACAGCCTTTCAATAAAGAGATCAAAAGTGAGGCAGCCAGAATCCATTGCTGTGCCGCCTTCGCAGGACTGAGTGACAGATGCAACAAAAGCCCGAGTGGTGGACCCGCAGGAAAACGTGCATTCTGTCATGGGCTTTATCAGCAAGGGTGTGGAGGATGTCGCCACCAGCAGAACAAATACCACCCAGACACGCTGCTCGAAGGCAGGGGGGACTCGGTGTGATGCTTTCAAGCTCCGTGCTGCAAGGAGGAAAGTCGGCCAAAGCCACTGTCGCTGTTAATATCCAGGAGTGGGGGGGGGGGACACATGACGCATTTTCCCAACCACCCCTGAAGCATGTGGAGGGGCATAAAGCGCATCACAGACAACACTAGCCGTAATGGAGAAAGCCCCAGGGAAATGTCTCGACCTGATGTCCTGAAATCCTTTTACAGTTTGCTCACTTTGAAAATTCCGACACCTCTCCCAGCTCCAGACCTACACTCCAACCTGGAAAACGGTCTCTTGGTGTGAAGATGGCAGATCTGAGGAGATCCCTGCAGAAAATCAAACCCTGTAAGTTCTCCTACTTCTTCTTTGATCCCCGATGTTACGCATTCACCTCAGCTTCAGCCTCAGTGCCATCGTCTCATCACCCACAATAAATGAACCGACAAAACTTGATTCTTCAGGTACCTCAGGAATTTTAATGTGAGAGTTCTAGACACGACAGCGACACCCACGCCTGTGAGTCCGAGCGCAGACAGGTGGAGGAAAAACCTGGTGCAGTGTCATCAAGTGTCTGCATCAAGGAAGACGGGCACCACTGTCCCTCTGTTGCCGCGGTCTCCTGCTTGGACTCCCTGAGGGCGCACATTTCGGATAACGCCACACAGTGAAGGCGGCCCACCCATATCTCTATTCACCGTGGAAGCTTCACCTTGACATTTCAGCGCACGCATCCTCCTCCTCCAGGCGGGCGGTGGAGAGCACACACCTGGAGGAGGATCACAGGGAGCCGCGCCGCTGCACACGCAAAGAACACCGCAACAGGTGGCGAAGCGCAGAAACTCACTGGCAGCAGTTTAACCTGCCGACGGTGAAATGCACCTCAACAGATGCAAGAGGAGGGTCTCCTGGATTTTCTAAAATGGACTGTTTGTCCAGCTCCGCTCAGGCAGCAGTAATATATATCGCTTCAGGGCCAGAGCCTCCGCTTCTGATGCTGACTCACGCGTTGCTCTGGCCACAAGATACACATGCACATTATATGTTTAATGGCATCTAATATTACTGATTTATCATTGCTTTTATCGATTGTAGCACCTGCCTGCAGTCCATCATGTTCGTGTGGAACATGTTTTTGAATAAGAATAAGTGAATAGATAGAAATAAATAGAATTAGAAGAAGAGAAACTGCTCATCAACCACTCCTCGTTTGCTCATAGACTCAGGTGAATTACGCCAGCAGCCGCTAACGCAGCTGCAGGCCATCAGCATCAAGCGAGTGACATCACTTGAGGGAATTAATCGACTTACGTGCAGCTCCTTCTTAGACTTAACAGCTTTTTTTTTCTTAACCCACACAGGCAGCAGACAGATCAACGGATGTTGACGTGTAAAATCGATAGATGAGAGAGCTGGAGACAAACAAATTATTAAATTTCAAGCTGTAGAAACTTCCCTCTGAAATACGCATGTTTTAGTGGACTTACGATTCATATTTAACGGCAGCCGGATAATAAATGAGAAGAGTAATCTTATGACGGTCACGCGCTGCCGTCTTATCTTGGCTGCATTAAGGGTCTGCAGGGTATTTCACAGTCACCTGATAAATAAGTTTGTTTGCCCATCAGAGACAAGGCAGACTGACAGCCCACTGCGATCCGGTGATTGCCGCCATCAGCTGCCCTGTATTTTGCTTCTTTAAAATTCGGTTGCTCACCTCTCCTGCCTTTCAAAGTGACATCAACTTCAGAATCTCTTCAGTCTAACTATAGGAAAACAATGTTGACTGACATTGGATGTGAGCCCACAAACATCTGAAAAACAAAAACAGAAGGATTGTGAATATGATGCATATTTGATTAGTCCTGCTTATATATATATATATTTTTTTTATCTCGACAATGACAGTTGCAGGAGGTTATGTGATCTAAATGTTTGCGTGTGATTGGTGTGATGAAATGGCAACTTCCTGCTCAAAGTCAGAGATAGGCTCCAGTCCCTCTTCCGTGATTATTCGGGTTTCACTGACAGTGGTGTTGGTGGAGTTTGCTGACTCCCTGAATGCTTTCAAGTTTTATTACCTCCGCCAAGGAGGTTCTGTTTTTGACGCTATTTGTCTGTCTGTAAACAAGATTACTGAAAAACTGCTGGATGGATCTTAATGGAATCTTGAAGAAGAAAAAAAGCTGAAGATGGGTCTTGGTCGAACTTAGATCCTATAAAATTTTGAAAGCAATCTGGATACAAAATATGCATTCCATTCACTCACCAAAAATCAAAAGATGTCTTCTGGATCCGATCCAGAATGAGGTCAGGAAAAAATATTCAATTTATGGATTCAAAAATCAGTTAAAAATACACAAACTCCGATTCACTTTTACGTTTCATGGTTGGTGTATGAAGATACAATTTAGAACCTTTTGGTGATAATCCAGATCACCATCTGGATTCAGGAATTTTTAAATACATGACCGGCTTATTTATTTATTGCGCCTTGGAGGAGATTTGCGTTCTCCGACTGCTTTTCTAGTTGAATATTTGATTATCCATATTGCATTGTTGCTTCAAGCATGCTGTGTCAGAGTCTGGAAATGATTCTCTTGCCATACGAGCATCAAGCAGCGCCGACTCCAGATCCTCCTTCAGTCTCACCGTCCTGCATCCTCACTCCTCCTCCCAGTGGGAATAGCTTTCCCTCTTCTTGTCCATTGTGCACACCGTTATAAACAAAAATGTTTACAGACTGTGAAGCATATACTCCACCGGATAATTACTTTGCTCAGGTTACTGGTAGTGCATTTATATTTACTGCAGCACTGTTTTGAATTTTTTTTTGCAAATATTGTATTTACCATGGGACAATATTTGTAGAGTGAGTGCTCATTGTGAAAGAAACTTTGGTGGTCGATTCTCAAGTTAAGCTGTAAAAAATAAGCTCCATATGCTGACAAAGGTGATTAAATATCTGCGTTCATTTGTGTGGTTATTTTTCAAAAAAATATTTGTCTATTTTTTTATTTGTCTGAGATGTATCAACTCATCCCAACCCATCCCAATGTTTATTACCTCATTATCGCCCATTTTTCATGACATTTTCATTAAATATATCATGATTAATGTAAAATCTGTATAATTGATGCTTAATTGTAATATAATTGTGTTTTTTTTATGTAATGATTACAGTTCAGGGCTGAAAGAGACAGATAAATCTTGATTTTCATACACACGTGCCTGGTTTCATGTCCTGCATTTGTTAAACAACAGTGCCAATCAAGACCAAGCCAGCTTGTGATATATTAATTAAAAACTGGGAATGTGGAACTGCTGATAAAAATGAAAGGATTTTTCAAAAGCAGTAACACATTTAATGGTTCAAAAAGACAGATTGAAGTAAAGGTCTTCGTGCTCCTATAGTGAAAAATGCCTGCAAGCGGCTACACTTTTATTCCAGCAATTATGATACAGGATCCATTGGACAAACTGAATGAGACCCATTGTGCTACATTGAACTTGGGGGCAAATGCTCTCCTGGTGGCCGCTGAGTCGCACCAGTTAATTAACACCACCCAAGTGTGTCCAGAGGGAGGAGGGTGGTCTCACGCCTCAAGATGCAAGGCTCGAGCACAGGGAGAACAACAAATGGATCTGTCTTAATCTGCTAAACTCATGTATATTAAAAGCAACCTATTACAAGAACACTTCTTTGCTTTTATAAAATGGGTATTGTGTTCATGCATGCAGAAGACTAACAGGATAATAGAGCAGGAAACGCAGAAATGATGGCTGATACTTTTAATATATTTTAAGTTAAAACTGGCTGTGGACATTTTAAGGTCTTCCGTCTTTGTTAATTTACTGGCTGCAATTTAGCGATGATGATTTCTATGACTAACATGGGGTTCTAATGGTCCACAGTATTCTTTCACACTTATTTAAGGTCTTCTTGACACGTGCTTTACATTCCTGATAAACAGCAGTGATCATTATCTTCCAGTCCAGGGTCCTCATCAATGACACATTCAAGCCACACTGTTGAGAGTGCCAATAATCTGTCAAGAAGCAAACCCAGTAAATTCATTCAGATTCTTTTTATTTTTCTACAAAAATATTTTACATTAGAAAACACACCTTGAAATATACGAAGTCCACTTGGTTTTGGACAAATCGTTGAACATTTTTACTCAAATATATACGTATGTATGTTTACATTTTTTAGGTAAATATATCAGGAATGATAAATTCAAACGTTACCTTGTGAGGATAAGGAGTTTAAACTGTTGAGAGAAATCCTCAGGAAGTGATTCAAAAAAGGCTCTAATAACTCGAATGAGAGAATTAAACTGTTATTCATTCCAAAAAAACCCAAACAAATACAAACAAAACCAACATTTCCACCAAAATTGGTAACAAATGCTAAATTGAAAGCAAATTTCACATCATGATTTAATGTAGATACCGCAGCGCCTCATCGAATGAGGGCGGGCATCTAAGTTAATTAAGCCATTAGCACTAAGCAACACTGAGGAACTCCTGGGTTTTAACCGGTTTTTGGTTTACAGGAAATCGTTATCTGGTCTTCGATTGGACAGCTGAATGTCCCTTTTCCTGTATTCTGGACCGAATTCCCCGGTCAGCCTGTTTACAGCGCTGGGGAGCCATTCATCTCGCTGTCGACCTGTCCAGGCAAGCCATTCGTTTGTCTTCCTGTCAGCATCCCACGGGGCCGTTCATGTGTAAACCAAACAGTTTATCTACACTACATCCCAAGGTACCCTTCACTGCCTCCCAAGATCCATGTCAGTCCCAACTACAGTACCTATATACCAGACGCCATTGCTTGTCCTGGTTGGAGTCTGAGACACCTCTTCCTGTCAGGATGGGTTAAAATATTGACTCTTCCCTTGGATTGATAGATCAACACCAGTCCACGCTATTTTAATCTCATGGAACCCTCAGCAGGAACGAGATTAAACATACCGGTACTTAATTTGTGCAACTGTCAAGCCTTCTTTTACCGTATAAACGGGGCTTTTAATTTTTTCCTCTAACTGGATGACACCACCCGGGAGCGCTGCGAGAATAGATCAAAGTGGTTTGGATTCTGACAACTCAAGGATTAGGTTAGCTCCCTGGCTAAGTAAACTAGTTAGTGGTGACTAGTGTGACTTTAAAGCTATTGGTTCACCAAGACTCTGATGCATCAGGACGGTTATGAAATTGGTCTGTGATGTAAGAACACTTGAGATTTTGTCCTGTCAGAAGAAAACCTGATAGAATTTGGATATAAAAATGCAAAGACATCAATTATTTTGTAAATTTCGGAGTGCACGTTATAACCGAATGCTAGATCCAACAGCTTGGCTACAATTCAACGGGTGGAAATCTATGTCACCTTAAAGCCAATTACTCACCTAACCTGCCTACATCCCATGATGCCATCATTGTGGCAAACCCCTTGTACTTTGTCTAAGTACAAGGACACTCAATTTGTGTCCTTGCAGGTATGAAATAGTCAAGCCACTGAGGAGGAAACAAAGGGACAGAAGTTGACGTTGTAAAGCACAGTACTACCAGTAGCATTGTAAGTAGATTGATGTCTACTGCTAAAACTTAGTATGATATACTGTATACTGTATATAGTACCAGACTGCAGGGCGCTCAGATGACCATCAATTGCAATAGTGTGAAATAAATAACAAAATAATAGCAAAACATACCAACTGATATTTAGAGGAAGAAAACTTCCCAGTTTATATTTAGGCTCTCCACCAAACTTCCCAGTGGCCACCTTCAGAACTCCGTCCCATGCATCATAGTAGTTCATTGCGGAGAGCGGTTGAGAGCGTCCAGAGAGACGGCATCAGCCACACGGGAGACGGGGAAGCGCGGGCGCCTAAAGGCGAGGCCGTGTCGGAGGTGCAGGAACACACCTCGTATCCGTTCTCCGCATGGTCCGGGCGATGCTGCACGTTGCCTCTTGTCTCCGTGCCCTTGGGCTCTGTGTCTGGAGAGTCTGATTGCATCTCGGTGCACAGCAACCAGTCCTTAGAGATCAGTCTCGGGTATCCCGCCTCCGCCTCCATGTCACTGCTTGGCACTCGCCAGTACTCCTTCCCCTTGAAGAAATAGGACGAGCCTTCAGAGAGTGAAAGAGTGCAAATATAAGTGTTTGTGTTTTGAAATGCAGCAAATTGCTAAAAGAAAGAAAAAATGTGGAATGAGCAATTTCATTTAGTATATGTTATACAACATGACTCACGACAAACAGCACAGCTGCGTCCTACGACTAATGTTTGGTTCCTGTATTCTTCTCCTCGTATCACTTGTTCGTTCATAATATTTCTTATCCACCTATTACTTGTAAATTCTCACCGCATTTCATTTTTCTCTCTTCTCCCTCTCGCTCCGTGTTCTCGTTATTCTAAACTGGTTGCAACCTGAAGAATGTGAATTCATACATCGGCTAAGAGTCACTGCAGGACGATGTTGGTTGATCCCTTTGAGATCTCCAGAAATAAGGATGAGTATCTCCTGCTAATTAGCTGTTTTAGATCCATTTTTTAGCACCTGTAATTGCTGTATCAAAGTGTATTCTGTACAGCCACCTGGAGGAGGGTTTCACTCAAGGGGATTTGTTTGGAATATACTGCTAAAGCAACACAAGCTATCTTTGCTGATCCCCATGTGAAGACAATACGTCCACAGCATTTGACCTATTATAATTGCTCGGAAACAGTCAGCAACCCTTTTCCACTACCAGAGACTGGTTCAAGATCAGGCTTCTGTCTTGTCAAAATAAATGTCAGGGGCAAGCGGATGTAATCCATCAATGTAAAACCATCAGTGTAAGAGTTTAGACATTAAATTATTCCACTAACTTCACATTTATTTATAACAGACATTTCCGTTCAACCTTTTAGTCCTGTGCCAAAACCATATTTTGTTATTTTACCAATCACGCTTGAATTAAAAGTGTCAAATACGGATGCATTATATCTTTCTATTTTAAATTGAATACATTTTAGTTTAGATTTTTAGCTGTGGAAGAAACACTGATACTCCTCTTTCTTCTAATCCAGAACCCAAAGTCACATAATGGTAGCAAACTTGTCAGTCACAAGGTACGGATCCGAAAGCATATCCTGCTTTCCCCTCTGTTTTACTCCAAATTGGATGACTATTTTTCAAGGCCAACATTGTGTTGTTTTGAGAAACACAAGACCAGCAACTTGAATCTTACGCCCATTAGGAAACTTTACTGAAGTAATAAATCAAGTCAGAAGAAGGAACGTTTTTCTCATAACCCTCCAACCATATTGGCGAAGCTCACATACAATAATGGGGACCAGTGGATGTGTTCCAATTAAAGGGATATATCACAGCCTCCCAGGAAAAGAGGGAATACATATACTCATTTTGCCTGGGAGATGTTTGGGATCCATCAAGAGGAGCTGCAATGTGTTGCCCTGGGGAGACATCTTACCCTGCTAACCAGGCTGCTACCGTGACCCGACCCCCAATAAATATACGATAATGTATGCATGTTACATGATGACTGGCGTTAAGATTAATGCCAACAGAACTGGGATCACGTCTAATGACTTAAACAGTCCAAAGTTCAAACGCTTCCACTTTATTGGGACTGTTGCACTGCTGTAATCAAATCCATTAAATCATAAATGATAACATTGAAGAGATTCTTTCATCATCAACAGAAAAGTCTTCAGAGTTAATAGTCTTTACTCTGTTTTTGTTGACAATGGCACTTGACTTACCGATTCATTTCATTCCTTGTGGTTCATTAAGTCATTATGTCACACGCCATTATTCTCCTTGTGCTCCAACGATGCACAATGATTCACTTTATGAAACACGGCCTCAGTTTCGAAGCTATTTAACTCGAGATCTCTAAAGGATTATTAAAAAAGACGTCAACTTCTAACATTAGAAACATTAAAACAGACAAACCCAAGAGAAAAAAAAAGTTAAGTAAGTAAAATTGTTTAGGATCAAAATAGCATACATTTTAATATAGAACCATGTACTCAAACTTTTTATGATTTAAACTATTTAAATTAAAATAACAGGCGGCTAGGTGGCGCAGTGGTAAGCACTGTTGCCTCACAGCAAGATGGTCGCAGGTTCGTCTCCGACTTGTGGCCATTCTGTGAGGAGTTTGCATGTTCTCCCCGTGCCTGCGTGGGTTCTCTCCGGGTTCTCCGGCTTCCTCCCACCACCAAAGACATGCAGGCTGATTGGTGACTCTAAATTGTCCGTAGGTGTGAGTGTGTGTGTGGCTGGTTGTCTGTCTCTGTGTTGCCCTGCGATGAACTGGCGGCTTGTCCGGGGTGTCCCCTGCCTCCCGCCCATTGGCTGCTGGGATTGGCTCCAGCTTGGCCCGTGACCCGATAGCGGAATAAGCGGTTAGAAAATGAAATGAAAAAAAATTTTCTTTTTTAAATAACAGTCATCAAAAAGTCAAAATATGGAAGCCCTTGTGCAAATTCAGAGGTATATTAACGAATACTTTTCACACACTTGCATACATGTATGCTTAGGTTTTATCAAATGTGCTTGACATTATATAGGAGTTAAAAGACTAGAATGCTTTGCAGGTAGAGATGCTCATAGAGCACATTCAGCGCTCCAAGAATTACAAAAGCTGCATTACAAAACTCTGCTCCTGTGAATGTCCCTATTATTTTTATCATTATTGACTTTCATACGGATACTGAATATTTCATGAGTGTTTCTTTTAACTGCTTTGTTCCAAGCACCTCAAGCTTGTTAACTAGAATCGTTCCAAAAACAAAATGGGTAACGTGTGTTCCAGCCTTAAATACCCAAAGGAAATAAGGGAGCACAAACGGAACTTCAGATTAACATACGTCTCTGCGACCTCACACATGCTGCGTTTGGGATTTGGTAAATCTCCCGTCTACCAAGTATTTGATGGCAGTGGTTGAACTTGTGAATATTATTTATTTGGGCAATTAAGACTGAAACTACACGATTTTTGTTTTGCAACATAAGCAAAAAAAAGCCTGGCAAAGTGCATCCTCAACAAATAATTAAAACAAATGTATGTATCTTGACCTGCAGATTTATATGTCACACATTATTTAATAAATAATTTTGACTTTGTGTTTCCTCTGTATGTAAAACAACTTTCACCTCTGATTCAAAAGCTTGGCCAAAGATCAGGGTCAAGCTCTTTAAATGACTGTGGGTTGTTGGATCAGTCGCTGACCATGTGTGTCTTAAAATCGTGAGCCAATTTCTGGAATGTCGCACGGAGAAATCTACCCATCTGGCACCAACACTTCTTCCTTGATCTGTTTCAGACATTTTCCAGACTATAATCAGGGTAATTATATATGAACAGATGGCAGCGCCACAATGAAGCACTTTTCATGCACAACCAATCAGTGACAACAGAAGAGTATGGCTCTCTCTCAAAAAGAGCAAAGTCTTCGCTGTGGTCACTGAAGCCACAGTCGGCTCACACGGTGTGGGTCGCATTCTGTGAGGATGGCACTCACACATCCAGGTTCAACAAACACTCTATGCTGAATGACCTGTTATTTCATGTACACTATGGAGAGAGTATGATCCCAACGGATCACGTGAATTGCAGGATTAAAATGGGGCCGGTGAGCACACCTTCCCATTGTTATCAGCGCCTATTGTTGAGTTCATCTGAGCTTTCTCAGTCAGCAGCGAATGTGGTTGAGGACAAGGGTGTGAAAATGATGTGGGATTTCAAGCTCCAGATCGACGAGCTCTGGGGAAGGAAGGAGCATGAAAAGACCAAGACGTACCGGTAATAGGGGCTGACGGGACGCCTGGAACAAGCGGACGGTGCAAGCCGACGCGGCAATGGGAGAATTAGGGGCAGGGAGAGCGACTCCAATATACTCCAGTTACAATATCCAAGGTCTTTGTCCAGAAGAGTGTCATCATAGAAACAGCTAAACTACTGCACGGAACCACCCGACTGCTAAGGAATTGCGCTTCGGATAAAAAACGCAACCCATACAGGGTTGAAGAGCAGTTTTATTTTCTAGATACAAATGATGTTTAAGTAAACAATTGCATATTTCAGTACACAATGGTAGTCTTTTACTACTCACCATCAGACCACCTCATAGCATCGTCCATATTTTGCGGCAGCCCCTTCCAGAGCGCGCTGTCTTTCGGGTAGCCCTGGTCCATGCGTCTCAGGTGGTCATCGTAGCGCCAGTAGCGGCTGTCTTTGAAGAAGTAGGTCTTGTCATTATGCAGCCAAACAAAGGCTGCATCGATTCCTTCCAAGGGTAAACCGAAGTCACTGATGGGACGAGGGTAACCTTCCTCCACGATATTGTCTTTGAATACCCAATACTTCAGACCTGAAGGTAGGCACAAAGGCCAAAATGAATGGGACAAATACCACCCATATAATTTGGAAAGCATAACATTGCTTCAAAAACATTCTAAAAACACATGTATGTTAACCGCAATTAGTATGAAGCAGCAAGAGGACAAAGATATGCCTTGTCTGTCAAGATCCACACAGACAAATTCAATATCAGTCCTGTAAGAGACACTTAAAGTCAGATAATTACCTTTGAAAAAGACTATTTTGTGGTCTCCAGGCCTCTCGTACACGGCATCCACGCTGTCCAGGTTGGGTGGAAGACCCCTCCAGAAACGGTGGATCTGAGCCGGACGTAGCGATACCAGGTGCTTTTCTCGAGTTAGTCGCCAAAAGTACTTCCCTGTGACAGACAGTAAATGGTTAAAGCTCAGAATGTATCCTGTAGGAAGCTGTTCACTAGTACCGGTATTATCTACCAGGGAAAAGTGTTGATTAACATCAGGTACTCATATGTTGTAAGATGGATATTTTTCCATGAAACTGAATCTAGCATATTTTGGTAAAAAAAAGAAAGACGCTGTCTGGCTTTGAAAAGATCAATTTCAAGTGAAAGAAATACACAGCAAAGCAGCGTGTGCAGTGTGGGTCTTTGTGTTTAAGGAATATGTGATGTCTGTCAGGCTGTAATACCAGCCCTGGGTCACCACACTTGACTTGCTTTTCTATTGATCCCTGCAGCTACTCTGTCCTGTGTTCAGCTCCTGTCTTCTATTATTTCTCTTCTCCTCCTGTCCATTCATCTCTTTTTTCTTCTTCTCTCTCGCTGTCGCTTTCTGTCCGTCTCTACATCTCTGTCTGTTGTTTTCTTTGTAATTTAAAGCTTGCATACCTTTGAAAAAGAATGCTTCCCCTCGTATGTGGGCAACGGCATCAAAATTGCTGGTGCATCTCTCTGGGGCATCTCGCGCCAGACTGGGAGGGGAAAGTCAGATAATGAAGGAAAGAAAAATGAAGTGAGATATGTTATATCTCAACGAGCAACAAACAAACGTTCAACTGACAAACAACATTCAGTGCTTGAGACCATTTCTCTACTTTTTGCATATTGTTGTTTACAGAAATTACATTATATTTATATGGACTTTATAATATTATTTAGTTTTTTGAATTCAGGTTATGTTTGAAAGCATATATGGGGAAATGTACTTTTGTTGTGTGACAATGTGCAATGACAATAAAAATCGTTTTTACTTCTTCTTAATTTAGGTGGGCAGGTGAAGTTGGACAGTCGGCACTTGGGAGGCTTGGTACTTTCCAGAGTCTCCGGTTCAAAAACATGGATTACCTCCATCAGATTTTTAACCTGGATGGATGACCTGGTTTGCTGAGAAGTGACCTAATCTGTCTAATGGGACAGCGATGAGGCTTCACTGTCGGTAAGATCCTGCTACTCATCCCGCTCTAACTGTACCGCGGTAAGGAGTTTTATTTTCATCCGTTTGCCGGAGGACAATAATTTCAGTTTAATTAATTCAGTTGCCGTTATATTTCTGGCATCAATTCCCTAGCTAGACACGAGTTACTTTTTTTTGCTGTAAAGAATGGTGGTATGAAATAATATTGTGTTTTTCTTTCAATATACAATAATTTTCTGCATATTTTGGAGTATTGAATTGTCTTAGTGATAAAGCCTAAGGATGATCCACCCGTACCTTATAAGTAGCATTGTGGCTTTCCACTAGCCATGATTATTTTATTAAGGCATAATAAGAAGCCACATTGTGTAATCATGTGATTTTCTTTCCACCATAATCCGTCATTAACATATGTACATTGTCAATTTGAGATTTACTTTCATATGATGTCGCTCGAGTTCCACCGATTTCTCTGAAGGGTTGTGAAGTAATAAGCTTGCAAAGCTTTCAAGGTCACCTCGCCAACACTGCCGATATTACTTCTTTTCATTCAATCCTCAGATGATGATGTCCAGGGATTTTGATTACCGCCTCATCTTCCTTTTTGTATCTCCTTCATGTTTTAAACTGGACCATTTACGCGTTTTTTTTTAACCAAGAAAAAATACCCACTTGTTGATATCTACTAAACATAGTTATACTCCATCAAGTACTTCTGACGTTTAGACAATTGCATAATCACTCTAATAGCCCCCTGAAGCCAAATGATCAGTAAAAGCCCAGATGGTCCGGAAATTTGTGGTAATCAGAGAGGATGAAAATTACATATTGTGGTGATACATCAGCTGTTCCATTTGCACAATGCTGTGACATAGCGTCATGCTGAGCACACAGCGAACTCAAGATCCACTGACCTGACTGTGTGCAATGCTTGCATCTGCAGATGGGAGCTGCTTGATTAATTTTATTAATTAATAATTAAGATTTCATTAAAATAATATCTACATATGAAGGTGCTGCAGAACTAGTGCGCAAACTGGGAAGCCGAAGCATTTGGATAAGGTTAAAAAAAACATGGTGAAATAAGATAAACAACTGTGATAGGGTAGATTTAAGAAACTAAATAGAAGAAATACAACATTCAAATACATTTAACTAGCTGATTTTATATTGCTTGAAATTAAAACTATTGGAAGAACAAAAATATAATCAGGCTCAACATAAATACATGGAGATAACGAAGTTATGTTGTTGCTTAAAATACAAAATGCTTAAAATAGGTCAGAGATCTCTATCCTACCAAGCCCTACCTTTAAATGATTAATATTTGAAGAGAATAATAATTATACTATATAAAAATGTATGCTAGAGTTCAACTGGGGACTAAGGGTGAATGGATGTCTAACTTTGGGACTCCTGTCCCAGAGACTCCACATGTAGGACGATTGGTGGATATTATTACGTTTAACTGCCTTTTTGTGTTCATATAAAGAGAACCTTTATTACAGCCTCTGTTCCACCATTTTCACCAAGGTGGAGAGAATAGGCGCCTGAAGGAACTTGGAAGAGAACGAAGCATGACGAAGAGAGTGCTCACAAAGCCAGGAGAGGACAAAGAAATAAAATAAGAGAATGTGGCACTAAAAAAAGAAGTTGAAGTGAATTATTTCTTTGTATTTGACAGTGTGGCACGCGAGTCCTTTGAGCATTGTACTAAAATGACACCAGAACCACTACTCACAGGAAGGTGGATCTGTTTTCAGGAAGATCCAGCAGGACAGGAGGCTCGGCTGTCTGGGAGGGGTTGCCTGGCCGGGTGGTGTGTGACACTGAGTCTTTGACACCTACAGAGGACGTTCAGGATCATATGGACATACAAGAGGCATTAACTGTAGAGTTCATAGAAGTGCTAGAAGTATTGTTTACTCAAAAAAAGATCTTACAAAACATTAGCTCTTTGAACAATTTTGAGGTGCTGTTTAATCTGTCAAATAACTAATTCAATAATTAAAACCCTCCCTCACAGTCTTGTGTCCTACAGCAAATTCCCTGCACTTCACTCTTGTCTTCAAGACCATTTGTCTCTCCCTGCACGTTGCAGCTGTCTTCATCAGTAAATAGATGATTAGGTCGTATGCTCTAATCTGGTCCAATTAAGTCCATGTATTCATTATTCAATGTGCTCTTTCGAAAGAGCCCATCGACTCCTCACTGTCTCTCACACGCAGTAGATGGATGCCGTCCCGTACCATAGAGCTGCCAGACGCGGACCTTGTCTTCATAAGGCAGGTCATACTTCAGAGGGTCTCCTACAGGACCCTGGTAGTACGGTCTCATGATGGACTCCATGGCTGAGGTGTGGACCAGACCGATGGCGTGACCAAACTCATGGACTGCGACCGCAAACAGATCCATCCCGTGAGAGTCTGAAGGAGAAACAAAAAAACAAACATCAAACACAACTATTGGATGCTTTTTAAATATGATATGTGGACTCCTTAAATGCTGGAAATCAATAATGAATAAAATGCTTTTTAAACTTGAGTCAAAACTGTTCATTGGTGATTTGGTGCCTCTCAGTAAAAGCGTTATTCCTCGTGTGTTTTCATGTTCAGCCTGAATTCAGAAGCATCTGCAACTTGTGTTTGAAACTGCAACTGGAATAAAACCCTCCAAATTTATAAAAGCGCCACCCCTCTAAATTTTAATGAACTACCGAATGCTGCAAATATAGTCTTCCGTTTATTTCCTGCCCAGCAGAGTTGGAAATGACTTTAGAAAAGAAAAGTACAGACTCAAAACCTTTACATACAGGTCTTCTTTCTTTGCTTTCTTGGTATGAATTATAAAATGCAATACAGTATTAGTACCTTTTAAAAACTTAACTACTAGTGTTGAGGGTTTAAGAGATCACCTTTCCACTCTTAGTTTGTGTCTTTAGGAGAACCAACAGAAATCCTGTTTATATGTTTATCCCTTTTATAAGTGAACTTCATAGTTTGCGAGTTAAGAGGCGTGACAGGCAGCTCTGGTGGCTGTGAGTACTATAGGCATGTGGTGTAGCGAGATAACTATGGTAATACTGCTTGAGCCCCTGGGCTGCCAATCAAAACCTGAGTGCAGAAAGACACCTAAAGCGGCTGCAGGCTATTAAAGCACATTTCCCCCGATGTTCAGCTAAAGAGGAAAAGGCAAAGCCTCCAAAACTCCTTGTCTGGTTCTGCTGCACAAGACAAAAGCTGGGGTTTGGATTTGCAAAAATGAGAGCGCTTAGCATGTCAAGCAAAGCTATCTTAGAGTTCCTCTGTGGCCAGGCTGAAGTCTGCATTCTGCTAACCTTACATTGGCTTCGATCTGGGAACATCTTAGTGCTGTGGTCTGCCAAAAGACAAAGGACAATTAGAGCCGTGCACCTGTGCTAACAACACCTGGGATGTTCACAAGCTGAATGCCAACTCTAATCTACAGGTGCACACGGTGCAGAGAGGAATGGCGGATGAAAGGAGGGATTGAGGGTGAGAGAAGAGGGATTTAGAACAAAGTAGGTACCATGTCATTTTATTCACAGTCCATCAGAAGATGAGCAGAAAAGAGTGCGGATGCCTGCTGAGAGATTTGGGTGAAAAAATTAAGAACCATTGAGTTAAGATTTTTTATCAGGAAGAGGAAATCCCCTCTGCTTATAATTGGATTTACAACATCCACATGGTGATCTGGATCATCATCAAAAGGTTCTAAACTGTTCTTGGTATCTTTATACACCAGCCATGAAAAGTAAAAGTGAATCAGAGTTAATGAGTATTTTTAACTGATTTTTGAATCCATAAATTGGGTTTTAAATATTAAAATGTAATATGTTTTCCTAATGTCATTCTGGATCCAATCCCAAACAAAATGTATGTTTAGTTTGAATGTTTGCCACCCAAACATGGAGTCCGTCCTTGCTGCCTGTTTAATAGTTGTTGAATGCATTTCATTCCTCTACAAACATTTGAAAAGGTGACATTTTATTTATTAGTGCTGTGAAATGACCTAAATATGAGAGAAGATGTGAAATTCTGGAATTATTAAGGACCTTGGCCTGGAGGTAAATCCCAAGTTGCTGAAGGCAAGTCTCAAAGTAATAGCACAAGAAAGACTGCAAGGGCACGATCTAGTCTTTGTAGCATACAAATAGCATAATCTTTAGTAAAATATTAATATCTGTTCTGAAGGAATGCTATAAAACCAAGTGGAGACGTATGCTTTATTGACATTCACTGGCGATAAGAAATAAGGGGCTTTTGTGTCTGGTCAAAAAGAAATATGCAGGTGCCTGACCTACAAATGAAAATGTCATGTTTGTTTAATTTGATATTATTTCCATTATGTTAGTGAGTGAAAGAAAGAAGAAACCTTGAAAACAGAAACATGGTATGGCGTTTGTCAATAATCAGAGTGACGTGTGTTTTAATCTGATTTCTTACTCTCAAAGGCAAGAGTTCAGCTTTGACTCCACCATCTTGCTTCATTGCCCTGGTGACCCTATAATCTATTAAACCATCTTACATTAACAGCCACTGCTGCAACCTGCTGTGAGCTGTAATTGGAGCAGACTGAGATGCAGTAACGCATGGCTTATGGCTTTAACCGGGCAAAAGCAAACAATGAACGTGAACACATGTAAATATATTCCATTTCCATTACTGACCACAGACACTCACGTATTTTTCACAAGAGATCATTGTTAGACTTATTTTCTCAGCTTCTCATTGCAATAATTCAAACCTTTTTCTTATACTCGTCCTTGAACCTTGTATCTGAAGCTTCTGCATGTTATATTCATAGCTCTAACATAATAAATATTAATTACAGAATCTGTAAATTTACAAAGGATAGACACAGAGCTCGGCTCAAAAATACATGCTGTGTTCTGGATTTGGATACAGATGTCTTAGTAAGCATTAAAGTCTGATACAAGTTTTTTTCAGACACTGCTTCGAAGTCATTAATTTTTTATTTTATTAGCACTCTCGGAGTCTAAAAAGTTTTGGGAATATATTTTAGCCTTCTATTCTTTTCCTTTTGGTTCATGAGAGAATATTCACCAGAGAGTGTTGACACTTAAAAGCAAAGATCCTCACCTGGAGATCTGAAGGTCCAGGCTTCCTCATCATCAAAATGTGTATCCCCAGCTGTGAACCTCTCTCCCGGGAAGAATGCGTGTGCCACAGTGCCGCCCGGTCCATCAAAGGGATATCCGTCATCGTGGTCGGCCTTTGTGAAGTCAATTTGAATGTCTGCATCACTTCCTGCTACCTCATGGAAGTTAAGCGGTGCAATGTCACTCCAGACCTTCAAGGCGTAGTACATCAGGGCTCGGACTGTGTCCCTGCCCAGTACGGCTGAATCCCTGGGGAAGGTCCTCACTCTGAGAAGAGACAGGAAGGAAACGGAAATCTTAGATAAGAGATGGAGGGAAAAGAGGTAGTGATTATTAGGCGACAGATTCTCACTCTCCGTTGGGTTGTTTGTTGTACCACCTCTAACAGCAAACAGTGTTTGCCTTTCATACGCACACCCTCACAAAAATGTCCTCTGTGATTACCAAACTGTTAAAGTAAAGCTACACAAACGGCCTTCGAGTTACGCTGTCCAAACACGAAACAAAAAATAATATGGAATAAATGAATAAAAATCATCCTTAATCCTCACACATTTTGACTAAATGTGTCCTTTGTAGTTGTGAATTACAAAAGATATAGATCGTTTCACCCATGGTGCCTTTTCACGGTCAATAAAGGTGACATTTGTCTTTATTTAATGTGGCGTGCCACAATGATGATTTCAGGCTCAAAGAAGCAGCTGGACTGGAACAAATAGCTTATTTAACAAAAAAGCCTAATATGGTATGTGAGCATGTGCATGTTGAACACGTGTGTGTAAAACGTGATGCAATTTTGCAGGTGATAACTTTCAGTCATCGTCCTTCAGTTTTCATTTCATTTTATCTTAATCTGCAGTTCCTGATAAGATTAATATGACAGAACAGAACTTCCAGTGAATGTGGGGTAATGAACGGTGTTTGATTTATATCGTTAATATTCACTTTAGTAATGAGTTTTATTACTAGGTTATGGAATTTGTTTCTCCTGATCTTGTCTGCTCACTAAAATCACTATGAAGCTATACTATTTCTTTGTTTATAATATAATGTGGTGTGGATTCTTTTTTTTTTACCTGCATCAGCGAGGCGAGAACAGGTCCTGTTGTTGCGTTTAGCTCTTTTAACACAGGCATAATTGATCTTGTTCATTTCCACCGGTGAAACCTCTACTGTATATTCCAGGGCAGCAGTTACCTGCAACTTTATGGACAAGAGAAATAAATCTGTGTTTGTCCTCCCCTCGAAGCCTTCACCCCGGTGACCTGCGCGCATTTTTCTTACGGAAAGGATCCATTCTGAGCCACAACAACATTTGCCACAAGCTACATTTCAGACCTTTTATCCCGCACGAGCCAGAGCAACCGCTGTTCTTATGACTTTGCTTGTAGCTGAACCTTTGTTGTAAAAGTCAAACTTCTGAACACCTGCCAGAGGAGCTCAGACAAATGAGAGCTCTTTAATCCTTTAGCTCGCCACCGGCCGCGGAGTTCACACATATATTCAACTGGTGTCTTGTTTTACCTCGGTTTCAGTTTTGCTCTCATTTATCACTGCCTACATTGTATCCACTCTTTCCTCCCTCAACGTCTGATGATGATGAATATATTTATTAGATAGAATGTTAGAGTACAAGTACAGTCACACAGTAGCATGTATTACAGTACAAATAAAGTCAAACATCCTGTCTAAGAGGAGCATTTCAAAAAAGCCCTTGCGGTCTTGTTTCTTTTGAAAGTCCTTGGTACATAAATCATCAACATTTAACAATACACATTTAACAATACAATAAATCTGCTGAGTTATATTGTCTTTAAAATATGCTGCATGAAAACAATTGTGAATTTACAGAAATAAAGGCCTGCAATCAACTGGAATAAACCAATATTATTTGACAAAAGTCAATATGTTTCCTTAAGAAGTGTTTTGAAGATGTTTCACATTTCATCCAAGAGGTCTCATACATTGACAACAATTCATTTAGAACTGATGAATCATGTTAAATCAGAGGTGAAAAACAGCTGTACACCCAAAACAAGAAGTCCAGTTGCTTTTAAATAAATCTCAAAGTAACTTACAACCCACATACAGAATGTCTATTGTGCATGTGGAAGGAATCACTGATGAACCAGGAGCGAAATCTCCCCCCAGCACATGGCAGCTCTCCTCAGCTCTGTGGAGTGTTTTTGAGTCTGTCAGCTCACTGGCTTATTTAAACTGCCTGTTATGGAACGTATTTTCCACAACCAATGATGCGTGCAACTTTATTAGTGCAGCTAATTAATATATGAATTGGAAAATATGTCTGTCAAAATGTTGTCACAAAACACATGGATGGCATTAGACAAGTTACTCAAAAGCAATGAGTTATAACTTCAAAGTGAGATTTAATTGATCAAAATGAGACAGGCACCTTCAAACTCCAGCATATTATCTACTCTGTGGTAAGACCTGTGGTGTACAGCAGCCTACAGGCGAGGGTGCAACTAGGATTATCAATAATGCTACAATAAGTACCTCCATTATTTGTTCCAAAGAAATTAATCAAAAATGAAAGATGATTGCCACTAAAATGTTTGGTCACCCCTTACAATAAAGAAAATAGTAATAACCACCAGAAATATGAAAATATTTGTTGTAAGTACAGCTAATGCTAAGTTCAAATGTCAAACCTCCCAGAGCCACAAATAAATTGAGTTTGGCCATCTCAGCCACATTTGGTTCAAGATCTGCAGAGCTAATCGTGTTAGATATTCTCTGCCTGCAATACTCAAAAGGCAGAATTTGTGAATGAGACTATTCCCTAAAGAATTTCTGTGTACAAAGTTCTACGCCAGAGCTTGATTTCTCTTGTAAACATAAGTAAACAGCCTTGAAAAAAACAACTACAGGAACTTAATGGAATGCTCAGTTAGTATCAGCATACATTATTTAATATTGCAGACTAGAATTACCGGGTGTCCAGGAGGTCATTGATTAAATATGTGATACTGATTTAGTAGTGCAAGCTAAGAACAGGAACACATTTATCACTAGGTCTAATAGTACGAACTCTGTTTCTTGTGTTCATGTACATACTGCTAGAGCATAGCCCCGCTGAAAACCAGAGTTAGCCAAGGTCACTATAATGGCTCAACCTCCAAAGACAATTCACCTGCTTATTAGTTCTAATATAGACAGATGAGGGGTGGCTACTGCGTGTGTTTAGGAGCGCTTGTGTGTTTAGGTGAATGTTGATGAGACAGAAAGAGATGGAGACAGAGTGTAAGGTCTTGTCCGTATGAGAGAATGTATGTGCATCCAAATGTGTGCATCAGCATGTAATGTAGTCCACCAAGGTCGGAGCAGTCTCGCCCTGCATCTAAAATGAACTGCGAGTGTTTAAATTCAAAGACTAAAGCATTAGGGTATGCAAAGTGAACAGGGGTGTGTAGTTTTTATGTTTTATGTTCTCTGGGGGGTTCTCTGTGTCCTCCCATGTCCAAAAGCATGCAATTTAGGTGAATTGATTACTCCAAATTGTCCGTAGTATATAATTATCTGTCTCTGTGTGGCCCCGCAATGCATTGGCGACGCATCCGGGGTGTACCCCACCTCTCACCCATAGCAAGCTGGGATAGGCTCCAGCAACTCCCGTGACCCACAACGCGGCAAGAAATGCAGGTGTTGATGGTTTAGTGCACAAAATTTAATGACACTGTCATAAAATGTATGTATTATTGTCCACCGCTGAAACAATGTATTGGTAGTATTTTTAAAAGAAGAATCAGAGATTTTAAGCGCTGGCTAAATAGTCCAGCCACTAAAAAGCCTTGTGGTCATGAATTTGTGGGCAGTAATAGGTTATTTCATGTCATGGCCTTCTCAGATCAACAAAGCTCTGAAAAACAAATTTACGGCTCAAACTGACTTTTATTTTAGGAAAATCTTGCAGTTCAAAAATGATTAAAACATGAGCAAATGGAGTTTGGAGAACAAAAAGTGCAGATGTAAGAGTTTCTGGCTGCAGCAGAAAGCAGGAATCATCAGGGACACAGTGGCTGAGGGCTGTTCAGCAGCAGCACAGCTCCTGAGTGCGCATCATCGACTCACAAATAAATATCTGCGAACAGAGCATTGAAATGTTCCACATCAATCAAATGTAATACCTCCATAAAGAACTGCTCACATCAAAGAATGCCTTGCCATGACTGAGCCAGCAGTCCTGGGCAGAGAGTGAAGCTTTGACTTTACAGTGTTTTGCTGACGGAAAGAAGATGAAGAGGATGAAAGCTCGAGGAAGACAAAGACGAGGCCTCCATTTGGTTGTCAGAGGCCGAATCAAATGGAGGAGAAGGAAGCCAACAGAAACATGAAACAAGCCAGTCAATGTCACAGCATCGATGTGTCCCCCTTTATTAGTGCATTGAACAAAAACCAACACACAGCTTGTTATTTTGTATTTTATTTATGTTTGAAACCATAGTGCAATGAACAATTCTGCAATCATTTCAGTCGAGGAGGATATTTTGTTTTAACTGAAAGTTGTAGGTGAATTCTTTTGCATCTTTAACTGGACATTGTGCGTATATGAAAAGGAAAGGAAATGCCTAGCCATGAATACATTTAATTTGGAGCACTTGGAGTACCAAGGTTTGTTCAGGAGCCAAACACATTCCATGATGGTAGAGTAAGAAATTTAAGATTTGCATTTGAAATGTGTGCGTTCAGTATCAAGTGGAAACCCACACTTCCCCAATCGCAACAGTTCAGTTTAGCACTTTGCCAGAATACCAATGGCAGCAGCACTATTTGTCTAGAACCTTATCCACACTTTGGTAATAATGACTTTGGAACTGGAAATTATTTATTTCAGTTTGTCAGTAGCCATCCCTAACAGTATTTATCTGGGTTTAATACCATATTCTACATTTTAGACTTGTTATGTATAAACAGAGCATTCTTCATAGGATAAATGTTTCTGCGGATAACCTTCTCGGAGTGTGAATCAGAATGTAGACAACAACTTCTTCCGACTCGGAAAATAAAAAAGCACTTGAACTCTTTTTAAGCAGGGTCAGGGCTTGACATTGTGGCTGTTTCACTCGCATTTGCATCTAAAATGAGCAGTGTGCAAGGAAATATCACAGATCTCTGACGAGCACTCAAAAAGGATTAGACCTTAGATTTGACAGCAGCCGAACCACATAAAAAAAAATATTGGTACAATAAGCTATAAGTTAACATTTGTTGACAGAGGTGTACTGCTTGTACTGCAATATTGAAGTGCTTAATGTATGAATCGTTGAGCACTGAGCAGAAGAAAAGATTTGCAGTAAATTGTTAATGTGACGATAAGTGTACACTGTAGGCTAGAAGGTGTCAGTTATGAAATGTTGCAGCCCCTGAAGAAGAAGAAGAGTCGTGTCTGCTGTTTCCCCAAACGTTGGAAAGGTAAACAAGGTGATCCCTGAGGTAAGGAACTAAAGCCCTTGAAGAATACATCCCTCATGTTCTCTCGGACTATGATCTAAAAGGGATAGTCTTCAGATGAGACAGTTATTCTGGAGTTGTGAAATATGGAAGCATTCCGAACCAGCCATTATACAACCCACACATATCTCCCAGAAAGCTCCGTCCATGATAAGGAGACAAATATACCTATTATGTATCATTTCTGGTGCATTGGAACAGTAAAAGTCAAAATAACAAATGATAGGAAATTAGCAATTGTAACCAAATAATTGCAAATTAATGTCATATCTTGTTAGGAATAGGAGGTTAAGATTTTTTCCACAGTTTTAGAGTGATTGTATACTTATGGGATGTTTCATATCTTTTCAGGCAGATGAAAAACATCCTTCACGGAAACTGGTAAAGAAGCCCAAATGTGCTAAAAACACACAATGAGCACAATATTGCTATTACAATATGTTGCTTTTCAGATTGTGATTCCGCTTCTGGACACCTTAGCAAATTGTCTCAATTATTTAAGACATTCTGGGTCTCACTTCAAAAGTACATGAACGGAGATGTTCTATGTGTGGCACGAATGACATACAGCTTTGGCAGTATTAGTGATTATTTCTTGCTTCATAAAACTACAAGCGATCCAGTAAAAAGCATTGACGCAGTTCATAAAGCGGGACCATGCAGTTTCCAAATCCAGCAAAATGTCTGGATAAAAAAAGTGCTTTCATTTAATTAAACCGTAAAGCCCTCCTGAGGCAGCACTCTTGTATAGAATATCAACATTCACTTTCCAGTGATGCACTATTGATAAATCACACTATATGGAAACCTATCAAAATTTGACTGACTTTGAACTCAGAGAACATTCACAGGTGTCTATAATAAAAGAACACTAAAATTACCATATGTTTCTTGGCAGGAGCTCCAAGCTGAAAGAAGATGTACAAAAGATATGAAGTCGATATACGGTAAGAGCATTTCCAGTTGAACTTGGCTGCGAGCTGCGAGTGGAAGGGCGGCTTGACTTGGCTGGAAAGACAGGCTGCTGATTTCACAAAGCCGAGCAGAGCTGAGCTGAAGGAATTGTAAGGCGTGTGATTGGCAGCAGCAGGATGGAGAGACAGGGAATGTGAGCGAGAAAAAGCAAACGCGTTCCAGTAGTAAAACAGCAGGTCTTCACAGCAGCATGCATGCTGGTCCCCCAGAGCAGATGCTGATTCACTACAACAGTTTTGGTACAGTGCGATTCTGGATTGCTGCCACACAGTTTTCCAGTCTAGCTGAGACTTTATGAGCCCATGTGCTCTTATGTTTTAACCTTGAAACTAATGCCTGAATCTCAGATTAAAAGCCTCCAGCGGCTGGATGTGTGGGGGGGATTATTTCGACAAGGTAGCACCACTGGAAAAAAAAGAAGTGTTATCAATAAGCCATAACTCTCCTGGCAGAGTGACAAGTGATTTCTGCCTCTGAACTAATCCTTCCAGGAGTCTGAGCTGTTACTTTTCGGCTGAGAACTGTTAAGCAGCAAAGTTAAAAAACCTTTGGTGAGCACGCGCAGCCTTCCCATTTGATCCTGACTTTTTAATCATGTCTTTAAATTAAAATACTATGTGATTTAGGGTCTTGTAATTTATAACTAGTATTAAAATGCAGCCACGCACCAATCACAAAAATAGAATACATGTTTTAGTTGGCTAAACTTTGAACCTACTTACAACATTTAGTCATCGAGCCTCAGCAATACAGTCCCAACCAAAGTCATACTGTTGGTGCCTGGCTCAAATCACAGAAACAAATAGCTAGCAAGCTTAACCCTAAGGCACAGTGTTGCACTGATGTGAAGAATATGTATTTATAGATATATCTGACTGATCGTATACAATGTACAGAATGTGCCAGAATAAACTATCATCATCTTTGATAAGAAGAACAAGCAGCTCACCAGAGCTATATGCTTTGTTATTCATGACAGTTGAATAAAAGTCACTCAATACAACAAATATTGATGTCATTGGGGAACTTAATTAAACATCATTGTGATCAACAACAATCAGTTGGATGCATCCATCTGGTAGCAGTTGTGATATTGAGTTTGGATGTGTGGGCTGATTGACGAAACTGCAGACAGTGCTCGTACAGGACAGCCAGTGTTGTTTTTTACATGTTCAAAACAAATCTGGTTTAGTGTTCAGCTTGGAGTATCTCATTAAATCCACTGAAAACGATGACTATGTCTATTAAATTTAAGATTTTGCCAGTCTTCTTAATAAACAAAACGTCGTCTTATAATTTGGTTAGTTTCCAATTTTCCAATTCTAATTGACAGAATGTATCTAAACATGACACATTTTCCAAACACAGCCGAGCCTGCCTGTCAGCTTCGGTGTGCTCCTGCAGTCACGTACAATGCTGTAAGCACCCTGCTTCTCATCTCACGTACCGGTAATCAATTTAATCACTTCGCAGTTCACTAAAGTGTCAAATTATTAGTATTTTATTTTGCTGAACAGCATGGAATGATTATATGGTTAGTCCAGACAGCAAGAGCTGCAAATCCAGTCTGCAGCAGCTTAGCTCTCCTGAGGTGTGCCTGGTGTATTATAAACTCTGCAACTCCAAAACATTTGTAGAGCTAAGCGATCGACACTGAACAAATTAAAATGGCTGCGCTCATTAGGATGAGCTGTGAGGCTGCTACCGGTCAGTTACTTTGCTCGCAGACATTTGGCTGATCTAAATCTGTTACCGGAAACTTTCAATAGATTGCTTATTCAGTAAGTAATGCTAATGGCTCTGTGTGAAGTAAATGCTAAGCCTAAGCTTAATGCAAACAGGAAGATGACTTATCTGAGTTATTTGGTCATTAATAAAATACTTTAATGAAATTTTGACCTTAAGGTTAGGGGAAAGATTCACTCTCGGCCACGGAGGCAATGGACGAACAAACAGAGAACAGCATTGCAAAGAGTGGAGCTCTGCCCCTATTAAGGCTTGGGAACAGTTAAATGTGCATGACAATACAAAACGGCTGCATATGCATAGGCACACACTAGCGCTGCACAAAGCATCATTTCACTCATTAATCAGATGTGAATTGATCGGTCCAGCCTTTAAGCGAGTTAGGTCAGGACCGTTTCATTGGGGATGGCATTGATTAATGAATTTCGGGAGAGATTAAAGCTTTTGAATGATTAAGGAGGCTGTGAGGAAATTGTGTCAAAAAAGAGTGAACACCTTTCACATGCTGAGGCCAAACATGCACATACAACCGCATGTGAGTGCATTTGTATAATATTGACTGCGTTCTTCTTCGTGTGTACAGTATACGTGTTTGCATCCACTGTACTGATGTGCGCCGTAGTTGCTTTTGCTGCATGGGTACACATATTACATACAAGCTCAGTTCCATTGCCTTGTTGAATCACCCTTAATAGCATGTGTGAATAATATGTAAAATCATATATGTACAACATATAGATATATGTTTCACTGCCTCTTCATCAAAGCTACACCCTTAGCAGATGCCCCATGCGTTTAACAAGATTGTATCATTTTATGTCATGTGGTATAAACTATATAATGACTCTCTATTACTTTATCATTGATAAACATAGAAATTCTCATCATCAGGAGAAAAGGAGTTTCAATAATTCCTTCCTGCTTTCAACAGAAAATCCACAGCAGACGTCCTCTAGCGAAGAAGGGAGATTCATTTAAATTCTTGCAAACTATTTGGAAATACTGTTCCAACTGTTCCAAAAACATTGGTTTAGATCCGGTGGCACGCCTTTTCCACATCTGTCATAGCGGTACTGACGGCTTTTTCACAGTGGAGGTCACTGGCTTTGTGCTGCGGTCTATCAGAGCAGGTGATCTACATAAATGACTCCAGAGAGAGATTTGCTCAGATAGAGGAAAATTGACTTCCTGAGCTGGAATGAACTAAATTGTGTTCAGCTTAGATGACGTGGTCTCATTAGACACCGAATGAGCTATACACAAAAACACTTATCACATTGTACCAGTGTACATTTCTGTAGTATCATAAAACAGCGCCAGCTACTGGTAGTTTTGGTGAGTCGTTACCTCCAGTCTAGTTGGATGAATTGGACACAGTTCAACAGTATTTGGTGACAACTTTACTTGATGCTAATATGTTTGAATGTTTTACATGTTGCTACTTCACAAAAGAAAACCCTCAGGTTTTTTGAAGGAGCCTTTAAGCACTTAAAGCGGAAATATTTAATTGTGAGGCAAGTATTTATCAACTGGCATCTTAATCCTATAATTAATGCATATCGACATTAATCTCGATGCCTGAGAATCGATACTTCGACTTTGTTAAATCAGTGTCGTCGCCTGACTAGCTGCTGCTGACTTATTGTGTGGTGGCGCAGCAGCGTTAATGCTGCCAAAGAATAATCCATCATAACCATATTCATTGATTCTCTTACACAGTGCAGCACAGCAACGTTCAGCATTACTTAGGATGCACTGTAAATAGTAGATGAGACTGAACTCTGGATGTTTGGTAAAACCCTATCATTCTGCATAATTCATGTATTCCTACCTCCAGGACAGATGCTGCTTATTCCATTTGTTCTGAAGAGTCAGAGCACGTTTCCTCCGGCCCATTGTCACCTCTGCCTCCGAAACATCTGGCAGAGAACATCTGGGTGTTTTCATCAGGCCCAATGTGGCTTGGTCTAAAGAGGCGAGGAGAGGAAATTATACAGACTAATGACCAAACGTTTGCTAAATCTAATATTTGTACACCATAAATATAACTTTATTATCATAGACTTGACAGCTGGAAGACAAAGACACTTAAACTAATAATGAAAATTTTCTTTTTAAATAAACTGTGTAAATACACCGCTGCAGTTCAACATCTGCTCGCAAATGATTGCTCCAATAGCTGTAACTCAAAGGATGTCCTCATATACATGCATATTTGTATACACAGGGATTTATGAGAGGTCATCAAGGCCATGAATCATGCATCCTCTGCACAACTACACACACACACACACACACACCTGCTCAGGCCATAAACTGTACTTGCATATACATACTCACTGCTGTGCTCTCTAAAAACACTCACACACAGTATCATGCTGTCCATCATCCACAGGCCTGTATACGAAGTGTTTGCTGTTTGGTGTGTAATATAATTGTGTAGGCGTATGAGAGGTGGATAGTGGTTGCTTGAGATATGATAAAGATATTATGAGAGATAGCACAATGATCAATATATTAGTTTTCTGTTGTACACCACTTGCACTGCAGTAGTGTTATTTTACGCTGTGTGTGTGTGTGTGTGTGTGAGCATATGACAGCAAGTTATCCGCGCAATCCAATACAGGAGCTGAAGTCAATATTACCGCTCTAAAGTTAAATGGCCGTTATGTCATTTGTGTTTATCTTGCTTGGATAACATTATGTTGCTTTAAGCCAAGGTGTCCTCCGTACGCTTTTATTTTCTCTGGAGTTATGAATTAAACATAAAGCACATAGAGTCCCCATCCATCCACAGTCCCAACACTCGCTCACCGGGATGAACCACGGCCACATACCAAAGACGCCGGTCTCTTTTATCCCTCCGAACCTCTGCATGGCTTTGATGGCCTTGGTCAGGGCCTCCTTGGTCTGAAGCTGCCCAGTCACTGGGTCAGGGGGTGGGAGGTAGCCAAACTTACTCAGCCAGTCCTGGAAGGGAAAAGGCAGATATGGGATTCAAAAGTCTTTCCAGGCATTTAAATAATTAAAAATATCCCATAGCAACGAAGAAGGTCTGGCACATGTTCATGTTTACTGTCTGTGAACACTGTTCACACTGGGAAAGCTTTAAATTTGAATGTCACACATGTCCCTCAAATGACACGTTCCAACATAAAATGAGCCATTAAAGAAGATGACACAGCTGATATTTTTACTTGTCATCAAAGGAAAAGGCAAATCACACCAAATGACATTTATAATTCTAAAAAATGCATTTAGATCCTCTTGCTGCAGGATTCTGGTATTGTGCATGTTGGTTAAATGCTCATGATTTGCTAAGACAATAACATTGACCTGTGTTTGTACACAGTAAAATTCCTGTTTTCATTTTCAAATTATAGTGAAATGCCCATCTATATGATATACGCTGGTAGTATAAGCGCGGTTGGAATCTGGATTCAATAAAACGGTTGCTGAGGGCAGGTTTCAGATTGAGGCACACTATGTTCACACATCCAGCAGCTACTATAGATTTAGCAGGTTGCTCAAGGACCAGCTTGCTTACCATGAAACCCTGTCACTTAAGCCTGCATCTGCTTAGTAAATATGTTCACTGTACAAGGTGCTGAAAAGGACCTTTCGACTGCAAAAAAAAAAAAGAAAATATGTCTAAAATGGTGTCTTTATCAGATGTAAAACTGCAAAAGGTGAGGAAAAAGGTACGTACTGTATCTAATAGAGGAATTGAAAATGGTTTACGTAGGGCATTGAAATGCATTAAAGAATGTTTGGACACAAACTGGAAAATGAGTCAGCAAGTTAAAATGCAGTACAGTAAGAACAGACAAAAAATAATAGAGCATTTAAACGGCAGATTATTTCTACTTTCTCATATAAAAGATGATACAGAGTTCTAGAAGGAATTCAGCTGCTGAAATATGTTTAATCTGCATGGATGGCTGAGAAAAAATGCTCAGTGTTAAAATGCAAGACACCAAAAGACTAAAATAAGTGTGGAGAGAAGGCAAACTTTTTTTGCAGGGAAAAAAACACTAAACATGATTAGGGTGCTGGCGGAAATAGCTGCTACTTAAATATTCTTTAATCATGCATTATTAAGACATAGAAACGGATGAACCTTCCAGTATTCAAATATTCTTTTACACCAAAGAGAAATATACCCAGTCAACATGCAGCCTGCCTTTCAAAAATCACTTTTCACTTCTACCTCTGCTGTCTTATCTTGTTCAAGGTGTAGAACGGAGCTAAAAAGAAGTAATTGAATAAACAAACAAACTCTGAGTTACTCGTGTTACATAGAGGAAAACAGAGAAGTAACTGTGCTCCACACACTATTACTCGGCACATGGAATCTATTAAAATGGACATTCTTATATCAAACCGCCGTGGGACTAGATTATGTGTAGTTAAGCTTGACTACAAAAAGCAAGGATTTGTTTAAAACGATATCAGTATATACATAAATATTGAATCTCTTAGTTAAATTAAAATATTTAAATTGCCACTAAACATTTGAGACTGAACATTCTAATTTTGTATGTATTTGTCCATAAATCAGAGAAAATGATGACCCTAATCCTTGCTCAGCAACGCATTGACCAACAACACATTAAATAATAGTTCAATATCAATTAACAACTAATAATTTAAAGAGTTGCAACTCATAAACACTTTGTATGCAGCGGTTGAAAAAGCTTGATTTAAAAATTATCTTTTATATTTAACAATTCTGTACTGCTCAAATATCAACACTGTGTTTTGTGATAGGATTGGTCATTGTGGACGGTGCAAGGCTGTTTGTCTGTCCTGTCATGACTGGCAGAATGGACCATCCATCTAAAAGGAAGGTGACTGTGACTGACTGTGAATGTGAGCAGGTATGTCTGCGTGAAAGCAAAATAAAGTGAGAACTTATCCCCACAACACGCCTCACTCAGAACAGACACACAACAGGAAAGGATGCTGAGGAAGATGTGGGAGGCATCTCATGTTTGAGTTTTAGGATTGACGAATCGTCAATGGAGCCTCCCGTTGTGCAGCCTTGTAAACATGAAACTAAACCACCGACTATGATTTCATAACCCACAAGATAGAAAGAGGCAGTGTGTGCATTTGATTCACACATGAGCTGCATGACTAACAGACCCTACAAAAGAAGACACACCAAATCATGCACACATACGACGTCTCCCTTGATTTAAAATGTACTTTCATGCATTTAGGACATGGCGGGACAGTAGTAGTCATCTTTCAGTATGTGAAAGACATCTACATTTACTGTCCGTCCATCCATCCATCTCCAACCGCTTATCCGGGGCCGGGTCGCGGGGGCAGCAGCCGAAGCAGGGAAGCCCAGACTTAACTCTCCCCGGCCACTTCTTCCAGCTCTTCCGGGAGGTTCCAGAGGTGTTTCCAGGCCAGCCGAGAGACAGTCTCTCCAACGTGTCCTGGGTCTTACCGCTAACGGTGGGCCATTTATAGTTACTGGTGTACAGTATTTTAAAATAAAATTTTATTGAGACCTCAATCAATGAGTGCATCTCCAAAGTGATGCAAATTCAAGGCAGGTGCAGCTTTTTGACGGCTACTTTTCCATGCAAGCAAAGTCAGGATTTGGGCTACAAAGACAGTCTTAAGGGTAGGGTTACCTTATCTTCAACATAGATAAGATAACAACACAGACCAATAAGGCCTTGTGCAACCTGTCGGTTATCCGTATCACTTGCAGGTCAGTGAGGTTTTTAAGAAAAGTAGAGTGTCAGAGAGACAGAACAGGTAGGAAGGATGACATGTGTGATGACAGCAGACACGGTGACACAGGAACACTTGCATCTTTTACTTTAATTAATTGTCTGCCCAGTGAATGGTACACAGTACACTCCTTGACAAAGAAGGAGAAGGACATTATTTATTTTTTTCATACTTGCTCTTCCCACAATTCAACCATGCCTCTGAATTTTCTGCCAACCTGTCTGGCAGTGATTTGCAGCCATATTTTCTCTATGGGGATAAGAGCTGGTGACTGACCAGGCCAATCTATGGAGAAAGCTGCTCGCGCCATGCTGTTGTTGTTTGTACTTGCCTGTGCCATCGCATTAAGTTGTTGAAAAATGGCTTGTCGGCTTATATTTCCATTAGCGGTACAGAACCTGTTCAAGCTTGGAAGCAACTTATTTTGTCAGAACATTCAGTGGACGTTTCCAGTAGGGTGATCTTGACTTCAGAAGGTTCATGAATTTTACAAGGTTTTTTTTTTTTAGGTAATTTTTAAAGAGAAATGACAGCTTCACTCTTCTCACGTAGTGAGTGTGTCCTTCGTGAAAATGTGTACGGTATGTCTAATATAAAACTACATTATAAGTAACTTTAGAGCAGCTAGATATAAAGACCAATTAATTCAAGATGACATTTTATTTTTTTTAATAGCATATCATGTTTTTTTATATTTAATTATCATATATTTTGCCTCTATTCAATAAAACAGTGTAATTTTGTAAAATATAATGAGAGCGGTTACCTCCTTTTTCACAGATGTGTGTATACTTTGTTTGAATAATAGCAGTAATCATTAATTATACCAGTACAATTTTTATTTTATTTTTTTTACCTTTAAACTGCTGCTTGGTTGCAGGATAAAGGATTGTTTCTAAGAATAAGTCGATTGAGGCTGCCTCTGCATTCATCGTGCACTGTGTGTTAGGAGAGCAGTGACACATGCAGTCGTATTAAATTAGAAATGAACCGCCTCAGCGGAACGTCTGTAACAGCAGGATAAAGATGAAAGACTGTAACATCTAAATATATACATATAAATCATGTATATCAAGATTTTACATGCAAAATAACAATAGTTTGATATCAGTGTTAAATATAGAGTAGTAAACAAATCGAGTTTTCCTTTTTCTGGCAGGTGCTCCTAAACGTCTCCTCTATCAATTCACTAATCTACGTTGTTCCGTTTTTAAAAATGTCAATGTATTTATGTGCCAACAAGTTATGTAATGATGTAATGAGTTATCTAAGCATTCACTGATGAAGATCATGTTTATACACTGTTCATTGCTTCACAGAGACGGTTCAATTTTAATTAGACGCCATTTTTTACAGGGTGGCTATAAAAATACTTCTAGCTCTTCTACCATATTGTACAAAAGCACTAATAGGTTAATTTTAATGAAAAGTATGAAAAAGTGGATAGTTGCACAGGTCCAAAGCCCCGAAGAAGTATTCAAATCAAACAAATATGAGAAGGGAACATCGCCAGACCTCATGCAGCCTGTAACAGGGGGGTGCCAGTGGAGTTTGTGGGGATCGTAGTGCTTAAAATGGTTCGGAATAATACGGTGCATATTAGAGGATGTTAGAAACATTACTGGAACCAATTTACTTGACAGTTCAGGTCTCACTGATTTAAATATTCCTCAAATGTGGAAGCAACAACAACTCTAGGTTTGTATTTATACGCGTTATGAACGCAACCTTAGCTATACCTTACAATATAAATACAACAACTCGATCGTTTTCCATGCAGGATGTTACCACAGAAATGCACCGCTGTGTAGACGGCAGTGTGACACACAGCTCTCGTCCACTTCTCCTGATCCACTAATCAGCTGCTCGCAGTTCGTACCAGTACTATTTTACCAATGGAAGTGCAAAAGGGCACGTAGCGTCGGGCTGAGTGGCGCTGGGATGATGCGACGGAAATGGTCGCCATAAAGTTGAGAGAGACACGAGAACAGTCGATCCGAGTGTCAAACTACCCCGAACAGAGCACCCAGTATTTAACGCACGCCCTCATCCTCCCGTTACAAATTTAAGTCATCACAACATCAAACAGCGCATCCTGCCAGATGGGACGAATCCTCTCCCCGAAAGGTCAAAGGTCACATTGCCGTCCCTTCAGCTTCTATATAAAACTCATCTGTTCCATCCTTCCTGCTTCTGATTTCCTTTTTTCGCACAAAACCTCCCATTGTTTCCCCAATAAACAGCTGCAGTCCCTTCAACCTCTCCCTTATTGACAAGGAATGATTCACTGGGAGTCATTTAACCCCGTGACCTCACTGTCTCTCAGCATTAGATGAAATAGTCATGGTCACTTCGGTGTTAAGATTGTTGCTTAATGTCTCAGGGACAAAGAAAGTATTTGTGTAACTGAAAATAGCAAATTAGTAGCCTTATTATCGTTGCATTTGGCAATTTATCACAATTCAAGCACTTTAAATTGTGCTTTGCGTAAATAAATACTCTATAATAACTCTATAAAGAGTATAATTACTATGACAGTGACAGTAATTCAATGCCAGTTTTATTCTTGCAAGTCCTGTTAGAAAGCGACAGAACATGCTTTATCCATTTAGAACTAACGTCTAACTGGAGGTAGCAGTTCCAATTGCTAAGCTACTACAATTGCTCATCCCTAGTGGACAATACATTTCTCTTATCCTATCAGCTTCTCTTCTTTCTCAGGACATCCTCATCTCATCAACATCCTGAACATTACTAACAGAAATGATGCAAAAAAAACCCCACTACCATACTCACTATTGTGCTGACACAATGGATGAAAAATAATAAGGTCAGATAGTTTTCAAACTTTATTTTTGAAAATGAATTTTGTGACCTTCCTGGCTTACAGAACATCACACCTAAATGGCTACTTTAAAACTGCGAGGCGAAAACAACTCGGCTCTGTGTGATGTGGTGGGAGTTTTTTGGATTTTCTTTTGTCTTTCAAATCGGCTTTGTGAGGACTGCACACGTTTTCTAGTAATCACACAAAAATCAGGGTGACAGAGATGTTTCCTCTCACGTTGAGTCCATACTAGAACTTCAGTGATGATTTTTGACAACATCAGCCTGGGAGTGCAGCTGTTTGTTTCAGGAGGAGGCTAAACGGGTCTACAAGAGGGCAGATACCGGATCTCCTCAGATGGAACGGATTGATCTGCGAGCAAACGTGACACTGAGAGACTGGAAGGGATTTTCTGACCCTACCGCCCTCTGACTACAGACGATACCTGAGACTGATTGCCCAGAGACTGTTACATTACTTGTACAGTGGCAGAAGATGTCCCGAACGCATCTGGCTCCACACATGCAGGTATAATTCAGTTTTCTAAACACTTTAATAAATGATTACAACTAACATTTACATGTCAGAGCATGAAAACCCAGTTCCTGTCAAGGTTCATAATGCAAGCTGGAAACAAGCAAAGCCACTTTGTTTTTCCATGTGTGAAAAGAGAGAGACAATGCATATGAATTTGTGAGGTGTAATATTTGGTAAGAGGTTTGAGCTTTCATCTATAAGTTACTGTTTAGCTCAGGTCAGCCTGAAATATTTTTTATTTTAGGGAGTTTATAAATCATCCTCTTTACATATTTGCAATTTATTTGTATCTAAAGCAGAAGTGTTCAAAAATTGATACTTTGGTGAGAGGTTTAAGCCAAAAACATTTACTCTGCAATACATGTTATACCTTGCTCTATAAAAAGAACTACAGAGAACTGAAATTGTTCCCTATACAGCAAAAACCATGTGCTGAATTTGTAATTATCTAACTAAAGGTTGACTTACTGGATGTCCTGCAGTTGGACACTGATGATGTAATGCAGCATAATGTACATGAAAATAGTGTAGAATCATCATTAGTTCATATTTATGACCTTTTTTGTTTGATAGATTGGTGTAAAGCCAAATTGACTGTGTTCATCCACAGAAACAATCAGTAATAACAAAACACCAGAGTCACCAATAGTATATTAGACAATGGAACAGTTTATGCTTACTTTACGCAGTATATTGACTGAATAATCACCACTCCAGTATACTGTTACTTCCTGATAATGTGATCTATCTCGTTCGGTATGGACTGGATGCATACAGTACATACATGCAACATGTTCAGTATATATTGCTGTACTTACATTCTGCACAGTGTAACACATTAGATGAATTGTATGCTTAATAGTAGGGACACATGTTTTTTCACTGGGTTGAAATCTACAGCTATGATTCGCATAATAAATTACTAAAATGTGAACTTTAACCCCTCATCCTCCTTGATGATCTCTTACTACCACTTCTCTGCTAAGAAATGAGGCTATTTTACTGCATTCAAGGCCAGAAAAGTAAAGATCAACAACTCGCAGAGGCCTTCGCGTCTTTAAGTGGATGGCGGAGGTGGAGGCTGTCTTTTTATTTCTTAAATTCAAAAGTATTCTCAAAACACTTTCCGATCCCTTATGAGGAGCTGGTTAGTGTCATAGTGTCATTTTGAGTGATAAACCGAACGAGCAGTGCTTTGTGTGTGTGTGTGTGTGCGTTGACCTGCAGGTCACGCTTAAATCCAAGATGTTCCGACCGTGTGCCCTTCAAGCATTGCAACGAGGGTGAGAAGGACGAGTTGAATGAAAACTTGGAGAGGAGAACGTCTGCTCTCGACATCCATCAGTGTTAGTGCTTTAGAAGAGACGATGCACAAAGAGAATAACTGAGGAAGGTTGGAGGGATTGTACTGCAAAGGCTGTTCACCTATTTGAAATTGGGATTTGATGTTTTCTGTTATTATTTACCAGTTTTCCATAAAGACAAAACTGGTCAAATGATTCTGTGTGTTGTGTTTTAGCCTCCTTTAGCTTACAAAGTCAGATGAACTCTCTGCATAATACCTGGCAGGATATACAGGAGAACAGAGTGATGTCAGGAGAAGATCCCTTTCCCTGCGGTCAGCCTTTCAATTTTTAAACTATACTGCTACTCGTCTGTGTAGGTTCTCAGTCAGGCAGGTTTTTGCTCTTCGTGACATACCGCTGCTCTGTCTTCGACTGAAATGTCTCAACTATTGGATGGGTTGCCATGATGTATAGTGAAGGGATTCATAATACAGTGGATAAACTCAGTGGATTGTTTTCCTCCAGCACCACTATGAAGTTGAGATAGAAATGTCAAAGCAATGTTTACATGGGCTGTCATGATTCATGTAGATATTCATAGTGTCCAGGTGAATAATTCTACAATAATATTTTGTCACCAGCTGATCAATCATTTGATTCTAAACTGTTGAAAAGTTAGGACAAAGCTGTCAGGACAAATTCCCAGAGCCCAAAGTTCCTTTTTTTTGTCCAACCAACAGTCCAGAGTAAAGGATGGTTCAACCCAGACTGGATGTTTCCTGCTATACGAGACACATCTCAGGTATGAGCTGGCGGTATCTTCACCGTGCTACATATTTATGAACTATGTTAATCTCATCACCTCCTGCCTGCATCCACAAACAATGTCACTGCCTCCTCCGCACCTTGGGGAGAAAGAGGGATAGAATAGACAGAATAAACACGCTGGATGACAAATGCACCAGCAGCGTGTTGAGGAAGTGAATTAAATGATCGTGAATGTTTGGTTGTCTTGTGATTATTTATTCTGCATCAGCCCGCCAAGGCCAAAGATTATCAGTCAAATCGCTGGGGCTCCTTTTTCCACATCGAGTTTTCCAAAGCCCCATACCACATTCTCCACATCCTCGTTGAAAAGGATGAGTAATGGTAATTATAATTTTTAAAAATGCAGCTTTTAGAAAAGTGTAAAAATTTGTCAAGTGTTTAAGGTCAATTATAATAACTGGGGTTACTAGTCAAAAGATGACCCGTTTCAAAATCGCCCCAAAAATAACCTGCACCATTGTGAGGAATATTTTATGCTAGAATGTGAAATCAACAAAGCTCCATAGTAGTTAAATTTAATCAGATGCAGTTCAAGAAGCAATGACAGAGGAAGAAAGAAGCATGAAGAAGCGACAGCCCGCGGGTCACAGATTGAGGGCAAAGCCCTTCTACATGTAAACGGGACCAACACAATGGAGGAATTTTGGGTAATGGACTGTGAGGCCTGATATTCATACAGGAAAGGGTTTAAAATATGGCCTGATTACTCCACCGTCTTTATGTCACATAAATATTGAATGCATTTATAATGTGCATGATAAGAATCTCACTTGGAGGCCGAAGCACTTAAAAGTTTTCATCCGGACTGGACTTCATACATTTTTTACTATTGATTGTAAGAAACAATTCAGCAGAGATGAAGATTCATGCTTCACTAATGAGCCATTAGGCATCCACAGAGAGTTTAGTCATCTTCAAATTAAGATTTTCCCAGGCTGTTTGAGTCAATTTGGATCTTTCTACCAGAAGATTCATATGCAAGATCACAATTTTAAAGTCCTCATGGATCCAGCGTCAAGTCATTGGGTTTCATTTGAGCAATGCTTTTTTTTAAAACCTACATATATAACACAATGAAAGAATAAATAAGAGTCATTCTACTGCGATTAAAATAAGTAAAGTGCAAAAAGTCTGTTCTGAGGCGGCACATTGTGGTTTTGCATTCATTTTAAGTTCCTCATAACATAAGTTCAGTCTGAGGGCACTGAGAATTAAGCTCATGTCAAAGAATCCTCTTCAAAATAATTTGTTCATCTCTCATCTATTAGTACTGCAATGACTTCCTCCTGTCCTCCCATGACTGCGGGACATGTACATAAAATATTAAATCAAATCATCTTTCAGCTCATCAGTTCAATACCTGTAAATGGTGCATGGTTTCTGGTTACGGTCTGTGGTTAATGTTTTCAGAATCCAAACTGTGTGACTTTTTGCTACCCAAAGGTTTGTTGATCTTTACAACTGCTGTTAATATTTGGGCTAAACACCACCAAGCTGTAAAATGAAGCAAACTGTTCAAGATTTCATCATTTGTTTTACGCCAATACAAACTGCTGCTACTGTGCAACACCATGTGCACTTCATATACCGGTAAATAAATACAACTCTGCCTCTCATGCAGCAGACAGCAGCAGTGTCAACCGGCTTTATTACCATATTTCTGAATTGATTTCAAGACACCCTGACGGTGTATCCTCTGAAAACAAAATAAATAAAAATAAGGAAAGTTGAAGGAAGGTTTCAACTTGGATGAATGTGCAGAAAAAAATGACACACACACACACACACACACACACAACTGATAGCATTTATGCTCCAATTCTACTGACAGCACAGCCTGATTACATAAAGCCTCTTCCCTATCATCAGCGATAAACATGTTTGGCCCAAAGATGAAAACTCAAACTCGCCTTGCTCTGTGCAGACATATTTTTGTTTAATCTAAATATCACATCTAGGAGTTCCTTAAGAAAGAATTTGACGTTCAAGACATCCGGGGATCACCTCAAGCGAATAAGATGAATTTCAGGAATTCCAAGAGGTGGAATTATGCATTAAACAAAAATGCACATTTCCTAACTATTTGCAAGTGTTAGCATTAACAACCTTACTTGAACTATTACTTTAGCGCGTTACATTTAATTTTTATCTTAACACAACAATATTTGAGGAATTAATTCCATCCTTTCAGGCTTGCTGAACTTCTGGATAAGGAGCCGTGTGAGGCGGGAGATACTGCTGACTTAGATGGAGCAAGATTATTTCCTTGTCTGCAGCTGCAGAAACAGATGAATGGGAACAGCCAGTCAAGTACATGGATCTCGCCCTATCAGACCCTGACTGAACAGTTGGCGTATCTTCATTGTGATCAACAGTGCGTGTAGTGATAGGTGAGATGAGTCAAATAACGCTTGAACAGCACAGAAACACAGGAGCAGAGAAGAGAGAGAGCCAAGGCTGGCATCAGCATCGATGTGAATCTTCACCTCATTTCTCCCAATTTTCTTCACATTGCATGTGGACATCACTTATAACTATTTTTATAGAGTCTTCAAGACTCCAAGGCGATATATTCAAGCTGTGTGACCTGTTGGACTGCAGATATCAGGTTAAGCGGACCGCGAGAAGCAGTGAACGAAGCTGGAAACAGTTTGAGCACTGCACCACTACAAATGTGGACAAAGAATGACATTCTGTGTAATAATAATAGACATCTGTTCGGGTTCAAGCAGATACCCAACCTGCTGAAGCACTTGCCTCGTTGTTTCTTTCTAATGTGCTTATGGACACATGGTTGACAGCTTCTCCAGATCCTTTCTGGAAGATGTTTCAGTATCAGTCAGTATTTAATTACTCATATTTAAAACTTCTATATATTGAAATATTATTACATTTGGTGAAAACACATACAGCTACAGATTCAATTTGTCTGAGAGCGAGAGGATTAAAATGCTGCTGGTCAGTGACTGAATTAATCCCTGTTTTAGAAGCAGCTGGTTGTTCTGCCTGCTGACTGAGGGAGAAGAGGACAGGGGTATTCCAAGAAGGAATACCCCAACGTTAAGCGCTAAGTGACCTAGGCATGCCTGGGAAATGGAGGCGGCCATTTGTTCAATCCTATTAGACATGTAGCGTGAAAAGGTAAAGGTGGGAAGCAGTGATGGAGGGTGGGTAATGGAAGTAACTGGTCTAAAAGACAGAATTCGAATCGATGTAATGAAATTCATGTAATGACCCGCAGCTTGCACCTGTGTTTCTGGTGTACATGCAAGGTGAAGAACTACAAGAACAGTGGAGCTGGTTCCCCTCTTCTGTGTGAGGCTGTTGAGTCCATCAGGGCAAGCTCACAGCGGCGTGCATGAAGTCAGAGTTGTGACAGCAGGACATCTTGCAACACATTAAATGTTCCAGATGGGGAAAGCTGACCAAATGTATACTTTAACAGCCATTCAGGGCTTCCTGCCACATGTTAAAGGTCATCACAGATTACCCCGAGGCAGTGCTTTAAGTTTAGTGTTTTAAAATCAACAACAAGGAGTCTGATCTTGTTTAATAATGTCAATTTCATTGAATACACAATTTTCCACACAGGCAGTAAAATATTTTCATGAATCCAAGAGCAAGAAATAAACTTGTGAAAATGCATGTCAGTCTAGTCACAGGGCGACATGCCCATTTTCAGCTGGGACAGACTCCAGCCCTCCCCACGACACTAAAAGCAAGTTCTTATAGAAAACTGATGGATGTACAGTTACTTCAATGTAACAGAAACTGCAGTTAAACTTGAGATGACAATATTGCAATGTTGTCGGTCTCTGCACAGCTGTCACATCATGTGTTGTGGACTTCTGAGAAACATTCGACAAAATTATACACCAAATGGCATATTCTATGTTAGCTCCAGAGGCCATTCACGCAGAGCTCACAGTAAAAATAAGTCAGCCTCGGTCTAAATAAATAAACCGATGGCCTTTGGAGCCAATTGGGGCATGGCCCTATAACAGGCAGAAGAGTCAGTGGATCCACTCAAGGAAAAAGGCCCCTCAACCTCCTTTGAAGTTCCTCTCTGTGGGCGGTAATGTGGCATGGCACCCTGCCAGCGCCCACAAACGCATGGATCGAGTAACGCCTGACCGCTGTCCCTGCTGTGGCATTCATACCACATGCAACACTAAAGAGGAACATCTACGTCACCCAGAGTACACTGATATACAGACTCTTACAAGTATGATGACAGATCTGCAAAACACTGCCTGAAACTTCTATTTTTTTTTTTGATTGTTTTGAAGGTTTAAGCATGACAGCCAAATTTATTGCAATGACTTAATACAGATGTGTTTCCTTTCTATTTTATAGTAATCGGTTCGCTGGCTTGGATTGCGTTCGACCTGTGAGTGACGCCGTCTCCGTCGGCGCAGAGTTCACGCAAGCCCTAGGAATATACAGTACATGTGTGTATTTATGGTCCTTGCATGTAATTTATAGGCGAGAGGATTTATCTGAGTGCCCTGTGCATGACAACACACTGAGAACTGGTGGCAACTGTTTAAACATAGAGACACATATCATGCAGACCGCTACTCATGATGGATTTTCCTTCCTCTTGAAATAGATAAAACATTCAAAAGTAATTGCTGTTAGTGTGGGCATGGATACTGGACACTGATTCAGCTCTAGATGATTTCTGTGAGTAATGACAGATTGCATAAAATAATGACCATCACTTTAGGTCATGGAATTTATTTTTTAAGATAATCAACAGTATATTAGCATTAAATATTAGCATTAAAAACTGAAATAACCAATGACGTGAAGAGAAGAGGTAAATGAACAAATGAATAAATGAACAACGCCACACAGAGCAGCAACGTATTCCTGAATATTCCCAGTTCTATTACCTGTCTCTCAAGGACTCTGAGCCTCCAGAGAAGTACCGGTAACATCTCTCATAGTCTAGGACGGAGGTTTCGTACGATGAGCAGTGAGTTGACAAAGTTTTGCAAACTGTCTATGTAGTTATCCTAATAAACAAGACAAACTCACAAAATGCCAAAAAATAAAACAGCCTTGCACCTATTTAATTATTAAGACTTATTTATTTACTCCCAAACACATCTGTGCACCTCCTGAAGTCAAGTTTCAAGCTCTCCTTTGATGCGCTGAGACAACCTTAATTGCCTTGTTAACTCATTCATATCTATTCTCTGTCACGATATACAGCGAAGAAGAGAGGATCTACGCCTACGAGTTTTTCTCACGTACTGTTAAATATCAAAGGAAGAAGAACAAGCAGTGAAAAACAACACATGAAGGATGACGACAAAGGCAGCTGCAGCGGCAGTGTCGCTTCTGCTCGTCATTTAGAAAACAACCTGCAGAATTATGTGTGGAGGCACAGATCATCAGGGATTAATAATACATTTGCAAAAGCCTGTGTCAAAACACTGCTGTTGAACTTTCTATTATACTCTCAATTGAAGTACAACCTAATATTTTGTATGCGTGTTTATGTCCGTGTGACAACTCCTGCTTTGCAGTATTCCAGGCAAGCCATCTCTTTGCCTGATAACCAAACTTCTCATCCATAAAAGACTTACATTTTCAGACTCATTAGCTTTCCACGGAAACAGATAAGTCCTACCATGAAGTCAGCGTTTTATTCACTGCCCCCCAACTGTACAACACGACTCGCTGGGGGATGTTCAGTTGTTGTGCAGTACTACTAGAGATGAGAGGAGGTGTGTGTGTGTGTGTGTTAAATCCACCTGCATGAGGACATTTACTGTTTCATTAAGAAGAGAGGCTAAGGGGAGCCATGCTGGACCTGGACAGCAATAAAACAGCAATAAAACTGCAGCTGATTCCTGCGCCGCCTGCAGTGATGATTTCAGAGCATTCCGAGTCAACCTTCACATTTGAAGAACAAAAAGTAAAATGAGACCGAATGAGGACCTGAGGGAGTTTGCTTGCATTGTCATTTGATATGGCCGCAGCCTTGGAATGAGGTCAAAGGGCAACCTCTGGACGTGCGTCTCGGCCTGGGAACGAAACGGGGTGCTATGACGTCGCCACACCTCCAAAGTGACACGTGCAGCTTTCGCATCTGTTTGCACTTTTGTGTCTTCATTCCAAATGCATCTCTTTCTCCATATTGAAAGTGGGCTTGATGGTGATGGCGGTGTGTGTGTATGTGTCTGTGTTTGTTTTCAAGTCACCATAAAGCTCTGAATCTAGATGGTAAAAACGCTTGTTTAGCAAAACACAGTTCAGCTGCACTGCTAAGTGAAAATTCTAATTGGCGGTTGGAGCGAAAACCAAGTGGAGGTCATACTACCCCTCAAGATAGCCTTGTGGCTGTTAAACTAAACATTAACTTTTGGTTAAATAATAACACAGTTTTTCTTAGTTTCCAATGTCTGCAGATGATAAACAGTGAAATTTATTTTTCCTTCTTTTAATTCACAGTCTGATTAAAAAAGCTAACAAAAATGTAGAATACCACACATCAGAGGTTCTGCTCTATGCAGGACCTTTACAGGTTGAACCAAATTCACATTCAGTGTAAAAAAGAAACTGGGTGTCTAGGCAACCAAACACAAAGGCACTGCAGCCACAATGCTGTGATATTGAAAATGACAGTGACAAATCCATTATTTATACCACTGTAAAAAGTGGTCAAACAATTCAAAAGTACTAAATGACTTCAGCTATAACCAACGTGCCAATCAATGACCACAATATAAGAAAGCACTCATGTCCTGTAGGTATTGAAAAATATATGATACAGTAATAAATCATAACAGAACAGCTTCCTATAGCAGATTAGACATGTTTCTTATCTTCTAATCTGCTTCACAAAAGATAATAATAAAATAAAAAAAAGATTCAGACAGCCTCTGTTCATGGGACTAAGATAGGGAGAGCCAGATAAAGGAGAGAGAAAGCCGAGTAGTCCTAGAATATAATGACAAGTTTTTATCACACTGACAAAATCTGATAAGACCACGAGAAGAGACCGGAGAGGAACACGGAACACAGAAGTCTAACAGAGTTTGTGGCGCTACAGGGATTTAGTTTACCTCAGCAGTACTTCAAACAGCGGAGCAGCTTTGAGCAAGTATCTTTTAGGCGATATAAAATGGCACCTTCATTCTAATGTCACATGCATTAAAAATGCATTAAAATGTGCAATGCACTCCAGTAACCACACTGTGATATAGACAATAGCTTCAAGCAGAGGAAAACACTACAAAAAACTTACCTTTCAGCTTCAATCACCTGCCTCAGGGGAGAACAAGTCAACTTTTTAAAAAAAATCCAGAACTTGTTTAAAAGTAGTTTATCAAAGAAAATGAAAAACTTTCACAGGTTCCAGCCAGAGAGAATGTGCAACCCTTCTCTCTTTGATAAAAAGTGGCTCTTTGTGTTTATTAATTCAGATAAAGTGAGTTAAACATCAACAAGTGAACCTTGGACTTGGACTGAAATGAAAAATGCTTTTTAAGTGATTTATTAGCTTCATCATAGCTCATAGAGCTCATAGCTCTCTGATCTGGCATTTCCAGACACAGCTGAAACAGAAAACAATAGAAATCAAAAGGCTATTTTTGGCTAATTAATATGAAAGTATGATATAGTAAAGTAAAAGCATAGATAAATCAAAATAGATTATGTCCAGTCAAGAAGCAAGGGCAAAATGACCTTCAGTGTGACTTGCCTTGCAGGAGACAGCGCTCCTGTTAATAAATGCTCACATCTGTTGGTCTTATCACTCCTGCTGCCTCACTGCTGATGTCACTAAAAATAATAAAACATATTTAGCACACAGTCAGAGCCTGTGAGAGGCCAGGATTTCTTTGTGAAAGTTAAATTAAGGCACGTGTTTATCAGACCGTATTACAATTTGTGGTGTTGCCATTAAAAGCACAGCAAAAGCCAAACGAGTGGGAAAAGCTTCATGTGAATGTTAGTTGTGCTGCTGAGATACTTGATCTTTCCTCCACCCAGTTCGCGTACTGTACGGCTCATATCCAGCTCCTATTTCCTCCTTCAATGTTAAAAACCCAGATGGCCTCTCTGTTGAAATGCATGCATGGTAGGCACTGCAGGTTTTCTTCTCATTATCGAACTGAATCCAAAGGTTTCAAAGCTCTCTGAACGTTTTCCTAATGCGGTACAATAACTAAATACTGTACGCGTAATTGTTGAACGTGTTGCCTGCTCCACTGTTCGTCTGTCGTGATACTGAGCTTCGACAAAACACTTCCATTCCATTCAAATATAGTTTTTACTGCTAGGAGAAACAGTCTGATCAAGAAATTACTTTCGTAGAGAAGATGTACTTAGTTTAATTATCACTTAGGGAGACGCATACTGAGAAATAACTCTTTTTGTTTCTCGCCCATCGGTTTAAGAGACAAAAGTGCTTAATTAGCCAATGAATAATTGCTGAGTTTACAGGCACCTCAAGATTTAATCTCAACTGTAACAGTCACCCTGCAAATTAATGGAGCGCTGTATTGCTCAATGGGAGAAAGTGATTCCGCTCTCAGCAGCAAAGTCTGATTTTTAGGTGCTAGCGCTAATTACACCAATCATTAACTTTGATTATAATTCGACTAAACTCACAGACATTGGTTGAACACTCACTCATGTCTCCCTGTTCAATTTGTCTTTCAGTCCATCTTCTGCTCCCTTTCTTCATTTCTCTCGGACACACGAAGATCAAATTGAGCACAATTCAAACAATTCCATCTCCCTTGGGTCAGCAGTGCTTCTCACTCACTGCCAACGTCAGAGATGAAAACCACGAAGCATCTTTCTTTGGCGAAGCAGCAGTTTCTCTCTCCCTTCATCTTTGCGTGCACACCAACATATAAATATAATTTATTACAATTCTGCCAGAAGGCAGGCTTCAGAGGAGTGCAGTTTCTGCTGCTTTGGGCTTTCCCTAGTGCCGTTGGTGGGCTTCTGGAGTCTTTTAACTTAAACATTCAAGCCACACAACTCCAGAAACCACTATAATTATAGGATCTGGTCGGCCCTGGGAATAGATTTGGCAACCAAAACCTTGATCTGGTATATAACTGGAAGGAGACTGGATGCCTTGGTTGAAAGGGCCACATGGAGTTCATTTGGAGTTTTCTATATAGGGATCGTGGGAGTGTTCCAGTTTCCTTTCTGACCACATTAACTTTAAGTCATGTTAAACCAGAGGAAGAATCACATGCAGCTGAATTAAACAAGAATTCCTCTTCAAATATCACATTGTCTGGTAATCTACTTCTGTAAAGTCACGCACTTTGGCTCTTGGTCTTACCAAATCGCTGTATAAGCATTATTAAATGTTGAACAGTTTAGTTTTATATTTATAAAGAAATTAAGTTCCAGGGTTTACATGCAAAAGCCTTATTTCCAGTATCACAGTTAGACATCACTCCCTCTGTTTTCCTGCGGCTACTTGTAGCACATCAGCAACGGTAAAAGAAGCCCAATCTGGCCTTTACTTTGGCCTGCAGGTTGCTGGTATGAAACCTGAAAGAAAGTGAGTTGTGCAGCCAGAGACCAAGATATTTCTAGGAGCTGACAAACTCCAGCTCTGAGCCGTCAGCACATGACACTGTTTTACTGATTAACAAACATGAATTTACTTTTCTTTGACTTAAGACGTAGATGAAGGTCATGAAAGCGATTGAGTACATTTGCAAAAGTAAAAACTTCATTGTTGAAGTCTACAAATTAGAATTCTTCCTTTGTTGTGTTTTACTGCAGAACATCGCTCGGCAAACTCTGACTGATGAAGATACATAACTGTTAATGTTATTGTTAGAAGTGTATGCCACACAAGTTGGTTAACGAAACTGTGAAGCAATAACCTTTATTAAAAAAAATAAAGAAAATCTTACAGTATTCACACAAAGCGTCCCATGCTTCCTGTTTCTGCTGATTCCGTTAAACATAAAACCATTTGAGAATGGCAGCTATGTTTGAATGAATGAATTAATTAACGTCAGACAAATACATTGTTTGTCCGGCGGCTTAACAAAACTTCAGTAATGGCGAGTCTGGAACCAGAGCTAATTAATTTCTGATTTATCTCTGCGGTATTGGCCTTACTTGTTGAAACACAGGGATTACATGGCCGTTACTCTTAATCAAAATCAACCAGGACAGTTCAGAAATAATTAAATCCTAGATTTAGCTATTGCTAAAGATATGGGATGTGGGCAGCACGGTGGCGCAGCGGATAGCATTGTTGCCTCAGAGCACAAGGTCCTCGGTCCGACCCCGTATCTTCGTGGATTTTCTCCGGCTTCTCCAGCTTCCTCCAAAAACATGCAACTTAGGTGAATTGGTGATTCTAAATTGGCCGTGGGTGTGATTGTAGGAGCAAACACGTGGTTGTCTGTCTCCCACCCGATGCAAACTGGAATAGGCTCCGGTGGAAACCTAGAACCCGGATTTCAGATAAGCGGCTGAAGGAGAGGAGATTTCTGGTCATCACGTCTTCAAGATGATGATTTTTTTTTTTCCAAATAGAAGTTACAAAAATCACATCTTCAAAGAAGGCTTGAAGCCCGTCTGTAATGAGACCCATTTTCCGTTCATGATAATGCACATTAGAGTTTGAGGAACAACATTTTCAATCATCGGGAGACTTTTTTTTTCCTCTTTTCGAGAGAAAACAACACTTACATGCTGTTTGTAAAAAAGATTATAATAATAAAATCTTTATACAAAGGGCTTCTGTTTACCAACACAATGCCATTTGTCCAAGCCTTCTGACAGTTCGCTTGACCTCAAACTGCTATTTCAATTTAAATCTGAGCACACGAGGCCAAAAATATAATTTAGACTTGCATTTTATTTTAATAATTTAAAATTGTATTTATTTGACTCAAAATGCAGCAGTAAATACAAGTCTGAAGACATGATGTAAAATCCTTATCCAGAAAATTGACATGTCGCTATTGTCTGGAAGCCTAATGGCAGAAGTCTATTCTGAACAGCCATGCAACAGCAGAACTCAAAGATGTCTCAGGGTGCAAGAGACCATAAATCCTAACCTCCTCCCTCCATAATGCCGATAAGCTTCTTGAATTGCTTTACTCTGGAGAACCCTTATGCCTAACAAGGCTGAGGTCACCGACTGGAAAGGAGAGAAGCTGTGAATGTGCTACATCATACACCAAATACAATACATAGCTTATATAACATATCTGTCAATCCCCATGAAGAAAGCGTTTCTCTAATATTCAGGTCTCTCCCACATGAAGTAGCTCCAGAAATAATCCCTTGCCCTGAATACAACTCCCATGATGCATTTCTGTCGGCGCTGCATGACGGAAAGTGGGACAGTGGTGCTAAAAGTGTCCTTATGATCCATGTTGAGAATAAAACAAATTCACATGGAAACTATCATTCAGAGTGTTTTTCTGGCTCGATTTAACAATCTAAAACTAAAGATGGACCAGTCTACAATTTCGGGGAAAGAATATAATTATTAAAATCTAAATTTTCTTGTCCAAGCCACTGCTATGTAGAGGCTGGGGGAGTAATGACACTTTATGTGAGTTGGGATTCAGAGAATGAGGGGCTATTCTTCCGCGAGTATTTTTAAAGATATTTCTGAGTGCTCTATGAGTCATTGTTTTCATTTTTTGACCAGACTACTTTACATGTTGAGGATATTATATGCAAGTTCTTTCTAGGTTCTCTTTCCAAAATGAATCTAACGATAAATGTGAGAGCTCGTCTTAAAACAACATTACCACTAATCTCTGGATTCTGGTGAACCTTACGTTACGAGCTCACGACGGCCTCGGAACTAACTGCTAACGGCAAACACTGACTGGAAATAGTCGTCAAAATAGTATTTCCTTACTTCAATCAACCCATTTTTCTAATCCTTCTTCACACAGGTGAAGAAGAGTTGAGTTTACAGCTTCACTTTCCATTAGGATTAGCAGAAGCGAAGCACAACTAATGTATAATGCCATGCAAACAGGGTTTGCTACCAAGCGTGATATTTCATTTTGTTCATTAAGACCAGGACTGTTTATATCGTAACAGCAACATATGCTTCATTTAAAGGTTCCCTGTAGGATATTGGGAAATGGAATACAATATTGATGCAGTGTAATACATCATCTGAAACTACGAATCATTTTGTTTTAATTACCTCAGAAAGAGGATTTTTACATCGACAGAGTGAGTGGGTCCTTTTCCAAGAGGCCCGCTGCGTTCTACTTACACATGTTGAGCTGCGCTTCATGGCATATATAATTGTTGTTCTGCCATATAATTTGTTTTTCGTTTATGTGCCGCTGCTTCTTGACATAATTCCGGCGCTTGATGAGAAGGCATCTAGCATGGACGGAAGCGTGAGCGGCAGCTGTGTGGGAGCGGAGGAGGGATGCCGACCGCTCCACGGGAATCGCTGCCAGATGGTTGTGTCATTGAAGAAATTGAACAGGGAAATGAGAGCGCGGTAGGTTTTCCAGGCAAACACACACCCACAGAATACCGTCCAAGGATGGTTGTGTTTCTTTAGCGAGTGGAATTCCACAGGTGGCTGAATATACAGTAATTTAGGTAATTCATCAGCTACTAATCTGGCCAGCTCAGACTCACTTATCAGAAGGGAAGCTGCAAATGTTCAGTTTAATAGTTCCTTCTGGAGGCTCGGCAGTTCTGTTTGAGTTGAGAAAATGCTCCTCACGAGGAACACAATCAGATGAGCAGAAAGTACACAGCGCATTTACTTTTTAGCTGTTTTGACTCAGTTCCCTCAAGTGCTGAAATTGCAAATTGGCATTTTGCAGTGATGCATCAAAACGGACAGCAGCAAAGCTGAACAATGTGACTTCGGCTGGAGTTCAGTGATAATCAGTAACTTAAGGAGTTTTCGTGAAGTTGTTATTTGTCCTTTCAACTTAATGCCATGCGATGGAGCACCATGGCAACCAAGTGCAAGAGTAATGCGACTGTAGAGTAGAGAGGACTTTGTGGTTAGATGTTTTTTGTGGGTTTTAAGTCCTGAGTAAAAAGCAGGCAGACACACACACACACACACACACACACATTCATTATATTGAAAGAAAAATGTGTGCAATCATCTGATAACATCTGTACTTTAGAGCGCTTCCAGTGGCACAGTGTCCTCTGGATGTCTCCCGCATCCCAGCGACAGGAAATCAGTCATTGGCCAGCGAATCATCATCCCAAACTGATTACAATGACACGTCCTCCCTATTCTTCATGGTGAACTATGGACTAGAATCACATAAAAATGTCTGGATAAACCATCTTCTCTCTTAGTGATCAATCGTGAACGCATCTTGTCTTTCAATGAATAACGCTGGAAAACGGCCTCTTAGAAAATGTAAACTGCATGCATAGGACAGCAGTATTAGGAGACAAGGAGAGGATAGCTACCAAAATAGTATCACTTGCAAAATAAAACAGACAAACATTTTAACATGCATTTCATTATTATATTAATATAACCTTTATTAATATTCCTATCTGCTGAATTTTCATTACAACCTATAAACAAAGTAAAACCAGCTATAGAGGCCTGGTGCTGATGAAAGCATGATGAAATAAACACATTTTCATGGGACAGACGGAAAGATGGATCACTTCAAATGAAGTACAGTTCATACAGGATGAACACCCCCCCAAAGACAAATACCATTTTCGATCTCAAGCGGATCGAAACACCTACAAAAATCTTCTTCTTCTTTGGGATGATTTTATAGCACCTGGCAGGTATGTCTACCCCCCCCCCCCCCCAACAAGTGCTCAGCACCTTTAGGAACTCCTTCAAGACTGTCTGAAAAAAACATTTCAGGCGTCGATCTCATGAAGCTCAACGAGAGAATGCCACGAGTGTGCAAGGCAGTAATCAATTCTAAAATGCAAAACATGTTTTGACTTTTTTTTTGTTAGTCCATGTGTTCATTCACATAGATTTGATGCCGCCAGTAAGAATATATCATGTAAATAGTCATGAAATGAAAGAATATCATTGAATGAGAAGGCGTGTGTGTGTGTGTAGACGATAAAAGCCGTGTAGAGGCTGCGAGCACCACTTTGGACTGAGTGCATCATGGAACTCAATCTGGAAAAGTGGGAAAGCTTCCACCTTCAGATTTATTTGCTTTGCCGTGGTGAATGGAGGAAAATGATGGTACAGCTGCGACTGTCGTGTTGTACGTTACAAATCCATGTTAGTGGATCACGTTTCAACAAACGCAAAAACCAAGAATCAAAGAATAAAGATGCTTTTTGTCTGACCAACTGGAAGAAGTTCAATATTTGTAATCATCTCTTTTTTGAACAGGACCTTTATCCTGTCATTGCATTGTAAACAAGATTTCAGGCTTACATGCAGTGAAAAGAAACAAAGTCAAAGAAACCGTAACCTGAAAGAGCATACATGAGTTTTTCATTGATCGAAAATGAGCAGATAAACTTGACCTTTAAAATATTTTTCATTCAGAGCTGAGATGCTGCCATGGTGACCCGATGGCAGCGATTTTAGCATTCACCTCTGCTGCAAGTCTGGATATTCCAGATAAACAGTGACAAAGTGCAGGATTACAAGGCCCAAAAGCAATATCTTAAATTATCACTACAGATTTAGGCAGTATTAACGCCACTATAGTTTAAGCTGGAAAAACTCTCTGAACAATAAAACGGCCAACCCAATCTCACAATAAAGCATCTGTGGTGTGAGCTCTGTACAGAACATTACCAAATCAAACCAGGAATGGTTCACAAGAAAGGAATATGACATAAAAAAACAGTGATAAAGAAAAACAGCCAGTTGGGATGAGGAGCAAAGCTGTCAAAAAAACAGCTGGTTCAGCAATGAAGCTGTTTTTAAGCCAAGAACAAATATTTATCACAGCACAATTTTAATAAAATCATATTTAATGTATGTAGTGTAGCTCTTATTTAAGGTAAGCCTCGACTACACTCCAGAGACAAAACCCTGATCCAAGAACCTCTTAGTTTTCATGGGTTCAGTTCGTCCCAGTCGTTTTATAAGATCCTATATTGGGATCTATTGGGCTGCAGAAAGGAGTTAAAATTCAGTATCCGGAGAAGATTTGCTTTTTTCCTTGAGTAGACCAAGAAAGAAGAGGTAAAACCTGCCATTACACAGCCCAGCTGAATGGCATTTGTTTTTGGTAGAGCGGACAGGAGAGATATCAGGCAGGAAAAACAACAACAACAACAACAACAACAACAAGTTCCTTTTGCTTAAGTAAAAATAAAACTTACCACTCCGGTGTCCAGCTGCTCTGTAGCCCGAGAAGGAGCCGCTCCAGTCAGAGGTAAAAAGCACAAAATCAGCAGCAGCAGCAGCATCTCCGGAGAATTATTCCTCATCCACTTGTGCACAAGCACAGAAGTCCTGTTGCCCTATGACAGGCTGATCCTGCAGGGCGCACACGCCGAGCCGGACGGCAGCATCCGCTGGAAGAACGCACGACAAAACACAAAATAAGTCTCCCTCACTGTTGAGCGCAAACACATAAAACACATTCAAACCATTAAAGCGGTTTATGTCGCTCAAAACTGCACTTCTGGCATCCAAGTGGGCATTTATAGATTAAATAATCTGCGTGTTCGGGTCTTCTATAAATTGAACAGAGATTGTATCCCTGCGCAAGAAGCGCGATCTCCTGCCTCTCTTCTGGTCTCGGCACTGGGAAATGACAGCAGCGTGCGCGATTGTGTCGCGATCCTCAAGATCTAGGTCAAGTGTGACGTAATGACCTGTTCTACTTCCGGAAACAATAGCCAAAATAAAATCCTCCTCTATTGGTCTTCAAAAATTATAATTTATTAAACTTTCAGTGCTTCAGCTGTCCTTTTCTGAAATATATTTCTAAACATAATGTCAGGAGTTGATAAAATACAAATGTGATATCCATTAAAGGTAATATATGCTGAAAGATTTAATGAGAAACTCTTAATTGAATGAATTAATGGTTTATTTTGGTGAAAATCTTCAGTATACAAAATTGAGTTACGAAATTAAGAAAGTTTTCAAACTCTGAAACCGATAAAGGAATGAGCTGAAGCAGAAACTTGTTTTTGCATATCCTGTACAATAAATCCAACAACCCAAATCAGTAATTGTTGTAATAATTAGGACATACCAACACTTTTCAACAGTTTTCATTGCTTTTCACACATTAATTTGATAATGAAATTAGTATTCAGAATTTCTGCTTGCATGACTGTTAGTATGGTTTGGATCACTTTAAAAACAATTATTAAACATCACTCCCAGCTGTAATAATTATCTAATAACATATGAGGGAAAGAATGTAATTTGCTCATGTAGGGAGGAAAAGTGTTTCAAGAATGATTTCTATGCACCCCAGAACTCAAATTAAAATGTAAAAAAGAAACTATGAATTTAGTGAACGCATGTTTTACTACTGGTAATCTTTTTTTGGCTCACACAGTGTGCCAAGTACTAGTTATGTGTGCCTTTGCTCTATTGAGCAAAGAGCAAATAAGGAATGATTTGCATAATTTACTTCTTACTAAACAAGGTAAGGTGCATGCAGGTTGACATCCTGCATGCTTGGACCATATTGCACCTGGTTAAACAAAAAAGTACATCCACCACACTAGTGTCTAAATATAATTTATTTGTCATTTCTTGTGTACAAAGTCACATTTTGATGGTCATGTGACACAAAACAGTACACAAGACACGCACACAGCCTTTCTTCCTCAGGCTTTTATTTTGAAGCGTGATTTTCAAACTTCAAGCAAGCAACTTATCAGATTTTGTCAGACTTTATTGAAACAGCTGCGAGAATTTGAATTTTTCTTTCGGCATCTTTTATTTCGTCTGCATGCGCATTAAATGTGCCTCATCAAAGTGATAAAACAGTTCATGTCAATGAAGGTAATAGGATGATGCTGTAAAACAGTGATTAGCTGACAACTGCTCCAGACTAATAATACTGTCGTTGCTATGATCATTTCTGTTTCCTACAGAGCCAAACTGATTTGCTTGCATCTGGAGATCTGTCCCGGCAGACATTCTTCAGAAACAAGAATGTCTGCCGTGCATTTCCAAAGTTGAAGAAACACTATTCACTATTAAATCTTCGTTTCAAATAAAAAATAATGAGTAAAATGTTATTAAATGTAGGGTAGACTGTTGGAAGTACTTCATGAAGAAAAGCATTTATACATTATTTTCTCAGTTTTAACGTTATGATCTGATGCTACTCTGGAAAGGAACCATCAAAAGGATTATTTTTAAATTCCAACATAGCTGTAATTAGCCATCATCACAAAGTCAGCCAAAATCTTTAAGGAGGCCAAAGGCCAATATGATTTGGTTCCACTCTGCTGATTGACTATTGACTATTGTTAATGTGTAATAAATCACACTGTAAATTTAGCATACTCATTATCAAGTACTTTTTAATCTTGGCGTAGTATGATCTTAATTTGCTCTTTAATATTAATTATGTTAATTTGAGAATCCTCTTGAATAAAAGTCTGTCATGCTTAAGCACATTTAGTACCACTGGCTCTTTTACACGGGTATTTCACATTTTGCATGCACTTATGTTCGCTGTCAATATATCAAATATCAGTCTCCCATATCTATTCACTTTATTGTGTACATTGTGTATTGACAATGCACATCACCTCCGACTCTGGAGTAAAATTTCACTTGTTAACAATCCGTTTTCAAGTCTCGCTTGCTAAATATTTGAGAGCCGTTTTGTGCCTTGGAAAATTTCCTTGACAGATATTTTGAAATGATTGTCTCATTGGTCCTCATCCATCCATCCAACGCAATCGTCTCGTCTACAGCTGCTTGTGTGCCTGTGCTGGTCATGGTTCTGCTAGCGCCTATCACAGCTGGCTAGGGGCGACATCTAGGGTGCAACCTAGATGAGACGCCAGCTTACCGCAGGGTCACACCTAAGATGCATGCTTTAGGAGGTGGGAGGAAGCCGGAGAACCCGGAGAGAACCCACGCAGACACGGGGAGAACATACAAACTCCACACAGAAAGGAATCAAACCCAGAACCTTCTTGCTGTGAGGCGACAGCGCTACCCACTTTGCCACCATGCAGCCCTCATTGGTCCTCCTATAGAAGCACATTCTGGTATCCTAATCAGGTTTGGTGAGCACTGCCACTGGGTTCACTCAAGGGTTGAAGCCTTCAACACTCCTCGTATGTCGGTATCCAATAGTGCTTTTACATTTTTCTCCGCAGCCTCCGGGAGTGCGTGAGCGTGCAGGCAGCTGAATAGCCGGGTGGCAGGTTTCATTTACAGGCTAATTGGTGCTCAATTTTCCCACTCCTTAAACACATCTGGCATTGGTAGAGAGCCTGCATAATGTACAGTATGTGATAAGTGCATCTCTTTCACCCATTTAGTTCTCCTGGCATTATAGCCGCCTTTCGCAGAAGGAGGGGGTTCAGCCAGCTCATCTATGAGTTCACTCTTGGAAATCACCATAAGTAGCAGCGACTGACTGGAAGGAGTGCAGATTATTATTATTTTATGTTAATTCGGCACACATGAATAACATGACTTTTTTTTTTTACCTTCCGACTGTTTCATACGGTTGCTCCCACACCAAACGGCTCTACCACCAGAATTTACTAGCACATTCTTGAGAAATGTCTTTCACATTATACTCATGACATGTTTGTTCAGGTGGAGGAATCGATTCACACCTGATCAAATTCTTAGTTACGTATTATTCTTTGTCTTTAATCTGCTCTCCCCTTTTCACGCACTTCCCCTTGATTTGTGCGATCTCCTCCCTCTTTCCCTCATTCAGAAACACAGCTGTCATCTGTTCCTCAGTCCTCTCACACTGAGGCTAATTCCAGCACGTAAAGCAAGTGTGAATCTGTCTTTCAAGTCTAGTTTTTTTGCACCTATCCATGATATTTTGTGATTTCTGTTTTGCTATTGATAAATATAGACCTTTCCAATCCAATAAAAAGGAGGTCAGCCGCCTTGTTCATTTTTGCCAGGTTGGCGTTGGAGCTATTTAGCATGTGAATGGCTGGAAACCTTAATGGCCCATGCTAATGGAAAACATGCTGAATTGACTGTCAATCAAAAGATTGAGGTCTTAATGATTTTTGGAGCAGTGCACTCCAATTAATCTTACAATGCCTTTTAATGCTCAACTCGCACATTAAGTGGGTAAAGTAGCATGTGCTCCATCTGTGACCTTTGACCTCTTAATTCCCCATTTGACCTCTCCACCCAATAGATGACGGCCATCAGACCAATCCAAGTAAAAGAGAAACAGTTAATAATTAAATACAGTGGAAGCTCGGTTCATGATTTTAATTCATTCTTTGTCTCCATTCGTGACCCAAAATATTTTCCCATTGAAATTAATGTCAATCCAGTTAATGATTCTCCAGCTCCAGAAACCCTTGTTTAGAAAAAACCTTTTACGGTTCATGTGTGGCAAAAATACAGAAAGGAATTAAAGATAACCTTAAATATAGAAAAGCACAGTCCTGTTATACATTAATACTAAAATAAACCATAATATCTGTACACTTTACCTTTGTTGTTGGAAGTGTGCGGCGCAGGTGGAGGAGGAAGACTACTCCTTTGACTATGCTTAGGCTTCTTAGCCCCACTAAATGTTGCTATTTTTACTTTATTTGGAGCCAAAATGAGGGCAAATTGAACAAAAAAGCACCAGAAGCATGGCACGGTGATGTAGAGGGTTGAGCTGTCACTTTCAGTTCTTCACGCTGTCGTCTCTCCAACGTCTCACCATCGATTCATTGACGCCAAGCTTACGCGCGGCAGCTCTATTTCCGCTTCAATAGCCAGATCGATCGTCTTTAACTTGAAAGCTGCATCATGTGCATTTCTTTGTGTGTTTTCCATGATGAGAGTGTGTGAATGGAACGCAAAACGACTGATCTGAAGAATTTAGTTTGATGTAATTTAAATAGTTTAATTTGTCGCTTTTGACCTATTTGATAATTTAATTGGTCTGATGTGAAGAGTCTAAATGTAATGGTGGCATTTTAGCCTGTAAAAAACCTATAAATTAGCCGCATTGTTGTATAAGCCGCAGGGATCAAAGCGTGTGAAATAAATAGCGGTTTTTATTCTAGAAATTACGGTAAGTGACACAGAAAAAAAACACGAGCAAAGCGAACCAAACTAAACTAAACTATACTGGAGTGCAGGGAGGAACCAGCCATTCAGGAGGTAGAGAGAGCCGGCTGTCACGGAAAGGTCACACCTTTATAGATGAGGCCACAGGTGGGGTGAATCTCCTCGACGAGGTGGGAGGGAGCCAGAGAAGGAGAACGTGGCTTAACTGTAAAGGAACACATCATGAGTGCATGGCCACAAACACCCGCACACAAGCTTATATAGATGAACTATGGCTGAAAATACTGGATTTCCATTTAAATAGTTTTCTATGTAATATGCAACAGTTTTATTATTAATTTCCATCAGAAGGACGAGACAATTGATGCTATAAAGTTGCTCTTGCAGCCATTAGTCCACAAGCTCCGGAATGCGTTCTGGGGCGTTCAGGTTCAAGGCCCTTGTCGCACTTTCTGCCGTACTTTAGAGCACATTACAAGCTGAAGCATAAGAAGAGCATTGGGTTTGCTGACCTACAGGGATAGTCTTCAGTAAAGCTGATAATGCATAATGCAATTCCATCCACCGACTCTCTGCTTACTGTGAAGAGATTTGTTTCTTCCTTTAATTCTTAACTGCTAATATGCTTGAATTTAATAATTATCATCAACATTCTGGCCAATCTAAGAATTCTGTATCTTCTCCATCAACAAACAGTCAATCCGCAATAGACAATGCATGCATACATATTTCCTTTGCTGGCAATTTCTTACCCAGGTCCATAACTATAGTAATTCATCACTAATATGCAAAAGAAAGACATAGAAATGTTTTGTTTTTTCTTTGTTAAGCAGCATTAAGGTCTGCTGCTTTAGTGCTGTGTGCTTAAAATTGTCAATTTTACTGCCTCCAGTGTGTCAAACCTGCTGTGCAGCACAAAATTAGGATATTTGTTATGCCTGCTGGCAAGAAAGAAGCTTCATTCATTCTGTTTTATGTTACTAGAAGGTTAAAACATCCATTTACTCATCTCAGCGTGCTCTGCACATTTTACCTTAAGTGTTCCACCCTCTTCAGACTATTCCCTAAAGAAATTCAGATAATCTCCTTTGGTCAGAGCATATAATTAGAGGAAAACTCCATTGCCCAGCGTGGACGTGGACTGAATAGAATATGTCATTTGCTGTTGTAACACATGCATTTTGACAACACTTTGTGCCAAGTTGGCTGCAAACCACATGCATTAGTGGAGTCAATTTCCCCCACCATATTCCTCACAAGATAAATGAGTATCACCAAACATCTTTCGATTCAGTCAAAGTGATAATGATCATGTCAGGTACTAAAAAAGAAGAAAATGGTCTGTGCTGCTTGGTGGAATATTGTTTGATTACGATGATAGCCTCTGCGATTTGGATCGGTAACTCAGTTCCTACCTAGTATAATTCTGTAGGTGTATCGTCAGCCCTGCTTAACAGGCTTTTCCTTTGATTAAGTTAATACTGTGGGGCTAAAATCACCAATGCATTTGTTTCAATCAGCAGAGACAAATGAACGAGGTAAAGCTAATTGTTTATTGCAGCAGATAATATGTGATAATTCGTTTGCCAGAAAGTCTCTGATGCTTAGACTATACAGGGAGTTTTTAGCCCCAGTCAGGCAGCTTTTTCATTCTGGGTGCCTTTATTCCACTCTATGTTCTGTTTGAATCAGTAAAGGCATAGAAGGATGTCAGCGTATTCCAATTTTGTTTTGTATAACATAAAAAAAAAGATGTTAAATACATAAAGAATTATCATAATTAAAAAAAGACATAAGTAAAAGGAGAGGCTGAGAATGAAGGTGCATTATTGTGCTGTTGGCCAGATGTGACCTGCTGATATGAACATCTGGCATCTCAATTGACAATCCCAGACAATGGCAACAGGAAATTAAGACTGATCATGCGTGAGGTGTGAATGACAGGATGGTATGAGATAGACGATAGCGTCCCTTCTTGTCCACTATAGCGTAGGTGTACAAAGGAATGGACCTCTCCAAGCACATTTGCTGGAACTGGATTTGTCTCTTTTAATTATCACGTAGTGTTACACTATTGATAATGCCGTAATTAATATATTAAAAATCAATTTATTTTGCCATATTGTTGGTGGTTAATCATCTTAATGAGCACTTAATGTCACTCAGTATCATGATTCGACAGGGTCTGTGCAAAGGTTATATTTAGTCATTTTTCTCTGGAGTAAATTAAGTTTTAAATTTATTCATCCTTTTAATTATTATAGTGGTTGAACTTAAGAGGTCGCACAGCAAGGAAACATTCACAATAGATACTACTAAAAGGAAAGAAAATGTAGATGATAAAAACATTTATAAAGGATAGATATAGCATAAAATAATAATTGAGAACACGTTGAAGCTGCAAGGATTTGACGCCACACTACGATTCTACCACAAACATAAGACGCAAACTGTTACACGCTGGTACTATATGCCATGTTTCTGGGGTGCTGCATGTGATCTGTAGCTCTGAACCATCTGTGAACCCCACAAAAGACATTTAAAGGAGATTGTGTTCCCAGTTTTGGATTTATTATTAAAGATTATAGGCTATAAGTGTAAATGCGTTGGCACCCTTGAGCGAAAAGTGAGGCAACAACGTTGGCAGTTATTTTACACGTTAGAATAATCCTAGATTAACGTTACAGCTGGTAAGAAAAAAATGTCAAAATAACAATTCAATGTTTTGTTGTTTTTTTTGATGAAGGGTGCACAGTAACTGTCAGTGATTTTGAAATATGGCAAACCCGACACAGTGGCCGTGTAATAGTTCATACAGTGATGCCTTAGGCTTATACCTCAAATTAAATTGCAATGCTCTTATCCTCTTTAAGTAATGATCATAATACATGACTACCGATAAAGGCTGCAGCCGATATTGTTTTGTCAGTATACTGTAAAAGTACTAATAGACGTGCAATGCGCAAACGCACGATCGATTAGCTGGGCTTCTATTAGGGTACAGAAATAGAGGATCAGAGGATGCCACGTTTATCAGAAGGTTTGGAAGGTGGAAATTGGGGAATAAAGCACATCGTTCATCATAGCGATCACAAGACTAACTAGAAACATATTTCAGTCACCGGTTCCATTAGTATCAAGCCAAACAAACAAAACAAACAATAATGCACCTATAAATGCAATCATTTTATTTGTTTGAGTTTTATTTAGGGTAATTACATGGATGGGAACCCGTGATCCCCATTGGCCGGTTACCTAAACCCTACTTTGTTGTCATATTCTACTGCTCTATTCGCACTCTGGAGCAGCAGCACAGAAAAAAAAAAAACATTTTTATGCCAAATGACATTTTTTCTTATATATATATAAATACAGCCTCACCTGGCCATTTACATGGGGCAGTCCCAAAAAAAAAAACAACAAACACAAAACTATCCATTGACGTCAGATTGTGTAGAGAAAAACACGATGAAGAGGTCATGGCCTCTCATTGGTCAAGAGCAATTCAGGTTTGGGAAATGCAAATGTGACACCCTGGGGGCATCTGAATATGGATGAGTTTATATAATGAGTACAAATTAATAAGCTACAAATATTACATTGTGAAAGTATAGGCACTGAACCAGTATTTACTGATGACTATTGTTTCCTGTGATGCTGCATATTTGTATGACTTTCATAGTCATAGACTTAAACTTCTTACTTATGTGAAAGTGCTACTTCACTTTGTGGATTATTGTACTCTTAACATAACGCTCTAATTTTAAAGCATCTGTGCTTCACCATGGTATTGTTTCTGATGTTTTATTACAGTAAGTATTTATACACCCCAGAATATATTCGGTCTGCATTGAACTGCGTTCACTGGTCTCTGTTAATTTCCATAATAATAGCAACACACTATTCATCTTTATTCTTACCACCATGATAAAAGCTACAAGCTTTGGTATTTATCTCTAAATCAACAGGGTATCCATTAAATTCAGTCAAGGGGGCCATTTTTTAAATCACACCTTGTAGGGACAATAAAGTTTATGTTATATTTTACAAGGAGCAAACCTGTCAGATTTTCTAATCCACTTAGAGTAGAGGCGCTTTCATTAATAACTTTTCCAAAGATAAAGGGTAAATAAAGAAGAAGAACGTTCCCTTTATTAATCCCTTGTGGGAAATTCTTTTTTCACTCTGCATACAATTTTTGACACACAATTTTTTATTTTATTTTATTGGAGAGATGGTCGAGTTGAGGGCAAGCCCTGCCGTAGCGCCTAGGGAGCAACTTCTGGGGTGTGGTGCCTTGCTCAAGGGCACCTATGCAGTGCTAACGAGGCAAACCGGCACCTCTCCAAGCAACAGTCCACGCTTCTCGGTCCATGCTGGTCTCGAACCGGCCACCTTCTGGTTCCTAAGCCAAGACCTTGTACTTCTTGTTACTTCTATTAAAAAAAGAAACATTATACCACCTATAGCTCAGTCTTGTCCCTATGCTTATTATGCAGATTCATAAGTACATGGGATGTGCACATATGTTTCTTTGCAAGCTGAAGCATTTGCGATTCAGTCTTTGTCTAGACTGGTGTCACCCCATGCACATTTGCATCTAATTATGTCTCTCCAGTGACATGCTGTCTGAATGCACTGTAAAGAAAACTCTTATCAATAAGACTCAATTCACACGATGTTTAATTCATTTCATTCATTTGTTCAGCCTGGCTTAACCAAGCTGTGTTGTAGTCGTGGTCGCTAGTGTGTTAATATCTAGTACGGCTCCAGTGATCTCATCTGCACTTGTTGCCATTTTTATGCACCGTTTCTCATCAATATAGCAAGGTAGCTGCGGAGTTATACGACTCCCCGTTTCCCAGTTGGCTGCATCTCCAAATCGTCAAAATAGCTCTCCATGGGAACGGCACTGGGACTATTTGACTTGCTGAACAGATGTGGGGAGTGATTTTAAGGGCTTTATTCATGATCAGAGAGCTGTCACAGCCATAGTCACCAAAATACAGGCATATTTGGGATGTCCCTGAATTGCATAATGAGTACATCATACAGCGGAACTGGCTTAATGTTTTTAATAGATATTAAAATATGAGAAAATGTAATTAGGTAAATGTGCCTTCTTTAAGGCAAGAGGTGAGACAGGCTCTGGGTGGGCAAGAGAGGCTTTCAACACATCAACCTTTCTCCTCATCATCATGTCCACCAGCTATCTAGCTTTTCCCCTCATCGTCCCAACATTCAGATGTTCCTACTCTCAATCCTAAATTGAATGGTACAAAAAGTTAAAAGTCATGTAGACCACCATTTCAGTCAGCTTCATCAGCAGAGTAAGTTGGATGTGTACTTGGACAGTGACAACGTTTTTGTCCTAAGTTTTCTTAATTAGAAATCTTTGACTTTTTGAAAACGTTGGTGGTCTATGTGCAGACTTATCCACGACTTACTCTCAACCTGCTCCCCAAGTACCAAAAGGCCTGCCCATCTTTAGCAATCAGACAAATGCAAAGCAATTTCACAACATTGCACAATGTGTGATTGCACTGTGTGTAATTTTATGTGATACTTATGCTTCTTCTTCTTTTCCAACACTGATACTGTGCAAACTCATGTCTCTGACCACAGGCTAACTTCATCAACCTGCTTCCCTGCTGTGTACTCCTGTTAGCTACTGTACACTGACTTAGCATTTAAAAGAAAATGCATAACGCATTCCCAGTTTGTTGCTCATGGCAATGGTCTGATTGCAGGCTTAAATAAACATGTGGCTGAGGCCGTAATCCTGGCTGAAAAGGAACGCCATGCACATCCCAACCACCCCAGCAAAAAACAATGAATAACTTAAATTAAAACTGGGAGTGGTGTACTTCAATGTGAGAGGTCAAGAGGTTCTAGTTCTACAAGCTGTAGATATCCATCTTCCATCTCTGCATGATAATCACTTTTATGTCGTTCAGATGGGTACTTGAGGACTGTGATAGTGATCACTGCACACAATCAAAATTGTGCATGGCATCGGTCATCTATGAAGCTTTAAATAAACGGTTTCATGCAGTATTTACACTGACTTCATATCTGGCTATTTCATCATCCAAGTCGTTCTGATCATTTATATTTGAGCATGTCTGCCACTTGCCTTTGAAATCCTGTTGCATCTCACATGCAATACAATTTTTTAAAAAAATCAACAACTATTGTTTAGCTAGTAGAGAAGAAGGAAAATATCAATCCAACCTAGTTTCTATATGTGAGGTGGTATCTAAGTGCTATTTAATAATAAAAGGAGTTCCACTTGCTTGAAAAAGACAAGTACTTAGATGAAGCGTTATTATGAATCTGAGAATAACCTCTTAAATAATGCTTAAAGGATGGGAAAAAATACATGGAAAGCAAGAAGATCCAGTGTTTTGAATCACTATTGTTATTGGCACACTTTTAAATGCATGGCCCCACGAAAGGCTTATTTATAATTATTCATGGTAGCTACTGTAGATGCATACTGTAGCTCTCTACACCAAGATGCTTTTACGCTTATGTGGGCCAGACATAAATAAGCCATAGGAATGCATAAAGGAGTCCAATTAAAGGCCCTAATATTCGTAAGCAGCAGTAAAAACGGTGGGGTTAATAATGGCTATCTCATCATCAAACCTAATTACCAGCCTGCAGCTGCAGCTACTGATACCTGTTAATACGGTATTGTGTTGAAAGAACTGTGATCCTATCAACTGCATTGTCTTTTACCAGAGGTAATTAAGATATTGGCAAAAAAATTGCTAAAAATTGTTCCACTCAATTATATTGAAAAATATATTGTCAGGTGGGGATGAGAAGGTTGAATAAATTAAAACATATTAAATCAAAATTCTTAAACTATGTCCATAATCACTTATTGATCACTTATTCTCCAACAACAGTGGGACTTATTATTTATTTACTTATTCATATGAACGCAGTACAAATACATGTTTCCTGTTCTGCATATTATATGTCTTTTAAATCCCCATTTATATTAACATTAATGCACTCATTAAGGCCCTGCTCTGTCGCACTGCTTTTGTAAGCTTTGAACAGCTCACCTTATTTGATGAAGCTGTCGGATCATTTTGGACACAAGGGCCCACATGAACTCCTCATTTAGAAGTTCCACTTTGCTTGGTAAATAAATTATAGTATTCTCCACCCCATCTTCATCTATCCCAGTTCAGCTTATAAATTATTCTTGTTGTGTGTGTGTGTGTGTGAGAGAGTTTAATGGCTCTGAGTTTTTTCACTCCAGTCTGTTCATGGGAATACAAGCAAAGGAGTAATATATTTCAGTCATTTGTATCTAGTCATGAATCATCACGGAGCTGAGAGATTAATTTGTACGCCCACGGAACCAACTATGGTCATAGCAGCTTTGAAAAAAATATGCAAACCCTTTGCAAAACCTTATACGTTCATGCTGATGAATAAATGAATGACAGAATGGCTGATGAAGAAAGGATAAAGTAAAGGCTTAATAAGAAGCACTAGAACCTTGAGAGACTCATCTCCAAGCTGTTCCATTGTAGGATTCTTCAGTAGTTGAGTTTTGGTGTTGGTCCTCTTTCTGTTGAAGGGCTAGAGGGATTCTCGATCCTCCTTACATCCAACATAGAGGAGGCAGAATTCAAGGTTGATGTTCCTGGTTTTTCCCAGATGTAGAATTTAGCAAAGTCTTTTTTATATATAAATTAAGCCACATTGCGCATATTGTCACGAGCAGTTTTGCACGACGCAGGTCGTGCTGGAGCCTATCCCAGCAGTCAATGGATGAGAGTGCACCCTGGACAAGTCGCCAGTTCATGGCAGGGTCACACACAGACAGACCTGTCTCATATAAAGGTGTGTCTCAATTATAGGCATGTTGACTTCCATGTCTGAAGGAAACAAAAACTCTGGCTTTAAATGTCAGTTTTGTGGTAGGTAACATTTGACCAGCATTATAACAGAGAGAGAGAGAGAGCGAGAGAGCCTTGTGGTGCTGTGCTCCTTTTGGAAAGATAAATGTGTCCTTCTAAACGGTGAAACTTAATTTTTTGTCTTTTCTTTGAGGCACAAATAAGTGGAGAAAGATGATATTTTGTACGGCAACGGTTTCCATTTCGACACAGCCCATCATGTTCAGCTGCTTGGCAGCAATGCCACTAAAGGCGAGCTGCCTTAATGTTTCCATTAACATACAGCGCATCAAATAACATTTTATTACTGTGATGATGATGATGATGATGATTCAGACCATTTGTGGGGAGACTTCGTACTATCCAAACAGCACCCGATGTTCATCAGCGTTTCTGTATCACATACATAATGGTCTCATGTCGTTATGTTTCTTTTGTCACCGAGAAAACGGGTCTGAAGATTTAATCCATCTGAACTGTGTCTCTCTCTGTTTTATTTTTGATTTTTTTTTGTCGCACTTCGGGCACATTTATTGTGTCATTACCGAGTTTCGCCCACCCCCGCCTCCATCATCGCCCAAGGACATCTTCCAGATTCCTCTTCTGATCTGTACCTGTCTGGAGTAGAGTCTCATGTAACATGTCTAACACTGATTATATGCTGGTAATTCCACCACAGAAACTATCCTTGCATGCATGCTGACCACGTCTGGAGTAAGGATCATTAAGTTCCCGGATAGGGAAGTATTTAGTCCTTTCCAAGATGTAAACAAGGAGACCGGACCCTACTCTTGGCTGTGCAGTGAGAATGTCTTTCCAGTAGGCATGCCAGCTTTAGTACAGTGTATTCGCCGAGTTACGATGAACAGATTGATAAAATCCTCATCAGTAGCTACAATCTGTAGTTCTTTATTTATACCCGAGCATCACTGAAGGACACATACAGGACTTTGTGTTGATTGCAGCTCGATTATTTGCACGTCACAGAGCTGCGGGACATATTTCGGAGGGGCAGTATCATCCCCAGTCAGCCCTAATCACATCTGGCTGTAAGAATGAAAGAAATTATCAATTACAAAGTGAACGTGAATCCGTAGACATTCCCATTATTCAATTTAACTGGATTATCATCATCTCCTTTAGCTCCATGAAATTGCTTCAGCTGCCCAGGCTCTCATACATATTTGCTCACAGACACTTACGTGCCCTTCAGTGAGCAATCGAGGAGAGAGGAGAGGGAAACCATTATCCCCATCCCTCCTTTGTTGTATGACTCTAATCTTTCTCTACCTCCCACCTGTTTCACTTGCATCTGTGTCTCCCACGAGCATTTCCTTCCCTCTTTCCATTTGCCCTCACTTCTATTTATTTTCCCGCGTCTGTGTTTCTATCGTGCTCTCAGCTCTTCGCTGTCCCGCCCAAGCTGTCTTGTATTCTCCTCACCCATCTCATCCCACCTCTCGCTCTTTGCCGTCACGGTGTCTGTTCCCTTTCCCTTCATCCGTCCTTCCACATCCAATCTCTGAAATGAATCTGATTAATGGGCCTAGCCTTTTGACAACTAAGCGGAGCAAGAGTTGCAAAGCTATATTTGTGTTGGCCTGCAACAGAATCATGCAGAAATGTATGTATGTGCAGTTTTGGAAAAAAGAATGCTCTTCCTTTCATGGAGATTCACAGGAATATTCAAACATATGTCAGTAACCAGGTTAATCCAGCATTGCTTATAGTTTTTGGTTGAATGACAATGCTGCCATTATCCCAGAGGAAGTGATTGATTTGTATCCAGTCACTCGATTGGGTCTCCTTTCCATAGCACTTCATTAATCAGCAGCTGGAGACAACTAAAGAAAAGGGCGGGACATCCCAGAACTGTTAGACGAGAGAAGACTAGAGGGGCAAATTATTTCATAAGATCATCTGATGAGATACTAAAATAGAATAGAACACAACAGAACAGAATAGAATAGAATAGAACAGACCATATCAGCAGCTCCCTTCGATAGCTCAGCTGGTAGAGCGGAGGACTGTAGAGGGAAGAGGCAGAGATCCTTAGGTTGCTGGTTCAAATCCGGCTCGAAGGAGAGCCTTTAACTTTTTTGTGGCCGATGACCCACAAAACCCTCATCCACTCATCAGAAGGTCTTGGTTCTAATCTGCATGCAGGTGTGTCTTTGAGCAAGATACTTAACCCTAACTTGTCCCCGAGCCGCTTCAAGGGCTGCCCGCTCCTCCTCAGGAATTAGTTAAATGCAGAGAACTAATTTCACAATGTTGTACTATTTTTAATTGTATGTGAAAATAAAGCTTCTTCTTCTTCTAGAATGAAGAGTCTCATGACGTTTACAGGCTCCATGACCCGAGTACCGAGCAGAGAAATGATCTATTCTGTCTTTCTCCAATATCATCATATATTTGATAACAATGTTGATATTTTTTATGCAATTGAGGTGGAAATGAAAGCTTCAAGTAAAAGCTGACATCTAGGATGGATAAGAAAAAAAAAGGTCAAGAAGAGAAATCTCATTCATCTCTTCATTATCCAGGGCCAGGTTGCCATAGCAGCAGGGCATAAATAGCCCTGCAATGTCATCCTGCTCCTCCTCGGGAATCTCAAAATGTTCTCAAGCAAGATGACATTCGGACATGCCAAGAAAATCACAAGAAACTCTCTTGGTGCTCATCTGTTTTTTGTTTCTTTGTTTCTTTTATCTCCTTTTGGTCAGAAGGAGGAGTAGCAACATTTATTATTCGTGAAGTCTGAGCTCATTATTCTCCCGTGTATTTTTATATAAGAGTAATCCTCGTTACTGTATATAGAAACTAATTTTGGTCATTTACACTTGTGATTTCATTCACCAGTCTCTCTCCAAAGCTCATCGCCATTAGTGAAGTTTTGGTAAAAGTTAATTACGATGCACAATTAATCTAAAACATTCAAGATTCAAGATTCTTTATTGTCATTATGCTAAAATAACAAAATCGTGTGAAGGCCGACGGCTAAAGGCACACATAGGATCATAAATAAAAAACAAAATCTCTCTTAAAACAACGATATATATATATACACATCAGAGAGAATAAAACATGGTTGGTAGTCTGGATAGTTTGATGAACCACAGCAACTTAACTCGGTCGGCCCCTAAGTAGAACAATGACACGCATTCAGTGTCTGGCAGTGCTCAATTCAATTCAATTGATATTTATTTCTACAACACCAGATCATAACAGAAAGTTATCTCAAGGCACTTTACAGGTGTAACAGGGAAAGACCTGCAGGGAAAGACAGACCCCAACTTGACCCACAAGAGCAAGAACTTTGGAGATGGAGGCAGGAAAAAACTTCCCTTTAACAGGCAGAAACCTTGGACAGAACCTAAGACTCATCTGTCTGGATCGGTTGGGTTGAGAAAGAGAGAGATAGAGAGAGAGAACAGGAGCAGAGAGAAACTTAATGTATTTACTCTACATCCAGTGATTTACAACATATAAGATGCTGAGGAAAACACTAATGAAAGAGCTGCTATATAAAACTATAAATGCTAATGCTAGCAAAACGGACACCCGGTTTGACAGCCACAGGTGCAGGTTCCGCAGCCCCACGGACAGAAGGACCTGCAGACTGAGACACAAAGAGGGACAGACAGAGGGAGGGAGAGAGCACACAATTATTTAAATCAGTTCTTTGATTGGACAATGATTAACACTAATATTTTCCATCATATAATGCTTTGATTTCCCACAATAATGGCTTTAATTAAATGTTTGAAAGCAGCAGACGTTTCTTTTAAGGAAATTGAAAATGGAAAATGATTCAACCCCTTTCACTTTGGCGAACCTCCCTTCCGTTATGTGATGTCACCATCAGAGGCAAACGAATTAATTTGGTGGTCTATTGTTGGGAATGACAATAATGGATCAGAGAGAACAATCACAGATAGCAAAGAAGATATGAGGAGACACGCACTAAGCATTATTTCAGTCTGACAAGACATCAAACAATGCAGACCCCATCAAATTAAACTGTCCTTCCAATCTGTGTTCCTGGGCAACCGACAAGATGGCATGGAAAATTAATCTGAGACCAAAATAGAGCAATAATAGAAAACATGTGCCATGCTTCATGAACGCTGCAGAACCATGGACAGTATGTCACGTCAACCTTTATGTTTTCTAAATAGATTGAGGGGAAATCCATCAAGGACCGGTCACGTTTATCATTACATGTCAAGAAAGACGCCAAGACATTTCCGATAACTTACTTTAACGTTGAGCCACAAAACAATCAGCTGGTTTACAACTGGGGTTGACGTTGGAATCCTACATTTTGATATCACGGCAAAAGACATGAAGCTCTTGGAACAAACCACGTCATTTGATAAAATCATATTTGACTTTTTGAAGTCAAATGCAGTTGAAAGAGAAATGATTTGTAAAACTCACATTACATTGAAAATATTGCAACAACATTATATTGTGTTTGTTTATTTATTTATGGGTGCCACTCTGAAGATACAGCTGTGATTGACCGCCCTCTAAAAATCACCTCCATTTGTTAGCAAAGATAAAGCTGATTTAATCTCCTTAATATTTCCATGTTTTCTCAGAAGCTTTTTCCTAATTGTTCAATCAGCGGGGATTTCCTTACTTCTGTCCTCCTTCAGCTTCATTTCACAGACGAGTTGATTCGTAAGTCAATAGGGCATGCAATAGATCAAGCTGATTTCACCATCTCCGCTCCGACCATGAGGCAAACTACTTCAATCTAACAGTCTGTTCTGCTTAAAACTGTAATGTTGAGGCCATTAAATCAATCATTATATTTATTTATTTGAAAGGATAAAACCCCTTCTTGTTTTCAAGAGGGCCCTTAAAAATTTATTTTCCCTACATTTGAATAGCGGTTCAGATACTTACCAAAAACATCCGTAGCTGTCACTTCTAGCCTGTTGTAAATATAACTACTCACTTGAGCTGGAAGCAGAAATCTGTTCAAATTTTGAGACTGATGTTCCAATTTGGAGGTGACTTGACTTTTTATATTTTTATCTCTCTCAGGAGAGACAGGTGAAGGCAGTAAAGATAATTGTTTATCCAAGCAGATGACATGTGATAATTAGACTGTCAGATAGTCTCGGTGTTCAGGCCCTTCGGAGAGATTGAGATCGAAGAGCACCTGCCCAGATAAATCCCCCACAGAGTCCGGATGATGAGCCCACTTATTTTGAAAACCCTTTTTTGATTAGACAGAACAAGGACTCAACTTGCATGGAGTTGCTTTGCCCTTTTCATTTTGTAAAGATTTAAACCTCAGGTTGCACTCATTTTAAATCGGTACTTCACATCATGCCATAAATTAGAGATATTTTTTTAATGTTTAAATTAAACAAACTTTTGTGCTGCAGAAGTCTGTGTAGCTCTCACAACAGACATCTTTGAAACAGGTGCTGGGAAAAAGGGCCTGGGAATGCTGAGGCTAAGGATGAGCATTGATAAGATATCTATAACTCCAGTTTTGATTCCGTATAATGAACCGGTTCGTTACAGATTCTCTTATTGATCCTTATTTGGAAAAAAGCAGAACAAACAGGTCTCAGTGCCTCGGTGAACGGAGAAGCCAGCAGTGGATTGGAGCGAATGCTGTCAGCGTCTGAGCCAATCAGACTCTGTCTCTCGTTGACGTCATCTAAATATAATGCAACAGTTACTAATCGCAGGTTTTCCAATCAGACAAAAGGCGCGACCATGCTAGACAGTGTTTTTATTTTTAAATCTAAATATCATAGACAGATTTATGTTTCAACGTCTGTTTTTCTCATGAAAAGATAACCATCATCCTGCAGAAGATACTAGATTTCATAAGGATGGAAGGTACTGTGTGCTTGCATGTAGTCTCACTTCGCACATCACACACCCCTCCAGATGTAATAATAATAAAAAAAAAAAAGCCTAACCTTCCGGTAACAAACATTCATCATAACTTCCTCAGTGAAGAGGCAGCAAATTAAAATCACAATTTGCAGTGCTACGTGTTGATCAGTTGCCATTTAGGGGATCTCTTCAAATTAAAATGACTTTGCAGTAGAAACAACAAAGGAGCTTTGCAAACAACTCCTCTCCGTTTTGTAGAAACATTGCACACCAGAGCATTTTCCTGTCAGACGGCAAAGCAACACAGTCAGCCTGCGTCTTATTATAGTCTTCCCTCTAATTCTGCGTTACACTGGAGTGTTGATGAACTCTGTGGCATCCGTACTTCCTGCCGGATCACAATGAACATGGTATCTATCTTGATATATATGAATATTTAGGATGATCTCTAACTAATGAGTCTGGTAACAGCTGCCAAAATGTTTTTTTGAATAACAAATTTGATGGACCAGCTACTCCAGCACCAGTCTAACATCTCTGAATATCCCTGTCCTTTGCATCGTCCTCCCTTACTTTGTCCATCTATCTTCTTCTTGGTCGACCTCTAGCTCTGTTCCCTGGCAGTTCCATCCTCAGCATCTTTCTACCGATATAAAAACTATTCATTTTTGAAAAAGCTTTTGTTGCACACCAACCCATTCCCATTTTACTGATGATTGTGTATGTTTATTTGCATATTTATATGTTTTGCTTTTTAGAGAGAAATATTACTTCAAACTCAACGGCTGTACTATTTTCCTAAAGCCACTCCATCTGTTACTGTTACGACTGTCATCTATCGCAGATGATTAGTACAAAAACCATGCTCTGTCTGTATCAGCTAGGCATCAGCTATCATGAATTAAAATAGCAGACCCAAAAAGGCAACACAATCAAATCACCGTGTCTAGAAGCAGAACCTTAAACTCAACAAAAGGCAACACAACACCCGCAGTCTTTACATCAAGATGTGTTCGGGGAACTCACGCATCATGTGCACCAATACCAGAATCAGTGGGGATGAAGCTGAAGAGAGTTTGTGTGTCAATTATTTCATTGGTAAAATGTCGCGATCCCTCGACTCCCGTGAGGCCGAGACGGCGATCAATTAGTAGCTTCTGAGTTTATTCAGTCCAAATTATAATATATATATTTTTTAAGTTAACTGCAGGACAGTTTTTGGGAGCAAAGGCTGTCTTTTTCAGCGCAAGGAGAACTACTTCAATGGCTAATATGGGAGAGACTCCTTCTCTGTCAAGTGAGCACCTCCTCAATTAGAGCTAAGCTAAAACATCAATAGGACCAGAGGGGAGGATCAGACTGCTCTTCTCTTTTCCCTCTGCTTGTGTGGGATCATCCTACGGTGGCGAACTTCTGCACGAAGCCCCATTTCCCACAGCAGATAACAGCAATAGTAGTCGAGGCTGTTCGCTGGTCTTAGAGGCATCTGCAAGGACACTCCAAGGGCTGCTACGTGGCTGCAGTTATCTACAAGGATTAAAACTGTAGTTTTCCTCTCCCTCATACGCTTAGCATATTCTCAAACTATTTGAGATACACCAAAGATGATAATTAAGGCACATTTCCTGGACGAAACTGGCTTCTCCTTTAAATAAAATGAGTGTATATGTCAAGATAAATTATGAAAATAACATGTTTGTTCTGAGTGTAACATCACACCATTGGACCATGAACACAGAATTTAAATGAAGATTCTTGCACACACTTGTGATACGCAAAGGATTAAATTAAGCCTTTTGATTGCATTTCCATTTGGAATTGAAAATGATCTATTTAAAAAAGAGAAAAAAAACACTTCTTTAAATTTTGGGCTTAAACATTCTGTTGTTATCTGGGCATGAGGATATCAAGGGGGATAGTTAATTATAATTTTGCAGCCACTTGGATCTAGAGTGAATCAACTCACTCACTGTTGGAAGGACGGCCATGAAATACGGTTCTGACATCTTCTGGTATCCGGGGAATGTATCTTTGTGACTTATTATCATGTTTGTGCTTTTCAGTGAGCCGTAACAACTATAAGATGGATCACAATGAAATGTGTTGCACATGTTCTTGCAGCCCGTAGGATGAATTGCAATCACATTGCCAATCCTTTAATTTTTTCCTCCACAGTTGACTCTTATTCTTGTTAAGAAAAAACATTTATCCGATAAAATGCGCGCTCCATCATGTCCTGAGCGGACTGGAGAGTAAACCATCAGTTGTAAAATAAAAATATCCTTCATCCAGGTTTCTTGGATGCATTATGTATCAATTTGTGCCTTCCTACTCCATAAATATCCCGTCCAATCTCATTGTTAAAAACACACCTTATTTAGGAGGTGTGTCATGTATCTCTGGATACACGTTCAATGAGACAAAGGGGGGAGAAGTTCAGCATTATGATAGCACAATTTTAAAATTCCGTACCACACAATGTAACACAAATATGAGGTTGCATGACAGCGGATTTTAAAAGGCCGATATAATAAATGTCAACCAAATAAAATAAAGGCGTTCAAAGAAAAATATTATACTATAATATAAACCGCTGCTCGTAAGAAATACACAAAACATTAAATGAATAAAAACATCAAACTTAAAGTAATAAATGCACGATATAAAGTCTGGAACTGAGCTTTGAGCAAAAACTAGAAAAACACTCGGTGAGCGCAAATCTCTGCCAAGGAACAATAAATAAGTGAATAAATTAATACATATATAAATAGCCCGGTCGTGTATTTAAAAATTCCAGATCATCATCAAAATGTTCTAAATTGTTCTTGGTACCTTTAAACACCAACCATGATAAGTACAATCCATAAAATGGAGTTTTCAATGTACAAATGTTATATATTTTCCTGACCTCATTCTGGATCAGATCCAGAGACCTTTGTCATGATAGTTCATATCGAACCCCTTCATGACTGTGATTTATGGTGAGTGAATTGAATGTATATTTTACATATATTTTTATCAAAAAGCCTCTATTATAAGTCAATAAGTCAATTGAAAAATCCAGATTTTTTTTTTTTTTATTGGACGGGTATCTGGATGAATGTAATGGGTTAGATGGGTAGGTAATGGGTAGGTAAGTTAGACCAAGACCCATTTTTTTCTCATCAAGATCCATCCAGCAGATTTTACATATTCCTCTTAAAAGACAGACAACCGGCATCAAAAACATAACCTCCTTGGCGGAGGTAAAAATAAACAAGTTACAGATAAAAATACAGCGAATGAACTTTGACTCGAATAACAACTCAAACCAACAGAATGAAGACTTCTCCAAACTTCCCTGGTCTCAATGTGACCTTTCAAGTTAAATAAAGATCTGTCATTTCATGCCAGACCAAACATCCCCTCAGCATCGTTCTGACTCTGATTCCAACTAAAACTGCTCCCTCTTCCCAGGTTGTCAGACGTTGCGGGCCTGTCAGACTCCGCTCACCTGTCATACAGACAAACAAGATACCATTTAACACATTGTCAACATGAAACTGCACTTTGCTGGAGACATTCTGACAATATTCAGTGGCTTCAAGGCACACAACTCTACAGGGTTGTGAATTGGAGACGAGCTGCAAATTTTGATGACTGATATTGATGTAGATTTGTTTGGAGTGGACAAACGTTAGATTCCTGGTGTATCTCCATCCAGATGCAGCAAGACAGCAACACCCTGGGAATGAGACCAGACTCATTGCCACACATTAACCATGAAAACAAACCTTTAGCAATTGGATTCACATTGATATCATTAGTTTATAAGTTATTCATAAAAAGCACACTTTCAGTAATGGTTGATAGTTCTGGATCTAGATCCAGAACTTTTAAAGATACAACATATCCATTTGTCCACTACTAAAATTGTTTAGTTGTAAAAATGCACCCCGATTTCTCCTGGATCTGTTTCTCACGTATTAAAGATAGAACAAATCTTGATATATACGCAATCCTAGATAGAGGGCCCAACCCTACATGATTTTGTAGGGTTGGGGCCTAAACATTGGTCAATAATCAACCGAGATATTGAGGAACACATTTTGATAAAGAATCTCCATCTATATCAAAATGTTATCATCTTTTCCTGAAAATTTCATCAAGATCGGTCCGTAACATTTTGATATACCTTGGTATCTTAAAATGAAGATATTTTTCTACGATTTGGCCTATCATCCAAACGAAACCGCAGATTTCTCACAAAAAATGATGCATCTGTGTCTGGAGGCGAGTAACTGGGGTTTTAGGGTACGAAATGACACTTGCCCGTGACCTAAATTGCTCTGAAGTTGCATGTGTGACCTGCGTTTACATTCAGAAACAGCATGGATGCCTTCAAAACTGTGTTGTCGTTAACATTTGTCCAGGCGCTTTTTGCTTATTTGTTGATTATATTCCAAAACTACGTTTACCCAAGAACACAACAGCCAACTGCAGATGAGACTAAAACAATTTATTTTATTTACTGCAGAAGATAAATCATAATGTCACAAAGAGGGATGGGGGGGGGGGTTCGGCTGGGCAGTTTGTAGTGACGCTGTTACAGCTTGATTCCCTTCGGTTCCAGCTTGATTGCTTGCTGCCCCCCCTCGACTCCTGCCTGTCTAGTTTTTTTTTTTTCTGGGGTCCAGAGTGGTCATGTTCATGGAGTCTGGGTACAGAGAAATCAAGAAAAAATAGGGCTGGGTCCAAAGAGGATGGTGGTCAGAAGGGCTGGATCTAGGGGGTTGGCGGTCTGTTCCTCTTGTGGAATGGAAACAGGCTAGCCCAGAATGGCTTTCCCCTCTTTGTTTTCTTTTTGGGGAGCTTCTGAAAAAAAAAAAAAAAGGAACATTTTTTTTCACTTCCAAACATTGTTCTGTAGATTGCACAATCACTGTTTTAAACATTGCATTTCCTCTAAACATCCACTCTTCATGTTCAGACTTCAATAACTCATGTTCAGTTATCTGAGCTCCTCTAAAGCAAGCTACATAACTGAAATAAATATGTTGTAAGGTCCTTCACGATGCGCTGGCGACACATCTGAGGTGTACAACCACTGTCACTTGCAGATGACATAATTATGGTGTCCGTCTACAAGAAAATGGATGGCTGTTGGAATGTAAAATATGAGCTGACAGCTTACCCTCGGATGGTGTTGCTCCTCTTGCCGCGCCTCCGTCGGCTCCGCTACCATCACCTCCGATTTAACAGATTGCTCAATTAGTTGATTTCTGTCAAGGATCACCTCGTCTCTCAGCTCCATGGTCAAGTTCTTCAAACTTTCCTCCTGCCTTGAGATAATCCTCCTCAAGCCTTCTTCTTTCTCAGAGAAGTCCACAATCATTTCGTCTCTTTCAAATAGTTCAATTTCAAACCTCTCCTTTTGCTCTGAGAGCTGGCTCCTCAAGAGCTCTTCTTTCTCAGAGAGTTCCTCAATGAGTTTCTCTCTTTCAAAGAGTTCTCTTTGGAACCTCTTCTCCTGCTCTGAGAGCTGCTCCGTCAAACACTCTTCTTTCTCAGAGAAGTCCACAATCATTTCATCTCTTTCAAAGAGTTCAATTTCAAACCTTTCCTTTTGCTCTGAGAGCTGGCTCCTCAAGAGCTCTTCTTTCTCAGAGAGTTCCTCAATGAGTTTCTCTCTTTCAAAGAGTTTACTTGCAAACCTCTTCTTTTGCTCTGAGAGCTGCTCCGTCAAACACTCTTCTTTCTCAGAGAAGTCCACAATCATTTCGTCTCTTTCAAATAGTTCAATTTCAAACCTCTCCCTTTGCTCTGAGAGATGGCTCCTCAAGAGCTCTTCTTTCTCAGAGAGTTCCTCAATGAGTTTCTCTCTTTCAAAGAGTTCTCTTTGGAACCTCTTCTCCTGCTCTGAGAGCTGCTCCGTCAAACACTCTTCTTTCTCAGAGAAGTCCACAATCATTTCGTCTCTTTCAAAGAGTTCAATTTCAAACCTCTCCTTTTGCTCTGAGAGCTGGCTCCTCAAGAGCTCTTCTTTCTCAGAGAGTTCCTCAATGAGTTTCTCTCTTTCAAAAAGTTCTCTTTGGAACCTCTTCTCCTGCTCTGAGAGCTGCTCCGTCAAACACTCTTCTTTCTCAGAGAAGTCCACAATCATTTCGTCTCTTTCAAAGAGTTCAATTTCAAACCTCTCCTTTTGCTCTGAGAGCTGGCTCCTCAAGAGCTCTTCTTTCTCAGAGAGTTCCTCAATGAGTTTCTCTCTTTCAAAGAGTTCTCTTTGGAACCTCTGCTCCTGCTCTGAGAGCTGCTCCGTCAAACACTCTTCTTTCTCAGAGAAGTCCACAATCATTTCGTCTCTTTCAAAGAGTTCAATTTCAAACCTCTCCTTTTGCTCTGAGAGCTGGCACCTCAAGAGCTCTTCTTTCTCAGAGAGTTCCTCAATGAGTTTCTCTCTTTCAAAGAGTTCTCTTTGGAACCTCTGCTCCTGCTCTGAGAGCTGCTCCGTCAAACACTCTTCTTTCTCAGAGAAGTCCACAATCATTTCGTCTCTTTCAAATAGTTCAATTTCAAACCTCTCTATTTGCTCTGAGAGCTGGCTCCTCAAGAGCTCTTCTTTCTCAGAGAGTTCCTCAATGAGTTTCTCTCTTTCAAAGAGTTCTCTTTGGAACCTCTGCTCCTGCTCTGAGAGCTGCTCCGTCAAACACTCTTCTTTCTCAGAGAAGTCCACAATCATTTCGTCTCTTTCAAAGAGTTCAATTTCAAACCTCTCCTTTTGCTCTGAGAGCTGGCTCCTCAAGAGCTCTTCTTTCTCAGAGAGTTCCTCAATGAGTTTCTCTCTTTCAAAGAGTTCTCTTTGGAACCTCTGCTCCTGCTCTGAGAGCTGCTCCGTCAAACACTCTTCTTTCTCAGAGAAGTCCACAATCATTTCGTCTCTTTCAAAGAGTTCAATTTCAAACCTCTCCTTTTGCTCTGAGAGCTGGCTCCTCAAGAGCTCTTCTTTCTCAGAGAGTTCCTCAATGAGTTTCTCTCTTTCAAAGAGTTCTCTTTGGAACCTCTGCTCCTGCTCTGAGAGCTGCTCCGTCAAACACTCTTCTTTCTCAGAGAAGTCCACAATCATTTCGTCTCTTTCAAAGAGTTCACTTTCAAACCTCTCTATTTGCTCTGAGAGCTGGCTCCTCAAGAGCTCTTCTTTCTCAGAGAGTTCCTCAATGAGTTTCTCTCTTTCAAAGAGTTTACTTGCAAACCTCTTCTTTTGCTCTGAGAGCTGCTCCGTCAAACACTCTTCTTTCTCAGAGAAGTCCACAATCATTTCGTCTCTTTCAAAGAGTTCACTTTCAAACCTCTCTATTTGCTCTGAGAGCTGGCTCCTCAAGAGCTCTTCTTTCTCAGAGAGTTCCTCAATGAGTTTCTCTCTTTCAAAGAGTTTACTTGCAAACCTCTTCTTTTGCTCTGAGAGCTGCTCCGTCAAACACTCTTCTTTCTCAGAGAAGTCCACAATCATTTCGTCTCTTTCAAAGAGTTCACTTTCAAACCTCTCTATTTGCTCTGAGAGCTGGCTCCTCAAGAGCTCTTCTTTCTCAGAGAGTTCCTCAATGAGTTTCTCTCTTTCAAAGAGTTCTCTTTGGAACCTCTGCTCCTGCTCTGAGAGCTGCTCCGTCAAACACTCTTCTTTCTCAGAGAAGTCCACAATCATTTCGTCTCTTTCAAAGAGTTCAATTTCAAACCTCTCCTTTTGCTCTGAGAGCTGGCTCCTCAAGAGCTCTTCTTTCTCAGAGAGTTCCTCAATGAGTTTCTCTCTTTCAAAGAGTTCTCTTTGGAACCTCTGCTCCTGCTCTGAGAGCTGCTCCGTCAAACACTCTTCTTTCTCAGAGAAGTCCACAATCATTTCATCTCCTTCAAAGCGTTCACTTTCAAACATGTGCTTTTGCTCTGAGAGCACCACGAAGTTCTCTAGGTTCTGAAGGCGTTCCTTAATGATTCTATCCCTTCGAAAGAGTTCTCTTTGGAACTTCTCTTCCTGTTGTGAAAGCTGCTTCTTGAAGCTGCTCTTGCTGTCCTTTAGATCCTCCTGTGTTAATACAGATTAGAAGTAAAATAATTAGATTGACTGCTTTTTTACACATTATATTTGCTTATCATGTTTTCTCAACCTCCAACATTCAATTGAAACTTCCCGAATGATCTGAATCCTTCTAAAATAACTTGTAACTTGTAAATAACTTGTAACTTGTTTGAGTAAAATCTGAGTTGAGGCAGCTCACCTGAAGCTTTTTGTTTTCTTCATGGACACATTGAAAACTGTGCTGAAGAGAAGAGATTTCTTCTTTATTCCCTCTGATGGCTGCCATTGCCTTTTCATACATATCCTGAATCTATAACAAAGCAGGTATAAGGGTAAGTGTATGGAACACCATGTCAACTCTAAACTACATGAGCGCTGTTATGTCTGTCGTTCAAAGACATCCTTCAATTCGTTTTTCTGGTCAGAGACCAACTGTCGACAAACAGCAGGCAAAAACGACCAAACAGCTGTCTGACGTTGAACCTTGGACAATGACCGTCTTTGTAAGTATTTGTGTATAAACATTGAATTATATATGTAAGATAAGATGTGAGATATATAAGATGTTAGTATGTTTCTTAAAATAAGTTGTAAACTAATTGGTGTTTTTGTTAGCTGTAGTGTTGTATTAGCCTGCGGTGTAAATTTAGCACAAGATGTACATTTTGATAAATAGTGATTTAAGTTTGTTTGTTCAATTATCAGTTATCGCATGTCACTTCTTCATAACAATAGACATATACAAAAGTTTAACATTTTACCATGTTGTCGTCGCTTTTTCCAAACAGTGGATGCTGACAATAATCCAATAGATCCAAAATAAAAGCTGTTCACAGAGGTACTGGATGAACACCTCACAGCAGTTCATATGAGCAGTCCTCTTTGAACCTTTATGTATTTGATCCTTTATGACTTTGATCCTTATGGCTTTGATCCTTATGGCTTTGATCCTTTGTTGATGGAAACACTAATGCCCACCATTGATAGCAGTATTCTGCCATGAATCTCTACATTATTATTGTGTGTGTGTGTGTGTGTGTGTGTGTGTGTGTGTGACCTACTAATCACACCTATGCATGTATCTATAATGTTCTGCAGCACCTCAGTTCATGCAGTTACCAACAGTTCCATCCTAGTGAAGCTCAAACGGTTCAAAGGGCTCCATGATTTTCCTGCAACATTGTTTCCTCTCATTGTTCCTTTACTTCCTGCTTCAATCATGAAGATGTATCTTTCTCTCTTCCAGACAAGATGTGTCTCCATCTTCAGATCTTAAAGGGAACATCTGCTCCAGAAGGCAGGCTTTGTAGATCATGAGGCAGTCCCAGCTTCGTTGGTGATCGTCAGTGTGTTCAGTTATTTGGTCGATGTTCAATGGTGCCGTGCCAGTTCTAAAGTCACTGACTAGAAATTAAAACCTTGAAATGTGATCCTGACTCACTCCAGACTCCGTCCAGCTCTTTTGCCCCCATTTGTACTGGAACTGAGTCTTAGCTGACTTTCTTTTTTTTTTTTTATCTCAAGCCCTTCCATTCCACAGGAACTCAGCAACATGTCATCTCATACCCTACAAAGTTCCTGGCATCAACCCTCCACTGGCTTCTAATGTCAAGTTTAGATGTCTAGTGCTGGCATGCATTCTAAAAACCCCTGTCTGTGGTTCACCCTTAAACTCTATTCTCTCTGTGATGAATTGATTAGCCGGCCCTGGCTGTTCTCCCTTCTGTCTCCCTAATAGAGGAGTGACCTTTTCACTTTGTTCACTGCAGCACTGTCACTCCTCATCTTCCCTTGCAAGCTGAACAAAAGCATTCTTCACTTTCTGCTGAACCAAATAAAATGTTCTCCAAATCAAATTGCTGCACAGATCTCTCCATCTCACTGTGCCTTAATTGAATTTACCCCATGCTGTAGGTTTAAAGACACTATGATGATGACCTTTCACGAGTAAATAAAAATGTCGGCATTCTAATCAGTTTAAACTCATGAGCTCCACAAAAGGAGTGATTTGGATGCTATAGAAAGACGTGTATGTAAAGCAAAAAGGTTAAGAGTCTGTGGTGTTCAGTTTTCCACAAAGTTGGAAATAATTCATGTTCATTTATGCTCGCCTGTTCTTCAAGAATCGAAAATATATTATGAGCAAAATAAAATAAATCATCAACCGCCCTCCTCTGCTGGTGCAGAATGTTATTCAACTTAGTCTGAGAACTGTATTAATATGCTTGTAAATGTTTTGTTGGGGTTGTAAAAGTGTGTTTTGCCTGTGGCATCATCTCATTTGTATAATTTTGTTGAAAGTACTCTTTTTAATAAAGTGTTATATGAATAAAGTTTTGCTTACTTGTCTATTCTACAAGGAAATGAATGCTTGAGAGCAAAATAACCCATGACTGAGGCTATCCAGTGGACTTGTGGATCTGTTTTTTTTTTTATCTGTTCTTTGTTAAAACTGTGATGTGAATGACATTTGTACCGACTAGAACACATCCTTTAAAAAAGAAATGTAGTTTTGGAAGACAGTGTGTGACAATTCATCCCGGATTAAAGTTTTATGATTCTTTGTCTGGGCCTGTCTGGTGGATTCAACTGGCTGCACAGGCTCAATCAGGCTGGCAAAATAATAGACCCCAGGGATGGTAGAAAAGGATCAGCCAAGAGTAACAGGACAGCGGGTCATTACACATAACAATTGTCTTGTGGGCCATGGAGCTATAGCCAAGGAGTGTTATCAGTGTGTATGTGTGTGCGCAGTGCGGCAACTTTTCGGAAAAATAATAGAGGCATGGCTGTGAACTCTTAGCATGTGTTTCTTTGTGAGGCATTTAATTACAGTGATGATGATAAACTTGTTTGTGTACCGTTAGCAAACACTGTAAAAAGTAGAGCTTTGTTCATGCAACAAAGTGAAAAATACATTTGTGGAAGTTAGAACAGACGCAAGCTCTTCTCTTTGGGACCAACAGTTGTTTGCCTGTGTGTGTATGTGTGTGTGTGTGCGTGACACCAGGTCACTAATCACACTAGGCATAATTCACAACAGCATATTATATTACCTGTCCACAGGAGGTCCATAATTTAAAGGCAATTACCTGTCAGGCTAGATTACTTTGTCCACTTTTATGACTTTAAAACACTATGAACTCATTTAAATTGGATATACACAGTTCTCAAATGGCCATGAGGATATTTTTCTCAAAATAACATTGTTGGACCCCTCACACCGCCTACTAAGGCGCACTTACCTCATTTGAACTCATGAAACATTTATGGGAAACTTCACGATTCCGATCTGACCTCGTGACCCGCTGACAGCTCCATGCGATGAGCTTATGGCCCGCGGCATGTTTAACAAGGAACGTGAGCTGTTTCCTCTCGCCTGACTCTCTAATTAAGGCCTGACAAAGTCTCAGTGGTCCCGTCTGCCACAGACCACAGCTGGCCTCAGAAAGTCTAGCTGAGGTCTGTGGATTTTAGCTTTCCACACGGGGTCACTGACACGGCAGAGCTGGGGATTTGACAAGAGGCACTTCTATGGCTTTAATATTTAACAGTGGACAGTTCAACAACAACATCATGGAGGGAGAGCGATGGAGAAAGGGTCAATACACTTTTTAATTTGAAAAAAAAAACAGAAAATCTTTACTCCCTGCAGGAAACAGAGAGGAACAGTGTGCCACAACTCCTGTCATTGCTTTGCTGCTGCGTAGCGGTTATGGTGATGTCGACTCATATGGCCAGTTGGTCAAAACATACATGAAATGTAAGCTACTATTTAGAGGAAAACAAGCAGAGCCATCACACCTGCCAATCAGCATCAAGCTCAGGTGGTTGTGGCCTCAAAAGTGTGTATTTAGACTTATTCTTCTTTTGGCTTCTCCCGCCAGGGGTCACCACAGCAAATCAACCTTCTCCACTTCACCCTGTCCTTTGCATCGTCCTCCCTCACTAAGTCCATGTATCTCCTCCTGGGTCAACCTCTAGCCCTGTTCCCTGGTAGTTCCATCCTCAGCATCCTTCTACCGATATAGTCCCTGTCTCTCCTCTGGACATGTCCAAACCATCGAATCCTGTCCTCTCTGACCTTGTCTCCAAAACATCTAACCTGCACTGTCCCTCTTATTGTCTCATTTATAATCCTATCCAACCTGGTCACTCTCAAGGAGAACCTCAGCATCTTCATCTCCTCCACTTCTAGCTGCGCCTCCTGTCTTTTCCTCTGATCCACTGTATCTAAGCCGTCCATCATGACTGTCCTCACCACTGTCTTGTAGACCTTTCCCTTCGTCCTCGCTGACACTCTCCTGTCACAGAGCACACCTGATACTTTCCTCCACCCGTTCCAGCCTAAAAAAATTAAGGACTATAATCATAAATATATTGAAAATAGTGTTTATGACTACATAATAAGCATCTAATTCTTATAATAGTTAAGATGTTTGTGTAATAACATGATGCACAATAATGTATAATAACGTAAGTGGACATCAACTAGACACAGCAGAAGTCCAATCACCATCAATAAGAACCTGCCAAATGAGAAAGCACAAAAACTCCAAGAGAAAAAAAGAAGCATTATTGGATCATGAATTTGTGGAGGAGAGAATCGCAGTGCATTATGAGATTTCTCCCTGCAGTCTCAGGCTATAGCAGGGTAGCTACTTCATTATAGTTTTTACTTTTTACTCAATTAAAAGTCTGCATCTTGGGTCAAGAGCAGACTGTTGAACAGGATACAGGCCTGGTAACACAGGAGAAAAATAATTTAAATATTTATGGTCTATGGCAATGAACACATGGAACCGATCGGCTCCTTATTGTTCTCACTGACTTTTCAGTGCACCTAATTAAGAGACATTCCTCTCCAACCACTCCAACAAGCTGAGTAGCTCTCCCTGCAAAGGGAAGCAATCACTCTCCTAGTATCACGACAGATTAGACGTGACTGAAGGACTGAAAATTCATTACCAAAAAAGCAAGCTGCCCATAGCCACATCTATTCATGACTAGGGTGGATAAATAGAAAAGGGACATAAGAAGTATTTGATCAAATATAAGAAAAGGGTGACAATTTGCACACACATTTCAGGAAAGATGGCCAGAAACAGTCCGGTGACCAGTGCGAGGAATAGGAGTATAGACTTTAGTGAATGCAAATCAACACCAAAGGACCGGCTGGATGAGCACTGTGGGACTTGTTTCCGCTCCCTAAAGGACAACCAAAAAAAAGAGGCATGTCCAGACAATGGCAAAATGGTCAGCCTTCAGAGGAGAAGCACAATGCAAACTCTGGAGCTTTGGGCTTGGTAGCCCATGATCAGGCTTTCAGGCCAGCTCATTAGAGGGTTTTTTCCAATTACAGTGGAATTGTCTGCACATTGAGCATCACAGTTATTCAGGGGCCATTGTTTAGGCAGCTCTGCAAATATCCCAAATGCTTGGAGCCTGAGTGGATGGATTCGAAGGCATTTATGTTCAGGGAACAATGGCTGTTCTACACCGAGTGGGATCCAGAGAAGCAAGGCTGCAACACCGCAACACACCCCACAAGAGAATAGGCAGAGGCTAAAAACAGAAACACTAGCATTGCTGTTATTCATGTCCGTACACTGGCAAAAACCCAAGTGCTTATTTCTCCTGTGTTTGATTGTCCTCTCTATAAGGGAATGGAAAGAGGGGGCAGCGCCACCATCACTCCCCACCGTCACGGAAACATGCAGCAATAAAACCGGTAAGAAAAAATTCTCTCACATGAAAAACACAATGCTGCTGTTCAAAATTTCAGATTGGATGGATTGGGCTGTATCTTTTGTCCGAAGATGAAGGAGTGAAGGTACAAACAGAACGTGTACAGCAGGAAATTGCAGTAAATGCACAGATGGATTTTTTTTTTTTAATGTTGTGAGTTAGAAAACATAATGGTGATAAAAGAGAGACAATATCTTATGACCTTGAAGGCATGTCACTGTCGTGTTAGATGAGTGAAACAATTGAAGTATGCACTTGAAAGCTCTTGTTTCTACCACTGAGCTGACTTCTCACCACCTATTGCAACTACAGCGATCCCTCCGAATTCGCGGCTTTGCTCTGCTGACGGTTTTCGCAAATACTCAATATAAATATATGTAGTCGGAAATTCGCTATTCAGCCAGGTTTCGCAGCCGCTCCAAATTAACTTGGGTGCTTTGTGGGCCGGCTTATTCTTCTTCCTCGCTCTCATACCTGCTGCACTATTGCCTCGTCTCGTGCATCGCTCACTGATTGGGTTGTGTGATTGATCACCGTAGTGTTTTCTGCAGTTTCTTAAAGGGCTGGTGTTCACTAATGAATTTTATTTCCTTTTCAATGCATAAGGTTTTTTTTTCTACAGATGTGTTTTGTGTTTAAAATGCTGTAAATGTATATAAAAATATTAAATATTAAAATACAAATGTCCGTACTGTATTATACATATATATATACTGTATTACACACACATATATATATATATATACAGCACAGTGCTGTGATGAAGGATCCTACTCGCTGTTTACGTGGAGTACTTCAAGCACTGCATGTCAGTTGGCTGACTGACCCTTTTCGTGTGAAGCTCCTATCTGTTCTATTCCCTCCTGATCCCTTGTTGTTAATGCCGTCCAGCCTACTTCCCCTGACATTGCTGCTACTGCATGCTTCTTCTTGGCTAGTCCATCGGGTTAGTGGATTGAATCCCAGGCAGGGCAAGTCTCCAGTGTCACCACGCTTAGACTCCCTACCCCATCACACAGTACAAAGCACTCTTTGAATGTGAGCTTTCTTTTGCTATTTCAGGTTGATATTCTCTCTGGATATAATTCTATTGTAGAGCAGATTAGAGCAGATGATTTGAGTGTCCTGCAGTAATTATCTCACTCTCACAGAAATTAGCTTTGTGAGCAGCAGCCAAAAAAAGCTCCATTGACTTTGCTTGTATTGTAAACAAATGTGTTCTAAATTCATCTACATTATGTAGGGCGAATAATTAAATCATTTTACAATGTAATGGTGCTGTAAATATAATTATTTGTAATGCACATTGCATGAGGCAAAATAAATAAGACAAACGGGCAATAAATAGGACAAAATGGGTTTTAATATCAGTCTCTATACAGCATACGGGATATAAACCCCATAATATCTATATAAAAAGGACACTCCCATATCTTGTAATGGCTTAAATCTGGTAACAGCTCCAGTTTGCATTCAATTTAAAAAGAAGACAGATAAATGACTTGAAATGATAGCAGCCGTCACTGCAAACAATAGATGCTGACTGTACTGCACCAAGATTAGACCAGAGGATTCGGGACACCGTTCAAGATGAGAATTATGCTGCACAGTCAAGTATTTCACTGAGCAAGCCTCCGAAGCACCTCACTTGAAGATAAAACTGTTTTCGACTGAGACGCTTGTCACAAACTCCTGTTTCTGATTATTTTATGACGCTTCTGGTAGAAAAAAGAGGATGAGCTGACTTTCAGAGCTGTGGCAATTTTACCCTGTTGTTGTTGTGACTGGATCGACAGTGAATGATAACTGGTGTATTTGTGAGTATTTGTCGAGTTGCTGTTAGTGAAATACATAACTTAAACATGACTCATGTGAATAACAGATTTGCAATGCTAATTTAATAAATGCATCATTTATAATGTTACTTCATTTCTGACAATTGCAAAACCAGTGGCTAATGGTTCAAAGAAAAATATTACTCCTTTTTGGTAATGGCCTTTACAGAATCAGGAATAGTGTGGGCCATTCTCTTTGAGGTCCTAAAATACACCTAAGCAATCCCTATCCATCACAACAATCAACCTTTTATTCCTGAGTCCTTCTCTTTCAATCAGTTCCACAAAGTTGTAGTCATGGCACCAGTGAGGTGTGGAGAATGTATACTAGTTCTTGGTACAACCTGCAAGAGAGGACTTTAAATGTATTTGAACCTTTAATCTTTGGAAAATAATGTCTTAATGGAATCTTCTTACAAATTCTTCCAAAAAAACCCCATAAATTTGTGCTTTCATTTGACACATTTTTACTAAATCTGGAATTTTTTCACATGGAAAATGTAGATGCACGTGTCTGATTGTATTTGTCTTGTATTGGAGTCTCACTCCAATACATTTTAATTTTTGTATTGATTATAGCACTATGAGTCACCGATCCAAATATCTTAACTTTTTACACCAAATACTTTAAATATAACATGTTCCATTGCAAATAACAGGCTGAGTCAAATTAGAATGTTCATTACATCAAATAACATGTGCCTATTTGTATGTTTTAAAAATGTTACAATCCCTTTAGCTCGCGGTGGAAAAGGAGAATTAACATAACGCAGATGTAATTGGCAATTAGTTATTTATTAATAACTTATTTAGTTAACTAATATACAAGAGATGAGCAGAACAAGGAGACGCGAGACAGGGCATGACTGGCACGTTCTAGGAGCTTAAATAGCGTGTCCATCAAGGCTTGGCAGGGCTGTCCATCAAGCCAGCAGTTCAGATACAGTCCTTTGGTATGGCCACAGCGGCCCACCAGCGTGCATCTACCTTGGAGGGGGTATGGAGGTCGGAGTGGCAGCCCCCTCATTGAGCCACTCCGCTGTCGTTTCCCGCCTGTCTGGCCTTTGGAGCAGGAGCAGGACAATCCCGTGCGATGTGACCAACCGCATCACACCGGTAGCAACGGTCAGTTGAGCGGGGGGAACCGCTGGAAGCGCGGAGGTCTTCCTTGGAGCTGCAGTGGTGATGGTGTGGCTTGGCGGGTCTCTTCGGGCGCCCCCCCTTCCTCATAGTCAGCCATTCTGACTCATGGTGCTAACAGCACAACCCAGTCACTCCCATGATGCATTGCGCCTCACGTGATCTCGCACGATCGCTACAATATATATATATTTTTTTGGAAAATTTCTCACGGCACACCTGACGATCTCTCGCGGCACCCCGGTTGGGAAAAGCTGAACTAGAGACACACACACTGGAAGCCACATTAACCCATGAACCAAAATCCACACGCAATAATAACTCTCACACCCAAAATCAGTGTCTCTCCAGCATCATCGCAAAGTGCAGAGGCGAAGAACGACTGATCCAACACAGCTGCCGAGGACCAAACAACAAACCTCAAATTCTTGTAAAAAAAAAACCACATGCTGCACCCCTTGGTCTCGAACCCAGGACCTTCCGGCTGGGAGTCAAGTGTGCTACCCACTGCACCACCGAGAATTCAGCACGATGTCACATAAGGAAAAAGCAGAGCTCCAGTGCAACACGCTGTGGTCTGAAATAGCACCTCATCATCCGACGAGTATGACTTTGTTAATGCCTCGAGTTTCCTACCCCGCACTGGGGGGTGGTTGGTATTGTTACCAACCGCCGTGTCGGAGGCCCTGGGTTCGAGTCCCGCTGTGGGAGTGGGGTAGAGCGGGGGTAGCAGGGTAGGCCTGGGGCCTTGCCTGGGCGGGGTGAACTGGACCGGTCCACTTCACCCCGCCCAGGCGGCCCTGGGCCTACCCTGCTACCCCCTCCCTATCCCATTCCCGTGGTGGGATCTGAAGCCGGGGCACTTTAAACTTTTCAACATTGCTACCAACTATTCCCCCACCCCCGTGCACACACCGACGCACGCACTCATACACTACGGACAATTTGGAGTAATCGATTCCCCTAAATTGCATGCTTTTGGAGGTGGGCGGAGACAGGAGAACCCCGACGCAGACACGATTTGAACCCAGTACCATCTGGCTGTGAGGCCAGCATAAACTCGACCAGCTGATAACCAGTCATTAACAAATTCTCAACACCAATGATGATATCACAGACAATCTGAATGTAAATATACATACTTTAATCTCATGTCCACAAATAATCAACAACAAACCTAACTGCAGGCACAAATTGTATTGATCCAAATATAGACATTTTGCCAGCTGAAATATATTACATTTTAAAAAGGTCCAAATATTTTAGATCTCCAGTACTCACACAATACTGCCGTAGTACTCATTCAGCACCGCCCCAGTACTAATAGAGTATTGATGTTAACAAACCTCTTGAAAATATAAGCTGCCCGTTATGGGCTTTTCTTCCGAGCAGATCAGCAATACGAAGAAAATGTACATTTATATTTCTATCCATCTGGTTCACGTTTCACATCCAACACTGTAAAAAATAAAACAGCAAATACACTGCAAAAAAAACCCATGTGTTCTTTTGGCCTTTGGTTTGCTGACAGGATCTGATGTCACACATCCAAGCCTCGTATCAGAAAGTCTTCGAGAGCACCGAGTCACTCCACCAGCGTCACATCCACGTCTGACTCGTCCCCACGAGGGACGCTGCCATTGCACTGACGGAGAGATGCTTTCCGCTTCCTGGGGACCATGGTAACAGGAAGTCCCGCCCCTGAAGTCCACAAACATTTTGAAAAAAGAAGTGTGAAGAACAAGATGATGAAAAGAGAAGTGCTACCTCTATGTAGTAATAATGAATACAACTGCGTAGTTAGAAATAAAATACAAAATAACACGAAGGAGGGACACAAATAAGGAGACTACCGTCGCTTTATCATGCTCTCAATACATTTCCCAACCCACCTTGCAGTCTCTTCCCTTTCCGGGGCTGAGTAAAGTCAGGAAAAAGGAGAACCCTCCGTCTTTTCTGCCGTCCAATCAGGAGTAGCGCTCCATTCTTCTCCCGTGGCTCCTCAAATATTGTTTCAAGACTCCTGTGGGGTGAAAAACAAAACATGGTAGAAGACTGGAGATTCAGTGAGATTTGCATTATTCATTTTAAAGGTTACCATTACCTGTTGGTTGAGGGGGAATTGTAGTTCTTGTTCGTATAAATCTCCTCCAGACTGAACTCTTTCTTCTTTAACCTGAAAAAATGTTTACTGATGATTTTGGAATATGGTCAATGTGTTTGTAAATGACTGTGTTCATTTCCTCCACACCCACGCGACCTACCTTTTGACCTTTGGCAGTCCCATTGGCGTGAGCAACGTTTCACGCGGTGATGCCCGCCGGATTCGAATCTGTGAGACGCGTTTGGCTCGCTGACATAAAATGGACACAGAGATCCAATCAGTGGAAACTATGAGTAAAAATGACTTGACAATAAAAAATAGGAAACAACAAAAAAAATATCCACCTCTCCATTTGTGCTGAGAAACTCTGGGCCTGCTGTCGATTGGCTCGTGGAAAGCAGAGCAGACAGTCCATTGGCTGAAGATGACGGCGAAGGAAGAGACCGTCGCCGGGGGAGGCGTCGGCAACGGGAGCTGTGATTGGACCGCTGCTTCTGAAGTCGCCGGGTGGGAGAAGCTGGGCTGTCAGAGATATAAATTACTTAAAACGCACGAACCGCACACCGATTAAAAATGACGCACAAAGAAATAAGACATTAAAATAGGGTATATTTGCACATAGCTGCAAGGAGAAAGGAAAGTTATAGTTAATGCTCCAAGTGCAATATTATGATGTACCAATACTCATGAATATTAATAAGGGTTAATTTTAGAGCCAACCAACCAGTGGTCGTTGTTCAGGCCAGGCGGGGCTGTCCAGTCCTTCAATGGCCTCAGGGGACTCAAACAAGTTACGCCCCTCGCCGACTCAAATATCGTCCCCATGGCAACTGCTGAGAACCGCAGCATGGGGGCACGGCTACAGGAGGCAGTGCTGAGGAAAAGGTAAAAAGCTCTGCGATTGGACGAGCACGCGTTTCAGACGCGCCGCCATCGGCCTCATCGTCAGCCGAAGGCCGAGCCGGATGCGGCGTCGCCGTCGCCGCCTGCCATCGCTGTCCTTCAGGGTCAGAGGTCGACTCCGCATTTTTGAGGACTGTGAGAGAGACAGAACAACATCTAATGACAAAAACAACAACAAAAAGAGTTCTGGGCCTCCAGCCGAGGAAGGTTGAAGTCACCTGAAAGTTGTTTGTGCCATTTGTTCCACGCACGCGCACACACACACACACACACACACACGCACACACACGCACGCTTAAAGAGGAGTTAAAGAAGCCATTTCTGGAGAAACCATCTCTGAACAGAGGAGGAGGATTAAGACACCGTATATTATTATTGTAGAATCTTCCTAACACCAAATCCGTGTACGTAACAAGTGTAAAATCTTTTTAACCTGAATATTTGTCTCGTAATTGCACTTCCGGTTAGATGGTAAACTGCATCTCATTACCCCCCCCAGCCACACCTGGGTGCAGCTCAACAAAAGAGCTCACCTGAGGGTGTCTAATTTCTCTCGCGGCTCAGAATCCCATAAACATTCCTACAAGTTAATTCACCGTCATTTGACGAACAGGAGTTCCTTTTTTTTTTTGGCCTTATTACTTTCTCACATCGGTCTTTTTTATGTGACATGAAACAAAGGGACACTCACAGAAAACGAGCGGTATTTAGGATCGGCGTGAGAACAAAACAGAAAAAAGGGATTTGGAGAAAATACAAAAGGTGCTCGAGCTAGCTGCGCCTAGCTACCGTTAGCATATTATATTGCGCGTGAATCGGCTAAGATGTCATAAATCGGGAAATTCATTTCACCTTTTCAAAGCCTTCGGATTCGTTTGGTCTCCTTTAACTCCTCTTATCTCATTTTAAGCGCTTTCGACGCTAGAAAATGCCAAACCTGGCCGTGCGGTCCGGTGCAAGACACACTCCTGATGCCACTAATGCCCGGCGTTAAATAGCGGAAGTCACAATCACAATGATGGAACTTCCGCTGAAAGTTTCAAAATAAAAGTGTTAGTCTAGCGCAGTGTTTCCCAACCTTTTTTGAGCCGCGGCACATTTTTTACATTTACAAAATCCTGCGGCACACCCCCAACCAACTGGTCTCCTCCATCGCCCACTCATCTGACCCAGGCATGCGAGCAAATGCACTGATATTTAACCGAAGGGTAGGAGGGCTGCTGTGCATCCCTGGGTCTAATAGGTCTCGAGGTTTGCAGTGAAACATAATTCCTGCTGAGAGAGTCTAAATCAGAGAAAATAGTTTGTTCTGTTGGGTGGTGGGTTGATGAAAATGTGTATGCGAGTCGATGCCAATGGTAATGTCTGAGGACAGATGTGACACCAACCAGCTCATACAGGTTTAGCTGAAGGGCCTCCAGTTATAAAAATAAAAGACATCAGATATCAGCAACGGTCAGTTGAGCGGGGGGGGCCCGCTGGAAGCGCGGAGGTCTTCCTTGGAGCTGCAGTGGTGATGGTGTGGCTTGGCGGGTCTCTTCGGGCGCCCCCCCTTCCTCATAGTCAGCCATTCTGACTCATGGTGCTAACAGCACAACCCAGTCACTCCCATGATGCATTGCGCCTCACGTGATCTCGCGCGATCGCTACAATATATATATATTTTTTTGGAAAATTTCTCACGGCACACCGGTTGGGAAAAGCTGAACTAGAGACACACACACTGGAAGCCACATTAACCCATGAACCAAAATCCACACGCAATAATAACTCTCACACCCAAAATCAGTGTCTCTCCAGCATCATCGCAAAGTGCAGAGGCGAAGAACGACTGATCCAACACAGCTGCCGAGGACCAAACCTCAAATTCTTGTAAAAAAAAAAAACACATGCTGCACCCCTTGGTCTCGAACCCAGGACCTTCCGGCTGGGAGTCAAGTGTGCTACCCACTGCACCACCGAGAATTCAGTACGATGTCACATAAGGAAAAAGCAGAGCTCCAGTGCAACACGCTGTGGTCTGAAATAGCACCTCATCATCCGACGAGTATGACTTTGTTAATGCCTCGAGTTTCCTACCCCGCACTGGGGGGTGGTTGGTATCGTTACCAACCGCCGTGTCGGAGGCCCCGGGTTCGAGTCCCGCTGTGGGAGTGGGGTAGAGTGGGGGTAGCAGGGTAGGCCTGGGGCCTTGCCTGGGCGGGGTGAACTGGACCGGTCCACCTCACCCCGCCCAGGCGGCCCTGGGCCTACCCTGCTACCCCCTCTCTATCCCATTCCCGTGGTGGGATTTGAAGCCGGGGCACTTTAAACTTTTCAACATTGCTACCAACTATTCCCCCACCCCCGTGCACACACCGACGCACGCACTCATACACTACGGACAATTTGGGGTAATCGATTCCCCTAAATTGCATGTTTTTGGAGGTGGGCGGAGACAGGAGAACCCCGACGCAGACACGATTTGAACCCAGTACCATCTGGCTGTGAGGCCAGCATAAACTCGACCAGCTGATAACCAGTCATTAACAAATTCTCAACACCAATGATGATATCACAGACAATCTGAATGTAAATATACATACTTTAATCTCATGTCCACAAATAATCAACAACAAACCCAACTGCAGGCACAAATTGTATTGATCCAAATATAGACATTTTGCCAGCTGAAATATATTACATTTTAAAAAGGTCCAAATATTTTAGATCTCCAGTACTCACACAATACTGCCGTAGTACTCATTCAGTACTGCCCCAGTACTAATAGAGTATTGATGTTAACAAACCTCTTGAAAATATAAGCTGCCCGTTATGGGCTTTTCTTCCGAGCAGATCAGCAAAACGAAGAAAATGTACATTTATATTTCTATCCATCTGGTTCACGTTCCACATCCAACACTGTAAAAAATAAAACAGCAAATACACTGCAAAAAAACCCATGTGTTCATTTGGCCTTTGGTTTGCTGACAGGATGTGATGTCACACATCCAAGCCTCGTATCAGAAAGTCTTCGAGAGCACCGAGTCACTCCACCAGCATCACATCCACGTCTGACTCGTCCCCACGAGGGACGCTGCCATTGCACTGACGGAGAGATGCTTTCCGCTTCCTGGGGACCATGGTAACAGGAAGTCCCGCCCCTGAAGTCGACAAACATTTTGAAAAAAGAAGTGTGAAGAACAAGATGATGAAAAGAGAAGTGCTACCTCTATGTAGTAATAATGAATACAACTGCGTAGTTAGAAATAAAATACAAAATAACACGAAGGAGGGACACAAATAAGGAGACTACCGTCGCTTTATCATGCTCTCAATACATTTCCCAACCCACCTTGCAGTCTCTTCCCTTTCCGGGGCTGAGTAAAGTCAGGAAAAAGGAGAACCCTCCGTCTTTTCTGCCGTCCAATCAGGAGTAGCGCTCCATTCTTCTCCCGTGGCTCCTCAAATATTGTTTCAAGACTCCTGTGGGGTGAAAAACAAAACATGGTAGAAGACTGGAGATTCAGTGAGATTTGCATTATTCATTTTAAAGGTTACCATTACCTGTTGGTTGAGGGGGAATTGTAGTTCTTGTTCGTATAAATCTCCTCCAGACTGAACTCTTTCTTCTTTAACCTGAAAAAATGTTTACTGATGATTTTGGAATATGGTCAATGTGTTTGTAAATGACTGTGTTCATTTCCTCCACACCCACGCGACCTACCTTTTGACCTTTGGCAGTCCCATTGGCGTGAGCAACGTTTCACGCGGTGATGCCCGCCGGATTCGAATCTGTGAGACGCGTTTGGCTCGCTGACATAAAATGGACACAGAGATCCAATCAGTGGAAACTATGAGTAAAAATGACTTGACAATAAAAAATAGGAAACAACAAAAAAAATATCCACCTCTCCATTTGCGCTGAGAAACTCTGGGCCTGCTGTCGATTGGCTCGTGGAAAGCAGAGCAGACAGTCCATTGGCTGAAGATGACGGCGAAGGAAGAGACCGTCGCCGGGGGAGGCTTCGGCAACGGGAGCTGTGATTGGACCGCTGCTTCTGAAGTCGCCGGGCGGGAGAAGCTGGGCTGTCAGAGATATAAATTACTTAAAATGCACGAACCGCACACCGATTAAAAATGACGCACAAAGAAATAAGACATTAAAATAGGGTATATTTGCACATAGCTGCAAGGAGAAAGGAAAGTTATAGTTAATGCTCCAAGTGCAATATTATGATGTACTAATACTCATGAATATTAATAAGGGTTAATATTAGAGCCAACCAACCAGTGGTCGTTGTTCAGGCCAGGCGGGGCTGTCCAGTCCTTCAATGGCCTCAGGGGACTCAAACAAGTTACGCCCCTCGCCGACTCAAATATCGTCTCCATGGCAACTGCTGAGAACCGCAGCATGGGGGCACGGCTACAGGAGGCAGTGCTGAGGAAAAGGTAAAAAGCTCTGCGATTGGACGAGCACGCGTTTCAGACGCGCCGCCATCGGCCTCATCGTCAGCCGAAGGCCGAGCCGGATGCGGCGTCGCCGTCGCCGCCCCCAAGCCCTGCCGCCTGCCATCGCCGTCCTTCAGGGTCAGAGGTCGACTCCGCATTTTTGAGGACTGTGAGAGAGACAGAACAACATCTAATGACAAAAACAACAACAAAAAGAGTTCTGGGCCTCCAGCCGAGGAAGGTTGAAGTCACCTGAAAGTTGTTTGTGCCATTTGTTCCACGCACGCGCACACACACACACACACGCACACACACACGCACGCTTAAAGAGGAGTTAAAGAAGCCATTTCTGGAGAAACCATCTCTGAACAGAGGAGGAGGATTAAGACACCGTATATTATTATTGTAGAATCTTCCTAACACCAAATCCGTGTACGTAACAAGTGTAAAATCTTTTTAACCTGAATATTTGTCTCGTAATTGCACTTCCGGTTAGATGGTAAACTGCATCTCATTACCCCCCCCAGCCACACCTGGGTGCAGCTCAACAAAAGAGCTCACCTGAGGGTGTCTAATTTCTCTCGCGGCCCAGAATCCCATAAACATTCCTACAAGTTAATTCATCGTCATTTGACGAACAGGAGTTCCTTTTTTTTTTTGGCCTTATTACTTTCTCACATCGGTCTTTTTTATGTGACATGAAACAAAGGGACACTCACAGAAAACGAGCGGTATTTAGGATCGGCGTGAGAACAAAACAGAAAAAAAGGGATTTGGAGGAAATACAAAAGCTGCTCGAGCTAGCTGCGCCTAGCTACCGTTAGCATATTATATTGCGCGTGAATCGGCTAAGATGTCATAAATCGGGAAATTCATTTCACCTTTTCAAAGCCTTCGGATCCGTTTGGTCTCCTTTAACTCCTCTTATCTCATTTTAAGCGCTTTCGACGCTAGAAAATGCCAAACCTGGCCGTGCGGTCCGGTGCAAGACACACTCCTGATGCCACTAATGCCCGGCGTTAAATAGCGGAAGTCACAATCACAATGATGGAACTTCCGCTGAAAGTTTCAAAATAAAAGTGTTAGTCTAGCGCAGTGTTTCCCAACCTTTTTTGAGCCGCGGCACATTTTTTACATTTACAAAATCCTGCGGCACACCCCTCCATCGCCCACTCATCTGACCCAGGCATGCGAGCAAATGCACTGATATTTAACCGAAGGGTAGGAGGGCTGCTGTGCATCCCTGGGTCTAATAGGTCTCGAGGTTTGCAGTGAAACATAATTCCTGCTGAGAGAGTCTAAATCAGAGAAAATAGTTTGTTCTGTTGGGTGTTGGGTTGATGAAAATGTCTATACGAGTCGATGCCAATGGTAATGTCTTAGGACAGATGTGACACCAACCAGCTCATACAGGTTTAGCTGAAGGGCCTCCAGTTATAAAAATAAAAGACATCAGATATCAGTGCAATCTGGGTGGATTTCAGCCAGTGTGAAAGTGCCTGAAGGGGAATATACTGTCACCGCTAGTGTGATAGCTTCTGCAGCTACTAGACAGACAGACAGACAGACAGACAGGGTCTTCTGTCAGTCTGCTCTCTTTCTTCATTCCACGTATCTTAATCAGACCGCTGTGGTTTTGTCTGGCTCTGTAGCCAAAGTGCCCTGAATCGTCAGGTCGGTTGGTGCTTAGAGGTCAGACTGCGTCTGTCAAAGCACCTTCAGCGTGCCTCCAAATACATTAGAGTCATAAAACATAATCACACCAAGGTGCTTCCTTCCTCTTTGCCACCATCTTCCTTTGTCCTTGTAATATTCTTTGGAAGGTTAAGTAGCCAATGTGTGTACATATATGTGTATGTATGGATGTATATAAATATTGAGTGCTTCATCCTACCCGCTTTAGGTTCATCTGGGTTAAAAAGCCTTCGAAATAATGTCCTTTGTGTCTGTTTCTTTGAATTATGATGCATTTGGGCTCCGGAATAAAAACCATTTCACTTCTTTCACTCGTGTTTCTCTCGAATACGTGCCTGACTGTCTTTACCCTGCCCCGTCCTATGTTCCCACACAGACACACAATATCTCCTTGCCGGCAGGAGTTAATGAAATTGCAAATGCCAGCCAGCAACTTAGTCGAGAATCAATCAGTGCTGATGTGATGAGCTGGATTTGATTACATATAAAATTGTGATATAGTGTTTGGCTGGGGCTTTCAGGATATTATGGTCGCCATTAATGGGATAAGATGGGAAGTGGGTATTTAAATGACTTATTTGCTTTGTTTTCTGATGGTTCTAATGTGTCATCAGAATATAGTACTACCCTTTATATGTAACTACCATACAAAGGGTGTAACGACTTTCGGAAGTCGCTTGTCTTATAATGATGAGAAATGCTGTAAGATAAACGTGGCCTCTGCTCAGTTAATTCTGTTTCAAGAACCTCCACAGTCATTTCAGAATTGTCCTTTTGTGCATTTCCCAATGATCCTCGACTTCTTAGCATTTCAGACACCTGATGAATGTCAGTCCAATATTCATGCTAGCTCAGTAGCCAGTTTGACATCCATTATTTATTCACTTGACTGTCTACCATGATTCTTTATATTAACACCAAAAATACGTGTTGTAGTACAGGAGTGCAATTAGTTCCCTAACAAATGGCACAAGATGCAAATTCTCATAACATCATGACAAGCAGACTGCACGACAGCCGCCCCTCCCAATACACAATAGCAACACGGTTTAATAAGGCTACACATCACACGCACCTCTCACAGCAAGCATTAATGAGAAATGCATATTAATGACCTTTAATCCTGACTGGAGCATTAACAACAGCAGCAGCGACAGCCCGAACAAGGAGCAACATCTGCAGACATGACAAATAAAAATGCTGCAATATTTCTGATCCATCCACAAGAGCTGCTTTATTGCTCACTGGATGAGTCACGATATCATTCATGTCAGATTCCGAATAAAACTACGGTTTCTGCGTTTGTGTTGCTGCAAAAGGCTGACTCTCACGGTTTGAGCCGTCCTGTGTGAAATAAAATCAAAGGGGGGGGGGGGGGGGGGGACACACCAACAATCATAACGTGTGTTTCTGTTAAACCTGGGATACCTCCGGTTTCACCTGAACACTGCTATCAGATCCAGAGACTAATAGCTCAATTAGCTGATGGCCATATTAATTAGTGGCGTCATTCGGTTAATTAATAGGCTGTGGGTCATTCTAATGAATCAGAAGTTTTAAATGTGAGCATTTTTGTTATCGACTCAACATTTCAGCTTAGTTTCAATGATTTTGTTTGCTCACAACGTCCGTAACGAATTCCAGACTCCATTATCAGACGACCACCCGAAGAACAGCCACAAAGTCAAGGCGTCTAGAAACACGAACGTGCACAGCCTGCCTGCAAATTGTTAACAAGATAAAATCTCACTCTGAGGCTTGAGCCAGCAGCTCTGCTTCCTTCCTGCCTTCCCATTTCATAAATTCTCTGAAGGTTCCCTTGAAGGCGACTGGTGTGACGGATCGCTTCAAGTGATCTGGATATTGCCTTGAAGCCCTCCCCCCCCTCACCAGTCTTTATCAATGTAGATTATTGCAATCCATTTAGCGACTGCGCTGACCGCGGGCCTCCGTTCAAGGACCTACCCCTGTTACCGAGTCTTGATTATTCCTGCAGGTGCGGCTGCGCGTGAACGGGCAGATCACAAACGAGACACACCTGAAGCTAATCCCAGCTCATCTGCCACCACTTTACGTAGTTCTTGCTCTCCTGTTTGCTCTCTAACAGATGAGGCCTTTAATCTGTGTGCTTCCTGGCATCATGTTGGCATTGCCAGTATTTTTGTTGTAACATTTAGAAGGTTATGTCAGGCTGTGATTTTGTCTTTTACTTTTTTCTTTCGGGACTCCGGCCTGTCGCTCTCTTTGTATGAGTGTTTTGTTTTTTAATTATAGGCAGTGTATTTCAATTATAGTTTTTTTTCTTTCTGCCGCCTGCCCGTCGTTGTTCTGCTTCTTGTTTGGTGCTTGAGTTTTGTTATTAAATTATTATTATTTACAACCTATCTCCCGCCTCCATCCTCGCATTTTGGGGTCCAGTTTGGTATCAAGCCGTATGAATGTAAAGACAACTTACAGCCATCCGCTTTATCCTCCTTGCAGGTCACGGCTGTTGCTGGAGTCTATCCGCCATTGTCGCCATTGCATTGCGGGGCCACACGTAGAAAGACAACAATTCACACACACACTCACACCTATGGACAATTTGGAGTAACAATTCACCTAAATTGCATGTTTTTGGGGTGTGAGAAAACCGAAGAACCTGGAGAAAACTCACGCGGAGGGAAAACAGACAAACTCTTTTAGCTGTGCGACGACAGCGCTACCCACAATGCCACTGTGATGCCCGTGCAGGCAACTTTTATTTAAAATTATGTCTAGAAGTTCTTCAGAAAGACATTTGCTGTTCATCATACCAGGGTTGTCTCTTCTTGTTGTCTTACCTGCATCATTCGCCACAGGTTTCAGTCATGCAATATGCACAAGTGAAAGTCTATTCTGGAATTTCAGCAGAGCTTTGGGGTAACGTTTTGGTGATTTGATTTATTCAGGTTGAGCAAAAATTAAACTGTTACGGTTTCCAGGTTAATTGCAGATTGTAATGCATTAGAGTTGCATTAAAGAACAAATTCTAATACATTTTACTACAAAGCAATATGATAATAAAGTCATTTTTGTTGATTTTTTGTTTTGTGGAGTTGCATTCATGCCTCTGTTCCCTAAAACAGGGCAACCTGAGGCTTTTGTTCTGTTCACTGTTTCCCTTATGGACCAATCTCCGTGCTGAAAAGAGAGGAAACCACAGAGATGAGCTCACTCACCAATGCAGCAACTTTACTGATCTTATAATAGCTCCATACTGTCCATTACTGTGTGTCTTATGTCCAACTCCAAACTCCCCCTTCTCTCTGATGCTCTGTTGGATTAAAATCAAAGTTTAAATTTTTCAACATGACTAGTTTTCTTTCAGTTTTTTGGGGGAATCTGATGTCATGTCAGTGAATTCTACAACTATAGAGTGAAGAACCTTCATCTCCTCAGGTGAGCCCCTTCCCGAAGACAAAATAAAGAAATTAAAAAAAAGAAAATTCCTTTTGCTAGTTGTTCAAGAAGTTATTTTAGGTGCCTCCCCATTTTCCACCATCCCCACCTCTATCAGAAATGATAAAGGGTCAACAATAAAAGCCCTAATTTAAAGGAATAATTGGCTATTTAGTAACTAAATAATCCATCATATAGTTACTACCTGTGCCTTTCCTCCATTGGGCTTTTGGAGCTTCACTGTGGAAAACAGAAGTTTGCCCACGATCAATACAACCCCAGTGAGAAAAGTGGGAGAGAATGTGAGCTGTAAAACCAAAGCAAGCTTACCACCTTAAAAATGCTGAAACGCTCAGTGGATTGGAGCCAGTCGTCAATATTCTGTGGGTTCAGCACAATAACCAACCATAAATGTGGCAATTTCATCTAATTTTATGACTAAAAATATTGATTACAACCCTTTCAAAGCATTACCAGTGTAACCTTGCAATTCCTTCCACAATTATCATTAAGATAACTACCCGCTAAAAGCTTACATTGGCACATACTATTGCTAAAGATACCTGCAGGGATACCGTGAACTTGGAATCGGTTCACAAAGGACAACAACTGAAATCTTTCAAACTCCTAAAATTGGAGTCTCGGCCAACTGGAGGAGCTCAAATACAAGAATGTACAATAGAATAATCTTCATCACTCAGACGGCAGGCGTTTGGAAGGAGTGAATCAACCCACTTTGGTAAGAAATGCTCGCAGATTATTCTTCCACATAAACCTTTCTCAGAGACTCTGTTTGACTTACGTTTATCTATTCCTCAATGATAATTTCCCATTGAAGGATGTTGCATAAGGCATCGCTCGGCTGCCTTATCAGAGCCACTGCAGCTGTACAGACAGATAAAGAGCAGAACAACAACAACAAAAAGCATCTTTTCACACACTGGATCAGCCAGATGAACCGATTCCTGAATGTTTGACCCATGTGTTGCACCGTATCAAGACACTCAACAAAAGGAATGAATGTAATATGAAGGTTATCAGATACTTCTTGCTGGTCACCAAAAGACTGCTTTATTTGAAAAGCAGGTTCCGCGTTCAAGTGTCATATTGTTGAGAAATATTAGAGGACCATTACTCTTTGCATTGCAATGTCAAGCTGGCATGCTAAAGCGCTAAATCATCTCCACTTATACCAGAATGTCCTGGGAGAGTTCACAGCGTGTCGCATAATTCATGCTTGCGGAGACGGTGATGAGGAAAAACCTTCAACAGGTAGAAACCTCTAGCAGATCTGAGACGCAAGGTGGGAATCCTCATTCCGTGTGGAGTGGAAAGTGAACATACATCACAGTAACATTTAATTGTAACTTTTAAAAAGTAGAGTCTCGCCAACACTCGCTCTCATCGCTTCGGCTCATAATTCACATTCATACTACATTCCTGGTAGTAAAATAGCGGCTTCACCCCAACCTCCAATTGTTAGATGGCTACAGAGTCGACTTTACTTTCAGATGATTCCAGCACATGCATGGCTGTTAAAGGTGATAAATCATCGCACGTGAATGCAGGGGAAGCAATGACGGCATACAAGTGAATGAAATCAATCATCCCGAGAGCTTTGATCCCTAGGGAGGTTTAAAACTATTGAGGGGTCCTTGGAGCAAGCTTTGGTACTACTGATCCTAGCCTATCCCTATTGAGCGTGACTAAAACCAGAGGATGCTCCCCGTGGAAGCGACATGTCAATCACAGGGAAGCTGGGCCAGACGGCATGTCCTGCTGTATCAGCAACCTTAAGGGCTCCCAAAGAAATTAGCTTCCCTGGGGGGGGTCAGCACTTTATGTCCTGCATGGCGTGTGAGCCTGATGTGGTTCTCCACTATCTCTGCACCCTTTGGATACACTGGGAAATGTTAGTCCCAGCAAACACTAACACCTAACGGCACCTTCACTAAAACCATTAGTGTTTTACATGATTTGGTTTCCTGTCTCAGTGATAATTATTTTTAATGAAAAAACACACACACACACCACCTTTCCACTACATGGTTGTTTTAAATAAAAACCCAAACTGAAAAACAATAAATTCATTAACATTTTAAAAATTTAAAAAGCCCCAGTCTCCTGGGTAAAATTCTGCTTCCAGCACATTTGCTGCGTAGGTTGGACTTTGCAGAGGCAGGGTCCCACTTCCTTCATACATAGATGTGAAAAGAAATATATAATTTAAAGGAAAACAATGTGCACTTAGGGGACTGGCTTAGATGCTTGCCAAAGCTAACAGGGCTGCGTGTCCATGTGGGTGAAATAGAACATTTTCCCATCTATTCTTTCTGTATATGGACCTCCTGTTCTCATTCCACTTCATCTGACACCAGTTCTTCACCAACCTGCTTGTTGTTGTTGTTGTTGTTGTTGTTGTATGGCTGCACCAGCGGGGCGGGTAAGACCCTGCATGACACCACTCAGGTGCTGTTACCTCTGTGGTATTTACTGTAAGCTATTGAGTCTCTCTGTGTGTGTGAAAAGCAATTTCTCCTTAGCGTATTAATTCCACATCTGCATCAGATTCTATTAATGAAGGACGCACGGAGATTGCTCATTTCAAAGTTAGAATTATTATTTTTTTATTAGAAAGCAACTTATTTGCCTTTTTATGTTCCATTCAATCCATCAAGAGGCAGAAGAGCTTTACTCCATATCTCTTCTCACTGTTATGAATATCACAGTGGTTGTGATAGAGCTCATACAACACGAGCAGGATTAAAAACAAACGTCGATATATCTGGTCAGGGTTTTGGTGCTGGTTGCTCACAAAATGATTACTGTGAATTGGCTCAAACAACAGACGCCTACTGTGGAACAGTGGGTCCAAAGAAACTGAAATCTGTGAACTGTATGGAGGAGATCACGGCGGTATTACGGCTAAATAAGGACAAGTACCTAAAAAGACGGGCGCCTGTGATTTCGTATTTGGAGAAGTAATAGCAATTCTTGCTTTTGTCTTTTGTTTTCTTTAGTTCCCTTTTTCAGGATACTTGCTATTTCTTTCTAATTGTGACCATTAATATTTCAAGTTTGCAAATGATGTATATGTGCAATAATGTCAAGAAATGTTTTGTTTAAATAAAGAGTTCAAAAAAACTCCACTAAGACGCCACTAAATTGTACTGACGTGCTAAACCTAAGATTTTTGAATCACAGCAATAATTAACTGCGTAATAGGATTTATCTCTGAGATAGTAAGAAGTAACAGATTATATATGATCGCTTGAAATAATCCTGGTTTGTTTCACCAACTTCGTGAGCAGTGCTCCATGAGGATCGCCCCCTCCACATTAGTTTGTGTGAACACGTGGAGGGTTTACTAGCTGTTAACCGTTAACTAAGGTCATTTTCAAAAGGTAGTCTGCTGGCTAATGCCAGCTAGACCTCGAGCTCACTGCTATCAAAGGTGACACTTAAAGAAAGGAAATTTCTTCTTTATGAGAATGAGAACGCATAAATGCCAATGAAAGAATTTGGAGGATTAAAGACTGTGTCAGAACTCTAATTCTCTAAACCTTTAGAAACAAATAAGAATTCTGTCTTATAAGTCCGTCCATCCATTTTCCTCCAGTTCCGATTCGTTGTAATTGTATTGTAATTGGCGGATGACGTTTTCTTTTTAGCTGCAAAACTGAATGATGAAGAAAACCAACGACTGGGCGAGCATGCTGGGACAGTGGGCCTATTTCCCAGTGGAGAGCAGAGGGTCTTCTGCATCCGCTGAAGGACGATGACGACCTATGCAGATGTTTTTGTCCCATTAATCTCGGTAATGGAGCTTTAGGAGAAAACGCCTTTGTTGGCATTCTTTTCTGTTGAATGACATGTCTTATTATCGAGACTGTGATTTAAAAACCATTTTGACATAATGATAGTATAATGGCATAATAATGAAAACACACAATCAAAGAACAATGATCAAAACATGATTTTCTGCAGCCCATTTTTTTAAATTCAATCAATACGAATGTTAAGAATGTTTATTTCCTTAGCAACTGAAGTTTGGGTTAGATCCAGACAAAGGGATTCCGCCTTTATGCGACGCAGGTAAAGATTCATGAGCAGCAAACCCAACGTATTTCTTCAATTATGTTTTCAAACTGTAGGAAGATCAAGATAAAGACCGGTACAGAAGTCTCTCTCGGGATTCCACGATCAATAAGTGCCTCTAAACAATGAATTATCTTTCACGACATGCATTTTGACTCACATAACTCAAGGCCTCAAAAGACAGGCGTAAAAACCACAAGGAAATCGTAAATGAAACTTTATTGACACCTTTGATTACACTTCTTCATTCATCAAGTTTATTACAGTACAATCCAAGAAGAGAAATGCAAGGCCACAAACAAGAGCCGAACAAAGAAACACTTAGAATGGCTTCTGACGTAAAATGGACGAGGTGCTGGAGACCAAAATAAAAGATGGGGGGAGGGGATGACAGCAGAAGACAATCACAGATGTGTGTGGGGGAGAACCTAACTGAGCCGAACAACACACAACCCTTCATAGAAGGAGAGAATGCAGATCTTCAGCAGCTTCAGATGAAGCTACAAAGAATGACTGTTGCATCATGGGAGAAAAGTAGTGGGTTTTAAAACAGAATGCAAGACATATGCATGATTTCTGCATTCGATTCTCCCAGAAACACACGAGATGATGTCCTGGTAGAAGTGAGAAACCAGACGTTCCAGTTCTACGGCTGCCTTTAATCCGATGCCGCCCAAATCGATGACTTAATAGAGACACAGGCCAAATAAATCTCCAGGAAATCGGAGAATACTGCTCGTGTTCTTGTGGCGCGTACAATCCATTCCTTCTTTAGGAATTAGGGAGTTGAAAGGTCCTGGAAGTGGCAAGCATGGCTCGCACTTTGGCCATCAGATCCTGGGAAAAGAAGGAAAGGGAGTGATGTCATTAGACGACTGGAAAATAAATTAAAGTTAGGAGGCCACCATGACAGTGGGTGCGTGCTCATACACCTGTGGAAATAATAACACCAGTGAGTATCAGAGAAATACACACTGAGGGTTTGAAGGATATTTAAGACCGTCAGTGTTGGTTCGAAGATCTGTTTATTTGTTTATTTATAGTGGATCCCCAGTAGCTTCCACCAACGTGGTTGCTAATCTTCCTGGGGTCTGTAACAACCAATCGTCAAGCAAATAAATTTCTTCTTTCTGTTTTGCTTCGAGATAAATCCATCAATTCACCCCACCCCCAAACCAAAAAAAATAACTGGAATGGTAAAGGGAGCGCGTGCCGGGATTCCCAGTGGAGTGCTGGACCCCAGGAAACTAAGCATAACCCCCCCCCCCCAAAAAAAAAGCATGAAACGGTATCATCTCAAATTTAAAAGTTGAGTACAAAAGGCTTCAATTTTGCTTGAACAACACGAAAGCATTTCAGCGTCCGAGCATTTGATAAATAGCCATTAAAAAACTGCCTTAATGTTTATTTATCCACAAAATATTGGAAAAACATTGTGTGAAAAATAATACAACAAAATATTATGTCCAGAGAGTCGATGACCTGCGCAGTGGCCAACTGTAAATGTTTTTAAGTAGGTCAGCAACATTAAAAAAAATGTATACGTTGCAAGGAGGAGTTGCACAAATTGAACGTAATGCTGAACAGATGAATATAAAGCAGATTGTGGGAAGTAGAGAGCAGTCAGATTGTGAAATTCCGTTAATTCCCACTTCAGGTAAAAGTTTTGCTGACCCAGGTACAAATGTTTGTATTGCCGAAGTGTTCATTTGCCTCCTAAGAGCGATTCGTACACGCATGGACAGATCTACCCTTGAGCTCTTCTGACAGATGAGACAATTTAACAGCTGTAATAACAGAAGGAAGGAGATGTCACTTCAAATCACTCAAAATGCTGCTTGTCTTTAAACCGTGGTGCGTATGAATGCGCACGCAGATAGTATATTACATTAATATTATCATCAAATGTTATGGCGCAGATGTGGCAACAGAATATCCAGATACAGTGGACAAAAAAGAGAAACATAAATAACACTCCCCGTGCTGATCTGTCATTCTGAGACTTTTCCCAGTAACCTTGCAGGAAAAAAGGGAACCAAATGGATCTAAAACAACACGCAAAGGGAATAAAACCTCGATCAGAGATGAGTAATCCACGATAAATGTAAAGCAGTGCACACAAGGGGACAGAAGGCGGGGGAACAATGAGAAACAGGAGGAAGATGAGAGATGAGATGAAGCAAATAGCAACCAGGCACCCTTAGGGAGAGAAGAAGAAAAAGAAACAGGAGACCATTAGGCAGATGAGGAGATGCTGAATTATTCAAGATGTGTTTGTAAAACAACACAGATGGGGTAGGAGTAGTTAGCAGTTCCGAATCTGTGCGTGTTGTGATAGCAGCGCGCCTTCATTTACCGTTGAAGTGACAGAAGGAGTGTGTGTCTGCGTGACAAAATAAGAAAGGGAAAGGAATAACATGTTGTTGATGCAGGGAAGAAATATGAAACCTGCTTTCAGGGTGCATCAAGTGAGTAAACACCACACACACACACACACACACCCAGTACCCTGTGGCCAGAACGGAGAATAGATTCCAAAATCAGGTGAAGTTGTGCAAATGTTCAGAGAATAGCTTGTGTTGTTTCTCCGTTCCCAGTCTATTGGCTCCCATTAGCACGGCTCCCAATGCTTCTTTCATTCCGGTCTAACGCTGCAGCCTGTGTCTCACAGGTTTTCATGTCTGACACAAAGTTCTGCTTCTTCAAGTTTTCAACTTTAAGTGATTAATATTTTATATATAAAATATGGAGGCTTCAGTAAAGACACACAGGCCCCCAGTTCTCTTTAAATGTAATCAGTAAATGTTTCTTCTTTCTTCCACAGCAGTCAAAGTCCACTGAATTAAAAGTCACCGGTCAGAGCTGTGGTCTGCCAGGAATTGAGCCGTTATCCTAATTTCTACCCGTGTTTTGGGCTGGTTACTTTAAGAACATCTACTCCACACTACACAAATTGGAAAGCTGGTCATGGCTACTAACTCTGACTAATATTTACAATAATTTTAAGATTGTAAGGCAGATGTCATCAGATATGTGCGCATCAATCAATGTTTTTTTGATCTTGACTGGCCTCCCTGACAGAAGACACAGGGCAAAGGTTTGAATTTGGTCAGGACGAGCTACAGTTGTGAACCTTTGTTAGTGTGCTTAAACGTGGCATAAGGCTAATGAAGGCGTTGCCGTCACGCTACTCCATAGAGGCAGGCAAGAGGAGAGCCTTTCAGTGATGCAATGCAAAAAAACAGACATGAAAGCCGAAGAAAATACGACGTATCGATTGAACCCTGAGCCTCACTCCACTTTAACAAAGACAGTCTCTTTTTGTTCTCAATGACGTGTTGCTCAAAAATACAGAAGATGGAGCAGATGAGGTAGAAACAATAAAGAAATTCAAGTTGAATTTCCCAAGGAGAAGCAGCTGAAAGACAGGGATTTATTTTTATCTGTCAAAATCAAGAGCACTTTCTGCTCTACCTCTGCATGAAGGAAAGTCAGAACACCCAGCACTTGCGTCTGGTACACTTGAACAGCAGCAGAATCCATATTTGGAATAAAAGCAAAGAACAATACCTGAGTTATTTTGGCCTGAACAGAGGACACTATGGATGAAGACACTGCCTTGTCTTTCTCAAGAGAGTCACCCCTGGAGAGAAAAAGACAATCGACTTAGGAAGAGAAGCTATGCAATATGCAAGAAGCCATGTTAAATGTTTATATTTGGAGTCATAGCAGGGAGAGGAGCGGATGTAAGATGGCGAGGTAAGAGAGGAATGGGGTGTTACGAGCAAAAACAAAACTAAGCACTACATCAACGGTGTCAAACTCAGTCAAGGGTGTAATCATGCAGAAGAAAACGCAAAGTCACAAGTCTTCCACTCAACTCCATTGCTCTGTCCAAAGCTTTTAATGTCTCCGCCGTCTAACACTTCATTATTCATAAAGGCTTTTTTTTAAATAGATAAGTCATGTACATCAAGTTGATTGAACACAGCAGGTGACAAAATACTGAAGAGCAGACCGCTGGTGATGCTAAGAGTTTTCAAGAGTCCACTAAAGGAGGGGTTATTTGGAATGTGTCAGACAGTGTCCACCATTTCTGTCAATTACACACGAGCTACTCAATATATGTTGTGAAACTCAGTAGAATGGTTGCGAGCAAGAAAGAACCCATTCAATGTTTTTTTCCCCCAGTGGTTAGAAAGAATGGAATAATGGATAAACAGAGGCAGGACTCATCATCATCAATTTGTTTTTCATCTACAGTACCACCCTGAAATCATAGTTCCTTTAATATTGTATATTTTTCTTCCTAATCCCACAAACAGTTAAAAGTTCCACCTTAGAAAGGAAATGAATTTTCCTCACATGAACTGACAGAGATATTCCGTGTTGTTGCATTTGGCCTGAGGCGTGTCTTATTCGTGATCCCTCTGTGTACGTAAGAGATTTACAAAAGCGTGACAGAGTGGTGGAACTGAGATCTGGAACGCTTGATTGCAGTTAGAGTTTTTAAGAAGGCGCAGACTGCGTATCGCTGCACGGACCAGATACTCGAATCAAGGCAGCAACCCTCCAGGTAAAGTTGGGTGAGATAACTTTGCAATTCTTTCACAAATTTACCTCAAATACCTGATAAATAATGTATTAATTTTAAATTGTTTTATTTATGCTGCCCACATTTACAAGCTCCTGTCACTTATTTCTATAGGACAGCCCACCTTGATGTATGACTGAAGCAATATACATTTTTAAATGAGTGTATTTTTAAACCATTTAAGGCATAAAATCCATATTACCAATATCTAGATTTTTTAAATAACCTTTGGGAAGCTTGAATTGAATGTTCTCTATGCAACCATAACCTCCTACCTCCACTGTTCTGGCTCAGGGACCTATAAAATGATTTTAGCGATATGCCTTTCAAATCTAATGTCCGACATTCCTGGATAAATTAACTGCCTTAAATGCTAATATGTGCAAAAAGCCGAGGGCTGCATAAATGATCAGTGATGTTCGCTGTGATATGACCAAATGCAACGTGAAGGGCAGTCTTTCTGCGTACCTTTGCATCACCCACCTGTCTGCTTTTTTAAGTTCTTTACTGCACTAATGACTAATACACACTCAGAAAAAGGAAAACTCAGTAAATGAGTTAACATTTGACATGTTTGTTTATGTTTTTAGCCTCATTGATCTAATGCCTATACTGCCTGTATTGGGTTTGAGAACGAACAGGTAGGGAAAGGTCAATTACATTTAGCCTCTGACATGCAAAGGTTAATGGAGACCGTCTTTGTTGGAAATATTTTAAACATCAATCTCTTGTAAAAGAATGTTGGATCCAAACAATAATATCAATTCCTCAAGGCTCTGCGTCTCTTTCTTTACACTGAACTGCAACCCCAAGAACATCTCTTCGACATGTAGAAATATACAAAGCTTGGCAGGCCTGCTGGGCCGAGTTCAGGTTGTCAAACTATGATAGGACAATCTGGTGAAAAGGTTTACAAAAGTCTCCATGAAGTGCTGGTTGTGCTTTCCAAAAAACAAGAGGACATAATTTAAACATCATCGATGATTTGGCTTTTGACAAGGCGTTTCAGCAAAGTTTCGACACTGTAATAAACAGTTCCTGAAGCCTTATACTTTTTGATTTATGTGTTTATTCATTATGTTTATGTCATGAAAGACAAAACGCTTCAGGCGCCCAGAGGCACCGACCTGTCTAGTGTTTTTTGTGAAAAAAAAATTCAAATAAAGTAATAATTATAGTAATAATAGTCCTTAGGTGTGTAGAACCCCTCTTACAAGAAAGGCAGCACAAGTGCTTTGCCACAAGAAATGACAAGAACCAAGCGCTTACATGAAGACAGAAAGAAAACATGATGTGTGCAAAACAGACACACTGAAAGCAAAAGTAAAAGTAAAATCTCATCAGTGATCTTTAAGTTAAACCTGATAAATAATTACATGCTTGGATGAGAGGATGCCAGGCTTGGAGGGGGTTACCTTGAGTGGACCAGGCTGGACGCAGGGCTAGCCGACGGGGACAAAACCCTGCAGGGTGAGGAATATGGGGAGAAAGAGGAGCCAGCAGTTTGCCGCTGTCCCGAGGACGAGCTCCTCCTTTTTTCACGAGGAGACCTGAGAGATAAAAGCAAGAGAACTGCGTGAGCTGAAAGACTTCACATTCAGCCGGTAACATCACGGAAAACACAATACAGTATATCGAGCGGCGGATGCTTTCTGAAGGCGGTGCTCGTGTGTTTAACAAAGCCCTACTTGAGATTCAAGCAAGTAAAAGCAACCCAGCAGTTTCCATCAAAGACACATCTAAACTGTTGCTAAATGTAATAGATATACACCAGTGATCTTTCTCACACACGGTACAAATCAGTGTTTTATGTATTCAAATAAGCATAGCTGTGCGTGAAGACCTGCGACTCGATGACACCTGTCGTTAGGTTTACCTGGATGTCAAATGTCCCCCGGGCTGGCTGGAGCTGCCGCTCGGATAATGTCGTTCCCGCCCCCTCTCCTCACGCCTCCTTTCTGCTGAGGAGCCCCTCCTGTCCCTCCTCCCTGGAGAGTGTGATCGGGATCTATCCAGACAGGAGGACAAAGGAAGCGCAAGACGGACAAGCCAATAAATTACAGAAGTCTGAGCTTATTAGATGAGGGGAAGAGAGAGAGAGGAACAAAATGAGAACAAAGTGCCAAAACCATTCGAGGTTGGTAGAATGCATGAGAATCAATCAATGATTTCCCAGGGAGCTAAAAAGAATTATTAATAAGAAATACGAGGATTTGAGCAAGCTTTGTACCGATTCAATGAGAATATCTGAAGACCTCAATGCAGAAACAATTATTTTAAGGTAGTTCATACGAGTTCAAAACAAATGGTGATAAATCATTAAATCTGTCACAATAATTTTCAATCACATCTTCAGCCAGGGAGGTTGAATTAAAGTAATAATGGAGATGTTGAAAGAAACACAAATTACGTCAAGCGTGCAAGTCTGTGGTGTCTCACCGAGTCCGATGCGCTCTCCTGTAGGCAGTAGGAAGGGCGTGTCTGTTGTTGGACTTCGGCTTCGACCTTGACCTCGATCTCGACCGCCTCTTGTGTTTCTTTTTCTTTTTGTCCTTGTCCCTGCCTTTGTTTCTGTCTCTATCTCTGTCTCTTTCCCTGTCCCGCTCTCTGTCTCTGTCTCTGTCTTTATCTCGGTTTCTGTTCCTGGCTCCTCCTCTGGAGTTGGTGTACGAGGACGAGGAGGACGAGCAGGATGGGGCCTCCCTGCTGTGACGGGCCACTTGATTCGCCACAGTGGGTCTTTGTTCCTGAGGATGTGCAGGTCTTGCAGAGGACAGTTGAGGCACAGAGTTAGACAGAATAGAGAGGGCCTCTTGCATCTAGAGCCAAAGGACAGAACAGAGAGAACAAAGACATCAATGGAGACATTGGTTTCACAGGAGTGGGGATTCTCGCTATGGCTGGTTTGAAGACAGAAAGAAAACATACGATGCATAAAATAAATAACTCTGTTCACATCTGGCTATAAGTAGTGTGGGGTTGGTTGTGTATCATGATTAGAGCTCTGTATGCACTGATCCGTGAACATCCCGGCCAGCGTTACAGAATTACAAAGAGAAAAATGATTTTCTTTAATAAAAACATCTTAAATATTCACAGAATACTCTGAAAACAAGCAAGGGACCATAAACAAGCCTGAAAAGAGGGAATACAATTCCTCAGTTAGTTGATTAAATGCTCTGGGTTAAATAACACAGTGAAGCCCTCTGGCAATGCACAGAGGGGCGACTGCCAGCTGCAGTTCCTCTAATGACTCGGGCCTGTCTGCTTGCATTAAACTGGCCTAGAGCTGGAGTGACACTAAAAAATGGCTTCAGACCATCAATGGATTAATCATGACCTAGGTTAGGTCTCAGATCGCTCCTGGGGTCACTCGCACTGCATATATATTCCTTTATATACTATTATAAATACAATTTGGAGACATCAAATGGCATTCTTTATGCACTGACATTAACATAAGTGATTATGGCCGTCCAAATGATAAATAATGAACAATGCGTGGTGTGAATTTCTCTCCGCTAAAGGTTGTGAGAAGTAGGTGGACAGCTGATGAGAAGGCAGCACAGGTAGAACTAAAATATATGGTATCTGAAAACTGGCGGGGGGAGTGGAGAGAGGAGGGATATTTATTACGCCGTTGTTTGCAGACTATCTGGTGTCTGGAGATAATGAAATGATAAAGGCCAGCTTTGGCTTAAAATTAGGGCCGACAAATAGGATGCGTCTCCCAATGCCAGGCCAAGAAAGTGTCTGCCCTCTTTCACCTGCTCTGGAAAGATACTGAAGTTGGGGCTGGAGGAGAGCAGAAAGTTGAGACAGCACACTGAGAAATGGAGACGAAAAGAGGAGCAGGCATCCTCTCAATATTCCAAACAGCGTATTGATTAGTGGGAAGCCCTGGCGGAGTCTCGATTTTTGTTTTTGTCCTGAAACAATTTCCAGAACAATCAAATTTGTGAAGGAAAAATGATTAGGTGTCCATGTGAGTCTCGTGGGCAACTCAGTCGCTTTCACATAAATGTCAGGCCACTGGATTGCCTGCGTTTTCCTGAGGAGGAGCTTATCATGGCAGACAAATTGTTCAACCCGGTGAAGTTAGCGATCCAAAAGTCTGGACCTAGGCAAGTAACGCTAAATGGTCAAGCCTCATTTATTACTCACATTCTACTCAAACACTGACATCTTATCCAGGAAAAGACGATGGGCTCAGTCATTTGTTACTTCCAACGTCAATAAAGGGAAATATTAAAGCCAATCTGTGGTGAAAAGGCATTCCCAGTCATAGCTCAGTGTGAGAAACTGAATGATGTGAGTGACGGCGCTGGTGCAATAACGACAGGAACTTGCCCACCACCACCTGGCCCAACAGGCGGCGGGGTCAGGTTAGCACCAATCAGCCGGGCTAACGCGAGCTAACAAGAGCTGACATCCAGCATCCGTCAAATGAACAAGAGAGTCGACAAATCAAATGGCCATCACTGCGTCTTATTTACACTATGAAGTATTCGAAGGAGATTTTGTAGCACTCCTATTGAACTTAGAAGATAAATCAGTGTGTATCTGGAACTACAAAGGCAGCTGTTCAGTGGAAATCTAACCGGAACAGCAGTTATCTGTTACCAGTTGGTTAAAATGCAAAAAACATTACAGGAAGGGAGGAGGAGGAATTTTGGCAGTGGAATGAAAAGTTGTGGAATCATTAGTATTATGCTAAAACGCTAGGATTTCTTACAGCAGACAAAGATGAAGAACGCTGATGAAAACGCATTTTAGATACAGTAAAAGATTCAGCAGTTTACCTGTTAACGGTTTGTTTTAAAGCAAAGTTATGAGCCAGGAAAATCCGCCGAGGCATCATAATCAACACCAACAACAGTTCAGTAACAATCGCAACAAACGAAGATATTCCACATCTTTATGTTAATGTAGTTAATAAATGACTGAGTATAGGTGGTGAATGGAAAGAAGACTAAACTGATCTCACGGCTGTGTTGATAGTTAAACGTGTGATATCCTAGAAACTAGACCTCAGACCTGTTACAAACTAAACAACCGATGTCCACGAAGATAGTCCCTTAACAACCAGGAATTAATCTCTTAATGTTTTATAGCATGAAATAAAATGAAAACAGCTCTCAATGCAGCCTAACATGGATAATCATGCCATCTGGTATTAGTCATTAAAGCCCTACTAAGGCATAAAGATTTTCCATTTACTGGATATCGACTATGATAATAAATCGGGCGGCGCTGACTTTAGGACGTATGATAACTTGTTGCAAAGGCTCCATTATTCAATTGTAAAGACATGTTTCTTCATTCCTAGACATTAGTTCTGTTGTGCTTTAACTTATACAACTACCAAAAGACCAGTTACGTTGTATATATTGAGCATTTGTAGTCAATATAGGTGAGATTACATCGATCTCAAAATTTAGACTCCATAGAAGGAATGGCGACATTTTCAATTGCCCATTATACCAATTATTAGCTAAAGCTGAAGAGGTTTGGTACTTTCTCAATGTGAGGACGAGTACAAATGTAAAATTGCTAAAGCAATTGAACTGATTCAAATATTTTGTTAAAATTCATTTATCAGATGTGAAAAACACATTCCAGAACCGTGGCCTTACAGAAGCTGCTTATTGTGTCGGGGCAGAGACGTTTTATATAAAGCAAGAGCAATTAACGCTGTAGGATTGCAGTGTGTACTTCTGTCATGACAATGGAGTCACACATTCTGGTGATTCATCACGGCAACATTAATTGTTCTGGCAAATGACGGCTGAATATTGTCTCTCACTATCAGCTGTCTGTTGCACACATCTGATATTAGCGATTAACCGGGACAGTCAATGCACTCACATTATCATGCACATTACTTTAACAACAGAATTAATGCAATCCAACACACCCGGCTTTTTCACATGACTAGAAGTGAGTTGCAACCGTATTAACCATTAATGTACCTCATGCTGCACAGATGAGTCTATCTCAGCTTTCTTGGCCTCGGGCTCTCCAGCAAAAGGGCTGCGGAGGGTCTGCAGAAAGAGCGCCGCCTTCCTCTTCCTCTCCGCCTGTAGCTGTTTCTCCTTGGATTCCTTAGATGCCTGAGCCAGCTTCTCTCGAGCTGCAGCTGCTAGACGATCCTCGAGCTTTTGCTTGGCTAAGGGGAAGAGGACAAGAGGGTAAAAACAAAGGTGGTTGGAGGAGGATGAAAACAGTTATAGTCATTTTTGTATTTTATTTTTTACCATAACCAGATACACTTTACCTCGACTAAATTGCTGCGATGGAGGATATTATTGAAAAGATGGGAACAGCCGCTATAATGCTCTGAATTTCATACAGAATATATTTTTCTGACCAGCAGAGAACAAACCTTAGCAGGGTAAACACTGTTAAGAAAGGCAAGTGAGGAAGACGCCCTGCGATGAACTGGCGGGTTGTCCAGGGTGTACCCTGCCTCCCGCCCGTTGATTGATGGGATAGGCTCCAGCACGACCCGGTAACGGACAAAGCGGTTAGGAAAATAAATGAATGAATGAAAGTGAGGAAGATTCGAATGAGACGAGCCAGAGATGAAGAGGAGCGAGCAACCTGAGTGACTTTCCACAAATATTGTCACTGCCATTCAGTTTGGTGTCTGAATACTTCACAATAATGACAAATAAGATGTGATTGAGACTCTGGCCTGTTTGTAGGACATTTCAAGCAATGCAAGACTAGTCTAGAGCAGGAAAAATGGGAGAATGCATGTGGGTGGAGGAATGGAAACATCTCAGTAAAACCAGGGGGTGGAAAATAAGCATAGATATAAGAGATGAGAGCAGAAATGGGTAGGCAATAGCTGGCGCAAAAATTAGATGGGCAAAAACAATCGGTTGATTGAGAGACAGAAAACAGGAGAAGACAGAAGAGCAAATGCTGGAGGGAAAACAAGTTTAAGTTACGCAACTGCTGGTGCAACTATTATCTCTCCAGCATTAAAACTAGGGCGTCTGCTGAGGCAAATCATATTTAAGTACAGTGTGAACAGCAGCCAAGATGAGCAGAATCCATCTGCACACCAGGCAGCGGCACAAAACCCAGCGCTGACCAGTGAGACATCCAGTGAGACAGAGCAAAGACGCTTCTGGCTTCTTTTAAGGAAGTAAGTTAATATGGAAGGGATTTTAATATTTAGAGAATATAGAGAATTAATATATAATAGAGAATTTCATAGAAAAGTGCTGTAAATATTTTGTGACCATCAATCTTTTATCGAGCAAATTTCTAAGATTTTATCCATTATTGTGCAATATATAAAATATTATCAATAAATCTGTTATTGTTGTTGTTGTTGTTAGTATGTGTGCAAAATAAAATGAAACACAGGAGTTTTGTTGGTGCGTATAAATAAAGTTAAAATATAAACACACACACTGTTTTTTTCTTTCTTTTGTGTTGAAGAAGGAAAGAAGAATGGCTCCAGGAAAGAGACAAACTTATTGGATAGACAGATAATAAAAAAATGATTTACCGGTAGGTTCAATCTGCAATTAAAAATCTTTGTTGGGCTTTTTTTTTTAAACTACCGGTATATTCATTAATTATGGTGTACAATAAGAAAACAAACTTGCAAACTACAGCTGCTCCCTGCATGCAATATGGCAGATACAAAGCATTCATTTGAAGCTTCTCGCCATCCAATGAAACTAAATAGAGAGTTCACCCTCCTTTTATCCCAGAACATGACATCATGAGAGGAATGAGAGTGAATCCAAACAGGAAATCTGAAGGTCAGACATCTAAACAATGAGCTGTTGCTCAATATAAAGCTCCATAAAGCAAAAATGAGCAGCAGATTTAAGTGCAACTTCTCTGAAGGTTCATCAACATGAGCAACACTTTTTATATTCTTACTTCTCTCTATTATTTTAACTTTTAACTCTTATTGCAGCATGAACTTTGGAAAAGAAAAATATCGTAATAGTGTCCATAAAGCCTGTCATAAAGATGACAGAGAGAACAGTTAATGCTACGGTCTAAAAGGTTAGATTTAACTGAATTCCCGTATTGCTGGCATTTGAAATAAGTTACATCTTCACTCCAGCAAGTGGGCACAAAAATCTATTAATTTTATTATTCTAGTGTAAGAAAGTCTTATTTGTATTGGCAATATAACATTTTTGTATAAAGATCAATAATTGAAGCAATGCAAAATGTAGATACTTTGCTATATTGATTTTTCATGCCATCCCTAATTTACAGTGTCAAAATAGAATTACAAGTCTGATTTCAATTACGATTGATATTTTATTTAATTTCCCACAACTAGTAAATATGCAAATCTATTGGGAAATGTTCGCAGTGACATGAAATGACTTGTGTACTTATCGCATTTAGTGTGTCCTGCTGAGTTCCAGCCCGTCAGTATAGATCGGCGTTATGCTGCCTGCCACTGATTCCCCTGCTATCTGATCAAATTAGACTGACTGACGGCCACTTTACGACACAGCAGAGCAAATTCAGTCATTATTCATAAGCCTTTTTCAGCCCCTTTCTCTTGGCGTCTGTGAGTTCAGAGAAAGAAAGTTCCATACTGAGACCGCTCCAATGAACTTTAAAGGGACCAGCCAACCTGCCAACGCCCCCCCCCGATGCTGAAAATAGCACAATTGTCTTAACTGTCCATCTGTCCATTTCCTTGGCTTTATTTTGCAGCTGTCTTTGTGGTAAAATGGAAATGAATACACTTTATGTCTGCCCTTCGAGATCCCATCAAATGTTGAAGTCAGCATCTTTTAAGGCTCTACCTTTAATAAAAGCTGAAAAGAGAAACGGGCCTCCAGTGCCTGACTACATCAGAATACAACGTGCCAAGTTGGAAATGTTTTCTCTAGCAAAAGCAGTAAGATTCAATGAAGTTATTTTCTGATAAATTAAATATGCACATCTAAATAAAAAAAACAATTGAATCTGTTTAAAAAAAATGTTTTAAAAGAACTTCACTGAAGAAAAGACTGAAGAGAGCCATTGTGCAACATTCCACACCACGGCTGAACAAAAGCAAGAAACAAAGGAGGGAGAATACATCTCCACCAGGCGTCTGAAAAGATATTCGACTGTTGTTTGCCGTTACAACACTGTTAGTCTCGTCCTGCAGGCTACGGCCTGTTGAGAGAATTTATAATTGAGACTCAATGGACATATTTTTTGTTTCCGCTCTATTTTTTCCTCCAACTCCAACGCTTACAGAAAGCAACAGCATGCCAATGGGTATGACAAAGGCATCTTGTAAGCAAGTATACTTAAATGCTGTTGCTGCGACAAATAATTTCAGTCCTCCAATAAATAAATAACCATGGAGCTGAGAAATAGAGATCTGACATAATCAGATGCTAACATTGTGTCAGTTACACAGATATAATGAGGAAGATATTATATGAGAAGAAACAAAACATCAAATAGAAGACTCAAAAGAAATGAAGGCAGGATGTACATTTTGAAGATCGTATTATAATAGATATATTACAGACACATTTTTAAGAATATTACCTTGTTTTGCCTCCAACTCCTCTAAACTGATGGGGGGTTTCTTTTCTTCTGGTGCGGTAAGAGCAGGAGGCTCACTGTCAACCGCATCATACCTGCTCATCACGGCTTCAAAGCCCTGCTCCTGCAGCAACTTCTAAAAAAAACCGAAAAAAGCATGCAGAATTATGGTTAATTTTAAGGCACTGGAAGGGACATTGCCAAGGATAAGTTTTATTCTCATGCCAAAGGCATCCAGACTTCAACTGAATGGAATAATCAACTGAATCAGACCTTGTCCTCATCGGAATCATCGTCGTCATCCAATCGAACTCTATTCTTCTCCAACGGCAGCAAGTCGTTTTCCTTTGCCTTGATGGCAAAACAGATGGGGGCAAAAGAGCCTGAAATGGCAGTGGGAGACAGGAAGGGATTGTTAATTCAGAGGCAACACAAATCATTCAGACGTCTAAATGTTCGGAACAGGTAGACAAGTGCAACCTCGTCCTCTTTTGATTGACAACATTCAGGGTTAATGTTAAAAGCACAGACGAAAGCAATTAGTTCTAAACGGGAAGTTGCAAGACTAAATGAGTTTACTAAACAACAAACATGCACGCACACAAACTGACCGGACTCAGAGAGACTTGGCTAAAAAGAAATAGCTTGGATTTTCAGCAACAATCGCGTCACACTGTTTTCTACTTTACAATTTAAACATGTCTGCTTGCGTAGATTTTACAGAACATATATTGTGCTTCATTCTCTAAAGAAATAACCTTAATATGAGTCCTTGATGCTTATTGTGGAAAGCTGGCCAGTTTATTTGTGCACTATTCCAAGGAGTTAGAAGTTTTCCCTGACCTTTTGTCCCAATGACCTACGAGAATGCATTCCTCAAATGTATGCGTGTTTATGGTTCCTGCCTGTGGGGGTGTGGAGACTACACTCTTTCATCTCTGCAGAGACAATCCTGGCCTGATCAGCAGATGAAATTGTGAGCATAAATACAAGCAGCTGTTCCTACACATACTTGCATACACACCACATTAGATATGTGCCTGTAAACTAACAGGCGTCCATAATTACCCAGAGGCGCTGCATCTCATTTAATGAAGGAATGAACTCATCCAGAGGAAATGAAAGTAATACAATATTTTGTGCGGTTTTTCTTCTTGCGTTACTGTCCTACCTATCGTCAACTTGGAGTCTTTCAGCGATGGGTCTGACTGATCATCGTCATCAGCAGCAGCAGCAACAGTCTCCCTCTGGTTGAAGGAAAACAAACAAACAATCTGTATCACTATATATATTCATCTGGGGGGGGGGAAATAAATATATAGTTCCAGTCCAAACAGTTAAAAAAGTAAGTGTTGTTGAGGCCCTGCCACTTGCCATCTAAACGTGAACGCATTTTTCTGCATTGAGCATAAACCTGTAGGAAAGTTTCAAGAGGCAACAGGTGCTCTACATTAATTCAAATCCCAATTACCCCACTTAGCCCTAGCACTTGCCCCTACCCCTCCATTCTGCCTTCGCCCATATCGGTAGTGTGTCCTGTCTTCGAGGATGGAGGGGTAGTGGTCATCTCACCCTCCAAAAGTGTTTTCAGCGACAGACTCAAAGCAGAGGGGTAGAAGGTAGGTAAATGTCCCACAATCAAAATATTTCAAAATGTTTTGATGATTGTGCAAAGCAAAACCTGCCCCACATCCCACTGCTTTGACTGATTTTTTTTTCTCTTTTCATTAAGTGTCGAACTATAAATAATGGCACTGAGCAAATGCGGCGATATATGCATCCCATTACCCACAGAACCAATCACAAACACACGACAGGTTTCTTGATAGAAACGGCGAGCAGCTGCTTGTCGGAGCAGTCGGCGCTGTGACATGATGGGCCACACTCCTCTGCACTCTGACAAGCTAAGTGATTTGATTCATCAGAAAATAAATTACTCCTGCCAAAACATTTGCTTGCTTCTAGCTTTTTCCTTTTTCATTCGGATATAAACAAAAGCAGACTTCCAAAACCTTGAATATACGTACGGATACATCTGCAAGAATATAAGTGCATATGTAAGATGCATTATCCTCTTGTGTACTTGGCTATTTGGGAGGGACAACAGCTTGATACTGTAAACGTAAAGACATATAACAGATGACCCAGCACCAGACTTCAATTACGTGAGAAATACTTGAGGTCAGACAGGAAAAATAGTGTGTAAAGAGTTAAAACACTGAAGTCTGATTAATCAGGTTTACTATCGGACATAAAATGATACCACATTATTAGAACTAACCAATCAAGTATTTGTTCAAAAGGTATAGAGACCCTGAACAGTAGCACAAGGGCATTCCCTACCAAACTGTTAATAACATAATGTTATTTGTGTTTATCTCACAGATCTATATTTTAAAAAACAATGAATTTCCCTTGGGAAGTCTATCTATCCATTTTATAACAATGATGTCATAGAATGGCTGTCTATATCAAACACATTAACTTGTGAGCATGCATACTATTATATGGTTCTAGGGGGTCAATCCGATTCTGAATACACAAAAAATAACGTAGGTATGTCAAACACACATACTGTACCTCAATTAGCTGACGTCAAAATATATTTATATACAACAAGGAAGTGGATTAGACATTAAATGCAATGTCCTGCTGTCAATTAATGTATCCTTTTTAGCATTCACATGCCAAAATAAATGCACAGACTATCACAATCTTTATTATAATTTGTTTTAAAAAGCTTCATGACCGTTTATGAAGACGACTGTACCTCTGGCAGATATCGTCCTTCCTTCTGGATGAAGTAATTCTTCTTAAACTCATAATAGGGGTTGTACTGATGCCAAGACTGGAGAAAGTCAAACCTACAATTGACAGAGGGAAGAACACATAGTATAAAAGATGAGAAATGAGCTCTCATAAATGATGAACTAATGAAAAGCTCATCCAGCACCTGAAGGGGAAGTCACTGATAACAGGTAAGCTGAACGAGGCCACCGATTTATTTTTGGTAAAGATACTTACCGTGGATCATTCTTGGCAAGAACACTGGTCTCGAACTTCAGGCCATTCCTTGCAACATACTCCGCCAGCTTGTCTATGACTTGCTGGATATCAGGAGGTGGGGGAATTATGGCTGGTGTTTGAATGGAAAGTTGAGCTTCTGGTTTGGAACTGTTTTCAAAGAAAATGGAAGATATTACCGGTAAGCAGAAATAAATACTTGACCTATTAAGACAGATATTAAGAAAGACCGGTCTCTGTGACCTTTGATAAAACAAATACCAGTGATAAAATAAATAAATAAAAACATTATTCTAGGGAACAAAATCTATTCTAAAGAACAAAATTGCAAAATTCAAGGTTGTCCATTATCTCCTACCTGGTTTCTGGCAGAACGGCAAGAGCAGCAGAGCTGGGGATCTGAGAGGGGGCCGTAGCTGCTAGAGTCATGGGTTGATTTTCAGGTGTGAGGGTAGCTCCTTCATTAGGCAACGATCCAGAAGACGTGGAGGGGGCAATGACATCTGATGGCATACTGTTACAGTAGGCGCTGGCATCTATCCCAGCGGGAGGTGGAGCCAAGCAGAACGTTCCATCAGGAAGCATGTAGTACCCGTAGTACATTGCTGTTGCATTGGCTGGAAAGGAAAGGAAAGGAGACTTACTGCATGAAGTTCCAAAAGTGGAAACAACAAAGAAACATATTTCTGATTTTATGTAAAATTATGGTGGGGTCATAACATTTCATTTCAGAATCTTGTCACACAACCTCTCTCTTTCTCTTGGCCCAGAACAACTAAATGTCAAGGAAAAGTAATTTCCCCTTGGAATGGAAAATCAAAAATGAAAACCGTCCTTAACTGCAAATATAAATGAGAGCTGTGAAATGTGGGTAAAATTGACCGAATTACAAACGGCTGTTAAAAATACACATCAACTCCGAATCAATTTTACTTTTCATGGTTGGTGTATAAAGATATCAAGAACAATTTAGAAAATGTTGGTGATGATCCAGATCACCATGTGGACGGTGTAGATGTAATTAGGACGGGAATGAGCTGCTCTGCGGAGTGCTTTTTTTTAGTTTTCATTTTGTTAGGAATGTGAAAGCAGCATTTCCAAATCTGTGTGGTTGCTGCAGTCAGACCTGAGAAGTTGCTGGAGCTCATTAAGTGGCTGTGATGGACTGTTTGCTACTATAATTTGCTTTGTGCTGTTTTACATACTGTTCTGTCATTGTATCATGTTTGAATTCTACTAGGCCCATCTCTCCCGACAGATTTAAATTCACCACAGATGACTGCACAGGGAGAGTCGCAGCAGAGGATAATGCCTGGTGGCAATGTAGTGTGTACGGTAAAAGGGAAAGAGACACTGGCTTTCTGTTTACAGGTGATGTGTAGCTAGCGAGGCAGGGAGGGGTAGCGCTCTGATGTGTGTTGAGTGTCACCATGTGACTGCGTTGTTTGAAAAGGGATCAATATCAAGAGAATGATTGCAGTCCAATGGTTCCTCAGCCATTTAAAGTAAAAGTCTGAACCTCTCAGCTAAGACTGGAGGGCTTACAAAAATGAGCGAGATCAATCATTCTCAATAGGAACATATTTGAATATAAATGAGGCCTCATTGGCTGGCTCTTACATAAGGAAAGGGACAATCTGTACTTTGCGTGTCACCATTATATAATATAAACTTCACATGCTTATAAAGGCTCAAGCAGGGGACTGTCTCAACAGTGGTTGTGAATTTTTTTTAGAACGTTCTGAAATCCAAGACAGCGTGTTGAGTCATTGTTAGTCCAAAAAATCCCGATTTGTATTCCTCTGGAAAGAAATGCCAGTATTAATACCATCACTTATGTGCTTAATGAAAGTGCAGACATTCAATTTAATTTCCCGCACAAAAATAAGTTCAATTGTGCAGAACACATTTAATACGTCGATTATGCAGTAATAAATTTCAATCCACAGAAGCCAAATCAATACATGACCGGTGAGGGAAAGTTTATCCCCATTTTATGTCTGAATTACAAAAAGGTTTTATTGAAAAGAGAGAAGAAATTAGATTGTGTGTGGGGTGGGTGGGCAATACAAAGACGAGGATAAAAATAAACGTCCGTGTCAAAGAGGACATGCTGTGATTTTACACATTAATCACTGAGCTGCCTGATTATAGAGACGCATCCAGTTTTAACTAAGCAGCGGTTTTCATTTATCAAATTGATGCATGTCACAGCTGAGATAAAGACTTCAGACGTGCAAAAATGGAAATTGAGTTCAATGGTTAGCTAAGCAGGTGGTGGCTTGTTGCTCTGATTGTTAGGCCTTTAACAGATTAATTACATTCACAAAGGGAGGCAATGCAGTGCAAAAGGGTAATCGAGAAACATGTTTTCCTCACCTTATAGCATCATTAGGGGCAACATAATGTTTAAAAGACAAGAAAATATTCCCAGCATCTCAGCAAAGACATGTAAATTAACAGCTTCTGTTTTGAGCAACCCTGCATAGTCAGTTTATTAGACAGAAGACAGTCTCAGTGGACAGCAGAGGGAAATTAAAATACCGGTATATGAAATGATGTATTTTCTCTTTATGTGTTACTTTAAGAGTGCTATGCTCTGTGGGCAAACCAACTAAAAACGGGCAGTTGACAGCTGGTTTTCTGCTGTATCGTGTTTAACAGCAAGAACACCAGTGGAAACGATGAAGTGCACTCAGGACATCGTATATCTCCATCGCGTCGAGAAGAAGTTAAAGATTGTTCTTTCTCTCTTTCAAACTTAATGCCGACTGAAACGTGTAATAAAACTACTTGAAAGGAGATGGATGGAAATGTATTTATGAGACCAGAATTCTTCACTTTCGCATGTGACACGGGAAATGGGAACAAATCCATCCACCCGGGTTTCATCTTTAATGTGTAGATTTCCCCACTGGAAGCAGAAGCCAGATGTTGGCGGGTGTCAGAGGAACTATTGTCACAGTTAAGTATGACCTGAATGCAGGTGAACTTAGGGAGTGAGCTCGATCAGTTAAGGTGAGTTTTAGTAGGTTAGATGTGCAAAGGGACACCTACAAACATAGTATTACTTTGTTAAAAAGCACTGGAAATGCCTTCACATCAATTATAGATTATGGGCAGCATTAAAGAGCTGGGTGCTCTATGAAGCATTAAGGCAAGCCAGAAAACTATTAGCTGAAAATGGGCCAAAAGAAGGAAGTCTAATGGCTGCTTTCTCTGCTAAGAGAAAAAATAAAGAAAAAATAAGTTTTAATAATCTGCACATGATGGCAAGCCAGGTTTATGATTATTTTTGGACTCTGTCTCCATTTCTGTGGAGTAGTTGACAGACGTTACCAACCCCAAACACATTAAACACAATAAAGTAGATCACATTCAACAAGTGATGAGCACTCAGCCTTTATAAATTACAGGTCTGCAAGTTTATTGTTCTCCAAGGAGAATGAAAGTCCATACTCACGGTCAGTATTGTATTGTCCTGGTGCGCTGGATGCAGATGTGTATAGTCCTTCCTCTGGTTTGGCTTCCACTGCTGCAGTGCCATTTCTTTCCTGCTTGGCTTTTCGTACAAGAGCTGCCAGAGGATGGTCTGGGTCCATCACTTTTAGAGGCTGAAAAGGAAGAAGATCAGATTGGTAAAGGCAGTCCCAACATATCGTTCTGTTGGAATAGAGGGTAAGAAAACGCAGTGAAACCAGACTATTTTACAGTAATAAAATATCAACTAAACATTAAAAGCACCGTGAAAGTCAAAAAATATTAAATGTGATGCAATATTTAAGCACTACTTCCCAAGCAACACTATGTAGTGGCCATCAATCTTTCCCTTGTGTGGTAGGAGATAATTTCATGGTTAATCCTATAAAACATGAAATCAAAGAACAGACTTGAGGAGTATTATATAAATGAGATTCACATGGCAGGCCATGGCCATGCAGTACATACACACCAACCAACTGACATATCCAGATAAGCAACCTATGGTCACTGTCTAATGTCGACTCTTTGGCTGCTTTAGCATTACCTTCACCAGCTCCTCTAGGCGAGAGCATTTCTTAGGGGCAAACAGACTTGGATGGAGGTAACTGCCATCCCCATCATCGTCGGAGTCCTCGGATTGGGAGTCTACAGCAAGATAGTCAAACATTAAGAATTGAATAAATGTTTGAACTAATTTTTAGCGACGCAGAATATTAATTACTGGATTATCATGTTCTGTTTGCGAGGCATTCTGCATTAATTACAGAACAATGCAAATGTATCATTCGTGAGAGGACATAAAATCTTCAGATTGAAGGCTTTCGATAACTCACCCTGCGATTGCTCTTGCTGGCTGGCGGAGCTGAGGTTGTACCGACCTTCCTTCATGGCCAGCAGGATTTGTCTGTAGTACGGGTTCAAATAGTGGTCAAATCGAAGAAAGTCAAACTGGGAGTTACGAGCCTGTTTCGCTTTCAGGACTATCTCAAACTGGCCCCCTTGCTGACACACAAAGCTGGCTGTCCTCTCGATTATGTTGTGAGTCTTGATGGTTGCCGGCTGCAAAAAAGTAAAGAAATATACATACGTTTAAACTGAAAGTATGTACTGCCCGTGCTGATTCCATGATGAATTTCCTGGATTCTGAAAAGCTTTTAATGCGCAAAAACAAGAATACTCCTTCTTATGCACAGTCAAGATGTTAAAGCCAAACTAGAGGAAGAGAAGCATTAGTATGACAGTTTAGAGTGAGTGAACCTGACCAATGCACAAAGCATTAAGATGCAAAGCACCAAGGACACAAGTCATTCTGTCTCACAAGCGTTCTCATGCCAGGCACTCTTATGTTCATCGTGATGACATTAATTCTTGAAATACACGTGGGGTGGAATAAGAAACGGTCCATTATTCATTCATTATTGTTCCCCTTGTGTGCTTTCAATGATTTATCATTGTCATTAGAAGTGCAGCAATCTCCAAAAGAGCATACATATCTCATCAAGATGAAAGCCGCAATAAATACTACGGGCCAGCAAGATACCAGGGTCCGATGCTAACAGACCATTACAGTGTTCAAAGCTGCCAAGGACTTCCTGACAAACGAGGACCATTCTCACGGTCAAGAACTTATCCATGAGATAAAAAGAGGATGTGTAACTGATGTTACAAACAGATAAGGCCATCAGATATACTTATAACTGGTCAGGACCGTTGCCAAGCGACAGAATAAAGTGGAGATTATCAGCCGTGCATGCCCATTAACGATAAACTTGTTTCTGATTTGGTCTGAGCGCTTTGATGAGTATCATTATTACCCTGTTTTCACTTATTGTATTTTCTGTTATGATCAATAGCAGTTCTTTTAAAAGGGAAATGCTAACAGAATCACGCAAGTTTACCAAAAACCCAAAAATACCATTATATTATACAGTATTACAGTTTACTACCATCATGTAAATAGAGGAAGTCTGGAATCTCATGCAACAGGCAGCTGATGTGCCTTTTCGTGGTATCTTGTAGCTTAAGCAGCAGCATCTGTGAGGTAATGACAGCTGGAATGAAATCCTGCATTACCCACAACCAACAGCGGCTGATCATCGTGAACAATTTACTAAGGAAGCACTTCCATTATTTTTACAGACCTGGATTCTCTCTGGACAATTTCTCCTGCTGTGATTTTGTTTGCTTCAAAGGGAGCTGCAGCTATTAGCATGCAACTATAGCAGCAGCAAACTCTTCAAATGTAATCATATGCCTATTCGTCAGGTCTTTAGTGAAACTGCTCCAATTAAAAATGCTATTTTTCATACCCAGTCTTTGCAATTTATTTTACGTCCGTCATCGCCACTTACATGAGACAGACTTGAATCAAACGTTTGCTGTCGTTTATAACAAACAAACCCTACTGCACTCTATACTCCTTTAATTGGCCATCATTTCACAGCCGCTTCAAAATTCACGCTAGTATAAGAAACTGTCCTTGTTCTGTCGCCTCAATACTTTTAGACTTGCAACTTCTGTATATGAGAATCCCTCAAGACTGATTCTGCTAACAGTCCCAAAAACATACTCTGCTACAGCCAGAGACGAGAATCAATTACAAAAAAAACCTTAAACTGGATTTTTTTTTATTAATTCCTTGATGGCATTACTCTGTTTTCATCATCTAAAGAATTAGATCAATTTACATACAGAAAGTGAGAAAAACAGACCCGAAATAATGAAAAATAATAATTTAAAACGTATTAAGAAGATATGTGTTTAGAGTGAATGATATTCCTTTATAAAAAAGGGACTAAAGACAAATTGTTAATCCGTTATATGAGTAATCAGTAAGTATACTGTATCATCTTGCTTTTTCTCTTCACCCTGTACACGACTGATTTCAGGTAATCCTCAGACAGCCGTCTTCTCTAGAAGCTTTCTGATGACACTGCAATTGCCGGCTGTGTGTCACAAGGGAATGACAGTGACGACAGGGAGGCTGTCGTGGATCTTTTTGACTGGTGTGGGCATAACCATCGAAAAATAAATGGCAGCAAGACAGAGGAGCTGGAGGCCAGAGGAAGCTATCTAACCTTGCACCGGTAGCATACAGGGACCTGACATCGAGTTAGCGAGAACGTACAAGTACCCGGGTGTTCACTTCAACAACAGACTGGACTGAGAACAATGACTCAATTCACCAGAAGGGTGTTTTTTTGGGGGGTGGGGTCTGTAATAGTGACTTTTCCCCATTGTGGGATGAATGAAGTCTATCTTATCCTAGCATGATATATACTGAAAACGCACAGCCTATGCCAACATTAAAGCACGTCTTTCTTCCCATCCATAATGAAATGGCTCTGCTGGGGGGGACACCAGAGAGAACAAAGCAACAGCAATGCATTTTTTATTTATCAGTCTATTACTTTTTGCTGGATTTTATCACACAAGGTTATGTGAATGTGAAGCACTGCCTGTATTTAACGTATATGCTTCCCTTCAAAAACCTGCTGCAGCAGAAATATGCCAACGTATTAAATATGAACACACATTTTATGACATAAACCTTTCACGAAGGCGAAAAGAGAAGTGCATTCTCTGCTGTGGCACACAGAAAATGATGAATGGCTCATATGGCAAATATGATTTCACTAAATCTGAAATTTGATGAATGAACCAGTCATCACAATGATTGTTTGACTCCAAAAATTATTAAACATTACATGGTTCCAGTTTCTTTATTAACATTGATTATTGGTTAATGGTAATAAACAGAATATCTTCGCCTGATCATAATGACGGTAGAGAATATAGGCTGGCTCACCGAGAACTCTCTTCTGCCTGTCCAAGTACACATCAGTTAAAAAGAGAGATTTCTGGGATCTCTTTTGCAAAGCATTTTCATTGTTACGGTAATCTCTGAAAGCGCATTGTGTTTTTCATATTGCTCACAAGGTCTGCTCATCCGGCCTTGATACTTCCATGTAGCACAATGTTTTGTTCAAGCTGGCATGTTTTGTCTGTACCTGATGGACAGTGAACGAGAAGACGTTTTGTTTCCCACACCACCCCTCTTTTTCCCCACTCTGTCCTTTTCTCAGGTAGCGTTTGTTGCAGACTCAATCTATTACATACCCAAATAGGGCTCTGAAAATCATCTCAGCACGTACCATGTGGCAATCATTAGTGATCGATTTTTGAGCAGGCCTGGATCATTGTGAATGCCTCATTTGGCAGCGATCAGAAAATGCTAACAACATTATGGCGTTTCCTCACCATAATGTTTACACCCTTTAAACATAGTGTTTAAAGGGTTTTATTATAGTCTACAGATGTTCCTGTTATGGGGTAAATCCACCATAGCTTTTCTCCTATGGTGTCTTTAGCAGCAGACGCCAGCTGGATATTTAACACTCACCAGTTCCACATCAGGAGGGATAGCGAGCCCTGAAGGAGCAACAAACGGTTCCTCACTCTCCTCAGGCTCTGCCTCTTCTTTGCATGTGAAGAGATTACAGGATAGAAATAAGTACATTGACATGTATTATGCATCTGCAACAAAGAGAACATGTACCCTATGGGATATACATATACTTTACACTCAAGTCCAAAATTTAGTTTGTAAATTTCAAATGTTGGTGAATCGAAATATCAATATTGTGAGTAGATCATCTGCACTCGACCCGGCACAGACTGATGAGGATAGACTTTAGATGTAAACGGACCAAAATTAGTGACAAACAGTAGCATGAGTCTTCACCTCTTTCCCTTTTGGCTTCCTCCTCGTCTGTGGGTTTAGAAGGGTCGTAATAATCCGCACTGTATTTGAAGGCCACAGCATTGTAAGTGCCTTCATCAGCCAGAGCCTCACTCAGACGTTTGTACTCCTCCTCTGTGGAAAGTCAAACATGCGCAGGTGCACGAATGCACACGCACATACAAAAAATAAATGGAGGAAACTACATTATTGATGATCATTTTAATCAGTTTCCAAAAACTGACCTCTTGAAATTTGATTCAACCATTTATGATACAGGACTGAAAATTTATTTTGCGAAAATAAGCTTGTTTGAGATTGAAAAATTCAAGTTGAGACAGCCATAATTAAAGACTGCGAAGGGTTTGAAAAGCTCAATAACATTGGTTTGTTAAATACCACAGGTAAACAGGCTAACCGGTAACAGATGCAAATATTGTGGTTGGGAATAAAGGAAATATCCACAAAAGGTTCATGCATCATTGCATCCGGTTTGTGGTATTGATGCCTTTTATGAGAACTTCTGATGCAAACATCGGAAAAGTAGTCTGGCCTGGTGTACTAAAAGTCAAAAGGACCACTTGAAATCTGTCGGTTTGTATTCAAAATTCAAGGCCAACCTTAGAAGTAATGGCAAAATTCCCACTAAAACTGTCACTGTTTCTAACACATTTCTGCTGTGCCTACAGTGAACAGATGGATAATAGCCTGTGAAAAAGGGGTCAGGTCTGCAAATTCAAGGGCAAAGCAGACTGATAAATGATCTTCCTGCAGTGTGTGTGTGTGTGTGTGTGTGTGTGTGTGTGTGTGTGTGTGTCTGTGTCTGTGTGAGAAACAGATGATTTGCTGACTCATTCTGTCCCATCAGTTTGGACATTGGACACCATATTTCACATAAAACTGTGTCAATAATTAAATTGCTGTCATTAAGACAGTCTTTCCGGAGTGTGCTTTGTCATCAAAACAGCAGCCTGTTTTATTGTGGTGTAAAAGGACTAACATGCAAATATCCTACAGTCAAAAGTGATTTCCATAGAAATGGCTGCTCTAAAAACTTGACAAAAAAATATTTATTTATTTTTGTCTTGTAAACTACTTGTTTACTTGTAAAATATGCATTCAATTCACTCACCAAAAATCATAGTCATAAAGGGGTCTGATATGAACTATCAAGCAAAATGCCTTCAGGATCTGATCCAGAATGAGGCCAGGAAAAAATATTAAATGTTAACATTTAAAACTCATTTATGGATTCAAAAAACAGTTAAAAATACGCATCAACTCTGATTCACTTTTACTTTTCATGGTTTGGTGTATAAAGATACCGAGAACAGTTTAGAACCTTTTGATGATAATCCAGATCACCATGTGGATGTTGTAAATCCAATTAGGAGAGAAATAGTAATAATTAATCGCTTTTATAGCACTGTTTTATTCATTCAATCCGTACTTGGTGGTGTAAAATACTTTTGTAGCCACAGCTGCCCACATTCACTCGCTCACTACATTCACACAGGCAATGTGGGTGAAGTGTCTTGCCCAACGACACGACAACAGTGATCACATGTGCCAGAGCCGGGAATCGAACGGCCAACCTCTCAATCATAGGACGACCCGCTCAACCACCTGTGCCACCGTTTCAAGTTTCATTCAGTAAATTAAAGTTGATATTTAATACACTCACTAAAGGTAGATTTACATTATGGTATATTTCCAAATAATATGATTTTTGAGGTGTCAAAACAAGTTCTCACCGTGTCTTGCCTCCTCTTCCAGCAGGTCGGTGTGCAAAGCCAGGTACCGCTCTTCATCGCACAATGCTTCGATCCTGTCCTCTTCCTCTGATAGCTGGTAGGATGTATTCCATGACCCGCTGTCATACTCTGAAAGGTCATGTAAGTGACCACGCCCATCATATCTGTTGAATGATAAATAGAATTAGACAGATGGAAATAGATTGTAAAAATAAGACTTACCAAGGGAGGGGAACCTAAAACCCAAAATCTACAGTAAGAAAAATGCACTACCTCTGCAAGTCTTTGACAAGGGAGCACACTTCTAAAATACTACAAGTTGTGGAAAGTTTCAAAAAATACTGACAACGCAATCAATCCTTACTTAAGTTCCTGTCAATATTGATCTTAAGATATCTAGCAATGTTTCTGCTCTTATTTCCCTCTCCTGGACAAGTGCTACAAACCAAAAGACCAACATCAAAATAAATAATAAAAAACGAAAGAAAAAATGAATAACAAACAAAGCAACTCGCCTCTTACCTTACAGGGTTCAATTCCCCCCCCCCCCCCCCCTGTAACAATCATCATTCCTTCTACATCTGCGAAGAAAGGTACATTCACACAAACCCGAGCACATAAATACCTATCCGCAAGAACCCAAATGGACGACATTTTCCAGGGTTTGTCCCTCTACGCCACTTCTCTGTTGAAGCTTCTTCACGAAGACAAAGAAATGGTGAGCTGTGGTTGACATTCGGGGTTTGGCACGACCCCAAAGCCTACCTTGCTGGGAGAATAACTGTGTTATGTGATAAAGACACACATACAAAGGCTGTACAAATAAAAAACAAGTTGTGCCACTGCAGATCATGTGATTCAATAGAATAGATGTTGTACTTTAAGGTTAAGTGTTTATTACATGTTCTGCATGGGGTGGCACAGTAAGGCATTACTGCATTATATTCCAGTAACATTCTACAGCCAGTCTAATTGTAAATTTTATTGTAATTGTAATTCTGAATCATCTAAACTGCAGTGACTTTAGCCTTGGTTAGAATTTTCTCTGGCCTTGGTGATAGCAACACAGCGTTATAAATTGTCCAGTTTTCTGTTACGTGCACATATTTCTGTCGTGGGGGAAAAAAACAGCAAGCATTGAACATATTCTGTGTAATACTCAACCATGACTGCAATTTTATAACGTAAACAAGGAGCCAAAGAATCCAGAGGAAATTCTCCCAACAAATCAACATACGCAAGATGCAAACCCATTTAAATTTCAATATGTGACACCTTAAAATGTAGAATTTACATAAATGTGTGTTCATTCAGGGAGCACATAGCACAAACTGTATAACACCTGCTTATAGAGGTTTTATTCTGTTTGTGTCAGTGTTGTTTTGGACTGTGGGACTCTCTGCTGATGTGGATGAATATTTAGCATCGTGGCTAAAGTCAGCAAAGACTAGCAAGGGGTTGCATCTTCGCATGTTGTTCTGAAAACGTCAGATACCACCTATTGGCATCTCGGGAACAACCCATAAACAAGACAGCAAGCAAGAAATTATACATCGTCAGTAGTTGCAGGGATTTCCAAGATCAATTCCAAATGGTCCCTTTGAATTTATAAACAGGCTAGATGGTTAGCATAATGTTTTGGTCTAACTTTGTTTAACCGACCTATCAATCAAGATGCTCTTGTCCCCCATCCATGGGATAAGATGTTTTCCCTGTTCGTGGTAAAGAGCCTTTTCGTCGTCTGGAAACAGTTTGCTGGCATAGCCGAACACCAAAAGGTCGGCGTACTTGTCACTATCATTCACATCCTTCTTCACCGGTTTGCTGGTGTGGTCTTTCTTTGCCGCTCCGCGACGATACATCTCCCAAATTCTCGTGAAAACAAATTGTGGTGTAAGACAAAATGGTAATGGGCAAACACTGGTAGTTCTCTAGAGTCAAATAGCTCACAAACGATCCAAATATTAATGATAATCCGTAATGCTAAGGCCAAAAACAAAATCCTACGTGCCTTCGGACGCCATGTTGGAAAGCAAGTAAATTGGTAATGAGAAGATGCTGCGCACTTTCGACAGTTTGCTGGTATTACTAAAACACCGCAGTGTTGATGGGTCGGGTTGATATAATTTAAAAGAAGTGTAAAAATGTTACATTTTAAAATATAAGCAATTTTTTTAGCTATAATTCTTTTAAAGACATTTTTCATAAAATGTGTTTTGCTACTGTAACTATCAGTGTCGAATGTGGTACTGGTTAACCGAAGTGTTATAATACCACGCTGCACAGCAGAATGGTTAGACAATTAAATAAATACAATTGTAATGAAAATATTTTATGTAATTTATTTACTTTATTTGGCTTAATTGTTTGGTGATGAAAGTTTCCTCCTCGTGTTCTGCAACTCCGGATCAAATCTTGATCCGGAGTTGTTTTTGTTTTACAGATCAATAGAATATCAATACTATTCAAGATAAGTATGATTTTTTTTTTTTTTTACCTTTAACTTATTCCTAAAAAAACAACATATTTTCCATCACCGCTCTTCTCTGTGGGTCTTGTGATGATGCGCTGGCGTCCCATCCGGGGTGTACACCGCCTCTCACCCGTAATCAACTGGGACAGGCTCCAGCAGACCTTGACCTGGAAGGCACGAAACGATTGCGTTTGTCTCTTCTTCAGCATTTCACCTACACAGCCAAAAAGAGATGTGAGGGAGGATATGCTTGAATAAGTGCTCGCAGGTCAAAAGAACACAAGCATTTTTGCAAATACATATAATAGCTTTGTCCCGACTGCGGTGAGTCTGCTGAATAATTATTAGTCTGCGGTTCCTCATGTACTTTAATCCTTTGTCTTTTTATCAGGTTTAATTTTAATCATAATCTTAATATTGTGTTGTTGTTCTTTTTTATGACATATTGGTTACTGGGGCTCATGAAATGTTCTTTGAGCACTTTTAACGGTTGGATAAGTTTTATATGTATGTTTGCTGGTTTGAATGGATATAGGATGTTTTATCTCATCTCACAGCAAATCAAGTCTACCTACGGGTACAAATAAAGTAACCTTGAAATATATTTCAGAACATCCAGTAATTTTTGTCCTTCGGGATCATTCAAATGTAAATTTATTGGTCAGTTTTTAGAAATAAAAGTGCTTCTGTTCACAAAGCATTTTTGACTAAAATAGAATTTCCATATAGTAGTAGGAAGGATCAGATATATATTTTTTTATACGGAAATATCAGTAATTCATTGACTATTAATTTGTCTCTCTTGTGATTTTGCTATATCGCCCAAGCATCTGTTTTGTGTGCACTCAAGGTGAAGGCAGGTCAGTTATCTGTTTAATTAGCCTTGCAGTAAGAAGATACAAAATTAGCCTACGTGTGCCACATATTAAAGTGGTTATGGCTGCACATCCACAAATACTCTGCATCACCGTAGCAGCAACAATGATGCCGGAGTTCCGAATGAATTCAGGCTTCTTCTATTTTGAGTTAATTAAGCAAAGACTGTTGATTGATACCAATCAGATTTTGTGTATTTGTGTTCCATCAAAATTATTGGATAGGCAATAGTGAGACATTTTAAGATGGGTGTACAAATATGTGTGAGAAACAGATTGGAATATTGCACTCTAGGGTTTGCACTCATTCATACTCACATTGATCTTGTCTGGTTATTAGTCATATTGCATAGTTTGGACTGTGGATGTGCAGGAGACAAGAGACAGTTTTGACTCTGAAAGCGTTGCAGTGGTTACCAGTCAAAGTCTAGGGCAGGTATTCTCCATGTCAGACAATTCTGTTAGCAGAGACCATTCACACTCTGCTTCATGCAGTATTTAACATCAGGAGGGAACAGACATCTCATGTGGTATACGTGTCAAGATTCATCCAATCGATACCGGTGACCCTTTCTAGAGTGACAGGTTGGACCAAACACAAGTAGGCAAAGACAAATGCCTCTCGTGATTTTATTTAGAAGTGAGACAAGTAAGGTTGTGTTGTGCTGTGGAGGCAAGTGGATTTATTGGATTAGGCGGAGGCTTAATGGAAGCCCTGGGCTCTTATCATTATTTCACACAGCGCAAGCCCTTCCAGGTGGGGTTAAACAAAGTATGAAATTATTTATGGCCCTATCTATTCAGACCTTGCTAATCCGTCAGGGTTTTCTGTGAGAATAGTGGGGATGAGCTTGGCACCTCCAGGGCTGTTTATCGGCTTTGTTCACAATATCTGATTAATAACGTGATTTATTCTTACCTCATTCAGGTCTTTAGCTTGTATTAGCCACCAAGGTGCTTCATCAGAGCAGTGAGATTTATGGTCCCCTGATTCTGGGTGTATATTAAATATACACAGATATTTAATATTATTAAAAAAAAATATGATACTTGTGTGTGTGTGTGTTTGTAAATCCAATCATCCAGAATATAGTTTTTCAAGATGGTTGGACATGAGCAGAGTCAAGCATTTCCTAATTCTCCAATTCTGATCATGTTTGAAGAGTGAAAGCATCATTGACTGACAAAGAAAATGACACATCATGAGTTTAGTCAATTAGGATCTGATGCTGATGGTGTAGGTATCGCATTTTTTAATATTCCTATGTTTTGTTTTAGGTTATAGTTCATGATTTATTTCGTACCTTATCACATCATGTATGACATTTTGCTTTAAGCCTCCTGTCTTTGTGTTTTTGAGCATTTACAATTCCTGTACTGTGTGCTGTGTCAACAGTCCGTGTGCTTTCTCTCATTCACTCAAGATGCTTTTGATGAAGATCCAATTAAGACATTTCACTTAATGAATTTGGAAATTGCTTAAATCTTACAAAATAAAAATAAATCTGTTCATCTTGGGTTTTAAGGATACAAAGCAAGCCATTTCATCTTGTTTCAATCTACAGCTCATCCCAAATGCATAACTGCAACTTCACTTAGTCTTAGGTTAAGTAATCAATAATAAAAGTGGTGGTGATGGGCATTAAACATTCAGTTTGAAGAGGAAAATCTTTTTCCGGACTTTCGCTGTTGTGACAGCAGAGAAGAATAAATCAAAAATGTTCTAACGTGTTGGTTTATTAAAAGACAGCTTCATCTGAAAAAATAGGAGAAAACATCACTGTTTGTGGGCCAGCAGCCCTGAAGTCATGAATCATCTAGTCAGCCCCCTTCCTGGTCTGGTTTGCCCTCCATCACCCTGTCCTGATTTTGCCGTAACTGAATATTGGGTCCTTCCCACTGAATGACTGTGAAGCCACCTTAATAAGAGCAATCACCATTTATAATTTGGTGCCTTTTAAAAGGAGATCCCACTGCCTGCACTGCTGAGGCGTAACACCCAAGAGAGGTGGAGATTCCAATGCAGAGTTCCCAAGAGATTCCACTGGCGTAACAGACAGGACACTGTTCATGTTTCCCATCACGTTTGACTGACACCTAGAACTAAACCTCCAGTCATAAGTTTAATGTGACAGTCACTGGTTCCAGAGCTGCTGCATTCTTCAGTGCCAGCATTGTATTAATTTCCTGTTCCTGGTATAATCGCACACATTTAATTTCCTGTTGAGCTGCGGCTGCAGCCGTCTTCAACAATCATGAGACAATCATTTTACGCTTCCCGTGGAGTTAGTACAGCTTGCTTTACCCACTGAGATGCTGCTGTCTCCAGTCCCCAAGTTCCATCTTTCCCATGGGATGGCTGAGCCACAACTTTCAACAGCGTCTGTGTTGCACCACCATTGATGCTGTACTGTCGACAGTCTCCAGTCCTTCTGCCTTCTATCTTACCTCAGTACTCCTGCCATCAGTATAAGAAATGCCATCATATAGGCATGTAAATAAGCATTTCGTATTTTTGTATTTATTTTGTATTCTATTCTTAACCTATAACTTTGTTTTTCCTCAAGGCAATGCTTCGTGGATAGAGCTACAGTGTGGACATGTGGTCAGATTGCATGTAAGCATGTACATTTTTGCACCAGTTGATACTTAAAGGGGAGCATGATGGATATTACCAGGGAATCCACAAACATCCCAAGAAAAGAATTGAATATTTTTCACCAAAAAATAAAAACTGATGTCACAGAAAGGACTGCAAATTATTTTTCTCACAATGTCAGAATTCAATATATTGTGAATTGCACACTAAAATCAGAAGTGGTAGAATGTATTTGAGGAAATCTGTTATTTGTGTTAAATCTTTATATTGGAATCATAAAGATTAACTCTTAACTTTTTCTTCCCATTAGAAGATTTGCCTATACCTGATTCAAGTATTTTGAAATAATATTTCAGTAATCAATAGAAGCTTTCTTTGAATCAATTGACCTTTTCCTGTGGCCTTTACGCGTGAATGGCTTCATCGACTTTGTGAGAGCTGGATTATATTTGTTTGGCGTGTTCACAGGTGTTTAGTGTTGGACTGATTTTACTTTACTTCTCACTAACTATGACGCAAGCTGACTCTGCCTACCAACATTCTGGACCGGCCTCATCTTGCCGTGACAGAAGCATCTGTTAAAGGACACAAACACAATGTTTTGAACAAATCTTACTTATATAGAATTCACAAGTCCAGAGTCAGACCTTGTCAGGTGATGATTGCATGATAAAGAGCCAGATGGATGTGTTTCCTGCAAATCAACACCCATAGTGACCAGTTTGCAGTCACCGCATGGGTAAGAAAAGGCAAAATAAATAAATAAATAACTCCAGTAAATGTTTTTAGATGCCCATTAATGAATTTTGGCTTGTTTGTGGACTGACGCGCCCCCTGAGAATCTGCCTCTGTTGAATGGCATGGAACATGATTTATTGTGTGTACTCACAGTATATCACACTGTGTGTGCTAAAGCAGCCAGCATAAGGTTTCTGTGCACAGCTACTGTTGTAGGGGGCAGCTAATGGTCTGTGGAATTACTTCACCACTATACTTCAACTCTCTTTGATAGGCCTGTTTGTACCTGAATATAAAAGTTTATAAATGATCATTTTTAAATGGCTGCTTTGTATCTGTGCAAATTGACTTGGAAGCCAAATGTTTACCCTCCATGTTGTTTAGTTTCCATCCAAGAATTAGAATAACATCTTAAACAATGCGTATTTAATAATAATAGCAGTGATAATGTCTTAGAATTATGTGGCGTGTTTTAATGTTTGCCATTAAGATTTTCCTTTATTAGTAGCGCAAGGGAAAATTCTGAGTTACAGCAGCATTAGTGGCTGTTAGTAGACTGTCCAAATAAAACACATATTTTCATTGAAACATATCTTTATTTTATTCTTTCAGTGTTTCAGAAAGCAGAAACAGCATCTCCCCAAGGCTACAGGGGAAAGACAGGAGCATATTGTTATTTACAATTAGCTTTAACTTGGCATTTTGGGTGCAACAATGACTGAATGAAATGTCTATTTTCTTTACCTCCGCCGAGGCGAGGTGGACAGACAGAGAGACTGTCTTGCTGACAGGTAACTCAAAAGGTTTTGGACACATCTGGATGACATTTTCAGGCAATGTTGGGAATGTTACCAGGAAGAGATTACATTTTGGTGACGATCCAGGAGAGATCCTGGATTCTGGATCACTTATAAATCTTTAACATTGCAGTCAATGGAGCTTCAACATTTGTTCCTCAATATCTCGGTTGATTATTGACCGTTGTTTATGGAATTTCACACATTCATGTATATGATTGGGAGCTCTATCTCACCATCGAATTTCATCCAGATCAGATCCAGAATGACAGTGAATTAAAAAATCTGTTAAAAATACACATTAACTCTGATTCACTTTTACTTTTCATGGTTGATGTATAAAGATACCAAGAACAATCTAGAACCTTTTGGTGTTGATCCAGATTACCACTCTGAGTGCTTTTCTAGTTTATAAAGATATTGGTTTTTATATTTGCTTTAGTTTCATTGTTAATTCACATATAAAGAATGAGCAAAACGGCGGAAACAACCTCATCACTATTGCATGCAAGGATGCAATCAGTCATCAAATCCTCAACCGAGCATACAAAACAAGCTGAATTAATCACCTGGAATAAAGAAAGGTCTGTGCTTTCCGTTATTACTTTTCACAGATAAACAAGACTAGCGGAGATTATTAAGGAGGCAGCATTTGGCATCTAACACATCTGAGATCTGTTAGAGGGAGTGGGGCGTGGCAGAAAGAGAACGGTTTTGATGACAATGATTTGTGACCTGCCAACAACGTTTTCCTGCTGCGCTATTCAGGTTGATTTGGTGATGAAAAAGGTGGATTTAGGTTAAGAATACAGTTAAAGTTGTCTCAGGATCCACAGAGCCCCACTGCTGTTGGTTTATACAAGATATCAGTCTTTATTTTATTCACATTTCTCTACTTTTTACTGCCACCTCTCTAATATGAATCCATATTTAATGTATGGCAACATAAATATGCTGTGTTTGTTGCACCTGCTGTCCTGTTCAGTTTTGATGTATTATTTCTTCCTGCCCTGTAGGTAGGCATGCCAGTAATCCCCCAACTGAAACTGATTTATGAGCCAATTTGCCCCTTCTGTTGTCAATAATGCCTTTTTGGAAGGCACACCTTCTGTTAGTGGAGCTGGAGAGCAGAATTTTAATTAGTTTTGATCGTGTAATTAAGTCTCATGAATTACTCAATCTTGCCAGACCATTTGTAGATATAATCTGTATTGTTGCATTGTTTCCTTTTTTAGTAGGAAAGAAGATCTCAGCATCTTCATCTCCGTCACTTCTAGTTCCACCTCCTGCCCTTTCATCCGAGTTGGATAGGATTAGGAATGAGCATGTTGCTCTCTATCAAATCGGTTTTGAAAAATAAATGACTGGAAGCCGGTTTGAAAGATATGAAACAAAGGTGAGCGAGACATTTTATTTCTGAAGGAGTTTTCTTACAAAATTGCTGTTGCTTAATAACAATAAAATAATGTGTTTTGCTCTACCTGCGCTTGTTCAGCGTAAAGCAGAAGTACAAAAGTCTTGAAGTACACTTAATTGAGCTCCTCAAACTCCTGCAGCTCGTCACAGATTGTTTTTGCATTATTATTTCATTCCTATTTTCAGCATCAGAAAACTGTCAAGAATTCAGAGCACATGTCCCAAAGGCACCAAGATGAATACAGTATGTGTGGACAGGAGAGAATCAATCTCAGAGGAATTGACAGCTTGTTCAGTGTTTGATTGTGGAAAGAAAGTCTATACAATAAAGACAGCAATTCGGCAAAGATCAGACCCCATTAGGTTTATACCTTAGTTTACCTCTGGGGTATTCAGTGTCATCCATCTAAGACATATAAACGAGAGAAGAAAAGTGAGTTGCTACTGATCCCACACAAAACTCCCATCACCTTGCTCACTGGACCACATTTCACAAACAGCTCCAGTGTCCCTCGGCAGCAGTGAACATCGCAAAGGTCAGATTTGTCTCCTGCAGAGAGACCTCATTGAATCTTGTGGGTGTGTAATTTGAAAAACGACCTCAGGTGGGTGAAACATTTTCCTTATAATTCCTCAGCTAAGCTTGCACCATGACTGTCCTGGCAGTTCTGAACATTATATTCATTTTCTTGTAGACAAGATTATTTCATTCGATTTCATCAAATACAAATGTACATATTTTATACCTTTTTCTGAATATCTTGCAATCAACGTCTATCATTGATAATATGCTCGTCAGCCTCATGTCAACCTTCTTATGACCGGTCGGAATAATCGAGCTGGTGGACCCCAGATTGCAGAGACGGAGGCAAAAGTAAAAACTTTAAACAGCTTTACTGAAATATGCTCGGGAATATACAGAAAGACAGGAGTCGGTAAATATATAACATAAACACACTGTCATCCAAAACAACCAAAGCTTGGACAAGCTGAGGTCCTAAAAAAACATTAACCAAAAAAATACAGCCAATAAACGATATGATGGCCGACTTTGCTGCCTCTGACGCGTGATGTGCCTGATGTATCGCCTGCAGCAGCCGAGGTTCAGTTTGGTCCTTGAATGGAGACTCAGGCCAAGCTGCTCAGCTGCATACTGAAAACTGACTAGTCCTTAATAATGAGAATGTTGATATAGCTAAAGGCAATATAGGAAAAAGTATGCTATCACACATGTTTGACGTCTCCTAGCCAGAGCATAGAACAGCTGGAGACTCTACGTAGCATTCATTCAGAAGGAAACCCACATTACTCTCCTGGCACCCCGCTGTTCGATGGTCACCATGCCGACAATGGTGCTTCATCAATGCCAGACATCAATACCAGCCCTGTGAAAACAAACTGCCTCCCCAAAATACCTGTGTAGCCCTCCAGAGCATCTCTCAATTGATTAATAAATATGTTGAAGTGCTGTTAACAGACTTTTGCAATCATGGGATGCCGATATCTCGGTGTGTCATGAATACAAAATGGGGAACTGATGAAGATACTTCAAGGATGAATGACAGCTGAAGATATCTGTGCTTTGTGTGTGTGCACTCGTCACTGTTAGAATTAAGTACAGGATTGTTGGGGTCGTACAGGCTTACATGTGTGTTGGTCCGTTTTTGGGTATTTGATGGGCAGGCCATTAAGTAACAAAATAGCTTTCTTTTTATGTGATCTCCAGAGAATCCACGTTTTAGTTTGAGAGACACAATAAAATATATTTAATACAGTTAATTTGCTGAAATAAGCCTGAAATAAGCCTGACAAATGCTCCACTGCTCCCAGCAGCAAGATGAACACCTTGGAAAGAAGCCATCCTTATCTCACCCCTCGCAATAGTATGAACGCAATGAATTAAGTAGACGGTTCGCAGGTTGTTTCACACCAACCGTATGGCCGGCGTGGCATTAATAAATCTGCTGGCGAGGATTGTAGCTCATTGAGGTACATTGGTGTTGTACTCTGCTATGCAGATGTGAACACTGCCCTGGCTCATAGTTTACAGCCTCTGAACCACAGACTGAGGCGCTGCAGCGGCGACAGACTTTTGTTCAGCTCCTGACCCAGTGACGCTAACAAAGTAAGCTTAAGGCGCAGTGAGCTGTCACCGCTGCTATGCAGTCTTTGACTAATACATTTTCAAGGGGGCTTTTATTTTGATTGTGCCATTTATAAGAACTGTACTTGTGTATTTTTTTGTGTAAAAATGCCAAGAGAATGCTTGTGGAATAAAACAGAGTGGATGTTTCAGTGAGGAAAGTCTTAGAGCCACTTTGGACTAGTTTGGTGATCTTCTTATACAACCAGCCATCTGTCCTTCCTGATTCATTGAGGTCTGAATGCAGGTTTTACAGGCTACCTTCTTTTACCATTCAATTAATACTTTTTCAATGGTTCTTTTTCTTTCTTTCTTTTTTACTGGAGGTGAACATGTGTCTCTTCATCCACCAGCCCATATTCCAATCTGTGGTCTGGACTAGTCTTGAACCTGTTACCCTCCAGTCCACAAGACAAGTCCCCAGAGAGAGTTATTGCTGTCCATCATGATATATCACAATATTAATAGATGAAATGCTACAAGAAAATGTTATCTGTGACAGGAATATAATATAATGCGCCTATGTATCTGTCTACTTCAGTGTCTGGCCACTGCCCTTCACCTCGTTGCACATGAAAGTATGCTGAAAGTACAGTCGTAGTAGTTGTACAAAGCAGGAGCGCCATCAACTGTAATCAAAAAAAGAGTAAAACAGATGTAAACCTGGGAGTCCCAAAACTATATTGCATGAAACTGATCAAACTGGACTATCGCCAACACATACTGTGTTGAGTGCTGACTAAATCATACACGAAGCAATGAAAAGTTTGGAACTTATTGTAGTTCTTAAGAAATCTTGCTCTTTTGATTTACAAACACATAATAGGACCATTGAATGAGACCAAGGACCCCCCCCCCCTACAATCTCAGCCCCATCTGAACAAATTACTACTCCTTCTGCTGACAGCCACGAGACAAATTAATTTCAATGTCAAGCACGGTTAATGCCATCGCCTGGAACAAATAAGATGCAGAAATGGAAGAACTGCTTTGCAGTGAAGTCATCTTCACTCGATGCTCTAAAAAATACATATATGCCTTTGAAAACCAATTTCCTATAAGGTTACAGGCTCATATTTTAGCTGCGGCATTGGATCAGTGCAGAGGCCTGTGCAGGCATTTGTTTCACACATGTATGTAATTGAGAAGGCCTCAAACTGGCATTTGAATCAACATTACCAAATGCAACACGAAGATAATAGTTTGAAGGACTAAATCAAAGCTACCGCTGTAATACCCCATTACTAAATGTACACAATCAGATCGGTTATACAAGCAACTGAAGGCCATTCCAGCCTATTTCAGCTGACTCCGGGCGAGAGACGAGGTACTCTCCGAATGCATCGCCAGCGTATCAGAGGATCTATCTATCTGGTGTAAGAAAGAAAACAACTTGGATTAGGAAACTAAACATTCATCAATGCTTTAATTTGTCATGAAATTAAGCCACGCTGTGAGAAGAAAACACTGAAGATTTCACTTTTGTTTTTAGCATGGGAGCCAAAATGAGGCAGGAATTACTTTGCAGATGCAGTCTGGAGAGGAGCACGTCGGAATAAGCGACACCCCCAACAAACCCTGCACATAACAGAGCAGGAGAAGCCTTTGAAAGCACTTTCTTTTCAATTTAAGTTGAATGAGCCGTTCAGTCTTGCTTAAACTGCAGAGCCTGTTTTGTTGTCATAAGTTGTTCCATATTGCATAGGGTGTTTGTATACACATTGACATATACAGCACTTCTGAAAGAGGCATATGGCTGACTGGTTCTTTTCCGTTTGGATTTTCAAACACTTACCGCATTGACCATGACAAAAGAGGCTCATGTTAAACACTTTTGAAATTAGTGGTCCAATTGTTGTGGCGTCCTTATTTATTATAGAAAATCTCTCCGGTGTATTCAAAAGATGCAGTTATTGTTGGTATGTTAAGAAATACTTCAATTCAAGTCATCTCCTGCCAGTGTAATGCAAGTCAGTGGTGGATTGGATCCAGCAGTATTGATGTCTTTCCCTCCCACAGGGAATGTCAGTGTATTAGAGTGAAAATATAACACCATCAGCATGCAAACATAGATTAAACTGGCTTTCTGGAGGATTTCAACACCGTCTCCAACGGCCACTCTGAATAATGAAAGTCAATATATGTATTTACATTAGATTTACATTTTTAATGAGACACATACTGTCTCGAAACCAGAAAACAACACTACCCACTTCGTCATCATGCCGCCACGGCACTGTCATTTATTCATTTTCTGAACCGCTTTATCCGTTACCGGGTCGCGGGTCTTGCTGTAGCCTATCCCAGGCGGGCGAGAGGCGGGCGAGAGGCGGGGCACACCTTGGACAAGCCGGCAGTTCATCACAGGGCCACACACACACTCACATGCATGTTTTTGGTGCTGGGAGGAAGCCGGAGAACCCGGAGAGAACCCACACAGACATGGGGAGAACAAGCAAACTCCTCACACAAAAGCTGCAAATCGAATTGTGACCGTCTTGCTGTGAGGCAACAGCGCTTACCACTGCGCCACCGTGCTTTCATTAATTTAAGTATATGAGGATCCATTGTCCTCATACCTGCTTCTGTAATGTCTCTGACCACTACAGCCTAAATATCAGATTTGAAGTTATATTGCTTTTATAGTCCTGTTAATGTCCACAGAACATCTGCTGCATGTTGACAATGACTTGTTTAATTGCACCTCTCCCCTCACAATCACTGTGAGAGGACAAACTGTGGTTTATTTCTTGGAAATAAATCTTCACAAAAAAGCTTGTCTGCAGCTCACAGGAGTAATTTTGCTTTCACAACTTTATCTTTGCACCATTGATTTCATTGCTGTTAGATAACACCTACAACATCCACAAATAATGAAAACCTGCAAGCTTCTCAAACATCAATGAAATAAATTAAATCACTACAAAAGTTTAAAAATATACATAACATGTTGGGCACGATCATGGCCAGAGGCCAGTATTGTTGACATGTTTTTTTGTGAGATTATTCTGACAAAACAACCTCAAGAAGCTCGAGGTGGTTTTTCACTTCATAATAAATGTAAATTCACTTCAAATTAAACTCAATTGGTCTAATTAAAATGTTGTGGACTGAGCTGTTGTTTCAGAGTAGGCACTGTGTGCAAAGCACAGATAAAGTTGGTGGAATAGTGTTTTAAAAAATAAATGACCTAACCAGAATAAAACAGCATACAAATATTTATTTCACCTGTTTATAAATGCACAATTACTTTGAGTTCAAAGTTACTTAGAAAGTTACTTTTAACCCGTTCTGTTTATTGTGCTTTTCATGAAAGATTATTGGTGGCTGTTGACTGTTGCAGATGGCAACATTTGCACATGTTGTGTTTTAAGATGCAATATTTACGTTTTCTCATTTTGCTGAACAGCACCGTCTTGTAAGCTGCTCTGTCTTTTGGGATTCATTGGATGAGATAGAAAAGTATGGAAGTGTGAAATCCAAGAGTTCTGGCAGAAGTTTAAACTGGTGAGAAGCACTGTCATCATCTCTGGTTTTTACCAGCTCCTTCCTCAAGCACTGTGGCAGTTGAGAATATCACAAATCTTCAGAAGGACACAATTATAGACTACTTTGTTCCAGCCTACATTCTGTTCTGCAACTTCCCATCTTCTTTCCAATGTGAAATTAGACACAGAAAGAACTGCAGAATTGGAATGTTGCCGTTTAGTAACTCATTCGTTTTGAGGAAGTGCCAGTTAGAAGAACTATATAGGCTCGGAAGGAGATTGATCTTTTGAGTGTAAATGAAGTATCTCAGTAGCATCCCTGCCAATGGTTTAAGTGGCAGGAGATTGTGCCAGTGGCTCAGTATGTTAAACTTCAATAATTTCATCATGAATACACTTTTCATTCAAGAGATACATGCCAATGTCAGGCTGAAATGCTTGTGGTGGATCATCCAGTGCACTCAGGCTGCCTAAACTGCTAGAAAACCCCAGCTACTATTTTCCATTGCAACTGCTGCGTGCTCACTTGCCAAACTCATACAAATTACTAGGATTAAATACTAATGAAGAATTAACAAGCAAAAGGGTGACAACATCTGTCACTATTGGCTTGACTTGTATTAACAGCAAATAAACGTTACCTGCATCTCTATTTGCTTCTTTGTGTGTGTGTGGGGGGGGGGGCATAATACATCTATAGTTTCCTGCTTCGGCAATGCACAGGATGCCTTTAATACTTTGTATTTTGGTGTATGAATGTGTTAGAGTATATTTATATATATATATGTGTATAGTATATATAAATGGCACAACTGATTGTTTGCACATGGGAGTAGCATATCCTTGTTCCCCAACCGATTTTTGATATAACAGCGCAAACTGCAACTGTTATTAAGAACAGTTAATGACCAATTAATATGGTGGCATGCAGAGAAGTAGAACCCTTCTAGGGTCTCAGTGTCTCCAGATTCAGAACAAGAAAACAGAGGAGCCAACATAGCCTTATTCTGCCCATGACAGTATCCCATTGGATTACAAGGAGACTGTCAAGCAGAACACAAAGCTGAAGACCAACAATTGCCAAAGACATAAATTTGGACAAAACAGTCCAGCAGATCACTTGCAAACACGACAAAATAATTAGCTTAGGCTAATTTAGGAAATTACCTTTGGCCGGCATGAAACTACCCGGCTTACCATCAAGCAACCCATAAAAATATTTTTTTTAAAAGCTCTTCCACAACTGAAGTGTGAAATAAATAAGCATCTCAGAGGACTAATCTTGGAATGTGTCATATATTGTGTCATCGTGTGCCAGCAAAAGTCTGGCATCGCTTTGCTGATTATTTCTAAACAGAGAGACATGAAGCAACAGTTAATTCCCGAGGTATGTTTTAATTGTTAAAATCAAGCAACAGCAGTTGGTACTGTTAAGAATCAGGTTAGCTTTAATCATAGTATCCCTCGTTATTCTGCAGAAACAAACAAAAAAACATATACCATAGGGAATGTATTTTAAAAAATACACAACAACAAAAGCATTCCAGACAGAGCATTATATATTTAAAATAAGCAAAAGTATTTATTGTTAAGTTTATAGGCCATTTAATATCACCAAAGATTTAAGATCAAAGTTAATTTAAGGCTAATCCTGAATATTATGGATGAAGATCACTTCAAAGCACTGATGGCGGGAACCACAAGAGGTTTAACATGAACCAATCGCTGAGATCTTATCCTCATGTTAATCCAATGTCTGTCTGCTCAAAATTGTTGCTGTTGATTGAGCACTAAAAATGTCTAAAAACATCTTAATCATCGTCATTAATAAATCTCTCATCAGCCAGAATGACAGAAGTTTCCCAGGGCTTTGTATTTTTTATTTGGAGCTCCAAACATTTTTGCCTGAGAATTGGGAAAATCATTTTCTGGATGTAAAGTGTCATGATTTTTTTTGCCATCCAGTATTGGATGTGTCTCAACACTGTCAATTCTGATGTGTGTCCTACACGTCGGTATTGGTGAGGTTTAAAAGTAAATCTGGGTGTCATCAGCATATGTGAGAAATGAGATATGCAATGTCAAGTACTAGACCTAGACTATGGTGTGGACCCCAGATTGCAGAGACAGAGGCGCAGGGAACAGTCTGTGCTTATATAATAATTAATAAACAAAAATATTCTTCCAACAAATAAATACAGAAACTCAAAAAAAAAGCAATAAAACCAGAAACAAACAAAGGATAAAAATTTAAATGCACGAGATTGTGGTAAATCTCTAAACTTAAAGGAACCCCAAGGGAACCAGGAGAAAGGAGATGACAAGTACAACTGGAATACCAGAAAAAAGTTTTTTGATTTTAAAAATTATGTACTTTACCATTTCTCTTAATCTGATATTATCCAACAAAACTAGACCTTCAGCATCAGGTAAATTTGATTGCTTGACTCCCTTGAAACCTTGCGTTAAAGCAATTTAAGGAAATCTCAATAAGTAGATTTTGTTGTGCATTAAAAAGTAAAACTTTGAAAGTTTTTGCATGTGTTTTATACGTATGATTCAGTGTCTTCACCATGTTGGCCAGTACTTACATCGATTCCTTTATGCATGTGTGCCAAGAAGCCATTTAGAGCCAGATATTCCCAAGGACAATGGATCCGAAGGCTGGAACTGCAATCGTTTTTTAAAATTTGTATTCTCTTTTCTTCTGTTGTTCCAATCTCTTTCACTCCCATTCTTTCTTCCATTATCCACATGTGATGCTATCTTGGACCTCTAAATCAGGCTAACGGTCACAGCCTGTTATGCCCCCCCCCCCGGGTAGGACAGGGTGTTGTCAACTGTCAGGACACATTGTTCCACCAGTGAAGAAGAGGCGATGAACAGATTAGAGGTTACGCTCACACACAGCGATGCAAACCCCTCTGAAGAGACAAAAAACAAAATAAAAAGGAGAAACACAATGAAGAAAATAAATAAAACCTTTATTTCAACGAGTGGCTGATCAGCTGTCATTGTCAATGATCTCAGGTGGATGCTCCCCCATGGCGCTTCACCTTTCATAAGCATGAATTGTTTTTTTTTCTACACCATTCTGGTTTTTCTTGAGCAACCTTCTATGGGTGCCTCATTCCTAAATACGGAGCCGACTCACCACTTCTTGGACTATTTGAGATGCTGGTGAAAAGACTTTGTCGCTGCCTCTCTGCGATCGTGTCACATGTCACAACATCTGGAACTTGTCTTATCTTTGTAATATCTGGCTTCACACAACCAAACAGCATCCATCATGGTGTAATGGTCTCATGAAACAGTAATCAATCTGCTGTCAATCCTGGCTTTTCCAATTTAGGTTATGTGCACAATGGGATGGCATCTGTGACAAATTGACTATTACATACCACACAGGCAGATCCTCAGTGGAGATAAAACAGTGTCAGTCTCTAAATACACGGTTACTGTTGCAACAATATGGATTACTTTATACTGAATTTTATAAAGGAATGTTTACCTTATGTCTTCTGTGGGTTCACATATCTATTTAAATAGCATCCATCTGTGTGTTAATCCAGGCTAAGAGTTACACACAGACATTAAAACACGTCGACTTTTGACATGGCATTTTTGAAGATCATTTTATGAGGGGTGCACTTCTCTCTTCAAGTGATGCTAAATTCTTACTAGGAAGTGTCCCTCTGATCTTGTGTAAAATGTCATTATTTTACATAAATATTTTAGACAAATCTCCTTGAATGAGCCAAATATTTTATATTTCATGAAAATACGTCGGCGGAGATTTTAGAACAAAAAAAAGGATGTCTCCCATTAAAAATATATGAATTATTTGATTAACAATGATCGACATTAATGCAGATGAGAGTTTACTTACATCTTTAGTGTATAGAGGAGGGGAAGAAGTCGCTCTGCCAGAGAATAAAGAGAATAAACATGAAGAAATAAACACGAGAGAGACCGAGTGTGCGGGAAGACGATGGTAAAGAGAGTCAAGATGAGGCTTCGGTATCAAACAAATCTGTGCGATTCATCTTCTCTTGCTTCAGATACTATATCCCAATGAAAAGTGTAAAAGGGGCATCGTGCCACCGGCTTTGCTTTATGTTGCTTGTTTGCTTTTCTTGGTGAGGGTGATGCATTTTCAGTTTGTGTAACTTAGCTGGCAAAGGAAATCATCAAGATCTGACTTACATCGGGAGTTTGAAAATGTAATTGCTTTGCACGTGTACGTAGGTGCGTGTTCATGCGTCTGATCATTTCCTATTAGTTTTGCAGCTCCATTCAGTAACTTAGTGACATGACCAGCCGGGAACCAGTGACTCTTAATAGGCTGCTTGAGAACGCCTCACATCCAGTCTTCCTCTGAGATCTTCAAAAGAGAGACTGGTTGATGGGAAGAAAAAAGGTAATAAAGGTTGTTCAACTTTTGTGTATTTTTAAAACTATGTTTTCTTAATGCATAATCTTCTATCTAAATGTATATGCGAAGGAGCTACCCAGCCACTAAAGTTCAAAACAATACCAGCTCCTGCTGTCACACATAAATTAATTGATTTGACACATAACGAAAACTGCAGTATTTAATCAGACAAATACAGATAATTAAATTAAGTACAATTCTGTGATTACATTAGATCCGTAGGAATTCTTTGTTTGCTCACACAAATGAAAATGCACACTGGAAATAGAGCATTTTTGAATTAACTGTTCACCTTTATAGATAAATATACCTTTGGGCACTGCTGTTCTTTGAAGGGAAGCTTTATTACAGCCAACAAACTGGCCCAGAGACGGCAGGCATGCTAATGCGTTCATGTGTTTTCAAGGCGAGAGGTTTGTGTGCAGTGAAAATCATATCTCACAGAATATTTTGAATTTGGATTGCCTTCATAAAACGGCAGCTTGGAAAAGGAGACAAAAAGCAGAGCTTCGGCAAGGAAGCTTAGCCGTTGTGCTGCTGCAGAGTGGGCTGGGAGCAAAGTGGGTTTTAGTCAGGCACAAAAGGACCACCGGGGAAAAAAAGCATTATATCGATTCCTTGCTTAAAAATCTAGAAATATAGCATCAACTGAGCATGCTGATTTATTTGAATGACATCCGTCACATTTGTGTTTTTGAATGAGTGTTGATTCTGGTTCTCTTCACAAGGACTGTCCTTAAAATCTGAACCATCCCCTTTAAGACGTGCATTTAAATCAACCTCTCTAATTGTATTAGTGAGTGCTGGTTATTACAGGTATCTCTAGGATCCTGTTGCTCATTCTGAACTTTCATTAGCACAGAGGCAGACATTAGTGTATGACATCAGTAGAGTCTTATCTCAGCTGCTTAGTATGCATTGGGTTTGAAGATTACCATTTTGGCAGGTTTATTTCCTCTGTGGCTTTATTATCCATGTTTTCTGAGTCAATTTGCATTGCGGATTTTGTCTTTTCATGTGAATGTAAAATCTTGTGGGTGTTGCAGACGAGTCTGTTTTTTGATAAAAGTGACAGCGGTAGAAGCTGGTGTAGAAGTGATTGAATAAGAGCGCGGTAAGTTTCAAAAACCATAACAGAGCAAATATGCATATACAATATTAACTCTAATCGGATCGTACATTATCATGCTACAAATACAAAAGTTTCACTTGGCCATATGAGGGAAGCAGATCCTCTTTCCTGTGACCATCACAGACACTTACAATGTCACAGACACGATTTTTCATCGCTCCGTTGCCTGTACTTGAAAATACTTGAGTGAAAATTTATAGGATGCCTACTCTCCGCGCTTTAAGGCAGAAGATCTTAACAAGGACATAAACATCATGGCTCTCTCAGACATCTGATCAGTCGATGAATCACAGCTTGCTGGCGCAATAAGAAAGCATTCATTGTTTTCTGCCATTAATACATTTTATAAAGTTAGATCATAAGTTTGCTTACACTTTAAATGTCTTTCAATGGCCTGCTACAAATACATCTTTGTTTTATTAATTTTTTTTGTAGGAGCCTCTTAAACACCAAAACACCCCCCAGCCCCAATTCTCTACTTAGAGTAGCCTTTAGAGTCTGAATAATATAGATTACTGTGAAATAGTCCACTCATAACTTTTGATTCTAACATATATTCCAATATAACAGATAATAAAGATCTGACTGCAAAACAGATAAAACACGACTGTTAAGTAGGATACTATTACCATCCTTCATTTAAAGTAGTATCAAATGGCTAGTACCATTTCACACAATAAAAACTGATGTCATCCATAATCACTTGGATCGAATCGTCAGTGGCCTGAAGGCTGGTCTGAGGATGAAGGTGATTCTAATTTCTGTCTGTGCAGTTTACTGTGGATTAACATTTGTTGTCAAAGACTACAATTATTGCTTTAATGATTGCAACACTTTGGTGTTGCGCCTTATTTCATGTGGACACAGACAAATATCAGGAACTTCTTGCATTTCTTTTCCATGCAGGAGCTCTCTCTCATCACTCTCCCTCACCTTTGTGAGCCAATGGACTTTCCTCTTTACCAAGTTTGTTGTGTATATTTAGTGTGGCCACTATTTTCTTCATCTTGTAACCCCACCCCTTTTGTGACTCAGATTTTGATGTAGGCTTGTGTAGTTTAAGTAGTGTTAGCCTGGTGACCCTGACTGGGAGTCATCCCTAGATCTGCAGTTCCAAAGGTGATTGTATTTCTGGTTAGCATTGCAATACACTCATTTTTAAAGGAAATATGCTTCCAGCATGCCATTCATCATTTGCGTACAGATGCTGGAGTGCATTTGATACCGTGTGAATATGCAGCATTGGCAGACTCTCCAAAGGCGACTTTGCATGTCTCACTGATGCGGTCACACAGCAGGATTGAGCGGTCGCCACGGCCATGCAATCGCCACAGCCATGATTGCCTCAGTCAGCTTGGGGGGAATCAATTTTCATCTTAAAAAAAAAATGGCAATGTGGATTGCCTTTCTATATGGCTTGAAGAGTGCAAGAAGTCAGAATGTGACTCAATAGCGTCTTATACTTTTGACTGGAGTTGGATTTCAACATGAGAGTGCAGAGCAGGAACACGAAAAGAAGTGATGATATAAAACAGTTTAAAACAAGAGATGTAAGGTTAGTTTTATATATTAGATCACATTAGGGAAAATAAGAAACAGATGCAAGCTGGGAAATAATTAATGAGCAGTGATTTGTGGCTGGACACGCTGTCTGGCAGCAGACATTTACAGCTCGATTCTAGGTCTGACTCCCTGCTGTGCAGCTCGTGCAGCTCCCTCACTGACAGACAGTGGGAATGATGGCGGACTGAAATGTGGAATCTCTTTGTTTGAGATCTGTGACGAGTTCTGAGGCCAGACACATTTCTAGAGAGCACTCTAAAAATAAATGTTGATTTAATGATGTTGTGTTCTTTATTATGCGCTTAGAGAGATGAAATGTCTCAATTCAGTGGAAAAATCCAGAGACTGCACAGAAAATGTCATAATCCATTCATCAAACTAGAACACCAGCAGACCGACAACACGCCGACAATGCTGTTCCTACAACTGTACCAACATAGCTAGAAATCTGATCATGGGTTCAACAATCTCAGCTACGTGGCTAGCGCTAACCTTTGTCTACAGATGCTGCTTTATCCTGCTGGAGCATGTTTTATAGGACCTTTTTACACCTTGTGTTATATCTTTGGCAGGCATCAAGAACACAACATAAAATGGGAAAAAATACAATTTTGAAAACTGTGCAATGATTGTGAAATCACACACGTCCATGCACCATATACCACGCATCATGCATCAGCCAAATCCATATTTCTGAGGAAAAAATCTAGATTTCTTAGGTGCTGCTCGAAATGGCCTTATGTCAGGAAACGAAGAGGTTGCATCAACACGACAGATTTGCCGGTGAGAGGGTCAATCAAAAATGTTAATGGAGCGCCGAAGGGAAAATGACAGCGCTGACAGAAAGTTGCATCAACAGTCATGAAACGACGGTAATGTTGTCAAGTAATGCAATTAGACCAAAGCCTCAGCTTCAAATCTCAAAAAGCAGATATTTACTATGACGAGGTATTGATTTTTATTTTTTCTCATGTACAGGAGGCCCCACGCTTTAGTTGGACAGAGAGTGCTGAAATATTAACGCATGAATCTGCCTGACATCAATTGTCCATCTTACAAGCTGCAAGCGAGTGTCATGATGTCAGAGCCAGACTACATCTAATTTACAATAAACTACTTAGTGATTACAGCAAGGTCCCTCCTGTCAAGTCATTGGCGCTCATGAATTGGAATTGGGACAGGATTTGTCTCCTAGTGAGTATGTGTCATGGGAGAAGGAAAAACAATAAATAGAAGTGCTTATGGTACTCCAGTGTCATATATGACGTTAATTTTGATGAATTGTGTGCACTGGATATTCTAATGAGCGCACATCTTGACTCCCATGCTAAATGGTCTTCTGAATTAGCCTATAATTTACTTGAATAGACAGCAACAGACTCCAGGAGCTGCAGACGGGGCGGGACTGAGGGGAATCATCAGGAAAGGGAGGAGGATATGATGAAGATGAAAGAGGAAAAGGGTGAGGCAGATGCAGAGTAAGAAGGAGGCGTCAATTTTACAAGTACACAGAACAAGGTCTACTGCAATAAATAAACATACTTTCACAGGTGCAATAGGACTGAAAGAAATGCAATACAATCCGTCAATCTTCAGCGAAACAGTCGGTTGGAAAAATACGTTTATGTATAAAAATACGCTTTCCTAAAGAACAAAAAGGCGCAGGGATCCCAAATCACATCAAGATGCGAGATGAGTGATATAAAAAGAGATGAGTTTGAAAGCCTCAAAAGTCCAAAGACAAAGACGCTACTGGACAACCATGTCGTCGAGGGGAACCCGACGTGCCCGCTTTGGCAGGGGCGTAAAAATGATCTGCTTCCGAGATGTTTCTGTGTCTCAGCAGCTTGTCCTCCCGACGAGGCCCGTTTATCACAGTGAGTAATGAGTGAACTTTGAATCCTTAATTACACAGCAGTTTGCCATCCATCCATTCCCACAGAGTTGACATATCCCTTCTCCATCCTCCATATGCTTCCTCCAGATACTTTACACACAGGTAGGTGGCAGCTCCGGCAAGCTTACTCGCTCAGTTCACGCGTTCAGCCCGTTCCGGAAGCATCGCCCGTGTTGCATTTTGTTATTTTCATTATTTTCATTTATTTTAAATTGTGATTAGTATTATTAGCACACGAGCTGAGTTAAGAGACAAACTAAAATTATATGTAGAGGTATCGCTCTATCTGGAATTTATAGTTTTAGACATTAGTGAGAATTAAGTTTTGAGACTGTCTCAGTTCAATCAGGAGCTTTTGTGAGAAAAATCAAAATAGAATTTGATCTTACTGAGATCGATCGGTTTGTTATACTCTATCAAACATGAGACACCAACATATTAAATGTGTGCTGCATCTGTTATCACAAGGTTCACAACTAACAACAAATGAGACTGAACTTCTCAAATCTGATGCTTTGGATTTAGAATCTCTTGGCCATTTTGCCCTTTAAAAAAAAAACTTTGTGATGGAGAAAGAAATCCTTCCATTACTTCCAACAGGCTTCAGGGAGCACCTTATAGTCCTGGACCATGAGGCATTGAGTTCAGCGTCCCCCCAGGCTCATCCTCGCTCATATTCATTGTCAGAGTTTCAGCGCTCTGACTCCCACAGAGGGATCTTATAGATAAAGACTGTACGCTGGACAGGCTCACCGACTCTGTCAGGTGTGAAATGAAATTCCACTGGGACACAGGCTCAAGAAGGTTAAAAGTTTTGTTTCAACTCTTAAGTAAATGACTTGCGAGCTCCAGAGGTTTTAATCCAGGGTGGATGCCAAGTGTTAAAGAGGAGAGAATGTGCTGCTGTGTATTTGCTCATTTTTGAATTCAATTAATTCTAGGATGTTGAACATTTTCCAAAAGCACTAAATCCCCTCTGATGTTATGAACCAGTGAAGCAGGAACATATTTATTGTTCCTTTAAATGTAATTCTCAAATTCAGTCTGAATGTCAGATGTTTTACCGCAGAGGGAAATCTTCCCTGGCAAATTCTTAAAATGTAAAATTTAGACCTCAATTTATATCTGATAAATCCCATCATAATAAATATATCATCACTACTGCTGATCCATAGATATCAAACGCATCCTACCATCCCATTACATCCTACTAAAACTGCTTAGAGAATGTGAAATACAACAAAGGCACTTTAATCAGTGTTGATCAGGCATGATTTAGCATGTGACAAATTAGAAAGCGGCTGACAGCCTCCTCTGGAAAATGCTTGGCACCCTGAAAGAGACTGCAATGAGCCGTGCTCAGCCGAGACACCTGGGAACAGCATCAGCATTCACTCCGGGGAAAGAGACACGGAGCTGGCAGTTGGGTGGTGAATCTGAACTAAAGTATAAATATATATTCCAGTAAAAAAAAAAAAAAAGCTTTGAATCAATCCCCAAGAGGAAAAGAGATGGTGATCAGGATTTGGCAGGCTGCTGTCTGCTGGCCTGAGAGAATCATATTTTCCTCTCATCCATCTTATTTCTCCCATCCATTAAGTTTTCTCATGTTTTGGATGTTGATGTTTCCACATAAAAATGCAGAGTGTGTTATTTTTTTCTCTCATAATACAATTTGGTAATGAAGCTACAATAATTGTAAATACCTAAGCCAGTGCTTATACTTGTGATGAGGGAATTTTCTCTCCCCTGCCAGTGATCTGTGTGGACAGAGAGTGTCATTTTGTTGTGTGTGTGTGTGTAATTAAAAAGTGCATAATTACATTTTATTCAGTTGGAAATTCCTGACTTAATTAAAGGGGTTGAATTATTTAACATTTAAAATTGGCAAAATACTTCACGCTCCTTCAGACTCATTCTCATTCTCTGTTCTCATCAAGTGAATAAATGAAGTATTTCTGAAGGTTTGCCACATGGCCACACGAAACGAAATTTTTAATTGATTACATTTCACATAACTGATCCCTTCAGTCATCAATCGATTGCCTTTTATTGGCTTTGGTAAAATATTTAGTTTGCATATGAAAGTATTATCATTGAATATGGAATTAAATTTAAAATTAAAAACAGATTGTTGCATGATTTTTGTTTTATGTTGTTAAACAGTCAGCACTGATCTAAATGAATACACTACTTAACAGAATTACAAAAATATTTTCTTTACAATTGATCCGAGTATAATTTAAAGCACTTGGAGTGACGACAACAAACAACTGTTTACACAATGAGTTATAAGAGCATATACCAATAAGTAGTCTCGCAAATCTAAAAGTAGAAAAATCACAGTACAGATGATTGACTGAGTAACTGCAGACCTCCTTCAGTCCTTAGAAGTCGAAGATGGGGCTCATTTGTCATCCTGATGTCAGCTCAGGGTGAATATATTATCTCTGACATTAGTCTGAAGTAAAGTCAGTTAAACAAGTCTTCTCCTTTCATGTTGATGGTCACATGTGCCGCCTCTGAGATTTCTATCTGTAACCCAAAGGTGACGGCAACCGGGCAACCCGCCACGAACGTCTTACATTTCAAGGTACAACTCTGAAAATGTTGCGATAACAGGACTGCTGGGAGGATATCAGCTCCAGTCCATTCATGACAGAGATGACATTAAGTGGAAATATAAGGTGGAAAGAAAAGTGCCAATGACAGACGAGAATATATAAAAGGAAGGTGAGTAGATATATTTAACGCGGCTCAAACAGAAAGATGACTGAGGCGGGTTTATAATGTCACATTTTAATGCAACAGATCTTGTCTAATCCCACAGGAATTATGTGAGGGGGGGACACTGAACCTTTTCTAATGTTTAATGTTTTTCTAGCTCTTTGTTCAAAAACTGCTGGCCTCAGCAGTAAAACTGGCTGCTTCCAGGTTGCATTAATTTCTAACGTGATATATAAATCATTCCAATATATTTATATTAAAGTAATATGTGCATAAAATTTAAATTGCAGAACGATGTGTAGATTCAATAAAAAAAAATAGCATGTCTCTGTGTGTGCACAAGGAATGTGGTCATATTACAAAATGTATGAATGTTTCATCTTTTGCTTTTTTCAACTGTTACAGAACACACATGGACAAACTGCACCGGTTACACCACCACAGAGCTAATATTTGGTTGCAGATTCAGAACAATACCCCTTGAAGGCCATTGTTACTGACAATAAAGATACCCTTTGTTTTTGTTGACCAGGAAATGGAATGGAGAAGTTAGAACAGTTAGAAAGAGGAACTCAGGCACAACAATATTACACATTTGATTTATCTTCTTGCTTTACATGTCTGTAAAGTCCAATTGTCGAGGCACATCAGCAAAGTAATCCAAATCAGAACGTGCTTCTGATTTGGATTGGACACGTGAATTGACTGACTGCTGCATCGATTTGCGTATCCCATCTTGCAGAGTAAATATGATAGGAGCGAGAAATGTATCGTTCCGATCTCATCCGTGACTATCTGCTTTGCCGAGGTGCTTTGTGCTCTCCGAGTGAGCGCCGTGCGAATGCGTTAGAGCTCATTTTCATGATGGGGTCGCAGTCGTCTGAGATTTTGAACAAAACACGGCTACACATACAGCAACATTACCATCGGCACACAATACAAGACAGAATGTGACTTTTTGGAGGCCCCTCTTAGCAAAATCATGTAAAAGAGATAATAAAAGCAACATTTCTTCATCTTTTTTGCATGCTCTTTTAAAGGAATTGAAGTGCATCTTGCATCATGTTTATCCTAACTGCCACAATAAAATTGAAAGAAGTAAATAATCATCACAGAAGTCATTATTTTTCCCCGCCAGCCACCGCTCATTAGTACTCATAGTGGAACCTTTTTATCCTTCCCTATTTCACCCTGTTTCTGGCCACTAATTGGACGGATGATGAATACCAAAAACTTTCAGGCAGATAATTGGTCAGAACTTACCAGTCTGAGCTCAACACTGTTTGTCCGTAAAAAAGACATATAAATAAATGGAATGGCACAAAAATGAAAAACGAGAAACAAAGGAGACAGCTTTCCAACAGAAGTGGACTGCAGAGTGAAAACGCTTCTCTCATGTTTGCGCTGCCTTTCTTGGTAGATCGCTTCAGGGTGATGAGTACGATCTGCTCTGTTCTCTGATTGGGGCTTTTCCACGAGCCTGCAGAGAGCGATTTGGTTTGATCCGAGCCAAGCGATTCATCCACACCAAAGCAGGACGGCTTCTTCACTCGTCAGTGGGCCCCTCATCTTTTCTGTCACCATATGTCCTCCATTGCTTCCTTACCGAAGGACATGTCTGGCACGAATGCCTTCTCTTGGCACGGTGAAGTCTTGTTTACTGCTTGCCAGTTACACAATTGGACAACAAGTGATGGCAAACGGCCACTGACAAATGATTGTTTGGAAATGTTATTTTTGTTATTTTACTTTCAATCCGTCTGACAATCCAACTGTATTTAATGATTTATGTTACTGTATTAATGAGAGTCTGTTGGGAGCCTGGTCAAGAAACTGTTTCACTTGTAAGCAGCCATGCCAATCAGACACACAACGTCTTCTTCAGCTAATTACAGTCATGAGAAGCCTCGTCTTCACTGGCATGCGGGCTTCTATTTTGTTATGTACTTAATTCATTTGTGCCATCCTTTCTCTCCCCTCAGGGCCATTTCTTTTGGTTCTGTGAACAAAGCATGAGAATGTTCTGTGGTGCTATGAGGTGGACTCTGTCCTTGTCCTTGACTGTAGAAATCAATTCAGTATTTCTCTGACCTATGTAATGTAAAATTCAAGCGGTGCAAACTCATTTACCGCAACATAAAGGAGTAAATGTTGCATCCAGCATTTACATAATAAAAAATAGAATTATAAAGTCCAATGTCATTCACCTGCACCTTAATAGAGACAGAGGCGGTCAGTGGGGGGGGGAGCGATAAACATGAGCAGATCTAAGATGTCACCGTGAGGTGGGATGAAAATGAGCCATTAGAGAGTACCTGCCCAACGGACCATGACCGCCACTGAAATAGTGTCTTTAAGGTTATTAAAAGTTCTGAAGAACACGTACCTGGTGTAAAAAAAAAAATATAGGTCTCTGGTGCCCTGTGCTTGTTAGCGCTCAGGTGAAATATGACTATTGGATCTGTCCATAAAATAGATCAGCCTTGCCCAACTTCGTGTTCATTATCCAGTCAATTCCTTCCTTCCAGTAAGGATCAGGTCACATCTTCTTTTTCTTTCCGGACTTGGGACAAATGATTGAAAATAGAGAAAATGACATTTGTATGTTTGAGTTTGACATTTATATTACAGTCAAGCCTTACATATCTGCAACATTTGAGCATTCTAGACTGTGTTGGTGAGTTTATCATCTGCTTATGGTAGAAATAAATCACGGTCAATCACATAAGAATATGAAGACTAAATACTGTGTAGTATACATACAAAACACGTACAGAACAATCATTTCATTTGAGCTACGGTATTCAACAGGGAAAATGCTTCCTGCTGTGATCAATGAGGCCGTAACATTTGACTTGTATGGTACTTAGCAGATATTTAATATGTATAAGTGTGCTGTCATTACCTCCTCCTATGAGAGCTGGAGGAGATGATATGATCATTTGATGTTGTTTGTTTTTTAGACAGATGCTGGTACATATGCAGATTCTGGATCACTTTTTACCATCGCCGAAGGGGAGGCAAGGGTTTTGCAATTGGGTCTGTTTGTCTGTCTGTCTGTCTGTCTGTTTGTCTGTCCTCGCGCATAACTCATAAACTAGAAACCCAATCCACTTGAGATTTTTACACAAGCAAGGTTCTGTCCGTGGTTCGGTCCTCCCCGAGAATGGCGTTGATCCGGATCTGGATCCAGATTCTAGAATTTTTTTAAGGATTCTTTAACATTGCGAGATAGGGCGCTTGGAGGCGAGGGTCTGCAATCTCTGATTGTTCAGCTTGTTCACATTTGCTATTTTATTTTTTGAAAAAGCCTCCATTACAAGTCCAAATCTGGATTTTCTTTTTTTTTTTTGTATCCAGACAGGTATCCGGATCACTCTCAACATTTTATGGGATCAAAGTTAGTCCAAGACCAATTTTGAGATTTGTTTTCATCAAGATCCTCCCAGCAGTTTTTCTGTAATCCTGTAGACAAATGCTGTCAAAAAAAAAACCCTCCTTGGTGGAGGTAATAATAGTATTTATAGTCGTGGTGGCAAAAGGTTTTCTTCTGCCTGGGGGGACTTAACAGAAAACAATGCAGCACTGCCTCAGAGGGTTTTCAGCCATGTGGTTGTAGAATTTGTGTTCTAAATATTTGAGTGGTTAGAATCATCTATAATTTGCCATTTAGCATCTAAGCAACAAAGGAGTGAAACGACTGTTCTTAAACCTCGGGATGTTGGAGGCCATTCACAGACAGTAAATGGTGTTTGTCATCATTTGAATGGGAAACTCCAATAGGGCTATCTAATAGTCATTAAAGACCGTTTACATCAAAGCAGACAGCAATCACACTGTATGTCAAACGAGATACCGATGTGAGAGATGAAGTGGGAGTGACGAGGGGTGGGCATGCGATGGATGTGACCCATGATGAATAATTGATCGTCATCCTAGAACGCAGTGCATTGAAGATGCAGACATGAATCACAGAGTTTTTATTTTTTTAATTATTGCCAGGAATTGGCAAGTTAATTGTCAGTCATTCCCAGGACAGACTCGGTCTCCTACACTATTGAGCTGTGTTAGATGTGTGCAGTTTTTTTAATTCATTAATATTCTACAGGTCAAATGCAAAGCTTTGGTGGTCCTCTGATGTAGCCTGGGGGCCACCGGTTAATGATGCATGCTGTAGAGATGCTTTAGGCTTGATCAAAGAAGGTCTTTATTCCACACTAAACCGCCCACTCTCATTCTTCCATATGAGGTCTCTCTCTCTCTCTCTCATATATATATATATATATATATATATATATATATATATTAAATCATGACACAAAACCAAAATTCTCATTGACAAATGTAATGAATAAAATTAAAGATTAACATCAAGTAAAGACCAGATAAGAACCAGTTTTAAAAGATCTGAGAATCACTGAAGCCATATGTTTTCCAACTGTTTAATCGAAGCAAAAGAAGAGAACAAATAATGTCAAGGCTGTCAAGGCTATAGGTGTTGAGTGTGGATCCCAAGATGCAGAGACAGAGGCGCGGGGAACAGTAAGAAGAGTTTAATAAAAGTAAAATGAGAATAACAATCTCTCAATGAACTGAACATCAAAACAAAAACACAAATGTCTGATGACGAGCTATGGTGGGCAGGCGTCAAAACAGTCAACAAAAATGCACTGCCTAGAACAAAAAAAACACACACTCTAACAAAAGAAAAGAGGACTGGCTGGCGTCCGAAGCAAAGTAAATGAACAACAAAGGGAAGGGAGAAAGTTATTCCTCTCAACTGGCAATTTTAAATTTCACTTTGACATTTTGGACACATTTCCTAATCGGAAATATGCCAACAAACACGCTTAAAGGAAGCAGGCGTCTTCCTTTATATATTTAATACAACGTTTTCTGTTGATTCAAGTTTTATTGTTCCTTCCAGCCCTTTCTTATTTAACCTAAAATAAAAAAAACATTTATGCTAAATTAACTTTCTGTTAAATTACTCCCTGAAAATCATGAGTTCCTTCAGCCACCTCTCATCCCGCATTCCCTCTCTAAGCAAGCATTTCATTTTGAGGGGAAGTCAAATTTCTTTTCAGACGGAACTCTCCTGAGCACTGATTTTTTATTCCTGTCTGCTGAGCGACTTGCAGTTCCACATTAAATAATTCATGACATACAGAGGTTAGAAACCAAATAGAATTGTTTCTTTATCTTTGTATTATTTGTGCCACAAAAGACCATGATACCATAACCTTCTCATGAGGGACTAGAGACAGATTGTGATAAGGAGCTTCACTGTGATCATGTTCACAGTTTTGTGGAACAGTATACGGTATACTTGAAACGGGCACATCCAAATCCTGCATGTAGCAGAAATGACACCAACTGGAATAAACTTAATTTGCCATCAGAATTCAGTCCTTCATCTTTGCAGCACACCATGTGTTTTCAAATACAATATATTTTAGTAAAGTGATTCATTTTGTATTTCTGTAGTGGTCAAAGTGTCCTTTACTGCATGACATAAATATGTGGAGGAAGACAAAATGTTCACTTTAGAAAAAGATGGAGAAAATGAATCACATTTATATCTATTCAAACTAATTTGTGCTTCAACCTTCACCTGATCCCAGCGGTTTAATGCAATGCTGTCAACTAATTGGAAATTGTCTGCGTATGTGTGTAACTCATCGGGTATTGACACAAATATTAATGGCATGCATTAGTAACAGCGGATTTCCACTTATGCATGACGGTAAGTAATGCAAATGATGTAAAAGACCCTGAACAATTATTCCTAAATAGAGGCACTTCTGCAGCCAGGGGGAAATGGAAATTATCCAATTTATTTTGCCAATTTATCTACTGTTTTAATCTAAAAAAATAAAAATGCAGGTGTAAATTTAGTACTTAGAGTAATCGCCAAAGTGCACATAAAGTTAGAACAGTCGAAATAGTCTAAAAATGCTGAACTAGTAATGGATATACACAAGTATAAGGATATTATGAGTAAATTATTAGTATTATTAATAGTATTCTCAGTTGTGGAATTGCCCCTGAAGTGCTGAAAGAGGTGGCTGGGGAGAGGAAAGTCTGGAAATCCCTATTGAGACTGTCGCCTCCACGACCCAGCCCCGGATAAGCGGTGGAAGATGGATGGATGGATACACAAGTCCCGAAGTACTTAATACAACATAAAGTGTTACAATAATTGGCTAATTAAACAGAAGTAAACTGCAAAAAACTGTTTTTACAACATCTCCATAATGATTAGTTGATGAGAAATGATGGTTGAGCAGCATACAGTACATCACAGACCAACCAGCATGGGTTTGAATATTCCTCATGAGTTCCCAGAGTTTCATTTAAATCTATAAAGTCACATAAAGCAAATACCTTTTTGATAAAGACATTTTAAAATTAGAAGTTCTTAACTGTCTTTTTGGGGGTATTTTCTATAACAACATGCATCAGGGGTGTTTTCATACGAATCTACTGACAGAACGGAATTCTTCTTTTGACATTGGCAGGTTTTAGCTAGCGGCACTGTCTGATAAACACGACTGCGTGATGCATCATTGCAGTTTGATGCATTCATTGGCTGACAGCCTGTATAGCCTGTCTGCTGGACTTTCAGCCGCACAGGCACATCACAGAAAAGCATTAATTCCTAGAGCCTTTATATAGCAGAAGAGTTCATTTGTTTTTAGAGGTATGAATTCCCTTTAGTATTAAACATCCAGCTTGTCTCTTGAAAACAAATTCAGACAGACAGATTCTCATGAAGTTGTGATGATGATGATGATGATGATGATGATGAAGCCGTACTTCAGGTAGGTCACTGTTGACGTTTCGACTTAAATCTGCGTTCAATAAATCAATATTCATAAGAAGCTTTTTTTTTTTTCAAGGAGGCCACGGACCTTATCGTTTCTTCCTTTCTTGACAAATAAATTGATCAGATCAAAAACCATCAAGGAGCGCTTTCATCTTTTTCTGTTGGTGGGAGTGATGAGCAGTGAGGAAGACGAACCATTTATCACTCAGGCTATACTCATTTTCCTGCCATCGGGAGCTGGGCTGTAATTTGGGTGATCAGCTCTTGGTCACATCCACCCAGTGTCACAGTGACATATTGCTGCTGCTTTCTTAAATGTGACTCTCCATTCATCTAGTTCGTTCACGATGTTTTGCCCTCCACCTCCCATCGCCACCCAGTCTTCAAAGATTCACCAACTTCAGCCTCATTGAAGCAGTCCGTGATGAGGCACCAAAAGCACTTCTGGAGATTGGGCTGGTAACGGCAGGGTTTTTGATCTGTCCATCCACACCATGATTTACGTGGCTGTGTGATATGGAGCCTCGTCCTTTTGGTTAAAACATAAAAAAGGAAAAAGAGAAAAAAAAGAAGTGATTCAAAGGTTGTGGGTTCGTGTCCCACCAGAGTCGCACTTTTATCTTAAATCGCTTTAATGTCCGCATGGCAAATGAAAATAACTTCTGACAGTGAAAAGAATACAGAACTGTCCTAGTGTGTAAGATTGGCTGGGGAGAGGCCCCACCTTCCACGGACAGCACCACAGACAGCGCCGTGTTCAGAACCACGGACAGCACCGTGTTCAGAACCACAGACAGCACCGTGTTCAGCACCACAGACAGCACCGTGTTCAGAACCATGGACAGCACCGTGTTCAGAACCATGGACAGCACCGTCTTCAGCACCACAGACAGCGCTGTGTTCAGCACCACAGACAGCGCTGTGTTCAGCTCCACGGACAGCGCCGTGGTCAGCACTATGGTCAGTGCCGTGTTTACAGCACGGCGCAGCCTAAGTGCTTTTAAATGTGTCACAGGACATGACAGACTTTCATTGCCCTATTCATTATTTGTAAAGTTACATTTTAGTTCCCTGTAGAGCTTTTATAATCTTTTTGTTTATATACAGCATTTTTCCGATGCAGACTGAATTCTTGAGGTCGAACAAAAGCAGTGAATGTACCTCTTACTTGATGAAACACGTGCATCCATTATTGTTTTCTTCTCCTTGCCACCTGTTTTTAAAGTAGGAGTGTATAATATTGTTCAAACAAAAAACACAATTTACAAACGTAAAATTCAAAGATATACTGCTTAAAAATATGACATCTGCCTTCTAAAAGTCGATGCGTGGACTCATCTGAGAGTCTTTAGAAAAAAAACAAGAAAGAAAAAACGTGTCTTGATTCATACGTCCCTCACAAAGAAAACTCTGCCCATTTCCAGCCTTGCTGAAGATGCACCCCTAGATAATCACCAATCCACCACCAAATTCTGCAGTGGATGCAAAACACTGTGGCTTTTAGGCTCCCCAGGTCTCCATCTAAGCATTAGACGACCTGGTTTCCGGGCGAAGCTGAAAACTCATCCGGGAAGATAGCTCTACTCCAGTATTAATTATTACTATTAAGGGCAGGGCTGAAGTTGTGCACTTTCACCTCAGCTGCCATTTGTCATTCTTTCTGTAGGTTTCTTCCTGTGGTTGCTGAGTGGCAACTCACTGCATCTCTCTGCCAGTCGAGCCAGAATTGAATCTTTTCCTCACACAATCTCTTTATTTTCAACTCTTCTGGCTAATGTTTTGTTTTATTTCAATTACTTTTGAGGTACTTTGATTGTAGTTTTGTTCCATCTAGTTGGTCCTATTGCAAGGCGATAATGAGAACCACAGCAGTGGGTTTTTTCTTATATAAATACTTTTCCTCGTTAAATTTAATTTGGTTCAGGTGATCACCTAATCAGTATCTCATTAAATAGAATGAGGTGTGCTTGAGTTGGAATTCAACAGATGCTGTAATGGAATGAGAGATGCTGATTTAAGAAATGTTTGGAGAGTTGTATTTAGCAGGTGTTAGCAATTTAAATATTTAGGTTTATGGAGAGGCAGCTCAGAACAGCAAGACCAGCTCGGAACAGCAGCCAATACTGCACTTAAATCATAATTTGTCCCTACTTCACTAGCTACTTCAGGCGAGCCACTCCGATTACCAGTACTTCTGTCAATCTTTATCTTTGTCTTTCCCTCCCTTTCATCTGTCCATCTCGCTTGTCTCACCGTTACCCTTGGACCGGTTTCCCTTTAAGCCTTCTTATAATGAGCTGCAGAGAAGTCGGTAAAGCAAAACACGATGCATTATTTATTCCAGCTATAGAACTCTGAGGTTGCTGATGGCTTGGGTGTTCGGTGAGATGTTAAAGTTGTAGATCACAGTTGCAAAAGTTGAGGAAAGGCTCATGAAAGCAAAACTTTCTACAGGCTTGGCTGAAATACGTTTCATAAATCTGGATTGATTTGCATAGGAAGAAAAATCCATGTTGTGTTTACATTTTGCATTATATCATGCTGTTTACATAATATGGTATCATATCATAGATTATATGTTGATATCTGGAAATGTTCTCATGGCATAGCTTCAGGTGGTAGGTTTTCCTTTTGTAATTTAGGCTTCTATTACTCTCTGTACCAGTGCAAAGTAACATAAATGGCAATTTGACTGACATTTATTCTTCTGCTGCCACTACCAGAATTCAGTGAAGCACAGTTGTAATAACAATAAATCAATCTTTATGTAGTGTATAAAGGATAAAGAAGATCTCTCAAAGGTTTTACCCAAGGCAGTGAGACTGATCATCCACAGTCTCTAAGTGCTGCCCTCTTCTTGGTCAAGTGATACGTTACTCAAAATAATAAATCCGTAAACTAGCGAAAATGAGTGAAAAACAAATGTTTTGGAAAGCTACTAAAAGTCCAACTAGAGAGCCAGAAGAGGAGCGGATGACCTCCAAGAAAAGAAAGCTTCTTTCAACAGACAATCCCAGGTTTATCAACAGGTGACTCATGCAAGTCCGCTCTGCATGAGTGGAGAAGAACTGCTCCGGCACAGAGATCAAGAACCCTGGATTCAAAGACAAGGAATTCGATTTTTCTTTTTTAAAGAAAAAGCTTGAACATGAAGGACAGAAGCAATTAATGAGACCACAACTTTAACCAATGTGCATTTAATAGTTATTATAAGTGCACAATATAAGGTTTATGATGTTTTGAAGTGTATTGAGGCAGTGTCCCCAAGGATGTTGTTTATTTGTTCCTGTAAAAACTGAGATTAGCCACAACACAAGCTGAAGATGAAGAAGTTCAAATGACCAGTAGTGAGATCAGAGGTGCAGGTTTTACAACCTTTGAAAATAAATTCAAAGATTCAAAGTAAAACAAATACCAATATTATTTATCTGTCTGTGTTAGAGCACATGGTTCATGCACATGTACAGATCTCTCAGGTTACATTTGATGGAAAATAAATCAGTCCCACAGTCCATTCTGGCAACTGATAAGCCTTCCCTGAGGTGCTGGCATGACTGAAACCAATTCATTCCCAGTCAGTTCTGCTCCTGTGAGAGTAAAAGTTATGGACACCCAAAGGGTTACATCTGGGGATCATTATGAGCATTACTGCTGTGCTGTCCTGGTGATTAATGTCCGTGTCGTGACGCCATGTGGTCATATTGAATTGATCAAAAATCCAGAAAATTAAACTTTAGACCTGCAGGTGCATCATTATTCCAGCCACACTTCGCACAAAAAAACAAGTCCTCTGGGCACAGCGCAGTTCTCCATTCAAACTGGAAACCATTGCAAAAAGAGCAAGTGCAGCCGCCCCACCTGTAAAATCAATAGGAGCAGCTTTCAGGTTTAGGTTTACTCTGTGGGTCTCCAACAACTCGGCAACTTGCTCTCTGCTGACAGAGTCAAAAGGGCAACAGAACCAAAGCAGAGTTTGTTTTTGAAACAAATGGATCCACATATATATGCACAAATGTATCACATTTTAAGAAAGTTATAATAGTGCTGTTGTTTGTTTCCATAACTATTTTCATATCCTTCTTGGTCAAGCACAAAAAAGAAATGCCAGCAGCTGTATTTGCAGAGACTGCATTTCAATATGTTGCTGACAGGTTTCGGCTGTGGAACAGCTGATTAGATTCTTAGGGGATGGGTGAAACTGATGTTGAGCAATATGCATGACTGAACTTGTGCAAATTCAGGATGTGTCTCACCAGAGACTCTCACCTTGTTGCTACGGCTGCTGAATGTTGATGCATCATTTTCAAGTTGCTTATTGATTTTTGGACAGAGCATGAGGCTGGCCTGGCAGCAGAGGCACGTATCATGATTTAAAGTTTTTCTGTCTGCAGCTTTTGTGATCCATCACAAATGTATCAGCTGGAGTGCAAGATTATAGATGAAACATGCTTGAGGGGAAAAATGACAAAAGCACATTGAATTGTTTAATCATGGCTGTGTTGGGGTTTGGGGTTTTTCCTTAGTTTGATCATTTCTGTTCATTCATTCATTCTTCTCTCTCTCCGGGCGTGGCAGAGAACCGATCGGCAGAGGGGAGCGGGCACACCGGTTATACATCCTCCCATTACCTGCCCCTCAGTGCTGCTTTTTAGACTGAGTGGGGTTTTTTGTTTTGCATTATTAAAGGCTCTGATCTGTTCTCTGGCTCTGTCTCTGCATTTTTTGTCCTCTTCTCTGTTCATTATGCCCTACGGGACGCAACAGGCTGGGCTATAACAATATGGATTTACAAAGAAGCACGTTTTCAGAATCCATAATTACAAAATTAATCTATCATCTGGAGAAAGGCTAACATCTCATTATCATTGGAGGAATTGCATAATCCACAATAATGCATATAAATTGTGCAAATGATCTTACTATAACATGTTTGCTCTACTATATTTTAGGATCATATTTTTGATTGGTAATTAATGGTTGGTACTTTTTAATTCAGGGTTCTTCATAAATTAAATAAAACGCTAGGTTTCTTTGTTTTAAATGGCAGCACCTCATTTAGATGAAAACCACTCTAAGAGAGTAAATGTTGGTGATGAATGTCACGTGTTAATGGCAGGGAACCTGCGGAGTATAATCTGAATTGCTCCTGAAAACAGATTTTGTGTGTCCCCTTAGTCCACCCACAGGACAACTGGAGAAGAATCAGAGCTACCTCTCCTTCAGCATTGAAGCTGGTTTTGTTTCTGACATGAACTGATGAAACCACCATTTACACGTCAGCTATAGTTTTCAAGCTTCAAAAAATAAATGCGTAATCATCATCCTTCGAGTTCTTGGCACAGCCGGTATTGTTGACAGAACTCTGGACATTTGACAGTTATTTAGACATAAAAAAACAGTGATTCAACAATGTTCTCAAAGAAAATATGATTATAAATTAGATTATAACCGCTTGTACTGACAGATAAAGAGTGTTCCGCTCACACAGGCTCAGGGACGGCTGAAAAGCCCCATTCCTCAGGATGTGGCAGCCTTCACACAGGGGACTGGCTTTGTGTTGTTATTTAACAAGAGGATAAAGATTAGATCAGAAAATGTTGTTGAAAATGCTGGGGAACCTCTTGACTTATAAAACCGCTGAATAGTTTATGTTTTTGACGCCGTTTGTTTGTTTGTTTGTTTGTTAGCGGGATTAGGGAACAAGTGCTAGATGGATCTTGATGAAAAAATAAATCTGAAGATGGTTCTTGGTCTAATTGAACAAACAATTGTGCAGAATCCAGTTCTCTTGGCTGTTGGACTAATGAAACAATCTAATGATCTCACCCTGAATTACAGGAGATAGCCTAAAAGTGTGAATTAGATCAGATTAGCCTGATGGATATAAGATCAATACCACAAAAAAAAGAAGACATAACATGACCATTTCTGATGCTGGTATGTGTGTGTGTGCAGCCTGTACTCTCACGATACTGCATTGATATAAAGAAGCTGGTCTCTGGAAGATGGTTTACTCCAAATTGTCCTTGGTGTATTTGTTCCCACGTGACTGGCTGTCTGTCTCTGTGTGGCCCCGTAATGCGATGGTGACACATTCGGGGTGTACCCCACCTCTAGCAAGCTGGGATAGGCTCCAGCAACTCTTTTGATGCGGAAAAAGTGGAAGAAAATGAGGAACACAGAATGAGGCATAAACACTAAAAGTTCTCCGCATCCATTCCTGCTTTTTGCTGATTGCCCCCCCCCCCCCCTAAATCTTTGTTCCTTTATATGAGGCTCAGTGTTAAAGCTCTTAAAATGCTATGGACATCTCGCCATTCCCGCTTTTCCTCACTTGCTGAGAATCATTTCTATAATAGCTAAAGCCTGGACTCTGCTTTTTAATTTTGTCAAGTGCACCCACTCTACTCCACTCGCTCATGGCACAGCTCCCAGTGATCATTCCGCCTCACCCTGGACTCAAACACCATCTTAATCAAGCGTCCTATATCAGGACGGCTGTGTAAATCTGGACGAGCAGCACTCTCATCAGTCACGAGCGACAAAATTGCAGCGCCAGCGCAAGCCTGGAGATTAAGCAGCCAATATTTTAACCTAGGTATTTCACCAGTCCAAATGATTTTTGGTAGTTACATTATTGATCGGATGTCTTCACTTAGGAGTCTGTCCTTCAGGGTAATTGAATGGATTTTCTTGTTCTTTCTTGTTCAGTACAAATAGGATTTTGTGTTATCCAAGAGCAGAATTGATTTCTGGTTTTTGTTTTTCTTCTGGTTTTTTTACCTCTTGGGCTGAAAGGAATCCGAGTATGATGCCAAAGAGACTTTGAACGAGGCACTGAAAGATCGGCCAGAGATGGAATTAAATCAGATTTTTGAGCCTTTACTCACTCAAGGTTGGTCTGCATTTGTGCACAAAGACACCAAATCTTTCCTTATCTCTGATTTTTGAGGAAGGACAAAGACAAAGATTGGCTTTTGCTTCATTATCTTTACATGAAGAAAGTCCTCAGTCTGCTTCGCTGTGAAAAACATTTTCCTACAATCGAAAACAAATTTTAAGTCAAGGTGTTGATAACGAGTGGCAGTGCCATGTTTATCTTGCTTTTCGGAGACAACTGAATTATTGATCGAAATTTATTGCGGGTTTGCACCTGCAACTTACAATTTCCAGCAACCTAAATTACTAAATGAATATAGCCATGTTTAAAATATTTGTGTGTGTGTAGGTGTGTGCGCGCGTGTGTGTAATTGTCAATATTTTCTCATTTGCTAACATTTAATTTTCTTTTCATTAGGGAAGCATCAGGCCTGTGATTGGAGCTTCATTTATAAAAATGAGTCTTTTCTCTGGGGGGTGAGGGGCGATGACATTAAGAAGAAAGACTACAAAATGCCTTTTAATAGTTTCTAATAAGCCTGGAAAGCCAGAAGCTGTGATATTTGTATTTATGCCTACACCCTTCTGCTCCCTGATCCATAACCAATTTGATCAGTGTAGCTTGCAGAGTTTAACAGTTTTTTGCTCACACATTTTAGTAGTGTCTCCCAATATGACCGGAAATAGAGGACAGAGTGCTTTAGATCTATTTAACAGAGCATTCCAGCCCAGGGGGACTTTAATATCTGCTATGTGCCATAAAATATTATAAAAGGCCACTGGCCCTCGGTTTGAGCCCGCTAGGTGTTTTTATTTTTCTATCCTTATGGGATATTTGCGTTCTGCCAAACTCATTCTGCTGTGTCTAGCATCCTTTCATGCTCAGTCGTCAGCCTCTCTGTCTGCAGCCCACTTTCCTTTTCAGTCTCTCTCCGCTGCACAGAGGGTGCGTGAGCATATTGTCAAGTGCACATTGAAATTCATAAATGAGGTTGAAAGTGAGGACCAAGAAATAATTGTGGCACTTTAAGGCCCGCTGCGAAGTCTCTGAATCAATACTCAGGTCTCTCCTTATTAATGTTCTCACTGACAGAGAGATCAGCCCCACTTTATGTCAAGTACGTAGTAAAATTTTATAAATGACAATGCATTATTTTAGTGCCACCCTGTAAAATATGCAAATGAAGTTTGAAATTCTGTCTCAAATTGCTTCAAACAAAGCAGTTTAAGGACATAGTCGTACTGTGAGACGGTAAGCGCTAAGGTCATCGCAATATCCCTGCAGGACTGTGGCTCATGCATCCATCCCTTAAATTAAACCAAAGAGAAAACTAGATAACTGCTGAACGGTCCTCAAAAAGAAAGCGACGTGTGTTGGCACCTCCCATCTGCATCTTTTTGTTATTGGAGCACACTCAAAGGAATAATATAAATAACCCAGAATGGATTTTCCAAAGCCTGAACTATCCCATTGGCCCTCGAGCAAATCTTCCTTTGAGAACTCACCAGCCTGAGAAATAGATATAGCCGCTTTCCGAGTCAGATTATGGGAGGGGTTGGAATCATTGGAGCCTCTGGGTTGGTGAATATATGGATGAATGGCCTGTCATTCAAAATGGTTAAGAGGTGATAAGGATGTGATGAGTTTTAAACGTTGAACTAGAGGTAGGATGGGAATGTAGAATTTGCCATGCGACTCCGATCGTGCACTGCCATGTAGCACACGTGAGTGGAGTGTGAAGGGTTAAATGTGTTTTTATTGAAGGAGACCTAAACGGTCGGATCACAGTAACACTGTGACTCAGTTTTCAGTCGTTGTCAGATCAAAGCTGATTTTATTAGACCCTACTGGAGAAAAAAATCGATCTGAGGCTGGAAGAACTCCCCACCATTTGTTCCCGGTTTGGCCACCCCTGATTCAAACTACAATAACTGCTTAGGTTCCACATAGGAAAACAAAATTTTCACTTGTAGGCATTCCACAGATATTTATTGAGACGCCGTTCCTATTTGCAGCCATTTGCATGGGAACCTGCACACTTGACAGCTGATGTGGATATTGCTGTTTCCCTCAGTATCCACAGACCACTAGTGTGAAGTGAAATGTCTGCCCTGATGTTTTCGCACATTTATGATGCCCCGGACGAGAAGAGTTGCTGTGTGATCGACATAATAATAGGATGTGGTGCAAGTTCATACTAATAGGATGGGCTCCCAAACTTTCAAGTGGTGCCAGTTCTCAGCACACAATCACTGCCAGTGATTGGGTGAAAAGGACTGCATCTGAGAAGGTCACACTTCTGAAGAGCTTTCATTTTTGGATGCACTTGATTGATGATGACATGTCCTGCTTATTAGAGAGATGTAAGAAGAATAGAGCAATGTGATCTGTTGGTTTAGCTCCTATGGGATAAAACTTTACAACTTAGAACCAAAAGCATCTTTGAAACTCAGAGCGGGGGCTGACCTCCTCCTGCGTTACCTAGCGACTGGTGGGCCAGCCAAAATGAACAGAAGCAGGGGAGCCCCCGCCATCAAGCCCACATATGGCCATCTCTATCTCGACCCTAGTCCAGGAGTCCAGTAAAACCTGAACGACTGAAATAAAACCCAAAAACTGGACCACTGGACCCACCAGAAATAAAGATGAGGAGGAAATCGACAAACGCATGAGGTGGCTCATGAACGGCCTCCATAAAGAAAAATGAGAATGCATAATACTGAGAAAATGGACAAAAGAAAAATAAATAATAATATGACAGCACAAATGAGATAATGACTATCCGTCAAACGTCGGCACTCCCAGTACATTAAGGGGTGGCGTGAGTAATTATCGCCGTGTCGGGATGCCGTAAACCAAATCCCAGTTTCCCCTTTGACTGCTCCAGTCATGAGTTATGGTTGCCAGTTGCTCTGGCTGCTACACACACTTCAGAGATGGCGATTGATTACTCTGACCTGCCACCAGGTCTTAGGGTCTGCATTACTAATCCATCAACCAGAGTGAGATGAAGCATCCAGAAAGACTCCCTGTGCCTGAGACGACGAGAGGCGTTCTCCAACGAGTAATATCATTTGATGTATTCTGTGATGGAGGTGGGTATAATGAAGTATTCAGACAGTGTGTAATTATGTTCACTTCATGAGGTTGATGAGCGGCCAGTGGGAGGATTTTCCAGTAATAGTCATGAGGGCAGAGGGCACTTTCTTTATTACCCATAATACACCTAGCCCTAAAGTATTAACAGATAGATGGGCTAGACATGATCTGCTTGATCCATTAATTGGCTGTGTGCCTGCTCTAATACCGGGATGAAGGAACTCCTCAGAGCCGGTAACTTTCTGAAAAATAGGCATGACAACTATTTAGGATGAAAATATGGACTTTATAGAAGAATGGAAAAGTTGTCCATGACAGCCTAACCTTTCTGTAACATTTGAGAGACCGAACTGCAGTGCTTTTATTTAATTTATCCATCCATCCATTTTCTTGTCGACGAGACAACCGTCTCATCTGCCGCCGCTTTTCCACCTTGCAGGTCGCAGAAGTTACTGGATCTCAGATTGCAATGGGTGAGAGGATCTATCCATAGCATGACCTAATAGATGGCCCATTCCAGGCTACATACTTTCAATAGTCACTTTTTGATTTGGTTCGTCCAAAAACAACAAGTACAGAGACTATGTGTGTCTCACAGGGGTGCAGAAAGAAACACATTTCTTGTTACTGTTTCCTAATTATGTTGTTGTTTTCCTTCTGAGCCTGTGGAATCACTGTGGATTAAGGCTGGAGTCTCCAAAGCAAATGGCGGTTCGCTCCCATTTACTGCGAAGGTAACTGACGAGTGGTGAGATGCATCAGACCCGAGCAACCCGACCGAAAATCAAGAAACGTTGTTCCTCAGGGTATGAGAAGAGATTTTGCAGTGAGAATGTAATTACACTTTAGACACCAATGACATTGTACGCCATGGTGTCTCTTCAATGTGATGAAATGCACAGCACTGTGTTGCGCCCCGCTACCGGGGAAAATAGAGTGAGAATCGCGTGAATGAAAACTCCGACACGTTTACTTTCATTCAATGTATTCGTCAAACTGACCGCGCACTCGATCACTGTGCAGTACATCCATTTGCTGATTCGCCACAGAAATTAAAGACACAGCATCACAGATTCGACACAGAAATTAAAGACACAGCATCACAGATTCGACACAGAAATTAAAGGACAAAATCAGGGCTTGAAACATAACTTCTGCAATGGTATAATTATAACTGATAAATAAAGGTTGATAAGAAAAATAATTGAACACTCCTTATCCTATGTAACGTGAACAAACATGAACCATATTTTAATCCATCATAACCATGACAACTGCACCAGGACGCAAGGGTATATGAAGTGTCTTTGCGAGGCTAGAGTTTATTTTATTTTATTACTGAGATGTAGATGACCTGATTTAAATCCTTAATCTTTAATCTTTCACGTCATTTGTTGTTTCTAATGCAGACAAAGAACAGTATAAAGCCAACAGCATGCGTGTGAGACCCCAGCTGGTCCACCAGCATTTTATTACTTGTAAAAAACAACAACATATGCTCCATGTTTTCCATTATGTCTATACATCCGAGGCAAAAACCCAGCAGATACATTTGTTTATGTTTCTTCTCCTTCCTTTCTTGCCTTCTCACCTGCTGTACTCAGCTCAACACAGATTATGTATTATCCCTTTGTTGTCACTGGAGCACTCAAAGCCCTTAAGTTCTTACCACAGCACAAAGAAACACGTGGAAAGGAGCAGAGGCTGCACTGGGTACTGCCTCTCTTTTTTCTGGCTCTGTGCTGTCAGAAACAAAAATGCCTTAGCAGTATATCACCCTTGTGTCTGCAGGGGTTAGCTGATCCCAGAACTGATTGAAAGCTATTTCTTCATGCCTGCTCTTTCCTTGGTTTACTCCTGCCACATATACTGACACGTGCCTCTCAACTTGCTACCACCAGATACCACTGTGTTTGGCCTCCAACAACCACCTTCAGATGCGCCCAGGAGAGGCAACTACGCTCATGTTCTGCTGCCAATGGCTTGGAACTGACCATGCAAAAAAATAAAAATGAAAATATAAACCCAGAGAGGTCCGTTGGAGTCCTGTGAAGTCCACAATTTCTAACTTTAAATCAGGCAGGACCATCTGTTTAAACACAAATGCCAATAACGATCTAGTTCTTGACGCAACAGGAAAATTGCCTTTTAAACAGGACATTCTCCGCTGTATTGAGTGATCCTTGATGGAAAGCTGGCCTGGGTGATGAAATATGATTTTAGGTCTGTTTCAATTATTTGCCATTAACCTTTAGAAAAGCAGGATTGTGACCAGACGTTGGCTGATTCCTTGTTTTTACTACTCCGAGGGAGATGTCCAGTGCGTTTTCTGCACAACTGGGTCAGTGCAGTAACCGGCTGTCAGCTGCCTCTTGAAATGAAATAAATTAAGCCATGACAAAGAGGAGCGCAGAAGGGATGACTGATCGATTGCATACATGCACGAACTGAACTTCGTACATTCGAACATTCTCCAATGAATGGGCTTTGAACTCAGCATCACACAGACATTTGGAGAGAAATCCAACTGGATCGACTAGTAATGAGGATCAGGCTTTGTTGGTTTTCTCGTTTGTGTCCAAATGAAGCAGAACACTCCCACAGCGCTCCAAAGTATAATTGAAAATCAGGCTCCTTTATTCCACAGTCTGTTCAACAACTTTACTGGATCATTCACAGTAAAGTCTTCCTACTTATTGAACTATAATACGGTAAATAAACCGTGTGGCTCAGTTCCTTCAAGATCCCAAACATTCTGCCCTACCTTCACACTCATGAGCAATTAAGAACTCTCTCTCTAAAGGGACAGTAACATGCCTGACAGCAATATCATACTGCTTTTAACAACAACAAAAAAGCCACATAGAGTAAATCAGATTGCCTTAACAGATTTAAGATTTATGATTAACACTTTTATGATTAAACCAAAGTAATAATCTCTAAATTAAAGATAAACTTCCAACCCAAAATTACAAAGATTGTTTTCTATCCTTTAACATATATTATAGTAACTTGGCCCCTACAGCTAACATGGAAATAATGTTTGACCATAGTAATCATCAGCTCACTAAACATCTGCATTTCCTTTGGTTTGTGAGGACATTGTTTTTCCACATGCTTTGGGGTTTCCTTAGAAAAACTGGATATTAAATTGCCTCAAAGCATATTAACATTTTAAAGTAAGCTATGTTACATGTTATCTATTCTTTCACATCTGTTGGTTTGTTTTGCACAAATCCCTCAGTTTATACAACATGAGGAGAGATCTCTTAGGAACAATCCATTGCAGTTTGAATGCCAGTGTGAGTTTCATCCCTCATCTTCATTCTTTCTCTCCTCCTTTATATCCTCATTAAGTAGGCCAGTTGATGTGGGACAGAGAAACAGCTCTGTCCCCCCTTTCTTTCACGGGTCTCAGTGGAATGGATGAGCTTGAAACGCAGTGCCAATAGTTCAGGAAACATCTTGTCCCAGTCTCCAGCCTAAACAGTTTGTGCAGTGCCAGTTGCCTTGGGAAGCGTAATTTGAATATGTTTAACAATGCACCGTTTTTGCAGTGTCAGTATAATAATGTTGAAAAGCTCCAATTTAAAGTGTGCAAGCTTATCGTTAGACTTTTATCTTAATTGCTCCATTGCTACTGGGAAGGCCCTGAAGCGCATTAAAGTAATACTTTAGTGATTTAACAAGGTCGGAGATGAACGGATATTGAACATGAACATTTGAGGACTGTTGGGATTATTTCAAAGATACATGAAAGCTCAGAAGTTAGAGAGTAATTACTCCAACGGCTACTTTATAACAGATTCCTTTGCATTGTAAACCTACTCACGGTATATTTTCAGTGATCAGCCACATGCAAATATGAAGTTCATTGGTGTATTCTTGTTCATTTACAACACAATAGTCGCCACGGATGTGCCAGTAACCCCAAAGTTTTAACACTTTAAAGTGGATAATGCTTAGTTTCCTAAAAATTTGCCTTTTTGAGGAAGAACTAGAAAGACACAGGACAGAGATGTAGTCGCAGACAGAAAAACTCAATCCGTGATGGCATGGACAGACCTTAATCTCAATCACAACATGGCTAAAATTGGAAACGCTAGCATAATGAGGCAAGATATGAGTTGAGATTTTAAATATTTGACTTACAAAACAGATTAATGACATGAGATGTGAGGGGGAAAGCTATGAAGTCATATTATATGCACATTATAAAAGGATCAGACTGCAGATAATGCAGGTTAATCCTTTTGAAACGTGTAGTTTCATGAACATGCCAATACCATCACCTGGCACGCTTGCCCATTTTTGTTTTGTCCTGTCTTCAGATCACGACACAGCTCTTGTTTGTGTCAGGTGCATGTCAACAGCCTGAAGCCATACTAGGTTTTCACACCACATACTACCAGAAGAAGATCAAAATAATATTCAGAACTTTTTTTTTTTTTTATCTCATTACTGCACACCACAGGCAACCTCTGTCCCCCTCTCCTCCTCACTGCCTTCCCCACGGCCTCATACCCACACTTCAGAGAAGAGATGGTGACAGAATGACAGAGAAAAAGCATATTTATTCTCACTGCTTCCCCCGTCTCTCCACTTCTTAAACACTCAGCTGGATCCTGATCTCTGTTCCTCTATATTCTTTACATACGCTCTCTCCCACAGCTGCCAAGCAACGATTCTCTTTGCTGTTTATCCTCCTTCCTGCTGCTACCAAGAGGAAGGAGGCCTCTTCAGACTGTCCCGCATTCTTTCCGGAGTCTTTCGGGTTCAACATTCCACCTCCATATCTTTTTTTTACTCAAGTTTCCTTAATTTCTGCCTAATACTGGACCAGTACATTGCATTATGGTCCCTTCTCAATGTGCAAATCCCATAATGAACATCATTTGGTGTTATAATTTATAGGCAACAAGAATGAAAATTGAAATGAGTTTCAGGTTCGTTCTGGTGCCGTCATGCAAATGTGACTTTGTTTATATTTTTCATGCATTTGGGACCAGATGGGAGTAAACATCCCAGGTTCAAAAAAGCGAAAGAAGGCAAATTTCTAGTATAAATTTCCCACATCATATCCGATATATTCACAGTATTGGGAGCGGACTTGAGCTGCAGCTCTAGAGGGGATGAAAGACATCCGAGGCCAGCTCAGGTAAAAGACAGATGAACTTCCTTTTATGGCTTACCTGTGTTCTGTCTTGTCTTTGGAAGCATAGATAAAACAACAGTGGAGCAGCTGTGCATCCACACAGCGGCTGTGACTAATTCAGTGTTTGGGATGCTTGGACAAATGGGACATTGCACATAGAAGAGGATGGCCGGGGGTGCTGCTGGATGCAACATAAGGAAACAAGACAATATGAATGCACAAACAAATAATACACAACCAGCCAACGGACAGATCTGCTCATTTGACTGCTGACTGAATATCATTATTCAACCTTTGCTGCTGCTTTGCCTGGAATGAGGGCTAACAAATATAAAATTAAAATAAAAACCGATGCCAGAAATGGCTACATTGATTGTGTTCTAGAGATATAACACATCAAAATAAGGTTCATAGATTATGGTTCTATTTATATGCCCTGTCCTACTCTTGTATGGCAATCAAGCCAAGGTCAGTGATGTCCAGGCGATGGCATATTCTGACACGCTTGACTGCTTTGTAATTGAGGGCAATTAAATGCTGTGGTCCAGTTGGGATTTAAGTTGGATGGACCTTATTTGATTTACAAATTAAAGTACAACGTGACGTGAGTGTGATTTGCAGGTGTAAGAAAGCCTTCACCTTCCCTTGTCAGAAGGGAATTAAATCCACATTAATAATGCAGTGCCTTTCCAATAACACTGACAGATTATTAATGGTGATATCTCTTTCTGCATGAGTCCAGACCATGATACTTTACACCACAAAATGTCAGTTGTTAAATGTGATACAGAGGGAGACGCTGTGAAGGTCAAGGTATTCATCTTAGTGGTAGTAATCATTGGTAATCAATCAGCAGTAAGTTTTATTCTGTTTGACAACCAATCACCGAGGAGTATTTTCAGCCTGACAAGTGATCTGTCCACCTCTTTAATCCATACTGACATTTTCTACTCGATGACACTTTACAGTAATTTTGTGCAGACATTCATGTTCTCCAGAGGATGAAACCACATGGTTTTTTAGATTCTGAACTGTATTTCCCGTGTCTCTTGCTTGTGTCTGCACATGGGACCATGTTGTTGAATGTTGACGCACAGGACAACAACAAAAAGTCCCATTAAGTGCAGCAGTATCTCCTTTAGTGCACAAGAGGTAACACGGCTGTCCACATTAAAGGCACATTTCTTCTCTGTGCAAGTGTCATCCTCCTCTGCACACATAGTGCCGACCCCTATGATAACCTAATATATTTATAGCATTGCCTTTTATGTGTTCTTGGAGAAGTGATTAGTTGTTTCTTCTGCAACAATGAAGTAAAAAGGATAAACCTGTGATGATCTGTCAAGACGGGCTCCGTTCTCTCCCCGGGAGCGTATATGCATGCGATCTTATCATAACTCTCTTTCTCTTTAGACTGCAAAAGATGTGAAATAAGTACTCGGAGACACAATCACACTCTCATCCCTTGTAGCCGACACCAGTGTCAGCTCTGCTTGCTTTAATACATGACACCACAGAGGAAAAACACAAGGACAGGGGTTAATTGAGGCTCCTGTCACTCGGAGGCTGATAAGTCCGCAGATACTCTTGTTAATCATTGCAGCACAATGTTCATTTGTTTCCTCTCACAACGTTGCTAATTATATAATCAATAACATCTGAAAAAAGTTAATTTGCATGTTTTAGTTCACATAAGATACAGTCCAATTTAATATAATAGTACTATAATAAGATATAATTGTCACGACCAGATCAGAGCCATGAAAAATAAAAATGTAGAGATGCCAGACTTCATTGATAAAGTATTTCATTATTGGAAAATTATTTACAAACTATATACAAAAGCAAAAATAGAACAAAAGAGTCCGGAATGATCGCTGTAACGAAAAAGGTGTGGAACACAGAACTGCATCTAAAATGGTGGCGAGTCTCGACTGAACTGAAGGACGAGCAAGAATATATTGGCCCAGGTGATCCGAGTCAGCTGGAAAGCAAGCACCGCCCATCAATTACCAGTTAGAAAGAACAAACAGGATAAAGCTCATCGCATAATGTACTAGAAAAGCACTCAGAGAGCTCCTAATTAGATTTACAGCGTCCACATGGTGATCTGGATCATCACCAAAATGTTATAGACTGTTCTTGGTATCTTTATACATCAACCATGAAAAGTAAAGGTGAATCAGAGTTTATCCTTGAATACATAAATCGGGTCTTCAATGTTAAGAGTTAATTATAATTTAGTTTACAGTATTTCAGTATTTTATTTGTGTTATTAAATAAGTAAGTTCTTCATATAAATCAAGTAAACTTGCAAACCGCCAGGTCATTTTATATATTAAAAGCAATATTATTATGAAAAGAGAGCGAAACCTGAATTGCTTGAGTGTAGGTACCTGAATTATGCAGAATTTATTGCTATTTTACACAAGGATTCTTGCTTAACTATTGAACAAAAATTTAAATGTCAGAAGATTGGAAATCCTCGACTCTCCGAAGTTGTGCTTGTGACTAGAGTGGCTCCAAACAGCTGATGGATGATCTAGAAAAATTTGGAATTGTGTAAAAGATGAATTAAACCGCTGATTTTGGTTCGGCATCGTGGGTCCATTTGTCCATTGATTTTGGGTCATCGTCACCTCTATGCAGTGTCTTAACTGCTACTTGCTTTACAACAGTATCCTCTAGTGGTAACATAAAATGCAGCAATTATATAAATGTTGAAAAAGAACCATCTGATGAAAACAACCAATATTTCCATCGGCAGCCGCAGACAATGACTGCAGGAAAATAACAGTCTGTGTTAGGGATGTGAATACTATAATGCGCTATTGTGTCTATGTGCAAAATATTATTTTGACTAAACTTATTCATTTATCAGGAGAAAAAACTCCATTAGCTTTGCAATAGTTGACCGTGACATACGCACACTCTATGGAATGACTTTTGGAAGCTTTAAAGGAAGGTTTTCCCGACTGTTTTAGAAGAGTATATTTATTTAAATGCTTAATAATGTATGTTTCCATACAGACCTTTGAAGGCACTTGTAAAAAGTAACTGGCAATAGAGTGCAATGAATTGAATAATAGTAGAAGCAGCTTCAATAATCATTTTATATATTATATTGTAATGGTGCACAGCTCATGAATTTTAATATCCATTCCCACCTGAATCTGATTTGACCCAGACGCCTCTGACTTCATGCATTCACGCAGTTGTCAGGATGAGGCATGAGACCAGACTGAGCATCCCGATTCTCTCCGAGGTGCTGCTGCGCCTCCTGCTCCCTTTTTTTCGTTCTCTTTTCTCTTTCACTGTTTTACTATAACCACAGGAAGGGGAGAATCTGGACTGAAGAATCACGCAAAATGTTGTAAATGCTGTTCATTATTATAAAACAGCAGCAAATCTGTTCACTTTTTTTTAACAGTGAACTCTGTTTCTGTCTTTTTTATCCCTTTGCTGGCTGAAAACCATCATGAAGTACTTAATTTATTACTTATTCACCTGTCAATTCTGTAAAAGTTTCTTGTAAGTTATCTTGAACCACTTGACACATGGCAGGCCAAGCTTTGCTGGCCTGAAAATGTTTGCGCCAGTGGCTATTCTCAGCTTCCATTGGCGTATGTGGGGAATGATGCATGAACCATTCGCCAAAAATTTAACGTCAAAGATTGTAGTATCATTGAAGGTTAAACATGTTCAAACATGATGGATTTGTGCCATTGAGGGGTTTACTGTCATGTCAAGCAATCCCTGCAGGACATGCACAAAGGTGAGCGATAAGGGCTTCACAAATCAATGATAATGCTCCCAGCTCTGGGCGAATTATAAGCCGTCCTTTGTGTTACTTTAAAAATAATAATAATAATTTGCTACCATCATAATTATGAACTAGGTATATGCTGTATCAGAACAAAACCTTGATATACATGATAACAATAGTAACACCAAGGGGGCTTAGTGACCACTCAGTTCAGATAAGCCACCTCAGATTGGCTTATACATTTTAACTGATCACAATTTTGATGAGTTACAAGATAACTGCCTTGTATTTTTCTTTTTTAGTAAGTCTGGCAAACTAACTTTCTGCAGTCAGAATCAGAATACTTTAATAGTCCCATAGGGAAATTATATCAGCAACATTGCTCCACTCAACAAAGAATGAGAATAATTGCAGTGATAGATAAAGAAAACAATAATACAGTACATACAAATACTTAAAAGTAATAGAAGTTTACGATGATGTATTGTATAAATTAAATGACACAGGAACAAATGACCGTCTATGTTGTTCAGTTTTTAAGGCTGGAGGTCTCAGTCTCATTGTCCGCGTGCTCCCTTGTTGTACCAGGAGCTGATGGAGGGGGTGGGGGGGTGTTGTCCTGGATGCTTCGTAGTGTCTGAAGCATCCTTCTCTCCACCACTGTCTCTAAGGAGTCCAGCTTCACCCCCACAACCCCATGCCAGCTTTACGGATTCTTTTATTGAGTCTCTTTGAGTCTGCGAAACTCAGTCTGCTGCCCCAGCACACGACAGCAAACAGGATGGACGAGAGACCACAGACTCATAAAACATCCTCAGCATCGTCCGGCAGATGTTGGAGGACCTGAGCCTCCTCGGGAAATAGAGTCTGGAGTCAGTGTTCCGAGCCCAGTCCAGTTTATTGTGTACTTCCATATATTTATAGTCCTCCACTGAGTCCACGTTGACCCCCTGGATGGAAACAGGAGGCGTTGTCCCCCAGAAGTCCGCCACCAGTTCCTTCGTCTTTGACACATTCGGCTCACACCATGTGACAAAGTCATTCATCACAGCCCGGTACTCAGACTCCTCCCCCCCTGCTGATGCATCAAGCCTGTCAGATGGCTTCCTGGAACATTCATTTCTAAAAAATGTGTTGACCAATTCTTTTAGTGCCTGGACTCGAGGAAGAATTCAAGCAGTCAAAAAGTAAAGTGAAAGTGCAATCCATTATGTTGTTGTTATTATTAAATTGCATTAAAAATAAAAGACTAGTCTCCTGATTGTAGGACACAATTAATCAGATGCCGCTAGGAGCTGTGGCGGAAGCTGTCGTATGCCACACACACTCCAAAGAGTTGGGATACACTCTCACACAAACTTATTTGTTACTTTGCAACCATTCGTTTTTCATTTGTCCAAATGGAGAGCATCATCTACTCCAAATCTCCATTATGCCAGTCGCAGCAGTCGCTGAACAAATGTTCCCCTCTACGTGAAACCAAACGGGACAAAAGCAGAGGAGGATCGAGCTTCTTGGCCGGCTTGTTAACAGACGTGCCTCACAGCATCTGTTGTGTTTTCTATTGCTGGCTTCAACCCTATAGCACCAAAGGCTATGGGGTGCATAAATAAACAAGTGTGTAGTTGGCAGGGTTTTTCCTTTGATTTAAGAGAAAGACAGGAGAGCGTTCCTTGCTGCAGGGCAGCTTGGATGTCACAAATCAGGTTTAAAGACTGTCCCTGAAACTAAAGTTATTGCTGTTAGTTATTTTTTATCTGCAGATGGTCACATTTCTGTCATCACAGGCGCTAAGCTCATAGATTTGAGAAAGCTTTTGCTGTAACTCAAAAATATTGTATGATTGGAGATTTGATTTCAGATGGATTTCCCCAACATAGTTCACAGGAGATGCTGGGGATCCGCTCTGGAAATGGGAAAAAAAAGACGAGGTGCAGTTTAGGTGCATATACAAAAGTCCATTCACAGGTGAATATCACTTTAGAAGATAAACGTTTCTCTTATAATTACCTCGGTTCTATTGGCAGATCCATCTTTTTATCTAGTTCACCCCCAAAAGCCATCACACCAGATTTTATGGCAATCTATCAGGTCGCCTTTAATCAGACAAACAAACAAGTAGGAGTGGGAAAAAAAAATTGATTACATTTAAACTCTCTAATTCAATAGCATCTGTCATCAGTAATGATCTTAATTTAGTCCATAAAATCCGAAAGATAAATACAAAGAAATCCCAACTGAATTATTCTGCAGCAAAGTTGAACACCATGTTATGTTATTAGTTTCAATATGATAATAAAGTATATGTAAATGAGACGTTTTAGCTAGGGCCTAAAAACAACCTGGGAACTTCTCAGTTCTTTTTAACATGCAAATACTCCATATTGATTTGTAATTAAAATGTAAATTAAGTCAGTGTGATGGTAAGGGTTCTGTATTCAACAGAATTAAGCTCATTATGCAGTAATTAGGTCTAATTTGAAGTCTATGTCACACTTGAGCAGGCTACTGAATTTTGTCTCTCTGCCTGTAATTAGCTGTTTACCAGTTCAGCGATGCACCAGGGCTTTGGACAAAACTATGAGAGGGACTCAGACAAATGTTCATTAAGTCCAGCTGTGAGATTTAGCTGTAGAGATTAAAAAAAAAATAATGTTTTAATCATATGTATATCTGTGACATAAAAGTTGCCTGTTAGAATTAGTCTCCTTCTTCTTGCGTGTTAGCAAGAGTCTGCCCTTCAAGCATCATTTATTGCATAAATATACTGTATACAAGGAGAAAGAAAAAAATTAATCAGCCTGCTTTGAAAAATAATGTTGGCAGACATTAAAATCCTAAATAATAATTGAAATTACCCTTGGTCTGAAGTCGAAATGGAGTCGTTGATGTAGTCTTGTATTCTTTGAGTTAAATAAAGGATACATTCACATATTTTTAAGTTACTTCACTCGATTTACCTTTATTTTGATCTGTGTCTAACATAAAGACATTTTCTGTTCTGTGTTTCCAACCTGAACACACCTGTGAGCGAGCTGACTGAAAGGGAAACGAGACACACCTGCCCCCCCCTCATCAGACTCTGCTACATAGCTTCTGCTTCCTGCTGACTCCTTGCCAGATTATGCTTTTTTTTTCCCACTCCTGTGTGTGCTGACCTTCTTGTATTTTATTTTCTGTGCTCAGTGTTGGTTGCCAGCTCGCTTGCAGTTTGAAGGGGGGGGCTGCATGTGTGTGCGGAATAGTTGCTTTAATATTGGGTTGTGTGTGATTAAAAACCTCTACGCTGGAAAATGTGTGTGATGCTTTTCTCTTTAGTATCCATTCTTTTTTCACTCTGCTTTAAGCTTTGATGAAATTACGTTGGAACTTAATACAGCTGGGCAGCTACATCTTCTCCCGGAAAACATAAAAGCTTCCTTACTCATAAACAACTGCCTTTTAGTGTAGAGACAGAGATGGAGTTTTGTCTTAGTCTCAGAGGTTGTTTTGTACATGCAGGAAAAATCTAATTATTTCTTTATCTCTGTGTGTTTTTGATGGGGAGGAAGCAGCAGGCAGAAAAATCATTTTGAGAACAACTTTCATGAAAGGGTTCACAGCCTGTAATTATGCTCACTTAGAATAACAGCACTGTGGATTGGATCGCTGCCGTCAATGCTTACAGCGTATTGAATTCTGGAGGCGAGTGTGTGCTCGGATCAAGCAGAGTCACAGCCAACGCCTGTTAAATTGCTCTCAGTCTGTTGAATATGTAAATTAAACTGAAGCATGGTTGGGATGAACCCTGAATTCTGGTTTGACAGTCCTGGATGTTGAACACCTACCTAAAGCACAAGTTTCTAAAAGCAGCATTTCATGCAATAAATAAAAAAAAATAAAAACTTGCAAATGAAAATAAAATAGTAGGATTGGGTTGCTGTGGTAAAAAAAAAATATTCAACAGTTCTTTAAGGAGTGTATTTGTATTCTCTAGTACGGACGCCATGTGATATGTAACAGATAACAGAACAGCCCATAGGAGAACGCAGCCATCATGTCAAAGTTTCACGATAAAGGCATTTAGCTCTAAAGTCTCCCTGATATATTAAATGATTACATATGGTAAAACAGTTCAGAAAAGAATGTGGTGATACAAATGATTACATTTGGTGTACAGTATATGTTATAAATTGCAGTAACAGTGGGTTCTGGTTGTTTAAATGAATGCAGGTTAGTTCAGAAAACCATAGCAACCCTGTATTTGATTTGCAGGTCCAGTTTTAAGGTTATTCCATGTACAGACAGAGATGGCAGACGTGTGAGCTAAGAACAAAAATTGAACTGTATATATGAACATTAATGACAGAGCTGGGAACACGTTTATTACCTCCGTCGAGGAGGCTATGTTTTCACCGCCGTTGGTTTATGTGTTTGTCTGTGAGCAGCATAACTCAAAAAGTTACAGACGGATCTTCATGTTGGAAATGTTGGGACTGTTCCTAGGAACAGTTGATTGATAAAATTTGGTGGTGGTCCAGAAGAGATCCTGGATTCTGGTTCACTTGACACTGCAGTCAATGGAGCTTCAGAATTTCTTTCTCAATATCTCGGTTGATTATTGACCGATGTTTATGGAATTTGACACAGTCGTGTAGGATGGGGATCTCTATCTCCCCGCCAAATTTCATCCAGATCGGATCCAGAATGTGGATCTTGTTAACAAAAAGAAATGTAGGCTATTAATTTCACTCGCCACAAATAACAGTCATAAAGGGGTCCGATATGCACTATCATGCAAAATGTCTTCTGGATCTGATCTAGAATGAGGACAGGAATAAATATGAAATTCAAACCCTATTTGTGAGGGTTGCTATGGTGACTTTTGCTGCAGGTTAATTTCTGCTCCTGCACGGCTGCGGAGGCATCGTTGAACGGAACGAGACTCACCTGTTACACATCTCACCTGATCAGCACCTGATAAGAGCACATGTTACCTAAGATTCATTCTCACACTTACACAAATGCACACTTTAAAAAGTGACTGGGGTTTAATAAGCTTTTTAAAAGGGGGTTTGGAAAATGGAAATCGGATGATGATGGGATAAACCCTGATAGAAGTCTAAGGGGAGGTGGGCAGATTCAGCATCAGCACATAGCAATTAGTTGATTGTTACCAAACGATTTTCATCTGTCGCTCTAAAACTGTGTCAAACTGCCATCTAGTGTTCAACCAGTTAATACTTTCAGAGATGAGTCTGTTCACAGATTCCTCTTCTATTACCTTTGACTCGTTTCATGAAGGAAAATGCCATTCTCTTCTTATGTCATCGATAACTTTAGATGCCATCGGTCCTGTGCAGTCGCAGCTCTGACATTCACTTTTCTACTTCTTGTTGTGATGTCACCTCTCAGAGATGGGGTGGATTCGTATGCACCAGCTGTTCCTTGTCAGTATCCTTTTATCTTAGCTTTGACCAAGGAACGCTTGAACTCATGTCTCAATCATTTGGCTAATCCTGAGAGAAGAACATCTTTCATGCATGGTTAAGGCTACAATGATGCTGGTTTTTAAAAAAAAATTGTTTAATTGGATTATCCTCATCTATTTTTTAGTAGAGAAGCTGTCCAGCGTGTGCATTGGGTAGTAGTGATGGCTCCTTTCGTAATTGGATTTTAAGTTCAGGACGGCCTCTGGGATTTTATTCCCTATCCTCTAAAATGATGGCCAATATTTAAGGTTCCAGACAGTTAATCTGTGGATAAGCGCTCAAATACTCAATCCAATGTCACCGCTAGAGAAATTTAAGCTAAGTATGAAAAAATATATATTTTAATACAATATTAACCCGGATGGGTTTTTTTTTAAGTTTTTTATTTCCAGTCTCTGGTCTACTGCCAATGTGATTCATTTCTCATGATTTGCATTAACCTTGTGAATTTCAATGATGCAACAAAACCAGAATAGAAACGGTAACACAAATGTAACATTTCAATCTCTGTCTCTTACTCCTGCTATATCCTCATAGGGAATAGTAGTTTTCACACTTTTCTTCAGGCCTTCGCTTGCGAACCATTCCAGGATAGATCAAATGTCTTCATTTCCCTACCTGCGATCCTCCTCTGGGTTTGGCAGCTTTAAGTCAGTTGGGACCATTAAATTGCCACGCTACATTTAGATAAAAGCATTTTCTCCATGTGATATTTGGATTTCCATGAAAACGTGATGGCATCTGTTCATGGTGAGCTGCACTTGGATTATATCACTTTGCTGTTCCTTTGAAACCGACTACATTTCATTCTCTTGTGTGGAATGAGTATACTCAGAATGACAGCATGAGGTGCAATCATGTTCTGTTTACATGGAGTAATGCGTGCTTATTAGTCTGACGTATGCCCAGACCCAACAGACATTTATATTTGAAATTGTAGACTGATTGCAAAGAGAGCGCTGTTGGAAGAACTTAATTTATTATTATTATTTTTATCACAAAAAAAACCAAAAAGTTGTTGCTCTTCATTTTTCTAGAAGCTGGAACATAATTCAGAATGACATCAAAACAGAGAGATATTATTGAAAGTGTCCAAAATCGAAATGGTTTTGATGTGAAACTTTACCCTGATTTAATCTGGATCTGTCTCCTCAGGTATTAAAGATAGAACAAATCCGTTGAAATGCTCCGATGTGGACTCAGCTATAAGACGCCGCTTGTTAGAAATCTCTATCTCCCATATTAAATGCACAGCAGGCCCAAGCGCAAGTGTACCACGATTTCTACAAAAATCTCAATATCTGCTATCTGGATCCGATCAGGATGAAGTTCGGTGGTGAGATAGAGATCCCACCCTACATGACTGTGTCAAATTCCAAAAACATCAATCGTCAACCAAGATATTGAGGAACACATTTAGAGGCTCCATTGACTCCAATGTAAAAATGAATCCAGGATCTCTTCTAGATCATCACCAACGTTTAGCCAACTGTCCCAGGTAACATTCAGAATTTTAACAGACAAACAGACAGACAGATAAACGCCTGAAAGGTCAAGGAGGGAGTTGGGGGCAGAAGTGGAAGGAAAAGATTCACTAGCAGGTGTCATTTTAATGACTGTCTCAACAGGCCAATGTGTGAAAGGCAGGTAAACACTGAGATGATTAATTGGTCATTTGGAGTTCTATAGCTAAAGATAATAAATATAAGTGAAAATTAGACCTTCAAAGCATTCATACTTCAGAAAGCCTAAATGTGAAGGTGTTTCAGAGAGTATTTTTTTACTACTTCTTCACAGCCTCTGACTTGAAATGTATTCCGGCATGGTGAGCAGCCAGTCGTCCATGCTTTATATTCAACAGCGTTACCTCCAGGCGCTCTGACAGAAGCCAAGGTTAGCAGACGGGGAACTCGGGAGAGACTTCACACTAGCATCTGGAAGGTGGAACGCCTGGTTAAATATTTCAGAGGATATTGACGCTGTTGCATTAGTCTTGTAAAAGTATGATGGATTCAGCCTTAAGGAAAAACATGAAGGCTAAACCACAGAAGTTCTCAGATGTGAAACCAACATGGGAGACAGTATTCTCGACTGGGCTGAGCTTTAAATGGACACATGAAGATAAGAAGGATGCAGCGCCAGGTGCATTAATTGTATTTTCTCTCAAGGATAAGATCATAAACCATTAACTTTGACACAATGATTTGTGTCGTGTATTCCATCATAGAATGACTTTAAGCACCAACGTGTCCCCAAACTGACTGGAGTTTAGAAGAATTTGCTGTTTATTTACTTGCGAGGGGCAGCAAGGTGGCGCAGCGGGTGGTGCTGTTGCCTCGCAGCAAGACTGTCACAGGTTCAAATCCAACTTGGGGCCTTTCTGTGAGGAGTTGGCATGTTCTCTCAGTGTCTGCGTGGGCTCTCTCCAGATTCTCCGGGTTCCTCCCGCCACCAATGCAATTCTTTCTGTCTTTGTGAAGGAGGCATCAGGTAGAGACACCATTTTTTATAGCAGATTTTCTTGACTCACTGCCCTAAAGAGCACCAGTGCCACAAGAGAATCAGACGCTGGTTACTCCATGATCATGTGTCACTCTTCCACATTCTGCAGGTATAGCTACAAATTGATTTATGGTTCATCTCTGATTAGTATCCCTGATTGTGAACAGTAATGGTTAAAAGAACGGAACGTATTTTCCCACTGTAGTTTGTTTGCTCCATTCCCATCCCTATCAGATCCCGCAATGCTGCTCCATGAATGTTTCTGTTGGATTTTCACCCCACAGGGATCAATAAAGGCAATTAGTAGCAGAGCGGGTCCCATTAAAAGTCCAGCTATGAAGATAAGAGCTGATCCTATCAGATGAGACACTATTAAGATAAGGAAGGCCTCAGTTCCTGCCTGTGTGTAGTTCTGCAAATATCCACAATGTTAATGAGCTGTTCCATGAACTCCTTCCAGGGACAACATCCCTCCCTATTTCTAATAATGGCTTTTGAGCAGATACTCATTTTAAAACACTGCTGCATCATTACTGTAGTGGATGTGTGTGTGTTCAGTTAAGTGGAAGGGACATGGAGAGGAAGTGATAAGCAGAGGAGACAGATAATATTGATGTTTTTAATCAGAGAGCAAAATCAAGGCAGATCATTTTTAATTTGTTTACAATAAGTGAGTGTACAGTTTCCCTGCCCAGAGGTAAAATATCATAATATCCATAAATCACTTTACATCTCCCCTCGTGAATCTCAATTGTCACTCCTACACAAACTAAATCTTTTGAAGAGTGAAGCTGCATCTCCAGGGCTTCACGTGATTGAAATGGTTCTGTGTTCACGTCCCAATTACATCTGGATGGCTTATTAACGTCCTTTTAAATAGGAGAGGCTGTGGATTAATCTGATCCAATGAGAACAGGGACAACGTGAGAGTCTCCAGTCATGCTGTTCTTTCTTCATCACTTCATTTTAGGTTCCCATTAAAGTCCTTGCAGAATATTAAGGATGGAGAGCGGGTCAGTGTGGTTGGGTCTTGATAAAAGCCGCAGCCCTTTGGAATTATGAGGTCAGATCATTCCCCTGGGAATAGAATAGGCTTTTCTGCTGAAGGCCTGTATTTTTTAAATAACTTCTCCCCAAGGTTACAGTCAGAGAAGGTCAGCAACACTCCGGCTTCTCCCTCCAGAATACGAAAATATGCAATAGAAGCAAGGCTAGTTGATATAGGATCCTTCAGACAAGCATATTCAGTGTTTTACCTGTTAAAATGTCAATAAATATAAGCATGAGAGGAACAGAAGACACTAGAATATTGTAAAATTGCATGCAAAAGACAAAATAAGAGATTACACTAGGAGTGTAAATAGAGTAGATAGAGTAAGTGTGATAAAAGTGAATTTACATAACGCTGCAGCAAACAAGTATGATAGAACTTGATCTACATGAGTACACCGAGATGCTGGTTTACTCCAGTTGTAGTAATCTGAGGATGGGTGTAATGTACTTTGCTTTCTGTGTTGAAGAGGACTCTCGCACTTTATTTTGGTATTTAGCACTAAAATAAGAGCAGACGTATTGCAAACTGCCAGAATGGGGCCTTGGGGCCCATTTCCAATGCCATGCTTCTCTTGGTCAGTTTATCGACACTGAACTTGACCCTTGCCAATATTACTCACACACACACACACTTGGACATACAGTAAAACAAAACTCTCTGGAAAATTGAAGTTTTATTTTTTTCGTGAATTCTCAGAGCCCTCTGAAAAATATTCGTCTTCTTCAATAATCTTGAATGCAATCCTTTAGCAGGTTAATTGATAGATGTTGAGTAGGAAGACATATCAGTGGAGCTCAAATCAAGGTGTAATTTATTTTACGTGCTTCTTCATTTTAATTCATTTATTGCTCACATGCATGTTGAATGAATTTATATTTTTGAGTGAATTGTTGAAAATGTAGAAGATGCAGTACAAAGATACAGATAAGGTTATAGATCTGTAATACAGAGGGGAGGACAAAATGTAAAACTGGTTAAATTGTGATTTCATATTTTAATGAGGCTGCCTCAAGATGTGAGACAGAAAAGAGGAGCCTGTCGCATCTCTTTTAGTTTCTCTTTCAAGTCAAAAAAACCCAAACAGCTGGACGTAAATGAAATAGGACAGACTCATCCGTGGTCCTTTTCTCAAACAACCTAGTACACAGCCCTGAGGTATCCCAGGGCTCTGGGATTAGAAGTTGAAATAAACTAAGCAACATAAAAGCAAAAAAGCAAATTTAAAATAAAAAATAAATCTGGCACAGTGTTCTTTTTTCCTTCGTGAACAGCTCACATTTCACAACCACAAAAGACAAAAATGACAAATAATTGGTGAGAATCGAGTGAGTGAAGAAATGCAAAAGTTCTACATCTTTCTGAAATCTTCCATTAAATGAAAGCTAAGAACGCCACCAGTGGGATTTAGTCTGTGTGGTCTGATCAGCAGCAGTTTTGTTTCAGCCAGACGATCTAAGAAATACAAGTTACGACCGTTACAATCATACTTTGGAGAAAGTGTACACACAAAATCAGCTGGGTTTTTTCAGTTTGGAAGTATTTCACAGGGATTGCATCAGATATCACTACACTATACACGTTTTTTTTTATTTTGCGTTTAAAGTGCAAAGAAGTCTGTGACTGTGTCAAACTTTTGATGCAGCATTTAGACCAGAGTAACACAAAGTATTCAGCTGTAAGAAAAACAACTTTGGGCAGTTTTCTTTTAACGATGACATAGATCATTTAGATTTTAACTATAAGCTGGCTACATATCAGTTGGAACAAACACATTCAATTGTTAATTCACTGCATGGTGTTTCAGCTGTGACTAGATGACACACACACACACACACACACTCGATATTTAAAACCCGCCTGCACACAGATATTTCATTAAATGGTTCAACAGCGCAAACCGCATTCACTCTTAAAATTCCCTGAAAATTACACAATAAAAGAAACACTCCAAATTGGCCCCAGGTCTTCTCCTTCATCAGCTTCTACTGTGTCACTGAGAAGTTAGCGTGGTTAACTCCCCCCCCCTAACCAGGTAACAATGCATCTACGGTTACTAAATATTCTATAGTAGTGAAATGAAATCTGTAGTCGATATTAAAAAGTGTGTTTCATAAAGACCTAACAGTACCGTTTCCATTTTCAGAGCAAAAGTGCAACAGAAGTTAGCATCAGTGTCGACTCGATGTGTGGGGGTTGTATGATCAAGGGTTGCTATTCATTATTACGCTAAACTGCCTTCGTACTCCGCCCACCAATGATGTGGGGGAAGCCTCCTCTCCTCATCTTCTCAAGGTGCTTTAGACAGCTTATTAAAGAAGAAGAAAAAAAAACCTCCATGGTGGCAAAGAAGGGGTGTGTTAGAAAACTGAAAAGCACCGTGTGTATGCTAACATTAGCAACACTGCAGCGTAGATGTGGGCGCCACCTGCCTGGCTATCTTCGCCTACAGCTGTCAGCCTTTAGTCTCACGCACCCCCTAATTGCTCGGAGACCTGCGCCACACCGTCGAGGCGAGACGGGAGACGGGGCAACGCCCCGCTGGACCTGCCCTCCTCGGTTGAAAACATGCAGGCTTGGTCATTGAATCTCCACGAAGGGCAGTGAGGGGCTCTGAGGCACGTGTTATTCAGAACCTGACAAAGCATCAGTGTCAGGAAACTCGGCTGCCTTGGGATCAGCAGCGGTTAAGGGTTGGAGTCCGGTCCACCGTCAGAGTTCTGGCTTTGAGATGAGCCTGAGGAGCACGGTTCAGTTCTGTCATTCTGTGGCACCTCTGCACTCGGCTGCTGCCCTCCAAGCTCGTCGTCTTTCTCGAAGACAAACTCCAAAATGGATCCGCCGGCGCCTCCTTCCTCCAGCGGCCCCTCCTCCGTCAGGCGCAGTTTGATGTTCATGCCAATTGTTTTTTCTGGATTATCTGCGTAATTACGGTCAATGAAAACACAATAATAAGTGAGATTTCATTCGACAGTTGTCACTTTTGAATAGTCAGTTTAAAGTTTGCATGTTGAAATCCAGCACAATACATCATTTCCAGGACTCACTCACGCCAAGTTAGAAGCTGAGAAGCAAATAAGATAAATTGGCCGGACGTTATACATATTAGTGGTTCTGGCCTTTAATGCGATTGGTTTAATAAAAGAACACTACCAGTGTTCTGGTCCTCGCCACGTCCCAGCTGCCTCTCCTTGGGCAGCAGCAGCACATCCACATTCCGGTATTCCTGCAGCGCGGCGGTGAGCACTCCACCTTCACGGCTGAACAGGAAGACCAAAGGCAGCGTGATGTCTGCGGTGGACTCTCCATCTCCAACCATCTGAAAAAGGGGAGTCTCCTCACTGCTGCTTCCCTCACGGTGGTCTGGGAATAAATTCAATAAATGTAATCATCGAATCTAGTTTTATTTTTGGCTTGTATTCTAAGCTCCATGTATTTCGCTTTGAGCCGTTTCAGTCTTCACCTATAAAGATGACTCCGGCGGCTCCTGCCTCCTGCAGTCGGCGAGCCTTTGCAGCAAACATGCAGTCGCCGCGCAGCGCCATGGCGATGTGGCCTTTCAGCTCTGCTGTATTATCCATTGGCCCACATGCGGTATAGGGGGATGCTTTCACGATGCTCCCCTTCACCTGCAGCACAAGTGTTAAGTTACTGTAGGTCATTGAGTTTCCTATAGAGATATGAAAGCTGGGACGGGAAGCATAAATGTCTCACCCCATGCTCCTGCTTGGTGAGATCCATTCCAAATTTTGCAGGCCCCGCCGTGAGGACCGTCCTGCCCAGAAACGGGGGGGATATGAGCTGGACCACATGCGGAAACACCTCCTGCTCTTCCGGCATCTGGTTTACCTCTGCCACAAGTTTTAGCCGGTACACTCCTTTACGCTCCTGCAGGGATCCATATGAATAAAACGGGAAATATGAAAGGAAACTTGTTGCAAGGAATCTTCAGGCATCTTGTCCCATTTAATGCAGAGTGTGATTCTGACATAATTTTCAATTCATAAACATTCCTATTAAGCCGGTGCTTTCAAGCCATTTAAGAAGTCTTACTGACTTTGATAAGTCATTCGCTTTGATGATCACATTTCCCTCACTGTCTGACACCTCGCAGCACCAGATGAGGCATACTTCCTGCTTAAGGAAACAGAACTGAGAGAAACGTGGCTGATTGGAGGATGAAATCAGTTTGCATTTGATTTTGATTACTCTCAGTTTAAGACCCTGTGGATGTATAATTTGTGTTTGAGAGACAGAATTGATTTAACTTTAGCTCCTATGATTTACCCGTTTGGCTCCAATGGAGAATTCCCACATCATAAAAATGCATGGACCAATGGTTTTAATGAAAGCTTCATTAAAACCGCATGAACATAATTAGGTCTCAAATCAAGACACGTTTTACAACCATATGAATCCAGATCATCTTTGTTACTACAGCTCACTTGTCAGTAACTTGGGAGAGCAATTTATGTTATTGCCACTTCAGATAAGCATGAAAGAAATCATGAAAATATCTGAAAGGCTTCTTTTAACAATTGTGTTAAAAATGTTTTGCTAACAAGGAAATTATTGAGGGGACAATGACTTTCTGAATTTGGCCATTCAACCAAACATAAATATCTTCACGGTTGTTATTTTAAAATAGCTGCAACTTAAGGATTGCTTGTTTGAGAGACTAAAGTACTAAATTATCTGAGAAAAACCTGCATTGCATTGTGCAGCACAAAAATGCTTAAAGCATTAAAATCAAATAATAACCTTTGTTCTTTTCGACAACTGCAATTTTATAGATTTGAACCAAACTAAATTTTACAGAGATGTCTTTTTATTTATGACAGTGTTGGGGCCTATCATTTTGGAGGTTTATATGCACAGATAAAAATGTGACAAGCGAAGCTACGGCAGAACTAGTTCACGAGGGGACTCAAATGAAAATACCTTGTGACTGCTGCCTTCCATGGCCTCATTCAGTTGTGTAAGAGAAATGCCCATGCTTTTCAGGAACTCTACAGGCTCCATGCTATTATCATGGAGCGGTAGTTCAAATTCCCTGTAAAGTACAAACAGACCCAAGTTAAAACTCGACACGCTTCACTCGGGATTCCGCTCTAGAATCACAAGCACCGTTCCGCCCCTTCTACCTGAAAGGCAAGGGATGAAAGGCTCGCCCCACTCCAGTGAGGTACTTGTAGCCATCCCGGATGGTTTTAGCAAATGAAGGGTTATCTGGGAACAGCGTCTCCATGCTGGGGCAGGAGTGTGTGAACAGATCTTCATCTTGAAAAGCAGGAAAAGTCTCCTAAAGTGCAGAAACAATCGTTGACATTTTAGCGCCTACATTCTGATGACGATTCACATTCGAAAGACGGCGTTACCATTTCAGGTAAAAGTCATGTAGGGCTCTGTAGAATGTACCACAAAGAACGCCAAAATACTGCATTTTTGCATAACAATATACAATATAGATTACGGCCATAAAGAAGACTTAGTTATTACATTAAGTTGAGCTCTTACCGTATTATTGCCTTGACACGGAGGCTTGGTAGTGGACAGAGATACAGGGAGAAGGTGAGCCTCCGTGGTGAAAACGTAGTCGTCGATGTCGATGGGAAGCTCGCTCTCCTCCGAAAATAGCAGATAGAGGTATTTAAACATCTCAGCTAGAAAGAATGAGTCCATCCTGTACACACAAAAATACATGAACAGAGGAAAATATGTTATGGCACATTCGTAGAGTATATTTTGAGAGGTAATAAGTTCCATTCCAACGTTTGAATCTTCACCAAGAAGAGTTTAGCAGACGTCACCCTCAAAGGCGTCTCTTCCTAAAACTCTTAAAGTGAGTGTAAACATGTGTCTTAACAGTAACTATTCTATGTACCTATCTTCGTGCGTTCCTGTACGAACATCTTGCACAGCAGCAAACCCGCAAGGCACCCTGGCGTAGGCATTCAGCTTCTCCACGATGGACTGTCCCACTCTGAGGTAGTAAGGGTCGCCAGTGGCCTGCAGAGATCAACATAACAGCTCTGCTACACATCCCACATGGATCGTTGACTTTGCTGTAAATATGCTTTGTGTTTAGAGTGCGATCATGGTGCTGAGTGATGAATGAGCCCACATTTAACGGGCCGGCAGCTTCACATTGGCAGAAATAGGCTAATTGTTTCTGTCTTTCGGGTTTTCACCTTGTAGAGGTAGTAAGTGCTTTCTGCGAACTCTGGCCTGAGCAGGTGTTGACCCCAATGGACTCGAAACTCTGTAGTGAACGCCTGCAGCGGCATTAAGCAAAGACAGAAAAGTACGTCAGTGGCGCTGGATTTTATTTAAAATATTTAAAGCTGGTGCACACACGTAGAATTCACACTGTAACTTAAAAGGAGCTGCTAGGATGACATACATTCAGGTTTTGTTCTGAAGCAGAACAAAGTTGCACTGAGAACTGCTTCATGTTAGAATGTGTAGTACTTAGTACTGGTTAGTTTTTACCTAATGGAAACGCAAACAGACTCAATTTGAGTCGAACAAGCGCCATGCAGTGGAGACGGAGTAAAAGACTGCAGAGATTCTTTACCTCTGGGAGAAATTTGTGCTGTTTGGTGACTTGGTAAAGCATTTCATGAGTCTCAATAGCTGGTTTCAGATCTCCTCTCAAAACCTGTGTGGGGGGACAAAAGCAGTGCCGCTCGGTAAAAACGAGTCCAACAGCTTCTGGTATCTTCTAATGGGGATACATGAGATTAATGGAGGGTGATATTGTGACGTATCACGGACCTGTAAGCCAGGGAAGAATGCCAGAAGAGAGTCCATCCAGCTGCGCACACTCACGGTGGGGTTGTGCATGTGCACATTGACCAGCAGGGGAGGCTGACTGATGTACTTCATAATGGCGCTGTAGTGCTGTCGGAGAGAAACACCACGGAAAAAATACATGAGTGTTAACTAAAAGAAAATATGTGGACGCTGAAGTTAAACTATAAACAGCACGGTCGGGAGCGAGCCACCGATGATGTAAACACCGACGCTTCGATATAGACATCCAGTAACAGACGACTTACTACGTTGAATCTGTCCAGAAAAACATCGTCTCCTAGAAGTATGTAAGCTTTCATCAGATACTCATAGTACGAGTCGATACCGGCACCGACACCGCTGTCTGAAAACACACAAGTAAGTTTGTTACAACAACATGGTTCATGATTGTTTAAACCCAGCTCTGTCTTATTTTTAAACACAAATTTGCAGCCCAGTGGGCTCCGGACGGCAAACTTTAAATTGGACTGCATGTATTCAGAGTGCCTCACCCCTCCGGACCCATTCTTCATTATGGATATTGATGACAGTTCCCACCAGGTCACTTCCTCTCTGTCTCCTCTCCCACAAAACATCCAGCGCCTTCCTTGCATTTTCCTGCAGGGTCATCGTGAACATATAAATATAAACTAAATAAATTATTCATGACACGGTTTCATCGCTCCACAACGGATACAATTTCCAGATAAATAATATACAGCATATGAACACGTAAAAAGTGAGGCAGCAGGAGGACGCACCTCAAACACAGACTCTCCCGACAATCTGCTGAGGGCAGCAAACTCCAGGATCATCGTCCCTGCGCACGCCGTGCAGGTGTTCGATTCCGTGCCTGTGCGTGAAAGTGGGTTTAGGACTCCATACCGCAGGTTCACCTAAAAAAAAAAAAGAAGAACATTAAATGAGTCACTACAATCAGCTTAAACTCTATTTTGTCGCTTACTAAATAAGTAATATATAGTTCGTTAGTGACACCTTAGGGTAGGGAAGGCCACTTGTGGTGTTGAAGGCAGGCAGTAGGCGATGTCCCAGTTCTTTGGCCATGTGTAGGAGCTCATCGCGGTACCACTGCATCCTTTCCCCACGCTGACGCAGCAGGTCAGCCATCACATGTGCTCCCAGAAGGCCTCTGCATAGACGTAGAGGCAGGAAGACGCACTTAATGGGGCACACATTTATATACAGACACAGAATTCAAGTAAATAAATCACAGCATCATACCCTAAAACTCGAATGTTCGTCTCGAACACAGACACGACCACATCGTTGTCCAGACGTACGTCCATCACAGCCTTCCTCACTGCATCCTCAAATTCTTCAAGCTTGTTTAAAACCTGTTTTTTCCCCCACACACGAACAAACAAACGAATCTTCTTTCAGTGAGGAAAACAAAATCAAGCACATCAAACTATTGGTGCACTGAAGAGAAACAGAAGTACGGTACTCACCACCAAGGTATCTAGGGTGTCAATCAATGTGAGAGAGAACCTGCACGAACGAAAGAAGACATGATGAGAGCCTCTCACACAGCAGAGTCCGGCTTCGACCGGTTCGATTTGAACGTCCTGTTGTGTTTGCAGAGAAATTAAACCATGCAGCATGTGTGTTAGAAAAATGTATACATTTTAAGCTGGATGCAGACGTCTACGTTGTTCAATTACATGTTTGAAAAAGGAGTATTACAAAAAATAAATGTCTCTTTGTCTTCTGATTATTAAAACTACAATAAAAAAAAAAGACAATGTGATTATAAAATATATTGTCTTTGTGCCAAAGCCACAAATGTTACACCTTTGCTCCCATAAAAATGTATTCTTGCCATTTCAAATTACAATAATTGGATAATTTTATGTGGTCCTGTTATTAGAAACAGAAACATGAGAGTTAATAATAAAAAAGCAGCTCTTTGAAGGAAGACTCGGAGAACATAGCAGACAGATGCAATGATTTTTGTCTGCTTCATAATATAACCATGATAATCGGAAATACTTGATTTGTTTTCTGATCATAAACGTACTTCCCCAGTGAGTCATCAATGTCCCCCCTATGCGGCTCCTCACCGCGGACCCTCCCCTTGCAGCTTAGAGGCATAAGCTCATCTGCTGGATAGGCATATTTCTGCAATAAAAAAAACAAAACAGTATTTGTCTTCAGGCTTCATTTAACAATTACAATGTGCAGAAACTAATTCAATTCAAAGTAGAGGCATAAAAGATCAAACAGAAATGTATATCACTACTTTGAAAATGTCTCTTCAGCTTGTCTTAGCTTTCCCACATTGCAGATATAAATGTAGTGATAATCAAAAAAAAAAAAAAACACACATCTTACCATATAACTGCCATAAGCATGATCGAACATTTCAATAACCTGATCCCTGCAAAGGAAAGCAAAGGTTAAAGACGTTAATATATAGTACTTTAGGCGTAACAAAAGCTTCACCTGATAACGTTCTTCTCCTCTGGTGTCATGCTCTGGTTCTCTTGACATCTCACGCATCCGAGAAGGCTGACGAGCAGCAGCGTCTTCAGCGCCATCCTGCTGTCAGAACTGCGGGCCACTTCCTGGTGCAGGTTGTTTCCGAGTTTCCTCATATTTATCCTTTCCTTCGATGGGTTAACAATGGAGATGGACAAACAGAACTCCTACACAAAGTCAGACAGTCCAGCAGACACAGCTGTCTCCCGCTGGAGTCCTCATTCTCTGGGGTCCCTGTGGAGATGATCGTTAGCTGCCCCCCAGCTCCACTCGGCTGTATTCAGTGTGGCCGCTGTGTGGTCGATCCATCGTCAGCTGGATCGTATCAATGTAAACAATGGAAGGCAGCTAGCTAATTAAAGCTTAGCATCAATGAACAACTGCTAGCAAGTTGAGAGTTCGACGTCAGCGGTGCAGCTCAGTAAAAAAAATATCTTAACAAGCAAATGAAGACCAGAATGTGTGTAACCTCATCTTTATCTAAAATGTGCTAATTGTGTAAACTTGCTAGAATATAGTTACAATTTTCGGTGACACGTAGCCGAGTAGCGCCTCATTCACCATAACGTCGAGTGCCGAGCTGTCAAAAGAACGAGAAGGTCCGAGGGTTAAATTTACCCAGAGCGTGAACTGACAGGCGACTTCTCCCTTCACGGAAGTCCGAGAAAAGTTTGAATTATGAAATTGAGCAGCCTTTATTTTGCTTTTTGTGTGTGTGATTATATATAGCACATATAAAGGCTGTGTTTATTCTTTCATTCTCACCATGTAACAGGCGTCAATGGCTAGTCCATCCGAAGTGAAAACAATACCTTCCAGACTTAAATCGGGAGAAAAAGATTTACCGTGAAAACCACAGGAAGCGTCAGAGAGGGCGGGGTCAATAACAAAAATAATTTAAAGTCGGAGGAATGAAAAACCGAGAATCAGCTGGGCTTGTTTAGGTGCTTAAATTTGTCACATTTTAATAAGTACAGTCGTTTCTTCTTTTTTCCAGGTTGTGGGTTGAAAATACCCACAATTAAATTAAATGCAAGCTTTATTACAGTAATTAATTTACAGCAGTTAATTTATTGACAATTTACAACCATTTCCAGATCAGGATGTTGCGGATATTAACTTGTCGATCATTTATAATGCACGTCTGAATGAATTAAGGACGTTCTGACTGAATAAAGAGACGCGAACGATTGCGCAAAACTTGCACAATCGCAAAAATTGACTCATATCGACCCTGCCCTGTGCGCAAACTCGACTGTAAACTGAGCGATTATAAAATGCGCAAAGTGGGCATTTTCGAGAATTGCCTACGTCAAAAGTTTTATGTATTTTTATTCTGCACCTGACATCAGTCCAGAAGGGATTAGTGGGCACTTTTACGCGTGTGATGGAGCAGCGAACTGTTTACAAAAGGAGGAGTCTCCACGATTCCACTTCCTCTGCTGACGTCCCGCTTTCTCTGAAGGGTGTGGCGAATTTGCCTTCTGAATCTGAACTCGCTCGCCTGACATCAATCGTTTTTCCCTCGCTCAGGTGAGATCCAAAACTATGATTATGTGATGTTTGATCTCGGTTTTTACGCGCGCAGACGTCCTTGACCGACCTTGTTGGGTTGTGTTTTTACGCGCTGTTGCGCAGGTTTCTGGTTTCGGGCTCCAGCTGATTAGTTAGGCACAACTTTAACCGACAAATGAGTGGACATTGTGGATTAATAATAATAAGGATACATTTACGGGGATGATCTAGTAGAACTGGATTCTCATGTGGTCAAACTTTGTCTCCACCCTAGTCTAACACTTCCCACAAGACCGCAACAATGTCTGTTTGGGTGAGTAGTTCCAGGATATAGTTTGAATTACATTTTAGTTTTAAAGTATGGTGAATAAAGGTTGAAAATTAAAGCCTATTTGTTTGCCCTCTCCTGTAGAACGACCTGGACCTTCTCTTGGACTCCCCCTCCTCCCTCACAGTCACAGTAAGTCCTAAATAAAGGCTGCTGATTTAATTGTAGCAGGCGATTTCTCATGTATAACATAGTTTGTTAAATTCACTGCCGTGTGTGAGACTCTCACGTTTGTGTGTTTGTTAGTCCAACGTGAGGGGAACGGTGAAGGACAAGCCAAACTTCAAAGTGGAGGAGGATGTGGCTGCGCTGAAGAAGGCCATAGAAGGCATCGGTAGGTCCCGTTTCCCACGACGACCAGTATTAGTGATGCACGGAGGTCGATTGTGTCCGTTCTTTATGCAGTCTGTGGTTGCCAAGTCTGCGGCTACATAAGCCGATCACGCGTTGTCCTCGTTTTCATAGGCACGACGGAAAAAGCTCTCATTGAGGTGCTGACCCAGAGAAGCAACGCTCAGCGTCAGCTCATCGCTCGGGCCTATGAGAAGGCCGTGGGACGAGTACGTTAAAGGTTTCCCAACATTATAAACAAACATTACCGAATACAAATGAGATAAAAGTCGTGTGTTGTGATCCTTCTTTCGTCAGACTCTCGTAGACGATCTCGAGGGCGACACCCATGGAGACTTTGAGGACTTGCTGGTCGCCTTGGTGAAGCCTCCAGGAGTCCACGACTGTCACGAAGTCATCGCAGCCATCAAGGTCGGATTGTGTGGACGGTCACCAAATCTTTATTGGCCCACTGATGCGCTTGTCTCACCTGCACAAATTCAGCAAGGCTGCTTGTTGCGGCTTCCTGCCCTGGTTTAGCCGCTGAGGGGTGCGTTGGGTCCTGCGTAGTTGTCCGACGCGCTCAAATGTTTGTACAAAGACGCGGAATCCAGGATGCGTTCTCAGGTGGATTTATTGAGGCCCAAGCGCGGCGGTACTGGCGATAGACAAAGTCCAAAAAGTATATTGCACGGATGAATGATGGATGGATGAAAATAAACCATCAAATAAAGCCAAAGTGTACAAATGCGTGTAAAGCGGTCAGCAAAAATTACGGCCTCCCAACTGCCTCTCCCCTAGCCTCCGTGTTCCAGGTGTGTGCGCGCCTTTAAAGCCTCACACACGCCCATGCGCACACACCCACAGGCACACCCACCGGTACACCCACCCCCAGGCTATACCCACACTCACCACACGGGCCAGCAGACACACATGCATTCAGTGTCCACCATATCTGTCTTCTACACTGCTTTTTTGTTTTATTTAGATGGATTTATTTTCCAATCCATTGATCCGGTTTTCTAGATGGACGTTATATTGCGGTGTGAGAACAGGACCTCAGTGATTATACCTGTAGAAGGATGCTGAAGATCGAACAGGGCTAGAGGTCGACCCAGGGGGAGATACATGGACGTAGTGAGGGAGGACATGAGAGTGGCTGGTGTTGGGGAGGACGAAGCAAAGGACAGGGTGAAGTGGAGAAGGGCGGTTTGCTGTGGCGACCCCTCAGGGGACAAGAAGAAAGTACAGTAGTAGTAGAGAACAGAGCCTCACAGTTGGTAGTTGTGTATTTCTGACGGCGTTTATACTGAATACTGAACATTTTCTGTGTTGCATTCAGGGTGCCGGGACCACAGAGTCCACGCTGACTGAAATCTTTGCCTCAAGATCAAAGAGACAGATTCAGGCCATGTCTGAAGCGTATCTCGCAGGTTGGTATCCACAGCAGTTTTGAGAATTCGTTCTTTTTTTTTTTTTTTTTACCTCATACTAAAATATTGTCTGTTGTGCTCTTTTAATTAAAGAAACTGGAAAATCAATTATTCATGATCTGCAGTCTGAGGTGTCTGGACAATACGGCAAAGCACTGCTCACCTTGGCTGAGGTACAAAAAGGGTGAAAGCCACATTCCAAGCAAATGAAACCCGCCTTGGCTTTCTACTAGTGTTGTGCGTCTTTGGGAGGATTTTCATACTGTGGGAGTATTTGCCTTTCAAAAAAAGGCTCGGTGTGTAAATGCAAATGCCTTTGATGTGTTGTGTTTCTAACAATGTTCCTCTGGTCGTCCTCGCAGGGCAAGAGAGACGACGGCACCAAAGTGGATGCTGCAAAGGCAAAAGCAGATGCGAAGGTATGGCCGAGTCGACCTGATTCTGAAGCGCCATCTACTACTCTTGTGTTGCATCGACCGGATGTTCCCGACTCGCTCTCGTTCCTCCCAGGCCCTGTACGAAGCAGGAGAGAAGAAGTGGGGGACCGATGAGGACAAGTTTGTTGACATCCTGTGCCACAGGAGTATTCCCCAGCTTCGTCAGAGTGGGCACAACCAATCCTTTCCTTTAGATCAGTACAGCCATGTTTGTAGTTCTGACTGTACATGGGTGTATAACGTATTGCAGAGCACTAGTTCACCATCGCTTATCATAGAGCTTTGCAGGGATTTATGCATAATTAGACAGGAACTGTCGTATCTCAATTATGGTGCTAGATTAATAAATCCAGGGAACAATAATCCCCTGGGTGCCAATAGTAGGAGTATCGATAATCAGATCTGTTGTTTTCTTGCAGCTCTGATAGAGTACAAGAACATTAGCAAGAAGACTCTGCAGGAGAGCATCGAGGGTGAAATGTCTGGAAGCCTGGAGGAGCTGCTTGTGGCTGTTGGTGAGGAAAACAAGTTTTCAAACGGTCTTCATTAATGTTGCCTCTTCTCATCGACGCAGGGTACGGCAACCACAACACGTCTCGAACTTCTAACTAAGACATGGAATCGTTTTCTTTCTAGTTAAATGCGTGAAGAGCACTCCTGCATACCTTGCTGAGAGACTATTCAAAAGCATGAAGGTGAGCTATGCAGTAAGCGCCACAAACGCAGCAGCTCCCAGGACAAAACATACGCATTGCGAGGATCCGCTGTTCTTTTCCAGCCGCATCATGTAATTCTATTGGGCACCAGTGGTGCGGAAAGGAATGTTAAGCCAATGTTTTATTGCTTTGACCAAATGTGCCAACGGGCTCAGATTAGAAGTCACTACCGCAGGAAAAAGGTGAGTGAACAAGTGATGAAGTCGGTCTTTCTGGCTTCCAGGGCGCAGGAACCACAGAGTCCGTCCTGACCAGGATCCTCGTGAGCCGCTCGGAGGTCGACTTGCTGGATATCAGAGCAGAATACAGGAAGCTGTTTGGAAATTCCCTCTATTCTCAGTTAGAGGTCAGAACACCTTTTTAAATGCTTGGACGCACGCGCAACATGATACTGGACGGAGTCTACCCCACTTTTTAAGATGCCATTTAAAAAAATTTTTTATATAATTATCCCGCTTTCCTTTCTTTAGTCTGAAGTATCAGGCAATTATGGAGAGACCCTCAAGCGTCTGTGTGGCCAAGACGAATAACCAAGTGGAGCTCCGAGATCCGAAGCTGATGAAGAGGATGACTGGTTGCTGAACCTGCATTTAGTCTTCATGATTGTTTTCCCATCTATAATGTCCAACACCAGCGCCACAGACCGACGAAGACTAACGAGTCAGTCAAATGTTAAAGACTGAATTTTTGTATTCCATAAGAATAGCTGCACATTCCTAAATCATTTCTTATATCAGCATGCACACTTCCACGTATCAAACCCGCACTGTGAGGAAATAAAAATGACTCATGTTAAAAAAAAAAAACGGTTTTATTTGAGTGTCTTGTTTTTGTTGCTGTAGCCGACGCCCACACAGGTCATCAGGACTTTGTCTCCTCCTTTCCTTCCGTCTTCTGGAGGCTTCTGAGTTTCAATCTTGAACATGACCTGGAAGAAATCTCTAATGTGTCTGAGGAACTGGATCCTACAGCCACAGCCGGAAAGTGGGAAGGGGGGGAGAAAGTTAGTCACGTTAGAAATATGTTAACAGATAAGTGTATAGTGCTTGGACAAACAAAACCTCTTCTTTAAGCCAACGTGACGGAACCACCAGCATGACCGGAGGGAGGAGTGTATTGCGATGGCACAGCCAATCTTCAGTTATCATAGTACTGTACTTGAGACGGACACAGCACCGGTACCATGATAACTGAAAATGGACAGTTCATAGTTTCCTCCTCGTCCCAACTTTGCGTTCAATTGTCTGTCTTTCTTCTCCCCACTGGCGACAAACAATTTCAAAAGTTTATTTGTTTAAAACAAATTGATAGTTTAAATGCACTTAGATTTCGGAACGTTCCTCCAATGCATCGCACTTTAATTGGATGATCTGACACTAGCCCAATAGACGGATAGCTCCTAAATGACATTGCGCTCAAAAGCGTGTGAAGAATTGAAAAGGAGAAAAACAAAAGTCACTGAAATTAAACCGGGAATGTTTTTGCCTGCATTAGAAAAACAAGCCAAAAGCAATCGAGCGGTTTCAGGTCACCTTGTTCAACTCTGTATTTGTCTGTCAAAATGAACAGGCTTAAGTCAACAAAAGCGGCACATTTATTTGATGTTTATTTGCCCAGTATTTCATGCTTACAATGGGAAGAGAACTTTGAGCGGACAAGTAACACAGTAACAAAATGTCGGTCCCAATGTGGACAAAGTGCATCTGATTAACGACGTCTGACGCTCAGCGGGACAGGAAGCTCCTAGAGAGTCTATTACTGAATGACGGTGACTTACGTGTACGGAGAGAGAGGTCCAAGAAGAACCTTTGACACGTCCTGCTGGCCAAGGGTCATCAAGAGCAGCGCCAGGCTTTGATTGGATGAATCGACGCAGCCACCCTAAAACCGATAAGGAGAGAGGGCGACATGTTTCAGCGACAAAAACACGCAGAAGACGTCATGGAGGCGGAGATGTTTGAAAAGGACTCGCCAAACCCGGTGATGGGATTGATTACCTCGGGTCGAGCGCTGATAGGAAGCTGCACGTTTTGTTTTTTTTTAGCTCTATACGCCAATTTAGGACAAAGGTCACGTCAATATTGACAAAATTGTGAATCTGTTTTTCCCCGATCTAAACTGGAAACAAAAAAAAAGGCACCAGTAGAAAACATTTTTGAAACATGCGTCAGTCTTCGGTCCCGCTAGTCCTCATCCTCCCCATTTTGAATTCAACGCAGGAATGCGAGGACAGAGGATCCCTCTCTGCTGACGACGCGATCACATGCCATCAAGATGACTCGCTAACAAGCTATGTGCTCTGCAGCCGGCTGCGTGAGGAGCGCCCTGCGAGACCGGACACACCCAAGAACAGTCCAATCAGGAGTTTAAAAATGGCTCCTTTCCGCCAGTCCAACCATTTAAATTCATGGTAAAACTTTAACGCATTAACCTGAAGTGCAGCCGACATCCCGGCCGTGTACTAAACGGCCTGTAAACACGGCAGAGCTTCGGAGCGCCTTACCTTCCGAGCTGCTGTTCCGGTCCACAGAAGCTCAAGCAGCAAAAACATCTGCAGAGCACGCTCTGCTTCTCAACCTTTTATGTTCAGGATGACATTTTCAAGCGAGCAGCTACTTTCACTTTACCAGCCCATTCTGACATGTAAATTCAGGCTCCTCCTTTCACAGGGGAGACAGTTACGCTCTCCCCAGAGCCAAGCAGCCACAAACCGACTGGAAAACTCCCGTAAATTCTTTTGAGTGAACAGAAACACCCACTGAAAGAACAAAACACACTCAGAAAACACTAAAATACGATGAAGTAGAACCGCTACTACGGTTTAAAGGTTTACTTGGAGCTCAGAGTACAATCACACAAAGAGAAGGCACCGATACGGATCCACACGCAGTAACTCAGATTATATCCGACAAGTAAAACATTTTACGATTGGCACCACTTACTTCAACCAGCTGCTGTTCGGTGTTAACGTTGCTTCTAAAATCAAACTGCCCATCGAGTTGCTTTGGTGTACCACAAGAAAACTTTACTGATTAACCATAAAACAAACAAACACACACACACACACACACACACACACAGAACGTTCATTCCCTTTAAATATGAATCCGGCAAAATTTGTATCTTCCTTTCAAAAATGAGAATCCTTTACTTTTGCTGTTATCCTTCCTCTTGTGTCCCAGGTCGTCCCAGTTCGGTATTAAAATTATTAGTTAACTGCTCTCCCCATTTTACCAGCTATCTCTGGCAAAAAGGAGCAAATGTTTTAGTCCACCAAGATTCGAGGCAGCTGGATATTCGTTAGCTGCCCACCCTTCGCTGGTAAGTGGACGAATGCAGCAGTGCTTCCTGTTTCCGAGTTAATCAGCACTTCTTCGTGCAGCTAACTGGACTCACATGGCTCCGATGAGAGGCAGAAGCATGCGCGTAACAAACTGATGTCACAGACTCTCCGGATCTAATCGGATGAATTCTGATGAAGAGGGGCCTTTTCCTGCATGACGGGGTTAAGTTACTTATGCCTTTATACATTATCAGTGACAGCAGAGTTCTGTCTAGAAGCAAAATTCAATTAAAGTAAATTTGAATTAACGGAGGTAGAAAAACAAGACCATTAACGTTAATGAACGCGAGTTTTTCAGGCTCCATTCAAACATGCATCAGTTATCAAGCACGTATGAAGAAAAACACGACCGAACCGTCACACGATGAACTTGAAGGCCTCATCCATACCGACACATTTGTGAAGTCGCCAAATCTCATCCTGGAAGTCTACTTTTTCAAAAACAATTTCATGTTAAAGCATAAATGTGAACCTCGGAAGAGACACGCTGTGACGTCAAACTACACGAGACGCAGCTTTAAGCGTCCGTGCGGCACCTACCCGATAGATCTCCTCCAAAAGCAGTTTGGCACAGTTCCGGCCGAGGTTCTCCGGTACTGCGGGTTCTCCCTGTCCCTGCGGCGTGGACGACATCTCAGCACTGAGGAAGGAGCCGTTCAGAGTCTCCGCCACCAAGGTCAGACCGAAACCTGGAGACCTGCGGTTAACCGACATGAATAATTATGTTTCTCTGAACACAAAGGGTTATTAACATAAACAGCTATTATAAACGTGCCTATTCATCTTATAGAGGTTCTTACATTTTAATGATCGTGATGCTCACCAAGGAGGACAGCAAAATCAAACTTCCTCCGGCGGTCAAAGAACCCCAAATATTACAGATTATCACCATCCAGATTATTGTCATTTTTAATCCCGTTTAATCTGATGAGAGACGTGAAACATCTTCAAGCTATTCCTACAAATCCAGTTGATTTTTATTCAACACAGATCTACTGTGACATTTCACAGACACAAGATGTCTGGAACAGTTTAATTGGATGCTGGGAGTTGCCGCCAGCCTGATCGGTGTTTTCCTCAGACTGGTAGAAATGACTCCTGGGTTTTCTGACGGAGCTGTAATCCCACTAATCCTGAGCCACTCACCTGCCAGAGTTGGCTCCTTTCATGTGGTCGGTATAGATGTAAATGTCTGGGAGGAAGTTGTTGAGGACGCCCCTGGCTGACTCCACGACCCTGTTGGCCATCTGAGGAGAAACTCGCACCGAATATCTGAGTTTCAACTGTAAAGGACTTTCGACGATTCGTACAACAGTGACATTGAGATGGTGGCCTTGCTGCGTGGTGAGAAAACGGATCACTAATAATCAATAGGGGAAAAAAAAAACAACCCGAAATAGATCCAGTTGAAGCTGAAGAGTGCAAACTAAGCAATGATGTTTAGTTTCTGACATTTCTGAAAGGAGAGAGGAAGATTTAATAAAAGATAAATCAATTAACTGTGCTCAAAAATTTCTTTTTCAGTGACTATAGTAAAGATGAATTATTTTATCGTGGTTTATCAATGAAAAGATCCACTTTTCTTTCTCCAACCAAATATCTTTTTGCATCTCAGGATATCAGCTTGTCAGAAAAAATAAGAGATTTGAAGCTTTCATTTTGGACTCAAGTATAATAAATAGGAACATTTCTGATATTTCAAATATTTTACACTCAGTAAAGTGATGAAAGGACTCAATAGATACAGCCCTAATATGCAGAAGTCACTAAGGCTCAATCTGGAGGATGCAAATAATGTGCATCTCTTGAGTTTCGTTAAATATGGAGGAAAAAACGAGCGAGCGCGAGCCCGAGGAGGATACGCCACTCCTCTGATCCTCTTGATCTTTCCAGGGTCAATCAGCTGAAGTGGCCTGATGGTCCTGCTGACAGGACACGTGAAGATGACTTCTCCTCCCCCACCGGGTGCCATCCCCCTCTTCACCACCTGAGGGAGCAGCAACAGAGCAGGGCAAGTCGTTTATATCCCAATGTGAGATTACTTATGTCACTTGTTTCCAGTCCACTTCTTGTGATCTCACCTTGAGATCAAAACCTTCCCCATCGATGCCAAATTTCTTCATCACAGGGAGCGCGGTGGACTTCAGCAGGTCGACCTGTGGGAGACGGCTCCGAGGGTTCAAAACTGAAACTCACTTGCAGAGGATGCCGGTAATATAAATGATCATAGCAACAACAAACAGTGACGCTATTCGCTGTTTCCATGGCAGCACCTCTCCTAATTTATCCACTTCTACCGCTTTCCCGTTTGTGCTTTGTTGACATTCGAGACTGAACAGGGTCGCTCGACTCAAGAGGCAAAAAAGGACGTTGCCGTGGCTGCGATTGGACCGCTCCAACCAGGCTGAAGAAACAACGCCGTCATGTAGACCAAACATCGGACATTTCTATTTCTGCTGTAGAGCCACTCAAAAAGATATACAACGCTCAAAAAATGTAAACACTTAAATCACACATTTTATTCCTAGTTGGAAAAACATGATTTATTCCGTAGTGTAATTCATTGAGAGCAAAATAACGTAAAAACAATTGAAGGAATACAAAATCATTGCCTGATCGAGGACTTGGATTCAGAATCATACCTAAAATCAAACTGGGAAAACTCAAGACTACAGGCTGATCAAACTTGTGAATTTGCTCTACACCACTCACAATGTCGCTCCATTTACTGCGGCGTTAGCAAAAGTTTAAAAGTGATCCAGAAACCAGGATCTCTTCTGGATCATCCCCAAAATGTAATCATCTCTTCCTGGTAACATTCGCTGAAACCTTCATGAATACCCATCCGTAACTTTTTGAGTTACGTTGCTGACAGACAGACGCGCGCAGACAGACGCGCGCAGACAGACGCGCGCAGACAGACGCACGCAGACAGACGCGCGCGTGTCCTCACCGTTGGGTCGGTGGGATCGTTCGTTACTCCCCTCAGCGTGGCCTTGAGCGAGGTCTTCATGAAGGGAGCCAACATGAGTAGCGCCTCCAGATAGTAGCCGATTGAGCGCTGGGCGTTGCAGTCGTGTTCAACAGACCCCCCAGATAACAAGCCGGGCTGGTAGAATAACACAGTACCTGGTAAAAAAACAAACACAGGCGGAGTCAAGGAACGTAATGGAAGGCCTTAAAATTATATTATGTGTTATGCTACTACTCTGCATCACTGCATTTGAAATTGAAATTTATGTCAAATGTAAAACAACATTAAATATATTCCAAATAATGTTTATTGACTTCTATAATAAGTTAAAGTACTATTACACAAATAGGAAGTAACTTCAGGTAATATTTTACTTATAATCCCGGTCTGCGTGTCAGATAACGCAAACAGCGCACTCACCTGTTTGATTGATCTCTATTCTAGAACCATTAGTCACTTTATCTAGAAGTCTGATGAAGCTCGCCTCAAAATCTGGATACAAGGAGAAGAGCAACAAGCAGTTAAGAAACTCAAAACTTTCACCAAAAGATACATTTGTAATCGAAGTTTTCATAAATTAGCCAAGTACACACGTACTTTTAAATCATGTTTACAAACAGATTAGTGTTTGATGCATTCTAGTATTCCTGCGGATTAACAAAACAAGTGCGTTGAGTATCTCCTCAAATTAACTACAGATAATCCCTGCTCGCATTTGAACAAAATGTAATCCTGCACAGAAACAGCGACCTAACTTTGTAAAAACATTTAAAATGATATTTAACTCGCATTTATAATCCTGTCCCAGCGTGTCCCTCCCTCTATCAGTGGGTGAGAGTCCACGCTCCCAACTGCGTAACAGCTAGCGTGTTAGCTCCCGAGCTAACTGCGACGCCACACGCGCAGCGAAGCCGCGACTCACCGCGGACTCCGGGGTTGTCATCTTTCGATCTTATGCTTTTTATTTTAACACGCTTCCCACTGAGCGTGGATAAAACCAGCCGCTGCCTGAAGAAGCCGCAGCCGTCGTACACCATCCCGTTGCTGGCCATGTTATTGTTGTTTCCGTCGGTCGCCAGTGGAAATCCACGTGTATTTACCCAGGAAGACTGAACGCCTCGCTACGGCATGTCCGGAGGGTCAAAAACGCTAATTCTTGCTACACCACTCATGTTCGACCACTAGGTTACGCTAGATCATCAATAATAGTTCTACTGTTATATCTCGAAGGAACGAATGACGAAATTGTAAAAAAAAAAAAATAGTTTACCACCAAATTGGGATTATTATTATTATTATTATTATTATTATTCCGCCTCTTTAATTTAACTAAATATAATCCCACCGCCGCTCTCACAATATGTCGTATTAAATAAAATTAACTCATTATACCTCAGAGGTTATTTTCTTCCGAAACAATGACGACGTTTCTCATCTAAAATACTCCGGAAACATGCCATTGGTTGAGGCTCAAACGGGATTAACCACGCTTCCCGTCCCGACAAGCGTCTTAAACCAATGACGTAACCGCGGATGCCTCTCCAGTAAACAATCGACAGTGACATTTTCGAGGACGCTTGTCAACACGCTGCAACAAGAGGCTCGTTTCTCCCTTCATCCCCCCCCCCACCCCCACCCCCACCCCCACCCCCACCTCCTTCCTCTTCCTCTTCCTCTTCCGACTGCTTCTGCAGCGTCGTGCCGAATTCAAATCAGGCCCAATAAATATAGCGGCTGTCTGCAGAAGACGCGCCCACTCTGGAGAAAGCTGCGCACTTCTTGCGGAAGAAAGTCCCGACGTGACCCCCCCCTCCCGTCTTGGCTCTGCGTCCCGGGAGTTGCTTCATGGGACCAACGTGACAAACCCAGACCGCAGCAACAAAGTCGGGCTTAACAAGCACTCATGGCTCTGCATAGGATCTTCCGCGCTGTTATTATGGGCCCGCCCGGCTCGGGGAAAGGAACCGTGTCTGGGCGCATCGGCAAAAGTTTTGGGCTGAAGCACATTTCAAGTGGGGACATTTTGAGAGCGAACATCAACGCCAAAACCGGTAAGAGAAGAAGATTGGAGCCTTCAAACGTCCTGTTGTTAAATAGTTTCTGTCTTATCCGGTGAAAGGCGCTTCGGGAATGCGTTTTAACGTCGTGAAGTTATGAACTCCTGCATAGCAGGTGCGCGTAAAGGCTAAAAAAAAAAAAAAAAAGAGCCCAGCGTGCGTAAATTACGCGTCGAGCTTCGAGGAGGTGCGGAAGAAGTCCCTCCGGTAGAAGGAGGCGGTCGATCGCAGCTCTGTTGGGGCGACGGAAACGGATCCGCTGGTGGGCAGCGAGGTCCGGTTCACATTTTAAGTCTTTCGTGTGTTTTAATGGATTATTTGTATTATTTGTAATCTGATTTTCTGTGTGTTTTCTGCACAGAAATGGAAGAAACCCCAGAAAGGGGTTGATTTGTGTGTGTGTGTGGGGGGGGGGGGGGGGGTTCTATATTGGTAAATAAAGGTGTAGTGAAAAGGCCTTCTGTGTGTTTGTTCTGGTCAAATGTGTTGTTGTGTAGAGAGATGGCAGCTCCCTCCTCAAACTACTGTAGTTTTTAAGCATGGAATTGAGTTAATGGGGGGAAAAAAAGCTGTTTTTCTTTCTCTGACCAAGATGTGTTCTTTCTGCCGAGGTCTCAGCGGATAGCAACGCGTTAGAGCTGCTTGTTTTTATGTTTGTACTGGAAACATTTTAACTCAACCTTACCTGAACCGTGCAGGGAGGGGCCCACCTTTCCTCAATATCACCTTGGGTGAAGATAAAGGGAGTTGTAAAGATAAGACGGACTGCAGCCTATTTACAGTTAGGAAGTGCTTTAGCTTTTGAGACACTCAGTAGAAGTGTGGCTTCAAGCACACAACCTTTATTCACCCACACACGCGTTAGAGTCTGCAATATGGACACACTTGAAGCTCCTCCGTTGAACTACTCAATCCCATTATTGCAGTCAAAGCAGGTCTTGTATCGACTTTCTCTGTGCAAATGTTCTCAAGCTGACCTTGGAGCTGCTTCCTTCCACAAAAGTGTTTTTACAATTTTTAAAATGAACAGTTTTAATATTTTTTGGGGATGTGAGCTTTGCAGATAAACTCAGATCATAAAGTTGTCAGTTATCCAATACTTGCCTTGCTGAACGAGTGGCAGTGCAACAATGTTCATATTTGCATTTTAAGTACTTGAGGTGAATTTTTCAGGCCGATAAATGAATATGCGATCTGTGTCATTTATTAGTAAAGGCAAAGGAAGCGACCCTGTTTCTATATTTGTCTGAATATTCTCCTTTCTTTGTGAAACTCTTTTTATTTCGGCTCTATCTTTTTTGCTCTCTAACAGCACAGCAGTGTAAATAAACTAATCTAAGTATAAACCTAAAAGGCTCGTCAGGAAATTCCTTTCCTCAGCTGGAATCCGACCAGATAAAATGGAAGCGAAGGAAAGAAAAACAACCATGACCTCCGAAACCCAGATGATAGATTTGAATTATCTTCCCCCTCACATTATGTATATTTTTTATATTTTTATGTGCTTGGCATGCACTCTATTTTTTTTTTAAAACAAAAAACTGTGATGTTAATTCAACAACAATAAGTTCTCCAGGTGAATATGCTGTCATCCAGTTAGACTTTTGGCCATGCAGTGTCGCTAATATTTCATTATTTAAATTAAATATTTTCTCTAACTCTGTTTTTTTTTTTGTCTGTGTGTCAGAACTAGGTCTGTTGATGAAGTCCTGCATAGATCAGGGTCGGCTGGCGCCGGATGACATCATGTCTCGTCTCATCCTCAGTGACCTGAGAGCCCTGGATCAGAGCGCCTGGCTGCTTGATGGTAAAGTTCTTCCCATTGGTAAAACGCTGACTGTCTCTGGTGCAGCTCTTCATCATTTATTCATCGCTCCGGCTCCACCAGGTTTCCCTCGTACAGTGGACCAGGCAGAGTCTCTGGATGAGGCCTACCGCTTGGACACAGTCATTAACCTCGATGTACCTTTCCAAACCATCCAACAGAGGCTGACGTCTCGCTGGACTCACCTTCCGAGTGGTAGAGTTTACAACATAGATTTCAACCCACCTAAAGTCCCGGTGAGTTCCTGTTCAACCGCATTTTGAAACGGAGGAGTCCTTGAGTGGGCCTGCTGTGAGTGTTTTCCTCTGGACCCGAGGCAAACGGCAGCTGCTCGGTATTTGCTTTTCCCCTCTGTTTTTTTTATTTATTTTCAAGATCACCTCGAATGATTCAAACACGTGACGGAATACAAGAAAGAAAAGGTTGAAGTTGTGTATTTGACAGCAGTTGTCATCTTTTACCATCTGCGATTTCATCCCTTCATTTTATCCCGTTAAGCTCCGTCCATCTTTCTATGCACACAATGATCAGACAGAAATGCACAAAAACACAAATGTCCATGTGCATTTTACCCTTTTTTTTGGTTCTCACTGGTTTTAAGACAAGGTTTTTAAGTCGCTACGTGTTTCTCCATCTACAGACTGTCTGTGTTTGGAAGCTGCAGCGCTTCAAGCATTACTTTAGCAACACTGTGATGTTTAACCATGATGTTCAGCAGGCAGGAGAAAGTAAGCCGATGAAAAATCCCATGCAAGTAGGTCCAAGGGTTTGGTGTGATTGGGAAGAGACCATTAAATTAAAAAGTGAGACCTAAAGTAATTGATTACCACGAAGCTAGGAGGAAGAATCTGTTCCAAATGCTCAGCCCAGTGGAGGAGTGATGTGTGTGAACGCTCCTGGTCAATGTGTAGTTTATACCGATGAGCTCATCAACACTCATTGATGTGTTTTCACCAGGGCCTTGATGATGTGACAGGGGAACCTCTGGTCCAGAGGGACGATGACACTCCAGAGACCGTCACCCGTAGACTAAAAGCTTACGAAACCCAGACAGAGCCGGTCTTAGAGTTCTACAGGTAGGAAAGAAAATGTTTCTCCACCTACTTTAAATGCACAGAAAGTCTCGAAAGGAAAACGCATCGATTGCTCAGAATGCTGGAGTTGAAAGTTTACAGCCAAATGAACCGAACGCTGATCTTTGACATTTGGCCTTTTGCTTCCTTCAGTCTTTTCAAAGTAGCATGAATGAGGGAAAACAACCCTTAAACATATTTAACGGGCACGATTAAAAGTGCAAACTTCCATGTTATGTTGATCACAGTATTTAAAGGAATTTAAGATTATTTAAAATATATATATATATATATATCCCCCCCGCTGATAAACTTTTACCAGAATGAATAAAACCGAGGCACAAAGCTCTTATAGATAACAGTTGTCCCGTGGACCCTGTAAGAAAGTGCACGCATCATAAGTGCTAGTCTCTGGAAATAATTAAGCAGGAAGATTATCACTCTGCGTTCCTGCAAACCAGAGATAATGATGTTTAGAAAAATAAAATGTGTGCGATGAGATGATAACTAGAAGAGGGGAAACAAATATCTGCATCTGGCTCTACCTGAAATATGCAGGTGTTCTATTTCTTAGATGAAAAACAGATCCCATGGTTTTTTTTAAATCTATTTAACATTATGCATGTCAATTTGCCCTCTAGCGGGAGTTAACGCTCAATCCCGTCTTTCTTTTCTCCTCCAGGAGCAAAGGTGTGCTGCAGACGTTCTCCGGCACGGAAACCAACAAAATCTGGCCGCATGTCGAAGCGTTCCTCCACAGCAAACTCCCATCAGGCGGCCAGAAAAGAGCATAGAAAGGCCGAACGGAAAGACCCGAGAAGGGTTTATGTTTACCAGGGGAAGCTCACCCAATGGGTGAGCTTCCCCTGGTAAACTTAAACCAGGGGAAGCTCCCATTGGTTGAGCAGACGTTCAGTTCTTGTGAAAAAAGAGGAGAGCCAAGTGCGTAAATAATATATTTTGAATAATCAAAATGAAGGCGCCATAGCAAGACTTAAATGATTGTTTTTAGCGTATTGCACTAATGTGGCCCTGCTACAAAATGTTGTTTTAAAACCTTTTATTCCACAAGGTGCCTTTACGAAGCCTGAAGACACTGAATCATCTAAAATATTTTAGGGTACACGAAATGCGGCTGTTGGGTTTTTAAATCGCAGTCGCGATGTGTGATCTCGGCTGGTGGCAGCGACACACGGGATATTTTTTATAGATTCGGGCCGTGTCGCTGAACCAAAGGCACTCGTTCCAGTTTCTTGTAAATTTACTTTTGTACTCTGCGAAGTGCCTCTCGCAGCTTTTGAGAATGTAACAGGAGGCCCACTGAATGTAGATTGTAAATACCTGTACGAATCACAGGGAGACTAATGTAGAATATAAACTGACAACACACAATGAAGTTTGAGTTTCCATTTAAACCTGACATTCCTCGTTGCCAACAAATCTTTAGAGAGAAAAAAAAAACAACGTTCACGGTGAATCTGTGTTTTCGTACTTCGTCTTGCTACGGTGCCTTTCCATGTACCGGTACTGTAGATTACAGCATTCACCCAGAGCGAATGCTTCCGTGCACACTTGAATACTTAAATGCACGTCTCCTCATGGTCATCGGATGATTGGCCTGAATATTTATTATGAACCACATTAAAAATCTGACACTCCTGAGGGAATTTTCATGTTTTAGTAGAAGGTCTGGCGTCGGTTATGATAACAGCTGGTGAAACTAAATCTACGCTGAGATTAAACCTGTGTGTGAAAAATAAAATCACTCCAATGTCCATGCAGAATATCTCAGATCACACGACTACAAAAAACAGAGCATTTACATAACAGCTGTAATAAAATGGTCTTGTTTTAATTCTCATGGTTCTTGTTGCTCATTTTATGACCCCTAAGCAGCTTTTTTTTTCTTACCTCTTACCCTTGAGATGATCGTGTGCAACAAAAATTAAAGAAGACAGTTGCTATTAATTGGTGCCACCATTCTAAGAGGATCCCAATGTAGCCGCTAACAAAATTAGCTCTAATCCCAGACGGTATCTTGTTAATGTCGAGTCTTTTTATTAAAGTTTGGAATTTTACTACCGAGTCTGTCTTGCAGTGAAGACTCGGTTTGTTTGATTAGTCACAAAATCACAGTTTGAAACCCCGGCTTCGCGTTTGCTTGTGAGTTCCTCTTTAAGTTGGTATCTTGGAAATAAAATATATATATATGTAATCAGTAGTTTTCTTGGCAACTTTAACATATGAAACGCAGGTGGTTGATCGGGTCGCTCAACCCGATCATCACAAAAGTGCTTTCTCTTGTTGGACAAGTTGGGCTCCATCTTTCCCTGCTTGTGATAAATTTCGGTTCTGATCTGGTGCTATATAAATACAATTGAATACAATTGAATTTTGCATTAAATATATCATCCAAGAAAGTATTTCATCCAGTCTGCACTTTACTTTTCAGTCGGCAGCACTAAAGGGTGGCCTGTGAAATTCTCTCAGCTGAATGGGAACGTGGTCAAGGATCAAACATGGATTTAAAGCCGTCCGTGCTGCATGGATGTTAATACCAGGCCTGAACAAGGACTTTGGGGGGGGGGGGGGGGGGGTTAAGGTTAGGGAACAAAAAAAAAAACCTAAACTTGTAGGTCAAATGTGATCCAAGATCTTTTAATCAAACCTTTTTAAAGCTACGTTTCATTCCAGCCCAAGTTAAAGCCTGCTGTAAACACAAATCCAACGACAGCCCTCTGGATCGACTGCGGATTCAGACATCAGACCGTTTAACACGCTCTTTAGCGTGAGGCCACGCATGTCCAAATATAAAGGAAGGACAACTAAAGAGGACAAATCCAAACTCGGGTTAAGACATTTGTTTTATTCCTGTCTCGCCTTCAGATGAACTGTTCCCATCACGTTCAGATTTATTTTCATCATGATTGAAATCCAGCTTGTGTTTTATAGCATTTAATTTATAACAGACCTGTAGAGCAGTTATCAGGTCGTTTTCTTTCACTTACTCATCAAGCCCGTACAGCAGACGACTGGTTGACAATACGAGAAACGCTCCCCGTTGATCCGTCAGTCACCCTTCCCTATCGACACGACATCCTCCGGCTGTAACGATTCTCCTCCGATGGGTCCTACTGACCAGAACTCAGGCACCAGATTTGGTGACTTTTGCCCAAATATTGTTTCAATATTCTTTGCTTCCTTTAGTCTTGCCCTTCGTTTAAAGGATATTTCTCTTTAATGGAAGTCCAGCTTGGAGGATGTCAGAACTCCATCTAGAAATCCAGGGTTTAGCAATTTAACAAGAGGCCAAACACATTTTGACAACATAAAATTGCTCGTCAACAAGTTGGGTTAGCTTTTATTTCCCCCATTCAATCAAAATCGCAGCATGAAAGATCGACGCCTTCTCTGGATACTCCTGCTCCACGAAAGGCGTTTGTCAGTCTGGTTGGGAAAAGAAGAGTAAAAATTCAAGTAGTCCCGAAATGAGGAGACAATGGAGACGGAAGCAACCCCAACGACCAATCACTCAGTCCCTACGAAGTCTCCATCATTCGCATGTCATCCGTTTCCGTGACGTCGTCCTTTGTCCACCTCCGTGTGCTTGTGCAACGCTGCGTGGGATAACCAGCCGCCTGATGGAAGGAGAGGAAAAACAGGAGGGTCCGCTCGTGATCAGAAATCATTTACGTCAGGATTGTCGTCTCCATCTAATCAAACCGGAGAGCGACCCTGGAGATAAAGCTCCAGTGGCCCGGTTAAAGGATTATAATGTTATCCGTCTGCCTCTAAAACACCAATCGCCAATCCAGGAATGAGAGTTCACTCTTCCTCTGAGCTTATTCCTGCAAACACTCAAACTGAGGCTGAGGAAGGCCAGCGGGACCTGAACGAGTGCCAAATTTAAATTCCAACATGCATTCCTGGTCGGCTAACGTTCTCCTGTGGGAGTGGAGGAGGAGTTTTTCTTCTCTCGGAGTGGACGCGTTTGGCAGCTAGTGAAGCCGTGTGGCTAACGGGGGGGGGGGCTCGTTCTCTCTCGCTTACACAAAAGGCTTTGACCCCAAAAAGAGGTCAGATTTCCAGACTTTCACACTCTACATGCCGAGGGGCTTCCCTTACGACGACAATGTGTTTGCTAACAATAACATTTATGCCTCATGAGGGGAGCAACAGGCAGGAATAGCATCCATGAAATCCTTCAGAGGAGCCGTCAGAGAAAGCCAAACAGATCTGAACCCTGAAATGCTCCCTAGAACAGTTCCAAGGCAGTGTTTAAATACAATTTAATGTCTTATTCTTTGTTCTGCTGCGAGGTTATAGCGTTTGATTTTGTGATGTCACACAAGCAGTGAGAAGATTTGACTGAGTCATGGTTAGACTGTGTGGAGCTCCAAATGAGAGCAAAGATGCAGCCTGCACACAATTTACTCTGGTCTGGCGCTCACTTAAAACATCTTTGTGTGCTCTCGATCCCAGAGGAAAGGAACACACCGGCTCAGTGGCGCCCCCTCTCAGTTGTCTTAGGCAACAGCAAACAGAGAATGAGTTCTTACTGGCAGTAAGGAGGCTTCCTTCGGGTCGAGTCTGTAGTTTGTGTCTGCGCTCTGCTGTTCGACACAGCGGACCGATTCACCTCTACTGTGGACTGTGTACTCTTTCACTCTGTGTTTGAAGGCCTCGAGCTCCGTGTGGAAGACTTCTAGGTAAAGGTCTTGTCCGTCCTACGCAACAACAAAAGCTACAATTTTAGGAAAACGTGACAAAACAGTGACATTTCAGTCACAAAGCAGCCGTAAGACACCGAGACCTGCACAAACCTGCACTGTAAGACGTGTGGACGCTCATACGAGACAGATTAGAGGACATGTACTGCTGTATTCACGTGTCTTACTTTGGCTTTGTGGAAGAACTGTCGGAAGCACTCCCGAGGATCCCTCTGGGAGTTCGACGCCATCTCCAGGATGAACTGCATGACGACAGCTTGGTGCGCCACCTGCTCCATCAACGCTTCTTTCTGCAAGGACAGCGCACAAAGAAATCACGTCTCTCAGCATCTCTGCGGGTCTGTCCGTCTCTTAGGCGTGTGTCTCTATCACCTCTTAAAGGCTCTGACACCAACCTTAGGAAAACAAACGTTGAGTTTATCAACGTTTCCGTGAATGTTGCACATCGCTGGGGTACAAAGATGAATATGAATATATTTATTAGATAGAATGTTAGCGTACAAGTACAGTCACACAGTAGCATGTATTACAGTACGAATAAAGTCAAACATCCTGTCTAAGAGGAGCATTTCAAAAAAGCCCTTGTGGTCTTGTTTCCGTTGAAAGTCCTTCGTACATAAATCATCGACATTTAACAGTACAATTTTCGCAATACAAATAAAAATAAAACCAATATAGACCATCAGGTCACCTTTGACCCAGCAGTCAGATGAGAGACGTTAGCCGTTTGAACCACGCTGAATGCCAGACGTCCAACACCTTTGCTTTGGGTAACACAGCAGTCGCGAAAAATCAGCTTCAAATCTTGATTGTGAATATTAGGAACCGAATACGGGGCAAACAAATTAAATGAGGACGTGTAATAGTCCTGGTTTGCCCTGAGGAACGCATCGCATTCAACGCATGACGAAGCTCGTCCTGATAAACACAATGAATTCCATTTAGCTGCTTCAGTGTCACAATCTCGCTGTTGCGCAGCCCGACTCGCCGCCATAAGCTCCTGGTACACTCGAACCTGAACGGACACGTTGTTGGTGCTAATGAATCATAATTCATCATTTGACTTATGGTACAAGTGCACAAGTTCAGGCGCGTGGCTGCACTTCCACCCTGCCTTTTCAGGTTTGACAAGCTGAGAGGACTGAATTAGCCCACCCACCCGAATGAAACACGCCCCCCCCGCTGCCACCAAGGCTCTACGACAGAGACACCAGCTGTTAGCAGGACCGTTTGAGCGTCGGTGTAGGTATTTGAAATGTTCCGTGCGTTACCCCGTCTTGCTGTAGTCTCATGCACCACAGAATTAAGAAGTGGGCCGTTTCCTCACAGATGAGCTGCGGCAAGTCTGCGAGGAACCGCTGGCTGTCGTTCCATCTCCGCAACATACCTGCCACATTGACGAACGTTAGTGAACGCATTCTGAAGACAGAAAAGGAAGGGCCGTGACGCGTGTGTGGTTCGCCGCTGTAAATCGTTTTGTAGTAAAGCAACGATGTTCATTAAAGACATTTAGAGAACACAAGTGAATACGAGTATTGTGTCTGAGACTGGAACATTTTATTAGTATTTAACAAGGATTCTATATGTGAAACAAACTACACAATGCCCCCCCCCCCCCCCCCCCCCGATTTATCATCTCACCTACCGAAATGCCTGAGCTCCTTCTCATACTTCTGAGCAAATGTCGAGCGCTTGTCCTGATCCATTTCTGCTGCTTGACTTTGGACATTAATGATGCTCTGTGGGGAGAGAAAAACAGCAATTATAATCGTGTTATTAGTGTTACTTAACGGCAAATACACACCAGGTACAAACTGTCAAACTTTGTAAACATCAGCATAATGTTCCTTCCTGTTAAGACTTTGTTTGCTTTTAGTTCTCCTATATCTCAGTTACGTCTCCGCCGCTCGCATAAAATAATGAAATCCCACCTTATCGAAAACATCCCAACTTCCAGAAGCTCCGAGCACCGGACTGCTGCTGGGTTCCTGACGTCCCAGCAGGCTCTCCTTGCGGCGCCACTCCTCCTCCGTGTGTGTGAGTTCCGATGGGCACGCCAGAGTCCGTGCACGTTCTTGCTCCAAGGATTCTGAGCTGTGGACGCCGAGAGAAGACAGCTGATCCTGCGCTTCAGCCAGTCCCCAGTTTGACACGATGGAGGCCTTCACACGGCGCTGCTGGCTCTGGCACAGGGACTCCATGGCGCACTGCGGCGACGAAGGCTGGCGGGAGACCAATGAAAGAAGGCGAGATTAGTGCATGAGGAGTCATGTCACATTAAGAGTAAATATTCAGCAAGTGTGACTGTAATGGCAAAAGCTCATAAACAACATCCCTCGAAAGAGAGTGTATTTGCTAATCAGCTGAACTTTATACACTGAGAGAACATTCATAGACTGATGGCATAGAAAGTCAAAGTTTGTGCAGTCCGCCTAAGTTAAGACCAGTTGCGATATATTAGCAGCCCCCCAGTAACGAGGGGCTCCTGCAGACAGGACCAGTTGCCCCCTCAACCACGCTGCATTTGATACAGGGTGGGGCCAAAGGGCTAAACATAGCATGTTTGTTTCCATCCCAGCCATGGCGACCCAAACGGCCAAACGCCTTTTCTAGTAGGACATTGATGACGATAGGATTATTCATATTTATCCTATTACCAGAGGAAGAGGTGGGGAAACCGCCTGAATAACAACAGCGCAACTGTACATTTCTTTAACTTGGAATGAACAAACTTCCAAGGAACCCAAACAGCTAGCTAACATGCTTTAAAAAACAGCTTTTGTCTTATTTTTATTGATTTATCTACGTGGTAGAAAGCGTTGAACGAATTACCTGCTGGTTAGGATAAATGCAGCTGAAGCTCCTTGACGTTGAAGAAGATTCACCACCAGGCTCTTCATCGGAGTACATTTTGGTACCTTTGCAAAGCCACTCCATCACTGCGAAGCAGCTAGGTGGCTAGCCCTTCTACGGGACACCGCTAGCTAATGCTAGCTGTTGCTGTAGCTAACAGGAACAGCGTCGCTCTCTTTTATCAGCTGTCGACCAGTTGCGTTTCATCTAAATGCCAGACTGACTCGTCAGATGGAGGACTGCGCGTTTAACTGCATTAGCAAAAGCAAGTCTGGCTGTACGGACAAGGGCAGCGCCATTTTAAGGACTGTGACGTCATCTCACAGTCAACAACATTGGCCACGTGATCCGGTATGTAGCGTTCCTGTGAAACGTCGTAATAAAATATACATTACAATTAAAATATTGAAATATTAAAATGTTGTAATAAATAAGAAATTTATTTTCAGTTTTAGTATGCAATTTTAATTGAGATTTTATATCACGCTCTCCAGTCCAAATTTGTTTGGGAGGGTAAATATTATCTGAATTGCGTTCCTTGACCAGTGGGTGGCGGTAGTGCACTTCCACCCTACAATAACAAGCCTTCATTTTAAACGAAGTTGGAGTAAAAGGGTAAGATTTGGATTTTTTTTTGCCCATTGTTGAGATTTACGGACAGCTTCACCAAAAGCGTGTTTATTACAAAGGCCATAGTTCAAACAAATATCAAAAACTGTTTCAAATTAGTATTTCGGTTAAGGTTTTGTCATAGTCTTTGATTCTCGATCGCCAGGACCTCCTTCAAGTCCATAGAAATTGAACCATCTTCGATTGTCGCCGCCCACAGCCCTTCGGAAGTTAGCTAACTGCGAGCGGATAGCTCACGGTGAGTCAATTTACATCGAAAACGTCAAATTAAGTTGTTATAGTTGCGTATTTAATTTTTTAACATGACTCTACAAAACAAAATCGCCTGTGACTCTTAGCCAAACATGACAACTTAGATCTGGATGTCGATCAAGCCTAACGCGAGTCAGCAGCGAACGACTCTGACATAAAATAAACATAGTTTTAACACGTAGGTGTCTCTCAAGACCAACATACTACAGGAATGACCAGAATAAGAATCCTAAGCTAATGTTTGCTCACGGGAACCGTGAGCTAGAGCAACACGGAAGTGTAGTGCGCTGTAGTACCACTAGATGGCGATAGACGATAAGTTTAAAAACAATTATCTTCCTGTTTTACTATATGTGGAATATAATTAGTTGGAATTGGAAATGTCGGACTGATTATTTGAGGTGGAGATGTCCTATTTACAGCCTTGTGTTGTTCTGCATGCCATCCATAGAGCGACCATCCTGTGGACAGACATGAGCCGTAGAACTCCTGAGGCAGCAGGTGTGTATTACGGTTTTACAAAAAACAGAGTCATTATATTCCAATGTTGGCTACAGAAGCAACACATATGTGGACGAATATCTGCACTGAAAATGTATACTAAAGCGTAGAAGGAAATAATACCCGGATACCTTGAACCTCTGTGTTTGTATGGCTAGTGAACGACATAGTCATAGATCTGATAAGAGGTATAGAAGATATACAGACAAACGGATGCATCATGCTTTATAGTTAGATCACATATCTCTTAGCAACCCTAATTTGCTGAACACAAGGAGCTCAGGGAGTCTGCAATGATATCAGCGTCCTGGTCATTGTAGAGCCTGTAGGAATCTACCAGACCCCATTTGGATAGAAACCAAGTCCAAGTGGCAGAGAGTCAGTTCTGGAGAAGTAATTAACATGAAAAAAAAAGTTCTGCAAGTGCTTGCATTCTACTCATTTTCAAGATTTTGTAATAGCACCTTTTCAAAGCTTCTTTTCCTTGCACCTATAACAAAAAAATAAATAAACAGAGAAGTGCTTGTAGAAGAATGTTGTGGCATCCTTCCAGCAGGGTCGAGTCACATGCAGAAGAACCTCTGCCAAGTCGCGCTGAAGCTGCTGCCGTGGCTGTAGAAAGAACGAATGATCCTTTTGGACACATGATCTTTCAGTTTCCTTCATTTTGGCAGCTGCCCGGCAACCAGCAGTTAGACCCGCCTCTGGCTTTAATCGCTTTCTAATTTTCTGATATCCTCTCATCACATTTTAAATGATCTAATGTCAACTAATGTAGAAACAAATCTCCACCCAGAGGGGTGTGTGTGAGAGAGAGAGAGAGAGAGGGAGAGAGAGAGAGAGCTGTTGTAGTAAGTGAGCCTCAGCTCTGCCATTAATTCAATTGCATACTATACATTCCTCTCCTCTCTTCTCACAAAATATCAGTCAGACGAAGTGCGTGGCTTAGCAGTTTCGGTTTGCGTTGGTTTCTGCGCATGAATGCTTGTTTTTTTTGGGGTGGGGTGGGGTGGGGTGGGGTGGGGGGTCGGCTGGAGCGAGGTGTGGAACATCGGAGAACTGTGAAGAGCAGAGGAGAACACCATGTAGCTGCAAGAACCTCTTATGACCACAGCGATGTTTAAGGATTTTCTATAACACAGGTCTAGTTTTGCAGTTTTCTATCGCATGTTGTTGTGTTCCTGTCAAAGCCGTGGGATAATGTTGAGATGCTGAGACGGACGAGTTTAATTTGAAGTCTTCCCTGCTTTACCGTACATCAGTTTATTCCTTTTCAAGGGTACACTGCGTGCATTTCCCCCAGCAACTTCTAAATAAATGGAGTCACATTTTAGTAATAACTGGAACATTATTTAAAACCAGTAAATGTCTGGAATGTAATGCCTCCTTTAAAATGAAAACACTGAACCATGTCAGGTAAAGTTCATATTTAAAAGACGACCGGTTAGTCTAGGCGGGACGCAGTAAAGAAATGGTCCGGCACAGACGGCGAGGGAGGCCATTTGGGCTTCTTTCCCAGGCTGCGCATCAGGAAGGTTGTATTTTTTTACACCATGACCATCGCATAGTCCTTTCCTGGGGAAATCCGAGACGAAATCAAGAGAGGCGGCTGCGGGGAGGGAGAGGGGAGCAGGAAAACTAGCCCTGGGAAGGAGCAAGGGAGGTAGAGGGGGGGGGCAGGTATGGTGGAGCCCACACAGCATTGGTGACAGAGAATGAGGCCGAGTGGAACACGCTGCAAGACCATCAGACACGAAATATGGAGCACACATGCATGCTTACATGTGCTCTTGTTTTCAGGCCCTTTGCCCGCTCTGGCTTTCCAGAATAAAAATAACAAATTGCACCCAGAGAGTCATCTCCGGAGTATTCTGGCTGCAGTTTGAGCTGGAATGCAGCTCTCATGCCAGGTTTCTCTCCGACCCAGCCAGGCTCCGAGCCGTTAATCCGATATTCTGGCTGCTCTGCCATGCCTGTTAAACAAACGGTTACTATTCCAAATATATTTGAGTACATTACATCACCTATTGTCTTTTATTTTAGCTCGGCGTAAAAGGCAGAAAATCAGATCTTTTCGTAGCATGAGCGTCGCTTAATATCGACAGCAAATCAGCAGTGCAGTTTTCAGAATACTGTAAATTTGACTGAATCAAATTCTGTACATCATTTTTTATTATGAATTCCATCCATCAAAGTCAAATCTCAAACACAATAAAGTTTACAGTTCAATCTTTCCACACAAGAAAGTTTCACTGCACTGGAAGAGACAAAGAGCAGCGAGCCGCCACATATGGTAAAAGGAGAAAAACAACTTAAAAGGCAAACGGGTTTGATTCCTTGACAGGTTGATAGAGGTCACAACTCGGAGAGAAACCCCACCTTGTGTGTGTGTGTGTGTGTGTGTGTGTGTGTGTGTGTGTGTGTGTGTGTGTGTGTGTGTGTGTGTGTGTGTGTGTGTGTGTGTGTGTGTGTGTGTGTGTGTGTGTGTGTGTGTGTGTGTGTGTGTGTGTGTGTGTGTGTGTGTGTGTGTGTGTGTGTGTGTGTGTGTGTGTGTGTGTGTGTGTGTGTGTGTGTGTGTGTGTGTGTGTGTGTGTGTGTGTGTGTGTGTGTGTGTGTGTGTGTGTGTGTGTGTGTGTGTGTGTGTGTGTGTGTGTGTGTGTGTGTGTGTGTGTGTGTGTGTGTGTGTGTGTGTGTGTGTGTGTGTGTGTGTGTGTGTGTGTGTGTGTGTGTGTGTGTGTGTGTGTGTGTGTGTGTGTGTGTGTGTGTGTGTGTGTGTGTGTGTGTGTGTGTGTGTGTGTGTGTGTGTGTGTGTGTGTGCGCGTGTGCGCGTGCGTGCGTGCGTGCGTGCGTGTTATATCCCCACAGGTCTTGACCCTGTTGTGCTGAGAGACAAACTCTTTGAGCTATGGAACTGGAAAGATCTGCAGATGGTGAGAGTCATTTTCACAGTGTGTATCAATTCCACACATGTAATATCGTGTGTGTGTGTTTCTGTGTGTGTGTGTGTGCGTGTGCGTGTTTGTGTGGGAGCATTTGACTGTTTAGAAAGGTAGAGAGATTGAGTCTTTAAGGAGTACTCTCAACGAAGGCAACACAAGAAATAAATTGCTGTGATATTTATGTGAATAAATTATGCGTGTGTGTATATCAGTGTGTATATCAGTATGTATATCAGTGTGTATATCAGTGTGTATATCAGTGTGTATATCAGTGTGTATATCAGTGTGTATATCAGTGTGTATATCAGTGTGTATATCAGTGTGTATATCAGTGTGTATATCAGTGTGTATATCAGTATGTATATCAGTGTGTTAATGAGGAAACCAGAGCGTCTGCCTGTAGGAAGGAAGGAATTTGCTTTGCACTGAATGAACTTGAGATCTGTGTGAGGAGGATATTGACATCTGTTTTGCAAATTAAGAAACGGCGCGAAGCGCTTTCTCACACAGATATTATTTTCTTCCTCTGCTTTCTAACGCCAGAGTTTGCATTCCTTAGGTGAGAGACGTAGTCGCTGTTTCTGCCGGCGCTAGGGAGGCACGCGGGCTGCTTGCCTTCCCCAGCGACTTCCTGTCAGATTGTTTGCAGCTCACTTGTCTCTTACCTCATTTTATCAGCGATTTTGACTAAATGTAATAAAATGCAAAAGAAAAAAAAAACATGTACGAGGATGGGACGAGCTAATTCTCCCTCCTCAGACTGTGTCATGTGGTTCCAGTCAAAGGTTTAACAAGACCAAATGGCAGAAGAGGTTGTGTCTGGAATTCCAATGATGCGCATTAATGTTCGGGTTTTTAATAAACCTTTCCGAAAGTAAGATTATCTGATAAACTGTCAAATTTAATATATCTGGCTTTTAGTCCTTAATATGTAAAGTACCCCCCCCCCCCCCCCTCTCTCTCTCTCGATTTTCTAAGTTGTCTGAGCCCCTGGTTTCCCTACTAACCATCCTGGAGTGTGTTCCTGGCAAGCAGAAGGGTCGGAGCCACACCCTCGGCCAACACATTGTCAAGGAATTCCAAACGTGGATGAAGCAACATCCACAGGTAGACAAGATCCGGCAAACATTACATTATATTCCCATCCTTTACATTTTATGCTCCACCTGCACCCGATGATTATAAGCATTTTACTTGATAGCTCATACGCCAATCAGGTTTGCATTTTGTGATGATAACTAGCTCATGAAAAACATAAGATTGCCATCGCAACAAGCTGGTCAAGAAAACACACCTCCCTCTATACAATATGTGCAGCAACCCGTTCGTGTGAGATCAGTTCTGATAGTTCCAGACTCCTCTGTTCATTCTTTCCATGTTTGTAATCCTGTTTTTGGTTCCTTGTGTCTCTCTGCCAGGTGACCCTGAACTCCCTAACAGAGCAGCAGGCAGCGGCACTCCAAAAGCAGGCCCTCAGTTTGTTAGTGGATACCCAGTCCAATTTTACAGACGGCCTCATAAACATCTACCAACTGACCTCTCTGGATCCAGCTGTGCTCCGACGACACATAGAGAGGCTGCAGGCTCTGCACTGCTACAAGGAGGTGCGTGCTTCATTCGATGTTTAGCCAAAGTCGAATAGATTTTCTGTTTGAGTTCTCACGTCACGTTTTTCCACAGGCAGCGGGGCTCAGCATCAAGCTGCAGTTACAGAAAGAGCTGGATGTGAAGGAGGTGAGATGAAACAATCGCAGCAGATGTTTCTGTGTGACCTTTATTTGTAACCGCTGGCCAATAGGATCATCTCCGATTCTCTGCAGATGTGCGTGCCGCTGATCTTGCAGAATAAGGTTGCATTGGCAGAGTCGTACGTTACAGGCCACAGCCATCTAGAAAAACAGCTGGTGACACTGCTAGACTCGTGGTGCCACCCCTCCTTCAGCGTGCTGGACATAAGAAAGTACGGCTCGTGTGTGAACGTGTGACCTAGCGGCACGTGTGTCGTGCAGTTCGGCATTGGACACTCTCATCTGGTTCGTGTTTCCACAGGACGTTCCCTCTTCTGTCTCTGCCGAAGGTGTCTAAGGACCACATCAATCCCAAGTTTCTCACCAAACAAGTCTTCCGGTTGATGGAGAAGTTTAATATTGATCAAGGTGTGTGACCGGGCAGGTCTGTGGTTGATTTATGTTCGGGTTGGGGACGTACCTCAGACGGAAGTGATTGTTACCGTGTCTTTTTGACTCAGGACTGTGTCCCAATGCGCTGCACAAAAGGAGATTGGACACTTTGCGTTTCCTCATGTACGCGAGGTTTGTGGAGGTGAGTGACATATTGAGGGACTTTCTTTAACTCTGACACTAAATCTAGGATGAAGTGCTCAGGAACATATTTGAACACATATAGGGAATTAAACGTTGTTGTTGTTTTGTTCCTTTGAGTGAATCGACACACTAATTGCACCACAATGTCCCTATCATAATTATATCTCATGGCCTTAATCATTTGGTGGGAACCCGGAAGTGCTGAAAGAAGTTCTGGGATACGTGAAGATAATTTCACTTGATAAATGAGTTGCTTTCTTGCATAATTTATTAATAGTGGACATTTTGTCTCCTGGTTTGCTCTAGAGAAGCATGACGGAGGAGAACTGGCGTGACCATGTACAGGTAGGTGATGCAAGTGTCTGTGCATCTGATCCCGTAGAGATGCTTATTTATATTCCTTCATATCAGTAAGAGAGTGCAATGTGTATGAATCTTTCGGGTGCATTATTATGTATTTACAGTCTGTAGTAGCAGATGACCTCGAGCTGCAGATTCATTTAGTGAACATGTTGGTGAAGTACTGTAGCCTCGTAACGACCGCTCAGTGGTCGGCGAGGTACAACATCCCCAGGTATCGACTTCCCTTTGGGGTCTGGGACCGGCAGCAGAGTCTACCTCCTCATCTACTGTGAGTGACAAACACATCCTGTGTGGCAACATGTGGTATAACGGGCTGAGGAGAGGAAAGAGTTGCAGCAACTACATGTTACCTGTGTTTCAATGTTTGCACGCTATGCGCTTTCATTCTGGGTGATTTATGTGTCTTAATTATTCCTCGCGCTCATTTAACACACGTTTGTCGTTTCTTCCCAGACAAATACCTGCGAGTGATTCGGCACTAACTGAGTGGACGCCATCGCCATCTCACTGTGAGAAGTTCTACCAGGTGCCACTAGCCAGAGACAAAGTTCACTTTGTCGACACACTGGAAGCCCTACAGAGATGTGAAAGCATCGTGCTGAAGGTAAAGACGAGTACATTCTTGATTAAGTTTTGAATCTCTCATCTAAATTGATCACGGGGAAGTGTTTCCTGTTAAGCGCTGTCTTGCTTCTTTTTTTAGGACGAGGCTGTAGTCGGAGTTGACATGGAATGGCAGCCCACATTTGGCTGTAACTCGTCTCAGAGAGTTGCCCTGATACAGCTTGCGGTTTTAAATCAGGTTTTCCTATTAGACCTTTGTGCAAATGAATTCTGTTATCACCCAGAGACGATTAGATTCATCAGGAGCTTGTTCTCCAGGAAAAATGTTCTTAAATTGGGTAAGAAACAGTCCTGGCAAATTCTGAGTTGCTTCTCTGTTCTTCTGTCTGTAACGTTTCTCTTCTCTACCCGTTCAGGTTATGGTATGTCAGGGGATAACAAATGTGTCTTGGCTACCTGGCACCAGTTTATAGAGGAGCCATTGAAGCTGGAGGGGACTTTTGATCTTCTTAATGTACACCAGAAGGTAAAATGTCCCGTCGTTCACATAAAGTCTTACAAATGACATTCTATTAGATGATCAAAGTAGTGCTTTATAGTATTTTAAGAAAAATACGTTTTTAACACAGTGACAATTGTTGCGTGTGTGTTTCTCTTTGGTCATAACTCGTGTTCATGCTGCAGCAGTGTGCCGGCGGTTTGTTTGAGGTTTATGTAGCTGATCTGATAGGAATGTGGAAATGGCAGCATGGCACTGTGAGTGGTGACGTCTCTTCACCATCTGCTGGCGTAGGCTGCATGTTGCAGGATTGGAGGAGCCCAAGAAATACACACCAGGAATGTCCAGTTTAAAGAGGATGTGTGGCAGGACATTAGATGAGCCGAAAAGTTCAAATGTTAAAAAATGTGTTTTGTTGGTCCTAAAAGGGATATTGTGAAGTTAAGATGCTGTAATTGTAACAATAAAAACGGGTATAGTGGAAACATCTTCATCACTGCCATTCATTTCTACATTGCTTTCTGTAGATGCAGCGTAGTAAGATCAAAAGGCCTCAGGACAGACCCAAAGGGGTGCTCGTAGGGGAGGACTCTGCAGAGAAAGGTCTCAGCCTGTTGGTACAACAAGTCCTAGGAAAGCCACTGGACAAGTCTGAGCAGATGTCCAACTGGGAGAGACGACCACTGCGCGGCAGCCAAATTAGATATGCAGGTAAGATAATAGGCCCAAACAGCCCTTGTTCTTTTCATTATCAAATGTCAAAGATTATTGTGTCATAACAAACGTCCAGCCAATAATTGCCTCCCCTCTCTTGTTTCCTAACGCGCCTCCAGTCGCAGATGCCTACTGCTTGCTGGATGTGTACTCTGTGCTCTCCAGAGACTCGGCACGTTTTGGCCTACCAGCTAACCTGCACAGCATTGCTAAAAGCCATTTGGAGAATAACGGAGACGAGAAGAAGAAGGATAATCAGGCTGCGCAAATGGACCAGGCCCAAGTCAAAGAGGTAAAAAGTCAAGTTTCCGGAACGTTTCAGTGATGTTTGATGACAAATGCTTTTTGGGCTAGGATATGAGAAAGTTAATTATGAATAAACTTGAGGAACACCAAGGTGCGTTTTGTGATTGTGACTTCATGTCTGATTTAGAGCTCACTCATTTCACATTCTAATAACTATTGTGCTGATACATTTAGCAAACTTTAGTTGTTTAATTACCTCCAAGATCCTCCGAGAAGGTTGTCGTCTGAAGAACCTCATTTTCAGTATCGCAACTGAAGGGAGGGCCGGTATGCATTCGACTCAGACACTTCAGCAGCTCCTATTTGCTCCAGGGTGCAGTCGTATAGCTAACCCAGTGCTTTGACCTCTGTGAACTTAGCTGCAAGTGAAAAGAACCCCCCTCTGGGGATTGGTTAAGTATCACATTATTGTCTCTGTCCATTTAGGAATGTCAGAGGGCTCAAAGGGTCAGTTATCCGCGCTCTGACACAGAGAAAGGCCTCCTGTGTGGCGAGAAGCCCTCAGAAGATGCCCCGCCTCTGGCCCCCCAGCAGTTGCGGGTGGTATGTGACAGCATGCTGCAAGGACTTGGGAGATACCTTCGCTGTTTAGGAGTTGACGTGCTCATGCTGGAGAGCACTGATGACCACAGAGTAGCTGCAAAGGTTAGTTAGCTGCCAAAGATGAAGATTTCATCTTTTCATACACACACAATAAACGCATGCAAAATAAGCTCATGGGGGGTGGGGGGTCTTAAAAGAAAGAAGATCCAAAATGATTGATCAGACCAGTTTGATAGGAAATATGGTTTGAACCCAGCGTCGTAAGTTAAAATAAGTGCGAAACAAAAAAACATATACCAGTATTACTAGTTACCATCGACAAGGTGGAACAAACCGTATCTTTTTATCTGACAAAAAGAAAGAAATAAACCCGCAGCCTTACCTGCAGAATACTGCATGTTTTATAAAACTTGATATGTGCATGTTGATGATTCCCACCTTTTGTTCTGTTTTGTTCTGTTGAATATTTGTTGGGTCAGTTAGCACAAGCAGAAGGTCGTGTCATACTCACCTGTGGACAACCGTTCCAAAGCGTGAGTACAATCTAACGTGAATCCACCCCACGGAATCGTGATGCATTGGGCGTGTCCACATGCTGCCTTTTTCTCCACAAGTAGCTGCGGTCCCAGGTGGGCGAGGGCCGCTGTCTGTCCCTGGACTGTTCAGAGAAGGCCAGAGACCAGGCTGTCCAAGTCCTCAGACACTTCAATGTCCAGCCAACTCCGAATGATATTTTCAGCCGCTGCCAGGTAAGTAAAAATAAAATCTGCCTTTTAATGTTCTAATGTAAACGAGTAGGGCCTTCATCTTTGCATGAGTTCAGTTTTTTTTCCCTACTAATATACTATTGATGATTATGGTGATAGAAAAATGTGCAAAGCTGAAGAATGGCCAGTTGCTACTGTTGCGGTATGTAATCAGTACCCCCTCCTTGTTGCCTCCCTGTGGGGGTGCTCTGGGCATGTCCATACCTGGGGGTGAACCAGAAGGGGCTGAAATGGATTAGTTACCCCCCCCTTATGGCCTAGGAGTACATCTGGGACCCCAGGGGCACCTCGAGGGTGTAACTGAGAAGGACGTCTAAGTTACGACCAAAACCCGGACCCGGAAAATGGAAGGAATGAAAAGTAGACTGTTAGCGAAATGTATCTGTGAGAAGAATTCAATATTTGGAATTCTAAGAAGAAGAAAAACGTACAGAGTCACACAAGCAGTTAGATGGTAATTTAGACAGAACTCCGTTATAGAGGAGAAAAATGGTTATATTTAAATTTGTACTTTTGAATGTTGTATTCTTCTTGACTAAACTACAGAAATATCGCTCACTTACTTACACGTCCTTCTTCCAATTCCAGCCTGACCATGTTTGTGGAGCCTGAAAAATGTTTGTTCTTCAGATTGTTCGCTGCAGATTTATGGTGCCTGACCTATACGTTTCTCAATGGGTGGCAAACCTGCGTGTCTGTCAGAGAGGTTTCTAACCGTGGGTGTTCTGGCTGGCTCCTTGTGTGTGTGTGTGTGTGTGTGTGTGTGTGTGGTAGAGATACACCACTGAGTGTGTTTGTCTCAGCGGACCACCTCGATTGCTACCTCCTGTCCCGATGATGAAATGATATAGCAAACAGACATTGAACAACAACAACAAAATAAATCTGTCAGTGGCCAAATGGCGACTCGACTATCTTTCCTGTTATCACACTTGACAGCAGTCGCTTTGATATTGTGGCGACAGGAATGCCAAATGTCTCTTAAGTGTTACATGCCAGTGGAGACAAGCCTGCCTCTGATCTTTCCCCATCAGCTCAGACGGCAAGCCTGGTAAAACACAGCATTTGGGTGATAATTTACAACCTCAGCCAGACCAGAATGATCTCTGCCTTAGTCTAATTCAGAATTTAGGAATGAATCACCATGATCCAATCGGCCTGTGATTCCCCAAAGGATCATTAATCAGCAACAATGACGACGAGTCTATTCAAGTGCTCTTCTTCATGTATTCGGGCTATAAAATACCATATTATTAATATCAGTTCATCAGTGTGTGTGGTGGTGGGGGGGGGGGGGGGGGGTAGGGTACATGAGTTACCCTGAGCCCCTCTCTGCTGCCTATCCAGGCGAAGTTAACCCCTTTGTTATCTGATTGTAAAGCCCTCTGGTTATCAATGAATGGGTTGGTTTCTCCTCTCCCTTTGTGTGTTCCCCCCCTCGTGCACGCACACCCCACCGGTGAATGTCATGAGAAAAGAGAAGTAAAAATAGCACATAGTAGAGGATAATCAACCACAGCTTTGTGTACTTGCATGTAGAGATTGTGTGCGTGGAAAGGGCTATTGTTTGTCTCGGTGAATGACTCGGTCCAACGTGGACGCTCGTCGCCACAGAGGGAGCTGGTTGAAGGCCTTTGTCGGTTCGTGTCTTTTTCTGCAGCTCCGGAACAATCTGAGACCAGGAAACTGACGTTTCTGTTTTTGTGATGTCCGTAAGGGAAAGAGTCGAGTTCTTTATAAAGTAGTGGTGTCAATCCACCGTAAACTAAGTGGAGATATATATGTTCTAATCCCGAGAGCTAATTTGTCAGAAAATTCTTTATTCTAACACAAGTCAATTCCTTTAAATATACTAATTAAATGTGTGAAATTGTCATTAATCACAGACATGTGACAGCACAGGCCTAAGAACCAGTATTTATATACAAAGCACACTCGGTTGTATTGGAATGCGTATTATAACGCTTGCATCATGATGCATATTCGCTCTCCGGATTCTTGGGCGTGTACAACCCTGCCATTTGTCACATCATTTTGACACAATTGAAAGATACTAGAAGTGAGCAAGCTGTTAATGATTTATTTATAACTTTATAACCGCAGCAGAAAGGTTTCATATGCGTGAACTCCCTGTGTGTGGACTGGGTAAGAGGGCGGAGCTGGGGCATTACAGTTTCTGGATCCTATCCTTACAGCTGATGCCCACTGTATCTGCATTTTCCACGCACACCTGTACACCAACGCATATTTATAAGCATGCACGCTTTCGTTGTGCAGTCAAAATATTCCATTTCTATTCATGTTTCGATGGCATTTATTTTTGGAGATGTAGACACGAAACCAAATAGTTCCTCATGCAGTAACAGGCAGACTCCAAACCTGAAACCAATATTGACACATGCACGCACACAAATGTGTGCGCACGAGCAGCACGGAAGAGCACGCAGACTCACTCACAGATGCACACATTCACAGTCTGCAGGCATGAACGCAGCAGAAACGCTGGTTCCCACGCACCAGACTGCTGGGGAAGTGAAAACAAGAGCAACAGGAACTGCCACGCCGCAAGGGGAGGGGTGGGAGAGATGAGGGCTTCGGGGAGAGGAAAAGGGTGAGGGAGGGAGGTAGAAAGAGAGAGGAAAAAGAGAACGGCACAGACAGCCAAAGAGAGGCACCGATTTAGTTGGGCATGAGGAGAAAGTCAAAAAAAAAGACAACAGATTATGTGAGAAATGATCGGAGATTAGATTTTTTTTGGGGGGGGGGGATGTGAGCGGAAGAGAGAGTGACAAGAGAAAGGTGGCTGGCATTGAGGGAGGGGTGGCGGAGGGCGAGGCAATAGGCAGCCTCGTCTGTCCTTTGATCTACAGAGAAAGCCGTGGGCTGAGAAACAAGAGGAATGTGAGCGGTTGAGACATGCTTAAAATTATCCTTCACTGGCTCCGTGTGTATTTGTGTGCATGTGTGTGCATGTGTGTGTGTGTGAACGAGGGATACGTAGTCAGTGTGAGGATGTTTGCATGTGTGAAAACAACATCCTCACATGCACAAGCCGTTAGCCCGGCCGCTTGTTTCAGTTTTCTCTTGGATCAGTGGTGTGGCTGTGCCCCCCCCCCAAAAAAAAAAAACCAGAAGTCAGGCGATGAGAGGGGGGTGACAAGAAGAGGCGAGGAAAGGAAGGGGGGGGGCATTCCACAGGAACGCCAAGACATTCCAAGCGAAACCATCCCAAATATTTCCCCCTGTCTGTGGTGAGGGGCTTGCGTCTCGTGTTACACGTGCACGTTTGAGAAAGTACTAAAAGTGACTTCCCACTCATAATGGGAGAGTGTGAGGCTCATGTATCAAAAAGGTCACTCGCTCATCCACACATGAAGGTTAATGGGTGCACTGATGGGCAGCTTGTGTGTGTGTGTGTGTGTGTCCAGCCCTTGTCTCTGGAGGGGCGACACGGCACCCCGTCCATCGGTAGGAGAGTCCACTCAGAAACGGTGACTGTTGTCGTTCCAGCACACAGTCTTGTTGTGAATGGATGACCAAGACACAAACCACAGATATGAATCTTTCCATGAAATACTCTGGTGTGGAAAGATTTCATTCTGGAATGAAATGTAGTTTTGTGTTTTCTCCAGAAACATGACAGTCTCGCTGTTTGATGTTTCTGATGCACACTGATCTTCATGAATAAATAATTTAAAGATGGCGGGGGGGGGGGGTGTAATCTATAGTATCTCCAATTAAGATTGCCATCAAACCCAGGCTGTAACAGGAAGCACATCTGGGATGCATGGTTTCAATGATACAATTTGTAATTTCAGGAAACTGAACAGAACTGTTGGTTGTTTCTTGGCGGTGTCTTTCGTGACTGTCTCATTCTGAAGCTGATTTTTACAGCTGTCTGAGCAGGCACATAGTTCATAAGAAGAGTCACACACACATAGAAAGATAAGAAGGAACATGGGCTGTCAATCACCAAGTTTCTACTCTTCAAGAAATCCTGCTTGCACGTTTTTCCCACAGTCTAGATGGCCCCAGGATAGCGTAGCAACACAATGGCACCCATGTTTGCATTTGCGTGTGTGTTTCTCCGTGCGTGCACGTGTGTGTCTGTGGGTTTTAAAGTCGAGAAGCTAGCGTTCCCTGAGATGGTTTAGTTTGTATATGAGAACCTCAAACCGCATAATACTGTCTTTTTCTTTTTTTTACTTTTGTTTGTCTGTTAGCAGAATTACACAAACACTACTTGAACCTTTCCGTAATCTTTGGGGCGTATGTGTCTGTGACGGTGTGTGTGATTCTATAGTGTCTAGTTTGAGAGTCTACAGCTATGCACACCCCAATTCTTTCATAACGCTAACCCGACGCCCGTGTTGGCCCTCGATAGGAATGTTTTTTGCATTTCACTGAAGCAAAATATTCGATTTAGCAAACGCACATTTCGACAAAGCAAAAGTGTGAATGTCATGCCCGTCCTTTATTGTTGTGAAGCACGGCTCATTTACTGATAAACTGCTTGACGGGTTTTTAGGAGTGGTGAATGTGCCAACAATGGTCCTGTTAAATTTTGGAATGGGTCCAGAAGATACATTAGTTATTTTTGTATGTTTTCTTGTTTGTTTTGCGTATTTCAACAGAATTCTCAGGACAGACATTTTGGCTCACATCTTCATTTGCCATCGAGATTATAGGTTTAATTTAACGACATTCTGTTAGCCGCCCTTCTGGTTACCAACTGTAATTGGTGGTATTGTTTTTGGTGTTGTCTGTCTATGAGTGGTCTGTCTTGGCAAAGTGTGACCCTAGAGACACGTAAAGTACCAACAGCTATCACGGGAACATTTACGAGCACGTTGCTGTCTGTGAAAAAGATTTGTCGCGGCTGCACATGATGCAGGGATGGAGCTTTGTCGGTGATGGCTGTTGTCTGAGAGAGAGTGCTGGAATTATGAAAGCCCCAACCCCGACTTTCCCTCCTTGGTCCATAATCGTTTGAGACATGAATCTTTGTGCAATTGTCAAAATGCATCCCCATCTATTTTAAGATATCAGGTAGAACTAAGGGACTTCTTGTGGTGGGAACCCACCCAAAATTGGTGTACAGTATAGGGTGCAAATGAATGCACCACATGACAGACTTGAGTTTGACAGAACAGGTGAACTGAACCATATTTCATTTTGTATGCGACTATCCAGCTTGAGAACGTTTCACCAGGGTCGACCATGGGAGCATCGCATTATTTTACAATTCACAAATCCCTTCCAGTCATACCTCACCATCGATAATCCCCTCGTTCCAATTTCCCCTCTTTTGCACCCCAACATTTCTTTCTCTCCCTCCCTTGCCGTCTGTCTTTCTCACCCTCTGCTTGCCCTCTTTCTCTCTCTCTCTCCATCTCCCCTGCTCTCTCCTCCAGCCACGGTTCTCACCCTGCCTCCCCGCTCCACTCCACTTCCAGTCTCACTCTCCTCCGTTTCAGATTAGCCAAGGCGAGGAATCCGGTGCAGCCGGCAGCTGGAATGTCCTGTTTGTCTTGGTGTGTATGTGTGTGTGTGGGGGGGGGCGCGGGGGGGGGGGTGAAGCTGGTGAGGCTGGTGCTGCTTTTTGATGTGTTCCATTGTCTGAAAGCCAAGCTGTTTCCTTTCCCCAAAAGCCTGAGACAGAGAAGGAAGAAAAGAGAAGTGACAGATTTCACCGGAAATTTACAGTTACAGGTTGAGAGACGCTAGAGAGTGGAAAAAGAAGAGGGAAAAACATACAAGGAGTCGGGGGGGGGGGGGGGGGGGGGGCTCTGAAAAGAAAGATGAGACAGGAAGAGATTCAGCGTAAGAGATGCAGGAAGAGAGGTGAGAAGGAAGGAGCGAGACCTTCAATGGAGCTTTTCCTCCAAACACCAATACAATGAAGTAGTGCGTAATTTCCCACACGACACACACACACACACACACACACACACGCGTGTGTTATAGGTGATATATCAGATATGCCGCTACATTCAGGTGGTTGTATATGCTTACATTCTCATTTATCTGGAACGCCTGCTCTGTTTCGGCGGTGTGCGTGTGGTCTGACCCTGCAGGCTGCGCAGGCAACGCAGGCATGAGAGGATGAGAAATTAATGTCAAAGAATGAGCAAAACAGAGCGACAAAAGAAAAAGCAAGAGATGCGAGGGGAGAAGATGCCTGTGAGCAGTGAGAAATGGAAAAACACTTGCAAAAGAGTGATAATGCCAGATGTGAGAAAATGGCTCAGAAAGCGGTGTGAGTGTGCGTTGTGAATATGCACGTCTCTGTGAATACATGGACATGCATAAATCGTTCAACATGTTTGTTTTTTTTTATGCATGTGCGCCTGCGTGTGTGAGTCGCTGGCGAGTGGAGGGGTTTTGACGGAGCAGAGCGGTGCATTCCTGCTGGGTGGTGATGTCATGAGAACTCGCTCTCCGCTCGCAGACAGACAGCCCTGTTTATGTTCCCCTCCAGAGGAGAAACCACACTGTGTGTGTGTGTGTGTGTGTGTGTGTGTGTGTGTGTGTGTGTGTGTGTGTGTGTGTGTGTGTGTACGTATATGATTGTGTTTGTGTGTATTCCTGTCTGACTGCGTTATTGCCTCATGGGGGGGAGGGAGGTGGGGAAACCAAGAGGCACTCAAGAGGGTCTACTCCCCCCCCCCAAACGCTCAGGGAGAGGGAACCACTTACTGATGCCTTCCTCTGAAACATACACACACAAAGAGGAAGTTTCTCATGTTTAATGGAGAACAGTAGCCACACAACCAGACTGTGCTGCTGTGAGTGATTGCCCTCTGCGTCTAAATAGTCCCATAAGGGAGGCAGAATACTTTGCAACGAAAAAACAAAGCTCGGGTCAGCTAATGGCGGCGTTTACCACTCAGAAAACTGTCAGACACCCTCTGAAAGTGCATAAAATGTGTGCAGTGTGGTCGTCTGAAAACAGCTGGTGCGTGCCAAGACGCTGAGTGTATGGAGAAATGCGTTGACTTTTTCTTCATTAGGAATATGAAAGTAGTTATGAACACCGACGTTCACTTTATTTTCCGGAACTCGATAGGTAACTTTAGGAAAATGTTGTGAGAACTCAACCTCGCAATTGTGTTTTGAGAAGCCGATCGACCTCTGGTATGGCCGTCTTTGTGTCTGTGGTCACGGCATGAGGATGGTTCCCTGTGATGGTGAAACGCGATCCCCAGTCTTTGGGGCTTGGTGAGTCATAGATCTTTCTAAATGTCTGCAGGTATCTCGGGTTGGAAAGAACTCTTTTCGACTTTGCAATTAACTGTCAGGAAGAAATTGCTCAGATGTTTCGCTATTACCACGGCTCTACGGCGCCAAAGCCTCATTCATCAGCCCAAATGATTCCTTTCGGCAGAAACCCATGTTGTTGTTTTTTAGCTTTTCTTTTGAGGGTTTTTGTACCAAGATTTGATTGGTCCATCTTCCAAAAGTTAATTAACAGGCCAATTTGGAGCCTGTCTTTTATTTCCTGCTTATTACCCACCAGTCGTCATCCGACCACATTTAGTCTCAAGTGCTTTAGCCCCCCCCCCCCAGATTAATTACATAGCCAAATCGCATCCTAGCATCCAGATTTAGATTTTAGTTTTTTTAAATGAGAGGTTCATTATTGTGCAGGGACTTTTATTCCACAAGTTCAGATGCCACAATAAGACCTGCAGGTAGATATATAACAGTTATAAAACAGTATTTGGGACAAAAGGGATGCCTCATTATAGACAGGTTTGTGTTCGTAACAACATTTTGCACGACACAAGGAGGTTTTTCAAGACAAAATCGGGTTTGCTTCCCTTCTGTGATTTTGGTAATGTTAGGTTATTAACTGCATAATTTTAGCTACTTTTCAGCACATGATTGCTATCTGTCTGCATGATGAATGTGTGTGGTCTGTTGTCGGGGAGATTAGGAGTCACACAAGAGTAAGGTCTGGAAAATGTCTGTGTCTTCCTCTCTCCCTTTTGACCTTTTTTATGGCTGTCCATGTAAATGTGACATCAAGGTTGTGTATAATCAAATTGTGAGTTACTGGACTCAGAGCCCTGCTAGATTTCATTCTGGTCACCGACAGATTGAGGGTCCGAACACATCAAGCCTGGACGTGTCTTTGTAGGTTCTCATCAATCAACTGAATCCACGGCCGACCTATCAGTCACTGGACGGCCCGCTCTGAAAACTGAGCCACGGCCGCCATGAGGTACCACAAGAATCTGTCTTAGACCCGAGTGCTTGTTGGTTTGTCTGCACCTTCACACCCTCAGTGTCCTGGGGGGGAACTGTGTCTAAAAACTAGCTCGTCCATTGTGGGCTGTGTGTGTGTGTGTGCGTGCCTGCCTTCGTGCATTTTTAGAAAATTAGTTGTCAACAATTACGTTTAAACCTCATGATGATGGATGATGGCCCCTCTTGAAGTCTGCGGTTTGTGAACTCTGCTATGGTACGTTGAGCATTTTTTGTGCTGCTGCCCCAAAGTATTGTTGTTTTTCTTACTTGTCGCCTACTATATGTGTGAAACTATGAACTGTATCACGGATTGTGTTTTTATCATTGTGATAATTGGAGCCCAGGTCTGCTTCAATGCTGCATTCATGCAGTGCTGCTCGTATGGGTAGGCCTTGGGAAGCCTACGCAGCCTCTAAGCTTTATATTACGTCTTCCTGCAGTTCTTCCTAAAGCAACCAATTTGTGGGATGTGATAGTATCAGGATGTCAGCAGTCACGCACACAGAGAAACTCTTTTTGGTTCCTTCTTTCTTCTCTCTGGCTAACAGGGTCAGATTAAAGTGAGAGTTGGGAATGGTCTCAGTTGTCACCCCCCCCCCCCCCCCCCCACACACACACACACACACTACCCCCAGGGAGCAAAGAGGTAGAAAGCTGGAGAGGTCAGGCTGCTTGGCCTGGGAAAGGCCTTGTGAGAGCAAAACAGGGGCCGTGAGGATGGAGAGGGTGGATGGATGGATGGATGGATGGATGGATGGATGGATGGATGGATTGAGATGAGAAAAGAAAAGAGCAAATCGAGTGCAAAAACTATACATGAAAATAGACGGAGCATTTGGGGGAAGATGGAGATTAGCTGAATATAGATGTGTGGGGGGGTTTCGTGGGGGGGTGGAGTTTGAGCAAAGACTGGATATAAAAGGGATGGAAAATTAAACCAGAGGTAAGTTAAAAAATGATGATGATGACGATGATGATGATGAAGCACAACTTGCGTCTGTCCCCATTTCCTTCTCCTCCCATCAGGGGCCAAGGAAAACCAGTGTGTAATGTTTCTCATAGGAACTGCATCCTAGCCTTTTAGGCAAGCGCCTTAATATGCATCTGTGTATTTTTGTGCATTCTCATGCAGCGTTGCTTATTCACCAAATGCAGCGTCAAAGTACCAAAAAAATTCTTAATATACGAAGAAAGCTGTGGCGTGTTTATAGTTGGCGGAATCACATCACTGACTTCCAAAGGAACCAGTTAGGCTGCGTGCAAAATAAAAACAGAGTCCTGTATCTGCAAATACTTAAATGATAATCTTAATTTATAGAACAACGTTTCTGTGGGATTAGTAATTAAAGAAAAAGTATTGGTAGGTGTGACTGGGCGAGGAGTGTGTGCTGCTGCTTTCTAAGGGGATGCTACTAGCTACTAGCGCTACTACTGAAGGTGTGTCTAATGTAGCGTGAGAGCTAAAAGGACAACCGTCAGGATGTTGCACCAACTCCAACATAAACCATTAATAAATTACTGTGGCAACCCAAGACAACAAGCGTCCCCTTTTGTTGCCGGTAGCGACCAGAGGTGACCGGAGCGCTTGAGTACCTTTCTGTTGGGATAATCCCATGGATGTCCTGCACACACTCACACGGGCCTTCGAGGATGGAGGGAACCCTTTCTTTATTTCCCTCCATTTTCCTCCTGTCTATTTTAGTCAACTGACCGCCGTTCCCACAGTGCTTCTGTTCCCATGGTTATCGCCGTGGAGATAGCGAATGGGGGGGGGGGGGGGTTTGGAGGCGCTGGGTTTGACGGAGTGGGACAGACAGCGTTGCTCTGTTCTGAGAGATAGGGGACTCTGGCTATGGAGCGAGTGGGGGGTGAAGCAGGGTGGGTGGATGACGGTGGGGGGGGGGGGGGGGGGGGGTATGGGATGTATGTGTGTGAGTGTGTGTGATGTGTCGCTCCCATGAACATCACAGGTGGCCCAGTGAATCTGACCCATATGGATTTTCCTTGTGATATTTGATTGAATCGAATATTAGTGGGCATAATAACTTTATTATCATCAAATGACTAATATCATAGTATTAATGATTATTAATTGTGAAAAAGAAATGCTAATTGCACGTGTTCATCATGTTGGACGATGCAGACCTGTAGGTCAATATCAGTCTTGAATGTCAACATCTTCTTCATCTCAAGTGGAAAGAAGCTACTTCCTGAGATTGAGTGATGAGGTGCGGTGCGAAAAGCGAGGTGGCAAAGGAAATGGAGAGGAAGGGCAGGGGTGGGTGGTGGGGGTCGGTGTGAGGGCCAGCGCGGGAGGGAGTACGGGGCTCAGAATGAGGGACGGATTCAGTTCCCACACTTCTAATTACTGTGTCACTGGAGACTGAAAAGGGACTGCCCCTGGCTCGAGGGAATTTGCTTGGGTTCGATCAGAGAGAGGGAAGGGGACAGTGGAGGGGTTGGGGGGGGGGGGGGGGATTATAGAGGGTGTATGACACAAGAACTCTCTCCATCGTCCTTGTGGTTTTACCATATAGCCTTCACACGAGAGGTGAACTCCTTCACCACTTCCCCTCCCCTCTTCTGCCCTAATACCGCAACCTTTCACCTCCGACCTACTTTTCCCTCACCCTCCTCCAACCGCGATCCTGTCTTCCCCCTCGGCCTTTGTGAACAACTTCCTTTTTTAGCTACCTCGGTGACTCGTGTTCCTCTCCTGTATCTCCTTTTGACATTAACAAGCCTACCAGAGTGAGTTTGAGCAGACACACACACACACACACACACATCTTATTCTGCATCATTATTGCCACTTAACCCCGAACCCTTTTCCTCTTTATTAGCCTTTATCTCACTCTCCTAGTGTGTGTGTGTGTGTGTGTGTGTGTGTGTGTGTGTGTGTGTGTGTGTGTGTGTGTGATAATAAATATGGTGACTTTGGCAGACACATTTGTCTTGATGTCTTGGGCCATAAAGTCATTTTAACATCTTAAAGCATTATTGATATCTTCAACTGCGTTTCCCATCATCTGATGGACCAGATTATTATGTTTGTATTTTTCCTGAGATTTTGGGTGCACTAAAAAAATATATTTTTTTTACCCCTGATATCAATAACAATTTCTAAAGTCAATAATCTTTGGCAGCTATTCCACATCAGCTATGAATGAGCTGATCATTACTTGTCGATGCAGTATTTGACCATCAAAGCATTGCATAGCTTGTAAAATGCTGCTGCTGTCCCACACCGATGCCGACAACTGTCTTTCAAAACGCCATATGGGAGACAAGTCGGGAGAGAACAGACCAGCAGCCATCACCGCCATGACTGTCAATATTTACAGTCCTGGATGAATCACTCTGCATTACAATAACATTCCCTGCATGCCTCTACATTAGGAAAAGATGAGGGAGGGGTCGGGGGGGGGGGGGGGGGGGATGCAAAAATATGTGCTGGCAACGATAAACATTGAGAAGAAGAATCTGCCAGTGGCTCTCCCATGGGGTGTGTGTGTGTGTGTGTGTGTGTGTGGTTTAGGTTGATGGAGTCACACTGAGTGGGTGTAATGTCAGTTTGCAGCGTGTGGGTGCAGTAACAGTTTGATGTATCATCATGTTGAATGGATGCATTGATGGAATGGGAGAACTTGCGTGATGAGCAGTCAGAATCAAATGTGTGCCGTGTGCAGTGTATTGGGCCTAAGTTGATTTATTCATCATTAACGCATGAATAGATTTCTTTACTGGGCTAAACGCTTTTTAAAAACATCAAGTACCCTGTAAAAAATACAAACCAATTGAGAGAATTGGTTTCATGAGAAATGGATGCTGGCGGGGCAGGTTTACACTCCGTCACCCCGTAGGGGGCATTTCCACTGTGGTAATTCTACTAAAACCTCCAACTTTTATCACGTTTGAGCCATTTTTTAGCGTGTTGTTTTCATACTCGATATGTCTGAACAAAATAAAATGAGCAGCAGGCTTTTCGCCATCGTATTTCGTGCAATCCAAATGGATCATTATTATTTCCGGGAGAGTCGGGAAGGAGACAAAGTGACCACTGTAATTTGTGGCACCCGTGAAAGTGAAAATGTGAGTCGGGGACGGGTTCGGGTTGCATGTTAAAGCTGCATGTGAGTTCTTAACGCTTATGCATGCTCAGTAAGTATGTGCAAGTGTATATGGGTGTGCATGTGTGAGTCAGAGGAAGGTGTGTGATGTCAAGCCCAGACAGGCTCTGCTGTGGTCCAAGTTCAGGTCGCTGTCAGGTGGTACTGGTTAGTTAACAGAGCTGGTAATTACCTCAGACTGTCAGGCGGAGACGCTGGCCAGATACCCTCAGGATACTGTGGGAAAGTACATTTAGTAGGTCGCCGCTGGTGTTTCTGCTGCAACAGAAGAGTGACCCCTCTCCAGGTGTTTAGATACTGTATATACAAAAGAATTAATAAAATAAAATCTACCAGCTTGCTTGAATAACTGACAAAATGTGATGAGCTGAAGCTCATTGCTTAAAACGTACAGGAATTATATCCATGAAATCATGATTGTTTTAAAAAGTCTGGCACATTTCTGATTAGGTGGCCAGATCCATGCCCCACCTTAGCATTCATGAAAACATCCATAAAAAATGCTGCAAACTGTTTGTGGGGATGTAGTTATTGCCTAATCTCAACTCTGCTTAACCCTAATTTGTTTTTCATTTGGAATTTGTTTGTGTTTGACTTTGATTAAAAAACACAGATGGATTCCAGTTGATAACGTGATCGCCTTATCATGCTGAAGTAAGTGTTTTGAAAGTGAAGAGAATTTTGGGACCCCTTTGATGGCCGGTCTTTCATTCCACACTGCGGGCCAGTTTTCAGGCTTCATTTTCCACTCAAAGATAACTTCATTTAATGATTAACTCTGAAAGCGAAGTCCGTTTTCTTTGTGGGCCAGTCCTAAGTAGCGCTCCTATCGCCTCCAGTCTGCCCAGAGCAAAATGAAGTCCATCAATTCCCGTCCACCAGCACAAATCCTACGCGATTCTATCATATCGCTGTCCATCACTGTTGGAGGTTACCCAAATCATCTGGGATGAATTTAGGACGGTGTGTGAAAGCAGAGGAAATGATGACTAATTGATGGCCGTAGCCCTTGCTCATCATTTCTTGGCCAGATTATGTTGGTTTTCCCTCGTTCAGTTTGCCATCTTGCTTAAACAGATCAGTGCCTTTTCACAATGGCAACAGAGTTGCATGGATTGCCCAACAGAAAATTGATTCAATATTCCAAATGTGGGATTATGTTAAACTATGACTCGTTTTGGGAGCTATTGAGTATTATAATCTACATAAAAATAAATTATTTTCTTAGACTGTGTGTGTTTTAGATCACAGCAGCTTTTGACAGTGATATTATATATATTTAACCTTAACTTTGAAACTCACATTGAAAAGGAAAACACTTTTTTTTTATTCAAGCTGTAATTTTTGCTCTCATCTTGCCCATCGCTGCTTTTCCCACACTGCCCCATACCTGACATATCGCAATTTGAATCAAATCGCTAGTCCTCAATTGGCTGCTCTGGTCATGTGACCTACAACGACCCTAAAAGCACCGCCTTTTGAGATTGGTTCAGGATTTTCCCATGGGAGCTGCCTATCGAGTGGATGCAGCGTATGTGTGAGATTGAGAACATTAAGGAAAACTCTCCCACCCGCCTCATTCCCCGTTTCCCCTCCCTCTCTTTCCTACCTCATATCCACAATCCCCGTTCTGTCCTCTTTTTTTCCGCCACCTTCCATCCTTTGAAACACAGTAGCGCACTTTAGATGGCCTTTGTTGTCACAGCGAGGCGCATTCTTTCTTTGGCATGGCCACACGGAGTGTAAGAATACCCAAGGCTCCCTCAAAACCAGAACAAACGTGGAACAAATGTCTAAAACTCTTGCTTTACACTCCATTTGTTATATTTTCAGCGTTTTAAAGCAGGCTAATTTTTCTGATAGATCTCTGTAGGACCTCTGCATCTATCTGTCTTTTGATTCATTACAAATCATTTCCATCCAGGTTGCATGTGTGAGCCGGTGTGTTTGTCAGCCCGAGGTTTAGCTTTTGGTGTTCAGAGCAGGTTCTGGCTTGTTCGACTCTGGGAAACTTTGAGCTGAGCAAATACCTATGTCTGTTTTCCTGGCTGCCGCCACACTCGTACGTGTGAGCTATGTCTGTGCACTGTGTGCTCTTGTATGCATGTGGTTAATGCACAATATAGAGAGGAGAAAAGAGTGAACCGAGACGGAGAGGAGCCTAATTCCCACAGGCAATGCGAGAGATGACACCTCTGCAATTCCCACACCTCCACTGTCGAGCCGCTTTCTCCTGTTTTGACCGCAGGAGAAAGCACAGGCAGAGGCGAGGGCGTGCTTTTTTGCTGATGTTCAGGATTCATTCAACTTTTCCTGACTTGAAGCAAACTTTGCTTTGTGAGGTCTGCAAGTGTGGTTATATTTACAGCCCGCCTCTAAGTGGAATGTTGTTTGCTGGGTGGAGCTCAGGTGTGTTGACAAGTCTTTTAGGACTGACTTGCTGTTGAGATGGCTTTCAGATGAGTGTGTGGGTGTTAGGGGCCGGTGAACAAGAGGTCACTAATGACCCACCTCGGAGACCTTAACCATGGAGGGCAGGGCGATACGGACATGAGATGGTGATAGAGTATTTGCTCTTCGTGTTCTTCACGTTCATTTGTCATTGGTTTGATTTCGACACCACAATTTTTAAAGTTCCATGATTCTGGTTTTTGGATGGACCAGACTCTTTTCAACTTTTCATTCATTCATTCATCTTCTTAACCCCTTAGTCCTTTACCGGGTCGTGCTGGAGCCTATCCCTATCAGTCTAAGGGCAAGAGGCGGGGTACACCCTGGACAAGCTGACAGTTCATCGCAGGACCACACACAGACAGACAATCATTCACACACACATTCACACATATGGGCAATTTAATATAACCAAATCCACCTAATTTGCATGTTTTTCGTGGTGGGAGGAAGCCGGAGAACCTAGAAAGAACCCACGAAGACACGGGGAGAACATGCAAACTCCTCAAAGAAAGGCCCCAATTTGGATTTGAACCTGTGACCTTGTTGCTGTGAGGCAACAGTGCTACCCAAAGCTCACAGCACCTGGGCTTCTCAGGTCGTCTCCCATCCAAGGACTAGTTAGACTGCCTGTTTGGCTTCCAAGGTGAACTCTGCTCACTAGTAGTTAAGGTGGTGTGGCTAACGTATGCTAACAATTAAGCACATAAATACCACTGTACTCTTGTCGGTATGTCACTCAAACCTGCTTTTCAGATTGTGGAAATGCACAAGAAAAAATGGAAGCAGATTTGTGTCCGCAGGATCAAACGAAGCTTTTAAAAGAGAAACAAAAACTGGGAGAAAATATAACAAACCGTGTCATTGTATAAGTTCTTTTTTTTCATGATGTGTCCTTTTGGTTACAGTTCTCGCTACTTCTCACACGCATCAGACTTTCGCTGTCGCCGCTGGCTTTGTGGTTACGCTGCCAGCACCCTCTTTTGCACTGTGTGACTTTGTTCACAGCTCTGACACGAACCTCATGTGGGCAGACTTTTAAGGGTGTGTCCCCCAAATAGTAAAGGGGGGGGGGGAATGAATGCTTTTGTTCTTTCCCTGTCATAACGTAAGACTGTGTCATTTGTTCTTACAACACAAGCAAGCAAACAGCCAGTGCAAATTAGACACGGGAACCACATTTCCAAGACAAAAATGTTCAGATCAACCTCATGACGCCAACGCAGCGGCACAATGATGCATCGTTTTAAATAGAAACCCAGCATTCTGCGAGCAAAAAAAAACAAAAACATAATCCGAAAGTTACATGTCCATTCTGCCTTTCTGTCTCCGCTTTATACAGAACTCTGGTGTAGATTCCCCTCTGCCATCTCAGAGAGAACAGCACAGATAATCCATCACTTCACTCTATTAATGACTGACAAATTTTTGTTTTGTTTTGTTTGTCTAGGCATGCAACAGCAATGAGTATACGGTGGTGCCTAAAAAAGAGATGGCCACGATGCTTGAACAGAAAGGTCAGTCAAACTACAAAATATCATGGAGGAAGCATTATTACCTCCACCATGATGAGGCGGAGTTTACATTGCAGTCGATGGAGCTTCGAAATGTGTTCCTCAATATCTTGGTTGATTATTGACCGATGTTTATGGAATAATATTTAATTTTCATATTGATAACCCCGTTTTCGGATTAAAAAATCAGTTAAAAATACTCTTCATCTCCGATTCACTTTTGCTTTTCATGGTTGGTCTATGAAGATGCCAAGAACAATTTCGAACCTTTTGTCCTGAACATTTCAACTGTTAAAGAATAAAATTAATACATTTTAGCTTTTGGTTTGCAGGTTTTTTGCAGGATTGGGACAACTCTGACCACACACAACAGGATGAGGAGATGACCCATAGTGTGACCTCTGACCTTCCCAGGTATGCCCTACAGTGTCAATGGGCCCCCCTTTCAGGTCTGGACCCCGACACCCTGACCTTTCCCGGGGGGGCACCCATACAGCTTCACACAGTTCCCCCTGGCCTCCTGACGAAGATAACGTTCTTCTACGTCTGCACCAGATGTGGCAAGGTGTTCTGGGAAGGCTCTCACTTCACCCGTGTCCTTTCAATGTTTCACGAGGTCTTACACATAACAGACACTGAATCAACTGCACCCATTACGGAGGCTCAGCACCAGTGACTGCTGAAGAATTAATACTGTTTATTTAACCCTTAAGGATAAAAGCTGTAGCGTTTTGTCTTTTAAACGTGCCTTTGTTATATATTTTGTTGAGTCGGGTACTTGTACTATGTCAAACGGTTCTGATATAGTACAAACTACAAACCGAGAAATCTGTAATTGTGTTTAAGGTGATGATGTTTCTGTTTTGGTCCTTAAAAGAGTCAGAGATTGAGTGAGAAGATTTTTAATTTGCAATGAAATATATTGTGAAGAAAAAAAAGATATATATTATTTTTCTTCATTGGCAATGTTGATTGTTTAACAAACATCAATTCCCATGATCCAACTCTCACTCTCTTTTGACTTGTGGGTTTTCAAAAACACCCGAACTATCAAACTGTAAAGTGCATGAAGTTAGTAGATGCATCAGTGTTAATTTTATTCCTCATTTGGTTTCAAATGTTTTGAAGGCTTTTATTTTGGTTTAAAGCTGTAGTCAAATAATGACAGTCATTGATGTTTTAGGAGTTTAATTTGTTCCGTCTACATTTGTGTAGCATTCAATAATTCAGCTGTAATCTGAATGTGTTAATAAATAATGTTCTTTATTTTAATCTGTGAGAAGTCCTAATTATTACTGCTCCCACATTTTATCATGGGGACATCTGGTCATCACTCTGGTCATCCATCTGTCCATCTTTATGATCATGATGCTTAAACAGAGAGGTCAGTCAAATTACAAAGTATCATGGAGGAAGCATTATTACCTCCGCCGAGGTGAGGTGAGCCGGAGGTGATGTAATCACCGGCGTCTGTCTGTCTGTCTGTCTGTCTTTTAGGAAGATAACTCAAGGTTCTGGACAGATCTGGATTAAATTTTCAGGAAATGTTGGGAATGTTACCAGAAACAGATTATTTAATTTTGGTGATGATCCAAAAGAGATCCTGGATTATGGATCAATCAGTCAATGGAGCTTAAAGATTTGTTCCTCAATATCTCAGTTGATTATTGACCAATGATTATGGAATTTGACTCAGTAATGTAGGGTGGGGGGGCTCTATCTCACCACCGAATTTCATCTGGATCTGATCCAGAATGACGTTAGGAAAAAATAATACATTTTAACATTAAAACTACATTTACGGATTCAAAAATCATCGACTCCGATTCACTTTTTCTCTTCATGGTTGGTGCATAAAGATACCAAGAACAATCTAGAACCTTTTGATGATAATCCAGATCACCATGTGGACGGTGTAGATCCAGTTATTAGGGGAATGAGCTGCTCGGCAGATGTCTGTACTCTCCGCTTTTTTTTTGTACAGGGCATGATGTAAATGTTGTATTTCACCTATTTTTCATGAAACTAGGTGAATATGTCCAACACATGCTACATGTGTGCCTTTTTTGGTAGATGGGGGTTCTTAACACTTGTGTTTCTCATTTTGAGGAGCGACCAGGGGACATCTAAGGAGTGGGAGGGGACAGACTTATGATGTCATCAAAGTTTCACTGATGACTGTCAGGTGTAGCGCCAGCATTGTGGGGCTTCTCTATCCAGACGCTGAAGAGCAAACAGCTCGTAGACCAACCCAAAAACATATTCCACCTTTATAATTACTCATCAATCACATATTGGATTTGTGCGATTGGAGAAAATTACATTCTGGAAAACTCTGCATTTATGATGTTCTTGTGTTTCTGAATAAGTGTGTTTTATTGGGAATACAATGGAAGGCTGAGTTTTACACTCATAAAAGCTAAGAAACCATACCCATAAAAAAAAAAAAAAGCATTTCATTTCATTTCAGATGTGCACTTCAATCAAATCAAATGCATCCAAAATCCACAGCAATTTCTCAAGTCATACTATAAACACATTTCTTTAGCCCATTTTACGCAGCCTGTTCAAAGTGGGAACGTTTCTAACTCTATGGGTTTCCATTCTGTGTTGAAAGTACAAAGACAGCATTGGGTTTCTGCCTTTGAACCAGCAACAGAGGTTGTAACGAAGCTATTACACAAGTGTCTGCGTGAGAACGTGTGAGATGACGGGACAGGGGTGTAACGTGTGGATAACATGTTCCTGCAAACACCTCCGTGGGATTTGAAAGCAACTAGCAACAGTTAGTCGCTACCTTAAAGAAGAACACCTGAAAATACAACATGGACAGTAAAGGATTGTTGTTAGAGAACTCTTTGCTGGGCTTGTGCAATTTCTGCCATTGGTTTGACTGTTATCAACATAACTCAAAAAGTAGTTTATCTTGATTCGATTTTCAGGGAAGGTTGAGAATGTTACCAATTTTGGTAGAAGAGATCCTGGATTATGGATCACTTTGAAGTTTTCAATAGCGTTGCCGTCAATCAAGCTTCAAAAATGTGTTCCTCAATATCTCTGTTGATTATTGAGCAATGCCTATGGAATTTGACACAGTCGTGTAGGGTGGGGGTCTCTATCCCACCACCGAATTGAAAGCATTAAAGTTTTTTTACTTTGAAAATGTGTCTTTCCTCCTGGGAAATTTAACAAAAATGGAAAACAATGTCTATTAATAACGTTTAAATATGACGACGCGTTTCCTCTCAGGTGTACATCCTGGAATACAAATGATATTGGCATAATGCCGCGCGCTTTATTTAAACCAGTCAATATAAGAACTACAGTAACACTAATACACTCTGAAGTATTTTCATTTGCTGTGAATGAAGCCAACACCCTAAGCCCCTCTGTGTGTCTCGTCCCGTCCGTGTCCGGGTGGTCGAAGCCCCTTCCTCTGCGTGGAGCGCGGAGCTTTCTGCTGCAGCACCGTGTTATTTGATCCTTGCTCTTTCTTTGCTGGGAAGAAAAGCTCGCCTCTTTCCCACGCTCGGAGGACACGTGGTGCCCGGAATGAATTGGATTCAGAAGGCCATCCCTCCTGGTAAAACGTCATCTCTCTCTCTCTCTCGCTCTCTTGCTCTCTCTCTCTCTGCATCGTTTGCCATTTTTACATTCATTTTCCGACTTCTATCACACTCCATGTGCGTTTTCCTCTACAGTTGTGTGCCAGGACGGGGGCCTCTGGTTGCAGGGGCCAAAACAAGACTCAGCTCACGGATCTGCCTAGTTTTGCCCGACTCTTTGTCAACGGGAAGAAGAAAAATATTGCGTATTGCTTATTAACACACAAGAAAAGAACCATACTCTTTGTGTGAATATTTTCTGTCAGGAAATTTAACAGCACAAATCCTGATGTAAAAAAGGTTTTTGGATCTGATCTTGGGTGAATTTTATGCGCTTTTACGCACGGATGAAACGCGTCACAGCAAACAAAATATTCGCTTTCACAACTGTTAATAATTCGGCTTTTTGGAGTAAATTAAGAGGTTGTGAAGTATTCGATACTGCTTTTTCATCTCCTGAAGAATATGCATTTATACATTTATTCTGTGTTCTGATATGATGCACAACATTCTCATAGTTGTACTTGATGTTGAATGTTTCCAACACAATTGTTGCCAGCATTACCAAGTAATGGCGCTGCAGTTTGGAGAAGCTCATTTCATCCAGACAGTGAAACTTGGCTCCTGCAGTCTCTGCAAATGTTTTCCAAGTGTCCAGACGCACTGTAGCCAAAGCTCTGATAGCGGACAGATGTTTCTGATTTTCTAGAGATGTTCTGCACCATTCACTAACCCCATAAGAAAAAGAAAAACACATTTGGAAAAATAAAATGAAAAAATACCAAAAAAAAAAGAAAGTACCATTACAGTTGTACTTTTACTTTTTTATTTATTACAAATTTCGCTGCAGCTTAAGCAAAAAGGTCTGATCGGTTTATCGCTTAGAGCTGCAGCCTTTGAATCATTTGCAGCTGTAGGCCAAGAGGGACGATAAACATCAACACACTGGGAGCACCCAAAAAGTGTCCAAAGCAGATTAATCCCATTTTTTGTGCAGCAAATCTGTTTCCAATAATCTAAAGTATTGCAGATTACATGTCAACCTAAAGTAGGATACCTTTGAACATAGTTTAAAGAATCAGTTAACCATGCTTATATTTGGTGCCTGTATGGTTTAGATGTTATGAATGACCTCATCGCACCAGTGTGCGCATGCGTAAAGCACCGTTAGAAAAATCAATCAATCAATCAAACTTCTAGAAGTGTCAAGAACATAGGAGTATATTATACTCCTACCCATATTAGGAGTGGTCAAAAAGGACCTGGTCGGATCAATCCACGCGTAAACAGGTTCATTCATAACAGATCTTCGTGTAATAATTGGACATTCTAAAAATGCAAGGATGGCACCATGTTTACTTTGTGAAACACAAATGTGTAACGGATACGCATCGGCCTGTAATGTTGTTTTATGCAAATGATTTGCGTGATAACGTGTTGTAACTCTATATCCCGGCTCTTTCAGCTGTTTGTGACCGGTTGCTGTCTCTCCCTCGCTGAGTCAGACACACTTTTTACGCAGCAGACAGTGTGCCAAATGTCCAGTCCAGAGTGTGGGAAAAGGAGAACAGCGCGAAAGCCACCCAGCCACCAGGGTGGAGGACGTTTTCTCAAGTGTTACGCAGACGAGATGAAGTCAGCCTGCTTGCACCAAACGTTGCAACAGCCCGGTGAGGTTTGCGCATATGTGTGCTTGAATCCATCCATCTGTCTCCACATGCGCTCTTTCTGTCAAACTGTTTCTGCCAGTCTCTGTCTCTGTTTCACACGCACGCGCGCGCGCGCGCACACACACACGCGCGTGCGCGCAGGCACCCAATTCCCACGGTGGTGGCGGCGGGGTAAACTGAGCGGCGTGTCAATCCGCGCACCGCGTCACCTCTTTTCACTTGCAAAAAGGAAGTCGCGCACGGCCTTTGTTGGGCGAAGTCCCACGGTGGAGCCATTTCAAACCGGCAGGAACAAATCCGCACTTTATGATTCAAACGACCTCCTATGATCTCCCCGTGAGGTGTTTTATGTGGCGCAGGTACGGCCGTTTGGGCTTTGCGTTTTACTGCCCTTGCCATTTGGTTCGGAGTTCCCTTGAGGTTTTACACGTCCAGTATTTTTTATTTATTTTTTATACCTCAAAAGACGCGTTATAAACTCCGTTTTGACTCATTTCTTGCATCATCCGCGAGTCGTCTTTGGAATGTATTTATTGTTTTATGTCGGTGAGATTGACTCGACATGGAACAGAACTGCTTTTGGGAACCTCGGAGTCAAATCCACATTTAACAGCGCGCCTAAAGTCATTATTTAGTAACTCTGCATGACAATAAAGACCTCTAACGCTGCTTATTCACCATTTACATTGTCATGCGGAGACGCTTGATGGTGATGCCGCTTTAGTAGACGATCCTTTACATCCCGGACCCAGAGCGCACCGGCTTGAATGGCGTTTCTGCAGCGGCACTTGGCTTCGCCTTAACCCCCCCCCCCCCCTTCCTACCGGAGCCCGACCCCTCCCTCCAGTCGAGCCGGCAGCCTATAACCTCCCCGGGTTTCCGCCCATTCCTGCACAGTTCATTCTTTGGGATGGCATTGTCATGCAAATAAAGGACGCGTAAAATGTTACCTCAGAGCGCAGCGCAAGGCAGAGACTCGCACGGACCCCGCGGGAGACGCACACCGGGCCACGGAGGACTTGTGTCGGTTTCGTCGCTGCGGATCCGTCCGTTTGTCACAGGTAAGTCACAAATCCACAGTGGATGACGCTTCCATGCATGTTTAAAGGCAAAACCCAAGACCGCGCTCCAATGCGTAAACGGGCGCACGAGGTCTCCACTTTGACTTGGATGTGGCGGAATGTGGCTCCTCTCGCAGTCCGTTGCTGGAGAATCGGGATTCATGCGGACTTCTCTTGTATTTTCTTCTTTCCCAGACACCCCGGCCTCATGAGGAGCGGCATATAAGCAGGACGCGGGGCAGGACGCGCGGCGGGGACCGCCGTTTGGACGCAGTGCGCAAACATCCATTTCACCCAGGTGAAGTCGGAGTTGTCTCTCTCGGCTGCAGCTGCTACGAAGGAAACCCGCATCCAGACACCCAGGATCCCATAACAGCACCCTTTTTATGATTTAGGGATTGTAGGAGGCCACAAATGTAAGCGCTTTTTTTTTTTTTTACCCCCCTCTTGTCCTTTTTGGATATATATATATATATATATAGTGCTCCTTTTCTGTTTCAGTACTTTTTAAAAAAGTGCCTTCTTAACTGGTTATACTCCAGTCTCACTGTGGCATTATCACCAGACCAGAGAACCTTAGCTTTAGAGCCCAGCCAGGATTACTGGTTCCCCACCCTCCAGCGCCCTGCAACCATGAGCCAGGCGGATGTGTCGACTTGCTCCGCGCCGCAGAGGGTTTTCCAGGAGGCGGTGAAGAAGGGAAACACCAAGGAGCTGCACTCCTTGCTGCAGAACATGACAAACTGCGAGTTCAATGTCAACTCGTTCGGGCCAGAAGGACAAACGGCCCTGCACCAGTCCATCATCGACGGAAACCTGGAGCTGGTAAAGCTGCTGGTGAAGTTTGGTGCAGATATTCGGCTGGCCAACAGGGAAGGGTGGAACGCTTTACACATTGCCGCGTTCGGGGGCCACCAAGACATTGTGCTATACCTCATCACCAAGGCCAAGTACTCCTCTGGGGCCCGGTGATCTGTTTCTGCTGTCAGGTAAACAAAAAAATATATATACAAATAAAAATGGAACGTCATCGAATGGGAAACGAACATTAAACTGTAACACGTGGGGGGAATCCAGAAAGACAAAAACTGCCATTATCTTCATAGTTGTGCCAAAATATATTGAAAATAAAAGGAACATAGGCCTGCACATTTCCCTCATTGTAAACCAAACGGGGCCCTCTGTGCACTCGCGAGTAGAGCACGACACAAATCTAAAAGAGTTTGTTGGTACTAAAGCTTTCCTCTTGAATGTGTAACCCAGATCGTGTCGTCCACTGTAGAAGGAAGCAGTGGCTGTGCGTGTCACATGTGTGCGTTTGGTCTCCAGAGTGCACATGGCCCAGTTTTTCCCTCTCCCACCTCAGTACAGTCGAATAGTTTCTTTGTCGGGGAGCATCAGATTGTCCTGTTGCTCCTCATTGTTCACTTGTAAAAACCCATTTTAAGTTATTTTGTATGGCACTTGATGTTGTATGGCTGCATGCTGGAATATCTGAAAGGGAAGACGCGTGAAAAAGAGAAGAAGGGTTGCCCTCTGTTGGCTACGAGAGGCTGATTTTCTTTCATTCATGGTTATTTTTTTACTCAAAGAGTGGCATTATGGCTGTCCGGCACGCTTCAGGTGTGTAATAATTATGAAACAACAATCGTCTCCATCCTTGTTGTGAAGTACTGTACACAATAGCTTTACTTTGTTTCTGTTTCTGATAAGAAGAGAAGAGGCAGTCGCTGAATGCGCTCTGCAGATCGTGCCATGCTGCCAGCGCGAACACTTTGGCAATGTTTGCTGTGTTATGAAAAAAAAGAAAAACCCCGCTGCTTTCGCTTTGTATAAAAAAAAAAATGGCATTTGGAATTCACTTTATAATCTACATTCAGTATTTTGTTAACATTCTAGCTATCACTGTGAAAGCAGGTTTATTTTTATTTTATTTTATTTATGAAGGTACATTAAGAAGATCTTTTTTTTTTTTTTCTTTGGACATGTTGTGGTTCTGTATGGGGGTTAGGGTAAGGGCTAGACTCAAGCTGCTTCAGAATCGTATAGTATAAACTGTCCCATGTGAAGGTAGACCTGCCACTGCCTATCCACCTCATACCATCATCATCATCATCATCACAACCTGCAGAACCCCCTCCGGTGTGCCCGAGGGACCCTCTCCCTTCCCATCAACGTGACTTTACTTGGTTGCCTTTTGCCAGCTACCTCGACTATAAAGTATTCTCGTGTTGTTCAGCTCTCTCTCTCACCACTCTACTTGTCTGTGATCATCCACGTGGCAGTATATTATTTATAATTTGCTATGTAGCCTTCCAGACATGACGGACTTCAATACAGGAGATGCAATGGATCACATTCCTGCATCCTAATTCGGGTCAATTTGCTCTACAACACAACCAAACAAATTCTGACAAGCAAAGCGTCTTTTTTTTTCTCTCTCTTTTTTTTAGCCTTCTCTGCAATGGAGTCTCTCTCTGTTTGTCTGTCCTATCCAGCCTGTATGGTCTGTTGCTTATTTCTCTATCTTTCTTACAAAATGGAATTGTATTGCATGACTTCTAAATGCAGAGTTTTATTGCACAGAAACGCGCCGCCGGTGTTTGTACGGAATAACGGCAGGAGCCAAGGCTTTGGAATAGTTACGACTACTGAGCAGGACCCGATTACTGTTGGACGAGGAACACATGACTGCTGCAGGATGCCGCAAAAAAAAAAAAAAAAAAGAATTTGGTTTCATAAATTTGTCTGCTGCATATTTTGAAAGTCACGGCACCCTAACATTTGTATCAATGCTGCTTTTTTTTTTTTTCTTCTTCTGTTAATGATGATATGTATTTTTTTTTTAAAAACCTACTGCTCAAATTGCCAACAGTTGTATCGAAGCTTCACAGCAGCACCGGCTCAGTGCAGTGTGTGTTTTAATCGATGCGTGTGATTGTGTGGGAAATTGTGTGCTTCTCATGCCACCCTCCTCTTCCTCCCTTGCGTCGCTGCGTTGTTAACAGTCATCCAGACTGACCCGGAACGACCACAAAGTAGCTGAAGCGATAACTCCACGACATCAAGGTATAGATTGGTATCAGGCAACAAATGACATTTGCATCGCTTGTCTTAAACTTGATGGTTTATTTTCTTGATTCTGTTTGTTTGTTTGTTTGTTTGTTTGAATATTGCACTGATGACTTGTTGAAGTTGGCTTTTATGTCGACATTTGATTTTTTTTTTCTGAATAGAAAAAAAATACAAACAAAACAAAATACTATTGTATAAATATACGCTCCAGGTGATAATGTCCTAATGTATGCATTACTTTGTAGGGGGGGAAAACCATTATGGTTTTTTTATAAACAAAGATGTGTGTATCTCTGTGATTGGGTGTATGTATATACAGTATACATAAGGATATATATATATATATCGAAGCTGATGATATTGTGGAGCACTTTCTTTTCTGAAGTGCTGTCTTCCTGTTTATTTGAAAGGGGAAATAATACATTTGATGGTAAGATCATTGTAACATGAAAAAAAAATAATTGCACGATTGTGTGGTTGTTTGGCTTTCCGGGGTCATAACATTTATGACGTAAGGAGCCGGCTGCCGGATTTGGTGTACACGAGTGAGAAGACTTTTTTTTTTTTTAAGAAAAAAGTGCTGACTTTTTGGACCAAGTTGTGTTTCTGATCTTGCTTCATTTCAAGCAAGAGGAAACCGGATTTTCATGAGTGATGCAGATGTTCCATCGTGTCGTATTCTTTTATTGTTGAACATTTGTAACACTGTGATGATGACGTGACGTCATGTGGAAATGAGTGCTGTATTATTTTTGTACGTTTGTGTACAAGCGAGTAAAGAAATCATTAAACTCAAATCCTCTGTGTATGCATACATTTCTTTCTCCTCTCCTCCAGAGCTCGCCCTCCGGCTTCTCCTCCCACCCTTCAGGTTTGGGAAATGCACTCCAACCCTCCTCTCCGCCCCCTCCCCGGTCTTCCAGCCCGAGCCCAGCCCAGATCCTCATTCTCTCCTTTTGTCATTCATCTGGCCTCATCCTTTCACTGTCGGTATAAAAGAGCCCACTGCATTGTGGGTAGGTTCAGTTTAAAGAAGGGACCCCTCCCCTGTGTGTGTTGTGGGAGAGCTGGTTTAATGTTACCCCCACACGCTCAAAGACTTTCCAACTCACACTCCTCTTGTGCTGTCCTTCTCGCAGCCGAGGCCCAATCCTTGCACCACAACTTAGCTCTCTGCTAACAGCCTGCGTTTTCTTTTTCATTCTTTTCACAAACGCCTTCCCATGAGCTTCATAGCTGCTTGTGAAGACCATTCAAAGTTCTTTTTCGCGAAAGTTGTTTGCATATTTGTGTCATATTTCTTTGGTTTTTCTTGTGAAATATTTCGTCCTCACAACTTCCTGCGGTGACACCGGCGTCGGCTTGTTTGTCTGACTGTTAGCAATCCTCAAAAGGATACAGATGGATCGTGATGAAATCTTTAGGAAATGTTGGGGATGTTACCAGCAACAGATGATTAAACGTTGGTGATGGTCCAGAAGAGATCATCGATTCTGGATCACTTTGAGATTTCCATTAAGATTGCAGTCAATGGAGCTTCACATTTTTTCCCTCAATATGTCTGTTGATTATGGAATTTCTCACAGTCGTGTAGGGTGGGCACCTCTATCTGACCACCAAATGTTATCCGGATCGGATCCAGAATGATTATATGAAATGAAAGTATTACATTTTAACATTGAAAACTACATTTATGGATTAAAAAATCAGTTATAAATACACATCACATCTGTATCACTTTTACTTTTCATGGTTGGTGTATAAAGATACCATTTAGAACCTTTTGGTGATGATCCAGATCACCATGTGGACGGTGTAGCTCCACTTAGGAGAGGAATGAGCTGCTTGGCAGAGGTCTGGACTCTGAGTGCTTTTCTAGTTCTGAGTTGACCCGGTTACCACCATGTCAGGTCTGTTCGTTCACTAGATCCTGCAGTTAACCAAAAACGTCAATTAGATACCAGTTGCGTTTTAGGAGTTCCGATGAAAGAAACGACTATTTTTCATCTGCCCATGATTTCTTGCTCTGAACCTGGTTTTCTTGGCTCCAGCTGAACCATTCATGAACTCACCTTGAACGCCGTGCACCCACCAAGCCAAACGATTTGTTTTGCCAAACTCCAGGACAGTGAGCTCATGAGGCCGCCAGTGGCTGCGTGCTTTCATACCGCGGTGGACCGAACAGGCTATCTGACATGCCGTCCGCTGATCCTTTCCTCTCTCCCGCCCCGTCTCTCACTTCTCAGGATGTTTTTGTTGAGCTGCGCTCCCTATTGTTCGCCCACTGAGCTGGCTGGCCTCCTAGGGATGTTGCTGGCTGCTCGCCCCCCCCCCCCCCCCCCCCCCCCCACACATGAAGGTCCTTCATGTGCCTTGGCTCTCCTCGCTCATCTCAGTCTGGCCGGTGCATGCGCCAACCTATTTTAGTGTGGAAGACAACTCAGGGTATTTTAGGGAAGAATTTTTGGTAAACAATCCAATCAGAATAATTTTAGGAAGGATCTCATCAGGTCCTGAAAACTTGTTGATTGACGGCCTAAAGTTTAACTTCCTTCATTCTTGTGTTACTGAATCTGTTGTCTTTGATATATTTTATCAATAAATTGAGTAAAATATATCTGAAGGGATGAAATTTCAGCAGCTGCAATCAAGTGCATGTGATTCAAATTGGCCATTGTTCATCGGCTCATCAAATATTCATCTCCCTGCTCACAGCCCTCGTTTGGAGGGTTACACTCTGTCCGTTAAACATGAGATTAACCAGACTTCTTGTGAAATAAACAAAATGCAATTTCATTGGTTTTGAATTTCTCCTTTTGTAACAGCTTCCATTCAGCTTTTAACTCTGATGTAATCCGAGCTTTGGTAATGACACGGCTGCTGTCTGACCGATAATGTATTGAAAGCAGCTTTTACACATTGGATTTGAAAATATATGAGCAAAGTTCAAGACATGGAGGAACTCGGAGCAGCTTCTGAGAGCATCTAACCCTGTCTCGACTCGATGCAGCAGGTGCTGTGTCGAACCCTGGAGCTGGATATCGATGTTTTCTTTATGGACCCCTCGGATATTTTTCATAACTATTACAACGATGGCTAACAAGTCACTTAATGCAGCTGGATTCCTTCTTAAAATATGACATCATCCTAAAAGGAATCAGCACACATTCCAGAGTCAAAGTCATGTTAAATTCCGGTCCCATTGTGTCCTTTTCCATAATACATATGAATGAAAATGTCCTTGACTATTTGTGTTATTCCACATTCTATTTATCCAGAATGTGGAAAACTGTGTTCTTCCGCTCATCTTGAACTTTGCTAGTGTGCAGTTTATTGGTGAACAAATGGCAAACAGCTTTTTCGAATCCAGAAGGTTGTGTTGTCTGAACCCAAAACTGTGTGAAGGGCAGAAGTTACGCACAGACTCAGGTAATTACTTACTGTTGTTTCATTTTGACAAGTTGCCTCTTTATTGGAACAGTTTTTCATGGAAACACAACAACATCACTCTGATCTTCTCTCTGGTTTATCGAGTCATCGTACAACTCCAAAGTCAAAATTATACATAATATATAAAAATGATTGACTGTTCCACGAATGTAAAAGTTCAAAGTTCATTCCATCGTAAAATGAGTCCACGCCGCATATATGAACTTTGCTAAACGGCAGCCGCTGCAACCGCAAATGGCAGCTACAGGACGGGGTAGTGACGCAAGGCATTTTCCTGTGCCTCCCACAATGCTCTCTTCTCAGCAGCACTGATGACATCATCTTCAGGTGAAATGACTGTCAGTGTTTGTTTGTGGTTTTATGGATGTAAAAGAGGCATAAATCAACCAAACTACAAGACACAGCTGTAAAAGAGTCAACAGATGTACCCTGCGCCTCATTTCCGAAGCCGTCAGCACACTTTCCACAGATTCATCGTGTGAAATCTTTCACGGGGTTGCACGACGGTGGTTACTCTATCCGTGGCCTTGGTCTCAGGGTGGAGCTTAGGATCAGTTCAACCACAGTAACAGGACTTAAGAGCCGTGGGTGAAATCAGCACAGAGTCGCCGCTGCCGCTGCTGCTGGGTGACAATGAGCTTTAAATCCTGCTGATACAACAAATTCTTTTTCTTCCAAAAGACAAAAAACATGTCTGTCGCTAAAAACAATCAAGTGAAAAGCCCCTCCCTGAGGTCTGCCTGTGAGTAAGAAGGGGAGTAAAAGAAATAAAGTGAGAGAGGAGAGCGAGAGACAGGTGGTCAGGCCGGTCTTTTCCTTGCTCTGCGCTCCTTTTTGAACTTTTCTTTCATTCTTCCAGTTCATTCTGTGCTTCTTTCCATGGCGGTAGTGACAAGGCGGTCCATTCACTGCCTCATTATTCCACCCTCCCTCCTCCCTATATCTCCTTTGCACACCCCGGACCTCATTCCCTCCCTCCCAGCTCCTTTGTCTAGATTGCGGGGGCCTGCTTTAGCCGCTATTCACCGGCCAGACGGACCGCCATTGACTGGACCCCCCCCCCTCCATCCATCCATCCTACCCCTAACATCCCTCCCTTGGACAAGCACCCTCTCACACATATGCACAGAGCAACCTGGCCATTCCCCACCCTATGCCCCGTATCAGGCAGCTGCTATGCTAATAGGGAGGGAGGGGAGATGCAGCAGCCAACCTATAGTAAAGGAACAGAGGGAGGGAGTGCAGGGAGAGAGACCCTGCTCCTCCATCTCCATAGTCATGCCAGAGCAGCAACAGACCTCCTGTTACACAAAAGGAGTCGCCCAGCACTCCTCCCCTCCTCTCGCCCCTCCTTCCACCCCTCTGTTCTACTCTTTTTCATTCAAATGTATTTTATATCCTGGTGGTAAAGGGAGCTGTAAGTGCAGTATGTAAAGTATCCTTACTCCTACCCTACAGGCATAACCATTCAGGGTTCAGCACAGAGAACTGTGTGTGTGTGTGTGTGTGTGTGCGTGCGTCCCCTGCCCTGTTTAGGATCGCAGCCCATGCCTCCACACACAGTGATATGTGTGGTTGACACATAGGATCCATTCTCTACCCACACAAACACACCGATCATTATTATATTCTTATGCCATCAATTGATGAGCTACATTTATTTAAAATAATGCGTGCAACAGAATTGCAGCAGATACTAATAATAATTAAAGTTATAGTTGCCGGCTTTATTTATTTTTCATTCATTCTGCATGCGGGATGCAGTTTGTTTCGTAGTTTAATCACAGCGTTTTCCCCCCCTGGGTTTTCATGAGGCTCAAAAACAGACTTAACTTTAGAGAAACTCTCGCTTGTGTTTTTTCAAGTTGAAATTTCTCTTGGAGTGACCCAGAAGAGGTGAACCTATGACATTGTCTGCATTTTTGACCTGACAGACTCTAAAATAATTGCATTAGACTTCAATCAATAATAAATGGGCTAATGCCACATAAAGATACAAATGATTGTCCAAAAGAAAAAAATCAATAAAAAGATGGTGCCATTGAACTTGATGTCCTCAGAATTCTCATGGGTATATATAATACAGCAGCTACTTCTATTTTTAAATCACAGTGATTAATGAAATTGTAAAAGGTTACATTCCATTTATTTATATTCCTCATGAATGTGTGTTGGCATGTTTGTGCCAGCAGCTTTTTTTCCGACGTGTTTTTGTGAGTGTGTGTGTGTGTGTGTGAGGGGGATGGTGACGGGGGGGGGGTAGCAGCAAGGCATTTCTCTGTCCCTCCTGTTCTGCTATTTACCCCTGTGCAGTGTGACCCTGCGCCCCGCCGGGGAGGAACGTCCCATTTGACATCTGTCTGTTTGCATGGGGATACAGAAGGGATGCAAGGGGTGGGACGTCCATCTGGAGCCTCACCGACCCCCCCCCCCCCCCCATTCCAGTTCCAGTTCCAGCACTACAACTCCTGCACCCTTTGTTCCTCCATGTTAAACTTTCAGTCATTCCAACACACAGTGGGAAGAGGAGCACCAGGGAGGCTGTGTTGTGTTTCTGTATACTGATAACAAATGTAGAGCAGAAAATGGTCGATTATTGATTTGGATGGGGTGATCAACCAACCCGTCCGTCTGTACCTGCCACTCTGCGGTGCAGGATAGGGTGTAGCGACGGCCCTGTGCGGATTATCCTCCCACACAATGATTTAGTGTGCCGGACGCACAAGGAGCAGGCTGCCTGCAGGGCTTTATCTAGGCTAACGAGTTTAAATGGCCCAGCCGAATGGTAACAAAAACTGTTGGTGATACCGCACTCTGACGGCGCTTCATCCCTGTCAAGGCTCGCCTCGCTGCCTTTGTCTTTGCCCTTGACAGGCTGCTTACGATAATTCCTCTTGTTAAAGAGCTTTCAGTGAATAGGCCGGTAATGCATGTATAGTGTCAAAGGCATTAAGGCTGTTTTCTATTAGAGCAAAGACAATAGTCGTTAAATGGCTTTGGAAATTAACCTCCTTATGCACTTGTTGCATTGTTGCTTTCTTGCGGTGTTTTTTGTTTTTGACAGAAGCCGCATTCATTGGATAAGAACTGGAATATTTTCACTCGACCCGCCACATTATAAAAGGAACTTCACTGGATATAAAAATGCACAGAACTGCATCTACAATATAATTTTCAACTCGCAGAACTCACAAAAATGAGAACAAAATAAAGCATAACATGTAATTAGATATTATTATAATTGACCAGCCTCAACACTGACTGGAATCAGGTAAAAAAAAAAAAAAATCTAACTCAAATCCTGTAGGAAAATGACTTTGTGGCCAACATCAATAAGGCAAATGACTTTGTACATGACATTTTCTATACATTTGTTCATTCATTTATTTTCTGCTGAATCCAAAATCCGAGTCGCGGGATCGATCCCAGCACTGATTAAAATAAAAAAGGATTATTTATTAATAATATTAAAAAAAACATACAAAAATTGCTGAATTGAACTTCAAAAAAGAAAATCTTTCACAAGTCGACTTATCATCGACTGAGGCGTCGCATCCCGGATGAGGTGGAGCATTGTGGTCCATGAAGATGAAATTAGGCCTGTGTTGTCCAACTCGGGCCACAATGACTGGATTGATGATGTTCACAGAGTGTAGGGCAGTTCCGTATGGACCACACACACCTGGTCACACCAGTAGTGATCGGGGCAGGAGGGGCAGTTACCCCCAAGCTGGGTGATATCAGGAACAATGTCCTGCATCTCCGCCCAGAAGAGTGCCGTCAGGGACAACTAAGATCCTGCGCAGAACCCACAAGCGCCCAGGCCTCTGGGCGAGACAATGATATGTTTTTGATTTTTATAAACACACACACACATCAGTTCTGGATATTATATAAGGATCAGCTGTTGTGAGCGGTGTAATCTAACACTGCCTGTGTTATTTTTGTGATTAATGTAATCATACCTTTACTGTGTGTGTGTGCATGTGTTTGTTTGTGTGTGTGTGTGTGTCAGAGAGAGATAGAGAACGTAATTAAGGAGAATAAAAACCTAGTTGTACGGAGTGAAACTGGGTTTTGAAGTGAGATGGAAGATGCTTTTCTGTTTGGCTGAGCAGACTCAATGGTCCCATTCAGCAAGCCCCCCTTACTGGCTATTGTCCTACCACCACACACACACACACACACACACACACACACACACACACACATACAGCTGTGGGGATTCTTTGGAATTGGAGTTGAGGCCTGGAGGAGACACATGATGAGACGTTGCGGCGCGTTTGGTGTGAAGATGGGAGAAGAAAACATCAGATGCAAATCAAACTGAGGTGTCTATTAAGCTTTACTTTTATTAAGTGACGGATGATAGCTTTGCAAATACTCAAACTCCCACAATGCTTATCGTGTCTCAATGGAAGCAAGTTATTCCAGAATCACATTCAGCATTGTGGAATAACTTTGCACAAGCTCACAGACGCCAACCCCTGAAATACTGTGTGTCAGAATAATTTGGCCGTTTGGTTTGGCAGCAGGATTAAGCAAAAACTGCAGGACGGTTGAAATTCAGAGGGAAGGGGTTTGAGTCAAAATAAATGTCATTCAAATTTGGTTGAACCAAATTTTTAACCAGCTCTACATGAAGGAAAACCTCTCACACCATAGTGTCTACATGAACCTGCGTTGGTCTCACAATGGTCTGGCTGTGGGGACAAGGCGGCGACACTTGTTGGCGGTTCATGATTGTTGGTCATTGATTTGGAGACCATAAGGCATTGATCTGGCTGCGTCTTTTATGTCTTTTATGCAACCATGCAGGGAGCAAAACGCAGTAGCAGTGCTAGAAAGCTCTTTTGTGACTCAGGACTAAGCACTCGACAGGCCCGATTGAAGAACCTGATGTTTAAGTTCATGTCCCGACTTGATGAGTCCCGAAACTGTGTTATATTGATGCTCACAAACCCCAGGTGCAGCTCGGTCACATATCAATCATATCTATGGAAACATTGGTATTGGTGTCTGTTAAGAATATCTATAGCCTGTAATAAAGTTTATATATATGTATTATGAAAAGCATTTTTTCCCTTTATAGTGTTTGGCACAAGCTTACCTGACTGAACTTACTTCTAAGAGCTCTCTTTCCACATATGAACCACGTTTCTGGATCAGTTCCTTTTAGAGAAAACATCTGTTGGATCTCAGACTTACTTTTCAGAAAAGCATTTTCATGCTCGGGTGACACAGCTGGGGTTTCGTATGGGGGTGGGGGGGGGGTTCACAGGGTCTTTAAATATCGGGGGTGCCAGTTGGTCAGCCATATAATCAGAGTTGAACTTGGGGAGGGAAAGAAAGTGATGTCCAATGCACAATGAAAGAGAGCGTAATCTGTGTGTGTGTCCCCTGTCAGCAGGACAATAGACAGCAGCAGCAGCTGACCAGAGAATCCCTTCTTCTTTTGTCATCCTTCATAATGACATCTCCACCACACACACTCTCCCTCTCCAGTTCCCCCCCTCCCGTCCTGATTTTGCATTAAATGACGTCTGCACCTCCTTTTTCTTGTCTTTACCTCTCCGTGCTTCATTTACTTCCTTCTCTCTCATACTGACTTCCGTGTCTACCGCTTACCATTCAACTCTACAGAGACACATCTTTCAGTGTGTAATTTAATTTGACGTATGTGTGTGTCTTAGTGTGTCTGTGTTTATGCACAAAAAAACAAAAACGTTTGTATGTTTTACAGGCTTTGCTTCTAAAGAATTAACTAGTAGACAGTAGATGATTGAATTGCCACATCTCTCATGCCTATCCCTTTATTCTTTTTTAAACCTTGCTGCTTTGCAGCTCACAAATCCTTATTCTCATGTACAGTAGGTCATTATTTCAGCCCAAGGCACTGGGCGAACGCTCATCTTCAGTAGTGTCAGGAATTCTGTGTACAGTATACGTATGTCTGCGTTAGTTTGGCATCCCTGAGCCAGCACCAGGTAACATGGCCTGGTACGGAAGGTCACCGCTGTGATGTCACTTCCCTTTCCTCTCCGGATATTCCCAGCATTCTCCTGCCAGCAGCCGGGAACTCTCTGGGAACTGAGAGCAGGAAGCCTGGCTCCTTCAGAGAAGAGAGCTAGAGAAAGTGGAACAGGGGCCAGCAGTGAGGAATTGTTGTGATTTTAACTCATTTGATGACTCAAAAATACAATTAATAATTTGATCTGTTAGGAGACAGGTACAAATGAAGTACTGATACCGTGATGAGAACATTACTGTTGTGTTCTGTTGATATTTTTTTTATTGTATTATTTATTGTATGTACACGTATATGATGGTGTGAAAAGTATGTCGTCAATAAATGGATCAATACCGCCCCCTCCAGGTTATTCATGGTCAATAATAAAAGTAGGCTTTCCTTGCTGACATTGGTTCCGAGATTGATCCAACAAGTTCCACTGCTATGTAAAAATATTACAGCAATGTTGATTTAATTATTTAACAATAAAGTGACACAACCAACTGTAAACTCATCTATCTATCTATCATATGTCAATCCCTGTCATTCATATGCCGGTACAACAGGTGGCGGTATTCTTCGACTGAATTCCCTGCAGACATTTATAGAAGAAGAAGAAGAAGAGTCTGTTTACCTTCACCCGCGAATTAAGAATTTCTGTCTGTTCGTGCTGTTGCTGGTTTAAGTCACATCATTCGAGGGAGGATGAGCATAAAACAATCTGCTGGGATCCACAGCGGTGTAAACAGCTGTCCAGCCTCATCATCCGTGTTTGAACAAATCAGCAGGACACCGGAGGGGAAGGACGCGAAGAAGAGAGACATGAAAAGGTAACGCAGTTAGCTTAATCGCTAAAATAGCTACCGGATATATACGTGTATAAACTGTCATTTTGATTGCATGTGCTGTATTTCAAATGGAAAATCGGTTAAAAAAATTTACCATGGAAAGGAAAATACGAGAAATATTGGTCGTCCACTAATTAATCTTTTGTTTTGATGATGTTTACAAGGGATAGTTGCGTAATATGCACAGTAGATTACATAAATCTCGTTGTAGGTTTTACACTCTTGCTATTATTGCTGCCTCTACGCACAGACATGCGTTTTGTCATTGGTTAGTCAAAAGTTAACGAAAACCAAACGACATCTTTATAATGTATATAAATTATACAAAACTAAATACTTTGGTTAACTGTGAATCCTCCCCATCTGTCTAGAACTCCATTCTCTAAGAAGGTGCACTCCAACTTCAAATCTCCTGTAAGCACACACACACACACACACACACACACACACACACACACACACACACACACACACACACACACACCCATGTAGTATCAGCATCATGGTTGTCTGTTCTGTATCACACAGCTTCAAGTACTCCAGAGTGCTAAAGTTAGCCCGGAGGAGGAGGCTGCAGAGCTGGAGAGGAGACGAGAGCGGCTGGACGCAGAGATAGCACAGCTTGAAGCTGAGTGAGTTCAGCTGTGTGTGTCGACCTTCGTGCCTCATGTCTTTCTGAGATGCTTACATCTGTGCGTGAGAATGATCCTTTACATGTAGCATTTTGCACAGGTGTGTTTGTGTTTCGCTCAGGGGATACAGAGTCGAGGAGCTGGAGCTTCATATCGATATGCTACATGAATACAACGACCTCAAAGACACTGGACAGTCACTCTTGGGTCGCCTTGGTAAGAGAAATGCTCACACATGGATCTAGATTAGACTTACAGGCTTATAGAATTTATAAGGCCTAAGTAACCTTTTACATTCTAATGTTTCATTAAATGTTGACGTCAATTTGAGTTCATGGGTAGAGTTTTGCTTCTAGGTTTGATTTAAGTTAGTCACTCATTGATTTATTTTAAGCTTAAGAAGTGCTAATTCTGGTGGACGGTCGCATGCGGGCGATGCAAATGAGTCACATTTCTCCTGAGGTGTGGGAAATCGGTTATTATTAGACCACTGAAACACCAACAGTATGTTTACAGCATGAATGATAAATCATGTCTGATGGTGGTGCAATTCCGTCTTACAATATTAGCAATGGACTTTTTTGTGTCCAAGACGGATTGAGGCTAGTTGTGGCTGCGGAGCTGCTTAGAACTTTTTGCAGGATCTTCTCTTTGGAGAAAGAAAGATGGCGCTGCAAGATGACAACAAAGCAGAATGCGTTGAATGACTGTCTGTGCCTCGCTATGTGGCGTGAGCCCCGGACAGGCTGCGTGAGTCATACATACTGCGTTTCTCTACAAGGGTGTGATCAAAATGAAGGATGAATGTAGATGGGCTGGTTTTTAAATGTATGGCTACAGGTTCATCTCTTGCTCAATCTGTGTGCACTTTGTCTCAAAGCTTTAAATGTGCTGGGGAGAGTGCCTTTAGACTTTTTATTGGGAATTTAGTGTCCCAATAAAAGATATGCATTGATTGAGATGGTCGGATGTTCAACTTGTTCTACATTCAGCCAACAGAGTGCAGCAGAAACTCTTCTGTCTCTCTCTGATGGACTTTATTTGACTTTGGACGGTATTTGCGCGCCACTGATTACATGTAGACGAAACGTAACAGAACAATGAACCGGTAATGGTTGAGTCCAGTTAGATGAGACTAATATTCCCACCTCAACTTGAATAAACAAGTCACTAAAAGTTATATTCTGGTTTCTATTGATCAACACTGCGATCAGATTCCATCTGGCATGGACTTTTAAAGACGTTTTTTTACAATCCAAACATTCACTCCCAACCCTGACAATAACTCCGGAACGAAAGATGGTAGGAACACACTTTTTTATCCCCCCTGATCAAAGAAGCAACTTTAATCTTTCATTTGGCGGGTTTGGTGTGTCCATAGTCGTCGTAAAGTATTATTCCGTGGGGCTTGGAAAATCGGGCAAAATGAGCGAAAACTGATAATGGCTGGCACTCGAAGAGTTAAAAATAAACGTCAGCGGCACTTTCAATATCAGGAAGAACTTTATTCTCAGACCAACCTTCAGCTCTAGTGATATCACTGCATAGAGTCCAGCATTATGAGGACCTGGTGCGTGGAGGTCTGTTTATGGGCGTTTGTAACTGAGGCTGAGGACGTGTGGCGAGGTTCAAACGTGTCACGCCGCTGGGGCCGGTTTTTGGTGAGTCACAGCCGAGTCGCGTTATGCTCAGTGACTTTTCACCTACATCTGCACGTCTGGGTTTGTGCGCGGAGCTAAAGAGAATGTCATCGTGTCACTCTCATTTTCTATTGTTTGAAGGCTTCCTATCTCTTTAAATCCCTGTGCAGCACAATGGGGAACCGGGACGATAATGAGAGGTGGTGTTTGCCTTTGACACAATGACAGTCATTCACAAACACACACGCACGCACACACACACACACACGCATATTGTCTCTGCCTGTCATACAGGCACATCTGCACAGTCCACATTCACAAGCCGTCAAACACAAACACGTTCTAACATCCTCCCTGCCCCCCTTTGCGCGCTTTCTTTCTCACATTCTCTCAATCACACACACACACACACACACACACACACACACGCATTTACACTTAAACACTGAGCCGTGTTGTATGCTGTTATTCTGAGAGGGAGGAGATGGGTGGGCAGGCTGTTGAATGAAACAGGAGATGTCCTACAGTACCCCCCCAGAGACAACTGTCCCCTTTGTCTGTCCCCTTTGTCTGCCAGTGGGGTTTAAGGTCATTGTCATATCTCTCAAATATTTTTTTTTCATTTGACTTTAAAATGTTCTTATTTTCACATATTTAGAGTTCTTTGTATCACCAATGAGTTCCTCAATGCAAGGTTGTGTCACGATCACTAGAGGGAGTCGATGCTGTAATCTGCTGCTGGGGGTGGGGGGGGGCCCTGAACCCCACACTCTGCTCTGTCTTGCAGCTGCACTGAGGGGGGCCACCACTCGAGATCTCTACAGCCACTTTGGGTTGGAACTTGACGACTGAACAAAAAGACCGGAAGTAATGCGTAAAAATACAGTTGGGAGACGGTTTCTTCACACCAAGGAGAGGGGGGGGGGGGGGGGGGGGGGGGGGTTGAGCCTGATTTACTTTGTCACAGGAAGATACATTTGATCTCAGCTTGTAACTGGAGGCGCTGCTCTTTCAAACGGATGTTTTCTTCCCATTTTCATTGTGAGATTTGATTGGTGGGTATGATCTGGATTAAATGAGAATGATGTTATTCCATCTACTCAAATGGAAAACAGTTATAATGTGTACGTACATTAGCCGCGTTATCGCCTACATCGATTGTGCAGTCATAAATTCTGTTACGTTTCCACGGTGACGGTCGTACTCTCTGATCTACGGGAACGCTGTCTCGTATAAAATACACTGAATATTACACGCTTCGTAAGTTTGTTCCTATTTGTAGTGTTGCCTCTGATTCCATAATGGGAACAAATAAATACTTCCTATAAAATGTTCATTTTGTGACAATGACACATTGACGCAAAAAAATGTCGCAATCTTAGCGAGGAACAGAAAGTCGGTCAGGTCGGGCCATCTCGTACCACTTTTAAAAAGTCTTGGCAAGAAAGGGTATTTGGTAATTTGGTAATTTCCATTTCAGTTTTACTTAGAACCCCCCCCCCCCCCCCCCAGTGCTCTCTGCTTGCATAACTTATTCCGTTTACCCAACAAAGGACACAGAATGGTGGCGTTACGGGCCGGGCGTGTTCTTATCTGAGCCGAGCTGAGCCGAGCTGAGCCGAGCTGAGCCGAGCTGAGCCGACCTGCACCTGAAGTTTTACTTCAGGTGCAGGTCAAAGCTCGTTCTATTTCCTTATCTTGACTTGTATCATTCATTTACAGTCTCAGGCTGGGGTCAGTATATCTTATACTGTACCAGGAGTGAAAATAAAAATAAAGTACGCTGGAGCTGTATTTAAATACCTGCTTGGTCATTTCACCAACGGGCAGCGGTTCGTTCTAATCTTCCCTGATGATGAAATTTGTTTTGCGACTTGACAACTAAAATTATTGTTTTAAAATTTCACTACTAGAAGAGTGCAGACCTCCACCAAGCACCTCAGCCCCCCCCCCAATATTTGTGATTTACACTAATAATAATGGTCTTATTTATTTTATCTCTATTTTTAGGTTCCTTAACCATGAAAACAAACCTTTTGGCAACTTTATTCACATTAATGTCATTATTACTTCAGAATCCAGGATCTCTTCTGGATCATCAAAGGTATGGTTTTTACGATCAATCTATTCGATTTTGCTATTGATCAGAATCATCGTCGGGGGGGGGGCTGAATGACCGGTCGCGGTGAGGCGGACCCTTCAGAGGCGGTTCTTCACCGCAGGGTGGGGGCCGCACCGCATTCACGGCCGCACCGCATTTCCTCCCGACCGAAGCCCCGCCCCTACCCGGATGAGATGTTGAAAACAAAACGCACCGATTGGCTCATTCACCCGTCCATCAGCGGACATCCACGGCGGTGGGCGGAGCCAGGCACGAACGTTTCAAAGGTCATGCCCAGCGAGCTCGTCTTCTGCGGTCAACCGGAGAATGTATCGATCGGTGACCGCGGCGACGGAAGGGTTATGATCACGGGGTCAAAGTGCAAGCGGATCTGACGCCCGGAGGAGAGCAGCTATTACCGGGAGGGTAACCCGGTGCGTGCGTGCGCGTCCGCGCGTTTCCCCCCGAACCTCTGTCAAGACGGGCCGAGCGGCTGCGAGGAGCGGACCGCGCTAACCGATAAGCCGATCAAGGTGGAATCGCGCACGGTGGGGGCTTCCAACATCAACAAGGTGCGAGGTAGGCCAGCTGAAAACTAAAATAATTAACACGGCCTACAGCCGTGCGTGCGTGCGCCCCCGCAGCTCCACGCACGAGCCCGGTTGTGTCTGGTCGGAGACGCAGGAACCGGCACCGGCTCCGGATCGTCCTCTGTCAGCCTTTTAATGGCGACGCCCCATCTCTTTATTATTAAGGCGTAATATCTGGAGCTAATATGGACGCAGCATCGCCGCTCGTGTCCGTGTCCGTGCGCCTCGTTGCGCAGCGCGATTCCCTGACGCGCCTGTTCCCGACAAAAGCGACGTCAGGTTAGTCCAGTAAATCCGGCACACGCACGCACACGCACGCACACGCACGCACGCACGCCGAAGGCCCTGAATGGGAGCGCACATGGCAGGTTAGCGGGGCGTGGGCTGGCCCGCTGTCGTTTCCACGTCCACGACCGCAACATGACGCGCGGCACATTTTGGATTTCCGGGTTGCAGCGTCGTAGCGATGAGACGGTAAGAATGTCGTTACCGGTGTCGGTTCAGGTTCCGGTCGAGCTCCATTCAAGTGGAACAAACGGAAGTCACCTGGTTCGATTCGAGTCTAATCTAAGGTCGATCAAAACTAATAAATATATTCATCATCATCATCATCATCATCCTCTCTGCTGTGTTCACTTAAGGTGGAAAAAACAACCAAACATTTATCCACCTCTTCATTTTATATCTATCCATGCGTCTCCTGCACCTTTTATCATTAATCACCTTTTATCATTGATCACAAAGTGAGGAGTTCTTTTCTCAGCCTCGCTTTATTTAAATGTTTCTGGTAGTTTAAATGTGACGGTGTGAATAAATAAAAAAGAGCTTTGTTTTGAAGCAGTTCCTGTGTTTTAATTCTTCTTGAAAACACCCGGCAAATTGCAACTCATGGAAAACTGTTGTAGCTTAATTCTCCTCGCTGGGCACAAACGTTAACGCACCGTTTCATGATCGGTTATCAATGGCCGCTGGTACCTGTATGGATCTGAACGCGTGCGTTCTTCCAGGATGCTGCGTCTCGCCTGCTGCACGGCCCTCCTGTTCCTTCTGAGGCTCCTGGCGGGCTTGCCTTGGCTCCAAGTTCTCCCGGCCATCCTCATCTTCTACCTGGGAAGTGGAGGATGGAGGTTCCTGCAGATCGTTGCCAAAACAGCCAGAAGAGACTTACAGTAAGTGGTGTGTGTGTGTGTGTGTCTGTGTGTGTGTGTGTGTGTGTGTGTGTGAGTGTGTGTGCGTGCTCAAGAAATGCTTCCTATAAGGGTCTTTAAACAAAATGCTTTTCCATTCGCCGATTCTCATCAGTCTCTGTCGTCTCCGCAAGCGCTCCAGATGGGTTTGAGGGGAAACGAACGACGCTCGAGTGTTGACGTCGAGGTTTAATTTGCACAGGTGAACATTCGGGTTGGATCCACAGAAGGGTTGTTCCTGCAGTGTTAAGTCGATATGGCCGAGAAAGGAGCTAAAAGTCGTTGTCCCCCCCCCCCTTCAGATCCACTGCGCTGGATGCACATCCAAACAGAGAATAACGTGTTTTACTATCCAGGTGTCTCAAAAATCAAAGTTCTTGAAGATGGTTTAATCAGCAGAAATACACCCATAAATAATACAAAGTTCACGTGGAATTAGTCGAGCTGAGAGATCGGAATGGAGGCCATTGATAAAGACGTTAATGTCGGTCTTGCAGGATTGTAAATCGGAATCGTTTGTCTCCTCTAAACTGAATGCTGTGCACGAGAACAATGACTGGCTCAGAAACACACTATTAGTTATTAACAGAGACTCGGCTCAGGATGACGTCATGAAGTTCAATGCAAGCGTATGTTTATTTTACTGAGCATTTGCCTTCCGCGATGTGTGAGTTAGGCGTTCTCGTGTTTTTAGCTCTGCAGAATTGTAAATTAATGTTTGAAGAACTGACCGCAGGCTGCAGATTCACGTCGTGTCTGTGTTGAACGTTCAGGACAGACATGGCAGGTTGAGACGTTTCAGGCCAAAGACAATAGATGGAATGGGGATATCCAAGTATTTTAACTGCTCTACCACGAGTCGATATTTGCATATGGGGGCTTTCCATGGTATTTTCCTCAAATTCCCGCCCCCCCCCCACTAGTGGAAAAGGAAATTCTGGAAGGCTGGCTTTTTAAGAAATCTTCAGCCAAAGTAATGAAGAATGCTTCTTTGTAATTAAACAGGACTGTCCTATAGTTTTGCCCCACCAAAAACCTTTTTATTGCATTTTAGGCATAAATGCACTGAAAATGCAAACGTTTTAAAAAAACAGGCTCCAGAATGAGATTTCTGGGTAACGCCACTCTTTATCGTGTGGATGGGTGAAAGGGCAATTAACTGAGATTTTGCACAGCCCTGCTTGGTTCAGCCCTCTTGCAGTTCCTGCCATTCTTAATGGCGTACGCAGGTCGCAGCAGGCGGCCCACTACGATCAGAACAACGGCTAAACTAAAGCAAACAGTGTTGGAATGTTGCACCGTCTGGTTCTGGTTCCTCCGTACCTGTCATTGGGAGGTTAGCGCTTCCGCGGCGTCTTGTGAATCGCTATTGCGTAATGCATTGTATGAAGGCGGCATTGTGCTCCATAGCGTGTTGCCCTTGTGGAGGAAAGCAACCTCTACACGCTGCGGCTTCTGCAAATGCAGGAGTGTGTCATTCGGTCGTTTACTTTGTGTTTGGCAGATCGCTTTTTCTTCATCGATGCAGGACAGTTTGTTGCCTGTACGAAACTCCACTCAGAGATATGAATGAACAGGTCAGGAGCTAAAGTCCTAGAGTGTCATCATTTAAAGTTTATTATATGTTATATATATTTATTATAGTGGTTAGCGCTGTCTCCTCAGCTCCTCAGTGGAGCTGATAAAGCAAACAAAACCGCAACAATAAATTAAGATTGTGTGGAACAAAATGGAATGAATCCCCTAAGATGTCATAAAATCTATTGGTGCATGATTAACCAATGGACTGCCGTGGCTTGATATATTTTTATTACACTTTAGTAATCAGTAACGGCAGTTACGGCTTTGCACAGACACTCACCTGCACAATGTATGCTCTTGTATAACCTTTTAGTGTATTCATTGCCAGAACTCATCGCTGACCTGCATGTACATTCTATACGGCTCTGCTTTTAACATTTCTGGTTCTGAAAAAAAGCTCTGTGTTTAATCTAATCTAATCCGATTGTACAGTACTAGATAAACCGTGGTTATCTGTGTGTCTTTTTACCATGAATGGAAGTCATCGTTCGAGATCCTTCCATTTAGGAAGACTTCGTCCCTCCTGGCCATCTCTGCTGAAATGTTTCACGTCGACTGCAGTTACATTTCGGACAGCGTTGGTACTACATGACCTCAGTTGGCAAATGCAGTTTCAGTTTTCAATGACCTTACTAATGGATTTTCATACTTTAGATAAATAATGCATCGTCCATATTACTGCTACTGCCAAGGTTTTTGGTGCACGTGCATGTAATTTGAACTTGTAATGACATTCTGGTTTGTGCAGCGGTGCAGGTGTGGTATTGAAGGTGAGGATGAACGCCAGACGCCACCTCAAGGAGAAGAACACTATTCCCAAGATCTTTGCCGAAACGGTGCGCCGCTTTGGGGACAAAACGGCGCTGATATTCGAGGGGACTGGGGAGAGGTGGACCTTCCGACAGCTGGACGAGTACTCCAATAGAGTGGCCAACCTGCTGCTGGAGAGGGGCTTCAGGGTCGGTGCAAAACGTATTCCGTTTAGCATAGATAATCGGTGACAGAGCGAGCCTGAATGCTATTTTATTGCATGTTGTACTGCTATATTTCTGTCCTGGTGGAGGATTTTATAACTTCACATGCAAAAGGAAAGGAGGATCTATTGGTAGAGAAGTTTCAGGAGTGAATAATCACCTGTAACTAAAAATAAATGTGTTTCATGACCTTAAAATTAACCTTTGACATCCAAAGAGGCACCCAAGTCCTCTGCTACTATGTATTTCTGTGTCCCCAATGTTTATACAGTAGCCCAGAGAGGACAAATCAAGCACTGGCGCTAAAAAGGGCCTTTTGGATTGCCGTGTTTTCACCTACCAGGAGGCATTTTCAGCATTTTTCATTAATAAGGGAAGGGGTGTCGAGGTGTATTCTCCTGCTGGATGCCGCTAAATCCTCCATACCTTTCCTTTTAATAAAAATAGCCTGTCGAGCATCAATCGCACTGACGAGCCTCCTTTCTGCTTGTTGCTCTCCTTCAGGATGGCGATGTGGTCGCACTTTTCATGGAGAACAGGTCCGAGTACGTGGGCCTCTGGCTCGGGATGGCAAAGATCGGAGTGGAGGCTGCTCTGATCAACTTCAACTTGAGACTGGAGGCTTTGGTCCACTGTGTCGCCATCTCCAATGCCAAAGCCGTGGTGTTTGGTTCCGAGCTGACCGACGGTGAGGACAGGAAGACGGGCATCTGGATTGTTTACCGGTGGCATAGTCGGGTTGTGGTCAGACGTCGGTGGCTTGTCTCTGCTGCATTGACTCGTGCTGTCGGGCTTTGCTCTGCTTCCTGTGTGGTGTGAGCAGAAAGCAACAGAGGCCATAAAAGTTAGATGGGTCTCGAGGAGGTGTCTCTTCGAGATCACTCAATGGAGCTTTAAAATGGCAGACGGACGGAGAGGAGAGGAGAGGAGAGGAGAGGAGAGGAGAGGAGAGGAGAGGTGAAAGGATGGGAGATGGGGAAAGGCCTTCGTGATCGATCTAGAGAGTTCAAGGGCTGATGATAAGAGAATCGACCGATAAGAGATTCAGCAGGCGTGATAATAGAAATAGATACGAGGTAAAACTTCAGCTGTGATGTCACAAAGATACACTGTAGTTTCTGCAGGGTAAAAATGTTTCCCTTTATTATTTCTCTTCTCATCTTTGTCTGTAATAATGCAAAATATTCACCTTTTTTATATTGGTGCTCAAATTCTTACCAAATAAAGTCTTCTTGTAAGTTAGGTTGACTCTGATGTGTTTGTGTTGCTGTCGTAGCGGTGGGTGAGGTCCACAGTTCAATGGGGAAGGCGGTGCAGATGTTGTGCTGTGGAGACTGGGACCCCAAAAGAGTCCCGTCAGGAACCGAGCACCTGGAGCCCCTTCTGGACGCGACCCCCTCCCACCTGCCGAGGCAACCGCAGCGCTCCTTCACCGGTGAGAACCGCCGAAGCGCTGATTTCTGACACCTGGATTGCATTCGTCTGTTTACCTAGCGGCCGGTCAAAAATGAGTGTTTCGTGCACTGCAAATGAGAAATGAGATTTGTAAATATTTTCAATGATACGTTGTCCACAAAAATATGCAGAATGTTCTAATTCATACACAAATTTAATCAATTTGGACACACACCCCTTGTGGCATTTTCCGATTACGGGTTGCCATAGCAGATCCTCTTCCAAATCCCCGTCTCCAGTATCCTCCTTCCTCACACGTTCACCTCGCTGCACCTACGAACCTCTTCACTGGTCTTCCTCCTCTTCCTGTCAGTTTTCCGCCTGCAGATCAAACATCAGTCAAGAAATGCAGGTTGAATTCAAGCGCTGTTGGAAAACTGGGACATTTTTACTTTCACTGAATCTGTGTTTTTAAAAAGATTTTTAAGATGAGAAATGCATAAACTAGCATATTCGGAGAGCACAGACCTCCGCCAAGCACCTCAGTCTCCCTGTATTGTGATTTACACCGAAAATAATGGTCCTACATTTATTTTATCTCCATTTTTAGATTCCTTAACCATGAAAACAAACCTTTAACAGTTGGATCGACATTAATATCATTATTAGTTAAGACGTTATTCACTAAAAGCACACTTTCAGTGATGGTGGGTTCTTCTGGATCTAGATCCAGAGCTTTTGAAGATACAACAAATCCAGTTTGTCCACTACTGATTCCACAGTGTCTACTTCTGCTTCTGTTACTGGCTGGATGTAATCAGCCAGACTGGCTGCAGTAATAAAACCCGTTCAGTTTATGAAGTGTATGTTCTTTCTCCTGCTCCGTTTCAGATCGTCTGTTCTACATCTACACATCAGGAACCACTGGGATGCCCAAAGCTGCTATTGTGGTGCACAGCAGGTAGGGAGGAGCTGCACAGCAAATGGACGGAGGCAGAGGTTTGCTGGAATAGTGGGAACAAATGGTTGCTTTCTGGTTTCCAGGTACTACCGCATGTCAGCCTTGGTGTTTTATGGCTTCAGAATGACAGCAGATGACGTGATGTATGATTGCCTTCCTCTCTACCACTCTGCAGGTAAAATTCTGACTGTTATAACTATCTGAATTCACTGTTCTCTCTTGTCAGGAAGTCTGGGTCTGACCATGCAAGTCTCAGAACTAACTGCTGACTAATCTAGTCAGAACAATGGTGCAATTGTTAATCTGTTTTATTTTCTAAATGATCCAAAATGGAAAATCCAGGTAAATGAGGAGGCAGGTATATTATTCCACATACTTCCTGTATTATTTGGCATTATGAAGGACGAAGAGGCTGTTGCTTCAGATGATGTCTTGGTGTGTTGTTATGCTGGAGATAAGATTCTGTGCTGATAGCCCCCGCTTCTCTTTTTCTTTTTTTTTTTGTGTCTCCAGGTAACATTGTGGGGATCGGCCAGTGTTTATTACACGGAATGACTGTTGTCATCAAAAGGAAGTTTTCCGCCTCTCGTTTCTGGGACGACTGTGCTAAATACAACTGCACTGTAAGAATAATGTGGATTATAAATCAGCTCTACAACCTCTTGTAAAAACTATTAAACGATTTAGTAATATTACCCATTTAATCTATTTCAAATCCCATATTCCTAATTGTAAACTCTGAATAAGTCCTCGCTGTTCTGCTCCTTTCTTGTCTAGATTGTGCAGTACATCGGTGAGATCTGCAGATACCTGCTCAACCAGCCAGTCAGGGACATGGAGAGGAAACATCGGGTGCGCATGGCGCTGGGGAACGGCCTGCGCCAGTCCATATGGGAGGAGTTCATGAACCGCTTCAATATCCCGCAGATTGCAGAGTTCTATGGAGCCACAGAGTGTAACTGTAGCCTGGGAAACTTTGACAACAAGGTGTGAAAGTGCGGCTGCTGTGCTTTTATTTTACCGCATTGAAAGCTTTGTGCTTGCTGACTCTTTTTTTATGTTTTATGTCATATCAATGCTTCAGGTTGGAGCGTGCGGCTTCAACAGTCAGATTCTGCCTTTCATCTACCCCATCAGACTGGTGAGGGTCGACGAAGAGACCATGGAGCTCATCAGGGGACCTGACGGCCTCTGTATTCCCTGCAAACCTGGTAGGTTTACTGTAAACGTGTATTAAACTAGTACTTCTACCCGGCTGGTAAGCTGGCCTGCAGATCGCACCTCTGCAGCATTACACCCCGACTCGCTTGTTCCATTTCGTACAGTATCTCTAATACCTGAGGAAACGGATCCAGTTGAAACCGGATCAAAACGATTTTGTTTTTGGACCCTTTCAATAATATCTCTCTGATCACCTCCACAAAGGAGGTTCAGCTTCTGCTCTCCTTTACCGAGACGCTGTGGAATTAGTAGAGGACAAACGGATTTGTTGTATCTTCAAAAGCTCTGGATCCAGATCCAGAAGAAACCGACATGACTGAAAGTGTGTTTTTTGTGAATGACTTCTAAACTCATAATGACATCGACGTATTCCTCTGACTTCACACAAATGAGGGTTTCATCCTCACCAATTCGTCTCTCTTTAGGCGAGCCCGGCCAGCTCGTCGGCCGGATCACGCAGAACGACCCACTTCGGCGGTTCGACGGATATGTCAACGAATCGGCAAACAACAAGAAGATTTCTCACAGTGTCTTCAAGAAGGGGGACAGTGCCTATCTCTCTGGTTCGACTCGCACACATCTTGACTTGTGCACTATTTATTCCATACTGACGGACTGAAGGATTACGCCCCCCCCCCTCTCTCACCAGGTGACGTGTTGATCATGGACGAGTGCGGACACATGTACTTCAAAGATCGCACCGGGGACACGTTCCGCTGGAAAGGAGAGAACGTGTCTACGACTGAGTTGGAGGGAACCCTCAGCAGACTGCTGGACATGAAAGATGTCGTTGTCTATGGAGTGGAAGTGCCAGGTAAGACGCGTCTTTCTGCTTCTGATTAAAAGGCCAGTAGACTATAGGCGCAGCTCGTTTTAGACTTGCTGTGACATAAAGTTTGAATTCCAGGATTCCCTCTAACGCGCACTTTCCTCTGTGCACAGGAGCAGAAGGCAAGGCTGGAATGGCAGCCATTGCTGATCCGGCTCACTCCACTGACCTGGAGAAGTTTGTGAAGGACTTGGAGAAGGTGCTCCCTCCGTACGCCAGGCCCGTGTTCCTTCGCTTCCTCCCAGAGGTCAACAAGACGGGTAAAATGTGTAAAATGAGCAATCAGAACTGAATTTTCGAACGCTAAAACAGAAAGCTAACATAATGTCTCTGACTCTTCGTCAGGAACGTTTAAGTTTCAGAAGACGGAACTGCGCCGGGACAGCTTTGACCCCAGCGCGGTGTCGGACAGACTGTACTTCCTGGATTCCAGAAGAGGCTGCTACACGCGGCTGGACCAGGAGCTTTACCGCGCCATTCTGTTGGGGAAAGTCAAATTGTGATGACCAATCTGAGCAATAGGCATGCAGCTTGATGCACACGCTGACACGCGCGGGACCGAGAGCGCTAAATGCAGGACACGTCCTCGTGTTCAGAAATGTAAAGTAATAGCCATACACACTCCATGCGCCCAAACAGATTCATGCATTCACCCAAACGCGCACTGTATTACCCGAAACCAGCTTGATCTTTTGAAATCCCCCAATATAGGCACACACACACACACACACACACACAGACGGACACAGCACTACTCGTCCTTCCCTCCTTCAAACTCCTCTCGCTTCCTTCATCCATCCTGGTCCATCGATCCAGATGGCTTATTGGGGGTTCCAACTTGAAGGGATGCAGTTTAAAAACAGAGAGAGAGAGAGAGAGAGAGAGAGAACCTAAAGGCTTCCTGGCTTCGTTTCCGGAAGGCAAAAAGGAGGAGCATGGATTCAGTGCGTGGAGGAACAAGGGGACCCCCTCCCCCCCGAGGCCCTGAACTGTCTATTGGTTCATCCAGATGTTTTTTTGTGAACGACTGGCCTTCCTACAATCGATTTCACCCGCACAATTATCTGTGGCAACTTACAGGTGGGTTCTTGCCCTCGTTTCTCACGCGACAGAGTTGGCGATGAAAACGAGGAAAGATGCTAGATTTCTCTTTCTTCCCCCCCCCCCATCAAAGGGAACAACGTAAGAATGTAAAAGATCCTGGAAAGCCTTTGACTCGTAACCCGTGGTTACAGATGTTAACATTAGACCAGTGGTTGAAGCTGAAGTGCAATAGGGCTCCAGCGCTTGCAGTGCAGTAATCGGCCATGCCACGCTGATACGAAACAAAGCGTCTGCTTATTCATGAAATCTTGGAGTCCTCAGAAATGGCGAGTGCGTTTTAAGTCCGCTGCTGGAACACAAAGTTAAGTGATTGGACCGCTTCAACCCTGGCCTGATGGATAATGGGTCTAATCCCACGCACAGGACTTGTGCGTTTTGTGTAACTATATCATGCAGGTTTTGTTCTCAAACGTTCGACGTTGTCTGTTTGTATATTATAAAACACATGAAAAGGCACTGACTGAAGAGGGAAGCACCAAATCTGAGGACTTGTTTTCACCACACCGAGCCGTTATCTTTCTGCCAAGCTCCCCATTCCATCACGCTATCTCCTGTCTGTCTGTCCGTATGTCCGTCCATCCCTTTGAGCGTGCTCCTCCATTCGGTTCTCACCAACGCTGTCAGGGACGGAGCTTTTTTCCTTTGCCACCTTTGAATTCTCTTGCTCTGCTCTTGGGATGATTCGGCCTGTGGCGTGAACAGCATTTCACGGAGAGAGCTTTACTCCAGTTCAGTGCAGCAGCAGCTCTGGTGATGCTAACCAAACCTCCTTCATTGATCTTCTGCTGATGTGTGCTTTTCAAACCTCCAGTACATCCAGCTGTCCGGCACCAACGGTGGTTCTGCAACGAGTCCTGTGAAGACTATTGCTTTTCGGCTGCTTTCGTTTGTCTGAACTGCTTCTTATTTTGTTTAAATGGCTTTTCTTAGTTAATACTTTGCACTGACTGACGTAAAAAGTTGACTTTGACAGTTCCAGCCAGCTGACGGTGATCGATAAAGTTATTTCCAGTAGTTGAGGAAGACCAACAAACTGAGGCTTCCTTCCTGCTTCCTCTTAGTTCATAGAATTTGTCTCTTGTATTTATTCTTTAATGATGTGTGTGAAATCTCACAAATGTCTGGAAGAGCCAATGAGCGACCAATGATGTTGATTTGTTGTCTGATTTGTTTCTAAGGGAACAGTTTGGCTGTCATGATGCTTGTGACTGAGGTTTTGGGCTTGTTGTCCAAAGTTTTCTATTTTCACTTTTTCCAATTTTTTTTTTTTGTTGTTCTTAAAGGAACTGTTAATTATGCTTTGATTGCGGGTAAATGTGTTGTTTTTTTTTCTTTGTGTGAAATCACAGCTTTGTTATTTTCTTTATATAAAAACAATGGGATTAATGCTCAAGTTTTGGACAATCAATTTGAAAGGGCACTAAGAGTAATCTGCGTCAACCCGGAGCCAGTTTACCATTTAGCAGCTAATAAATATTAATTAGAAGGCAAAGCAGCTTTAAAACAGCTGAAGACCTGCAGGGAGTTATGTCTGTAGAACTCCTGTCCACTGGAGGGCGCTGTTTGACCATCATTTTTACCTACAGTATTTGGATGACGACTGATCTAACATGATCTGCAGAATCTATCTATACGAAAGATAAAGAATATTGTGCTCCATTTCTGAGCCAACATTTAAGTTAAATCTTTAAGTTGCCCTGCTGACCGATGAAAGCTTTTAAAAACAACATCACTTAAACTGAAAATGCAGCCAGGTCATGATAAATTATTCTAAAATAAGTTGAAAAGTCAAGCGGGAGGAAAACCCCGAGGCATCAGCTCAGATCTGCGTCTCTGGTCTTCCTGTCCCTCGTGCCTCCGATCAACGCGCCTCATTTCTTGCACTTATTGTGTTGTTGTTGTTGTTGCACCGTTGTGGTCCTCAGGAACATCGAGCGGTGCCACAAAAGGAAAGAATTTCATTCTCATCTGTGTGTGTGTGTGTGTGAATGAAAGACTTTTTAAGTTATTTTATTCCTCATTGCTCAAGCGGTCTCGGCTTGTGCGGAGTGTGTAGAGGAGGTCTGTGAGGTGTGCAGTGTGTGTGAAACACGCGCACACACACACACACACACACACACACTGATGTCTTCTTGTCCACTTACAGCTAGCTGTATGCATTGTGCATAAAATAAAAACTACTACAAATGGAACATCTTTAATAAAAAAACATATTTAAATTGTTCAAATGTGCTATTATTGTTGTGTTTTGTTTCATTCTGGGTTAAATAAATGTAGTTTTTTCTAGTTGGATGAGATTCGGTAGCTGCTTATGGTGTTTTAGGACATTGTGTTCATGCTCGGCTTTACTTGAAATAACTTTGACCTAAGACTAATGTTTATTTATTTTGCTTTAAATAATATAACGAAAAATGAAGAAGATTTCCCATAATTCTAGAATGAACATTGGCACTGAATGCTTAATTTTATGTTGAGACAAGACTCCGCTTGAGGTCTGGTTAGGTTTAGGAACAAAAATGAGTTGGTTCGGGTTAACAAGAGACGCTAAAGAGCTAAAGAGAGGCCGACCTGTGTGTCTTTACAACATGACCGGATAACATCTCGTTCAAAATATCCACCGCCTGAATAATGTAAATAAATTGTTTGGTTTAGTCTCAAGGTTGTAAACGTGTAATCTCAATGTGTGTGTTCACAAAGCATCACATGTGAATATCTGTGGTTTGAAGTGTGCAGTATCAACATGTTTTTCACGACTGGGCTGTACCTTTACTAGCTGTGGTGAAAAATATATGTAGGTACAAATTCAAACTATTCGTAAACAACTATTTTATTCCCCCCGGCGCTATTTATAATAGTCCCGGCTCTATAAATCATTCCCACCTTGACTGCGTGGGATACTAAAGCACCAATTATGCATTAGCCCATTGATTCTGGTTCAATAATGGACTTTCTATCTGCCTATTTAACATACATTTATTTGTAATACTTGTAAGTTCAGAATACGCAACTTTTACTTGATACTCTGTATTTGTAACATTAAGTTTCGAGCTGAACTTACTCACCTCCTTATTTGGTATAAGCTTCTTCTTCTTCGGTACGTCACAAAGACCCTCAGCTGATGAGAGACCACCAGCACGGCACATTCCTGCGTCTACTTGAAATGAACCTGTTTTGGAAGCACACATCTTCAACACTTGCTCAGTGTTCCCTGATCCCCGGAGATGATTGGCTGACAACTGGGTGGGTGGATAAGAGAAAAGCAAACATTGCCCCAGGCTTCGCCACTCTCTATCTGCATCTGCCGACTGCCTACGCCTCGCTTTAGGCTCGGGTCAGATACCCTTTCTCGTCCTTCCAGCTCCTCTATCCACCCGGCTGCCCCGCTTTCTCCCCACAGCCATGGGGATCACTGTCGTCGCCGTTGTCATGGTAATGTGTGCGATGGTGGTGCATGCAGACGTGAAGCCACAGAGAGATTTCGACCTGCAGAGGGTAAGATGGAATCACCTTTAGTTTTCTATCATTTATTTTGTCGTTTTCCTCTTGTTTCTTGTCAATCAAGATGTAGCCTGTTTTGTGTGAGTGTGTGTGTGTGTGTGTGTGTTTTTTTGGATAAGACAGTCAAACCTGAAACGATCGTGACTTCCTCGTCTGTCTATTTTGTACGAGTAAGACATGAAGCAATGCTAAGAACATGTCGCAGCGGGTAAAATGAGTCATTGTGTACATTGAGCAGTGTGGAGGCGGATGTTGTTTGTGGGTGTTCCACCAGGATTCAATATTTACATTCCCTTCATCCGGTCAGTGTCAGAAGAATCTCGGTACGGATATGAAGAAATGCTGTGGTTGGCAGAATTTGCACCATCGTACAAATAAAGCTCAGTTGGTTCCCTGCTGGGGCCCTGTAGGGTAGAAATGTTGACTTTTAAACATTTGCACCCAAAACCAGCACCACAACATGGTATGGTTTATTAAGAAATAATACGTTTGCTTTTCTGTCGTATGTGCTTTGTGATTTATATAGTTATAGATTTATTTATATATATATAGCCACAAAACTCATTAATATGACAACTTAATTCCGTGTGTGTGTGTTTAGTTTGCAGGGAAATGGTACAGAGTGGGTCTGGCCTATGATTCTCCAAAGTTTGTCCCCTTCAGAGACAAAGTGAAGGCCTCCATGGGATTCGTCACCATATTACCGGGCGGCAACGTTAACCTCACCATGTGGGACGCCACGTGAGTACGATTAATTGCAAGTTGTAAGAAGTAAAGTTTAGAAAGGATCAAATGTGCTTCCTCCGTGTGCTTCAGACCGTTGGGCTGTCAGATTAAGGTGTACCAGTATGAGAAGACCAACGTGGCCGGGCAGTTCACCTACTACAGCACACGTGAGTCTGTGGTCTCCATATTCAGCGGACTTGTACTGATGTTGTGCCTATTTAGGAACTTAAGTAAATGTTTTCTTTTTGTTTCCATGGCTACATGCTGAATTTGTCCTCATTCTGCGGTGGGATGTATCTCTGATAAGAGATTCCGGTGCATGTTGTTGAATTTTCCCTCAAAACCTGATGTACACATCTACCATGTGCCAGAGAAGTGTCTTTAGATATCCAACATCATTTCTTTGCACTTTATTGACTCATTAATTCAAATCTGAAACTTTTTCTAGATATTTATATCAAGAATTGCAATTAACAGGGAAAGATTTGTAATTTTCTGACACCCTTGTTGAGGAATGTTCTGGATTTTGTTTTGCATGTTTTCTAATTAGAGTTGTCGCTTTTTTTCATTTATTGTACAATGCAAATATTTAATTAGAATTCACAGCAGACATAGAATTAGTGTAAATTCTGCCTCTGCAAAAGAACAAGTCCAGGCAGCCTGTATGAATAATATTTGATTTGAGATACTCGTATCAAGATTTCTACCGTTCTTCGCTGTAATATTAATTTGAGTTTGGCAGATTGGTTTCATGTGATGCAGTGGAAAAATGAGACAATAGGACAAGTCTGTGCACAGTCTGTATTTGGACATAACCATAAACAACATTGTGTTAAAAATTCATGATGCACACAATAACCACAGGTTTTTAAATGTCTCTGATAAACTTAAAATTAAATATTATACATTATTGACATTAATGTCTAAACCATTAGTTAATATTTGAGACTGAACATCACTTTTGTTTTCCATCAGGCCACAACATGGTGAAGGACATCACGGTGGTGAGCACAAATTACACTGACTATGCTTTGGTCCTAAAGCATAAGGTTTTTAACAGGGAGTACACGCAAGTGGCACTTTACGGTGAGACACAAACACATTCATATATATTTGAATGTATATATATATATATATACATTTAGATCTAAACATGTTCCCCCTTGTGAGTCAGTGTACGTCTATTGGTTTCAGGTCGCTCTCACAGCGTCAGGAATAATATAATTCAGAGGTTTCGATCCTTCGCCTTGTCGAAGGGTTTCTCAAGAGATTCTATTCTAACGCCACCGCCTGCAGGTAAAATATGGAAAACACTCACACACACACTCTCACACACACACACACACACTCTGAAGCGAATGACCAAAGTTTCATAATTTTCCTGTTTTCTGTCCAATAGAAAACTGTCCACCATCAGCATCTGGACGTTAGTGAGTATTTTATTTGCCTTTAATGTGTACATTTGTGTGTGTGAGTGACTTCTGTACTACACGATTTTGGTTTAAACATTTTGTGACTCCCTGTAGGTTTCCTGATGTTTCCTAGATGAGGGTGGCAGCATATTCCAATGAGATTCCAACTGCAGAACTGTTTTCTCTCTTTATAGGAATCAGCATTTTAGATTCAAGATTAAAAAATAACAAGTAGCTGATAAGATATACTCATCATGGGTTTTTTAAGTGTACAATCTCTCCCCCCCCCCCCCCCCCCCCCCCGGCTCAACAATCAGTGATTTTAAAGTGTTTCTTATATTGTGGTTGTTGGTTTTCTGTTCTTCGTAAAACTGTATTCCAGTATATCAAATCATTGGATGATATATGAGCTTTAAATAGTCCCCTGAGCCTCTTGAATAAAATCAATGTTTACCTCCAGACTCCCTCAAATGAATGTGTTATGTTTCACTCCCCAAGTGCAATTCCACACACGACCACCAGGGGACGACGCTCCCCACACCGCCAACAGAGGTGTGCAAAAGTTTTGTGGCTCCTACTGAAGTGCTGACTTCTAAAGCTAACAATGAAAACTAATATCAAATGACCTGCAATGCACAACCGAACGATAGATCACTCTGAGAAATTATCTTAAACGCACCAGGTGTAAAATTATGCAACTTTAAATTCTGCACCTTTTATATAAAGTTTGACTGAACCCCATATCTTCCTTGCAACTCACCTGATTGTTTGTTTAAGCTTCAAATTCTGAAGTCCAGTGCTGACCGACGAACATTGTACGGCTCAGCAAACACGATCTATGGTCCACTGACACAAGCGAGGACAGACAGACACACACAGAAATGGTCAGAACTTTGCCACCATCAGATTTTGTGGTGTTGCTGGAAGAAAATCGAATCTCCAGTTTAACTCTGGGAGACTGACGGGATGCAGTCAGCAGGTATGGTGTCCACACTCGTTGTGGGGTTGGCCTGCATTCTCCAAACGGTCACTGTGGAACCGGCACCTCTTCTCCTCCCACAGGAGAACTTTGATCTTAGCAGGGTGAGTGGGTCCAGTTATTTATATTAAAATAAATGCATTGTATTGCCATAGATATTAATATTTATATACCGGTAAGTCTATTACTGTAACATTAATTTGTAAGCTGCTGTGTGTTAACTCTGTGTGATATTCCTGTGTTCGCCTCGGTACAAATATTTCTGTTTCCTTTGCAGTTCATGGGAAAGTGGTACGAGGCAATGGTGGTTTCGACCTGTCCGTATTACATGCAGCGCAAGAGACGCGACCCCGTCATCCTGGAACTGGATCTGCAGCATGTTGCCTCTGAGGGAAACTTCACACTGACATCTTCCACTTTTTGGTCAGAATTACATTCATTCGTTCATTCTACATACATGAATTAAAGTGCTCCATGTAACATGTGCAGTGTTTGTGCATGCAGGAACGGCACATGTAAGCAGACGTCTACCAAACATGATTTGACTGACACCCCAGGGCGATTCTTCCACCACGTTGCACGTATGTTTCGACAGCTTCCTCCCCTCCCTACATCCTTTTGAATCCAGTTCCGTCCTGATGTCTCGGGTGACAAGTTTTTTGTGATGTTAAATTAAAGAACGAGAACAATAATGTGTATTGGCAAATCTGTAAAGCAACGTGTTGTGAAAATCTTTTCGCAGGGTTTGGAGCAGATGTTGATTCCTTTGTGGTTCATAGCAACTATGATGAGTATGCGATGATGGTTCTGATTGGCACAGAAAGACCCCTGGGAATTAAAACCACCACATTCAAGCTTTACAGTGAGTGACATTTTTTTAAAATTAAATTTAACAATTCGGAATCAGTATTTCATTTGTCATTCTTTATTAAAGGTTTATTTTTTTTAATTACACTGGGACTGGACTCAAACCACAGCTGCAGTGTAACTGTGTCTTCCTCAGGTCGAACTCTGAATGTGACAGCTGCTGTCCTGGATGACTTCAAAACACTCGTCCGGCAACATGGAACGAGCGACAGCGCCATCATCATCAATAAGATTAAAGGTACCGACGCACATACATGCACAGGTTTGACATTTGGATGAATGCTGTCAATCGTTGGTGCCCCACCCTCAGTCTCACTCTCATACCAGGTGGATGTTTTACGGGCAAGCAAGTGGTAAAGTCTCAGGTCAGTGATTCACACCAGTACCTTCTGAAATGACAAGTAATACATTTTAACGATTATTAAAATTCAATATTACAATTGCAATCCAAAAAAACTTGCTTCTCTGTCCTTAAGAATCTAGCCATGCCCCCTGTGATATCCACACCAGAGGAGGACACTGGTACTATTTAATCAGGTTAGTACAACCCATCATGTCAAGGCCACACTAAATACACTGGTAAATTTTATTTTTTTGACTTTAAAACTAACCCACTTCACTGCAGAACCGAAGGGTATTTCATGCTTCCATATTTTGTTTTATAAATATTAATCAATAAGAATTGTTACAAATGTGGCAAGAGATGAAGGGAGAGAAACATCAAATCAGTGGCATTTTATAAACTTCATTTTCTTAACCGCTTTATCTGAAATCCGCGTTGCAGGATCTACTGGAGCCTATCCCAGCAGTCTACGGGCGAGAGGCTGGAGTACACCCTGGACAAGCCGCCAGTTCATCGCAGGGCCACACAAAGAGAGACAATCATTCACACACACACACACACCTACACAGAAAATTTGTACAGATGTAATGTTTTTAGTGTTGGGAGGAAACTGGAGAACCCACACAGAGAAGAACATGCAAACTCCTCACAGCAAGGTCCCAAGTTGGATTTGAACCTGTGACCTTCTTGCTGTGAGGCAACAGCGCTACCCAAATATATATTGTCAATGCTATTTAAATGATTAATCTGCTTTGGATCCATTTAATGTAGAATGAACAGATGATGTGTAAGAAAAAAAAAAGGTCATTATTTTTGACTCGTTTCTTATGATGTCCAGAGTTCCAAATAAAACAACCTGCACATGCATGCAATATTATACTCAGACAGAGGAGGGTGAAACATGAAGTTGTTACTCATTAGACTGTCAGCTCATGATGTGTATTGATTTACTGATCTTGTCAGAACTTAAGTCCAATGTTTAAACATCTGTTTCCAGACAAATCAGAGCACAAAGTGAGAATCAGGGAAGCAGAACTTTGCTCTCTTACATGTTTGCTTTTTGCTTAGCTGTGGGAGTTAGTACATAAACAGTGTACACACAACGCAGGTCGATGTCCTGTCCCCCTTTAAAGGGTTGATAAAGGTCCGTACCTGGAATTCAGTGTCGCACATTTCAGGGACAAGTTAAGAGGCAGGCTAACAGGATGCAGAAGACAGTGATTCTCTTATCCCTGCTGGTCCTGGGATGGACTTGGACGATCCAGGGGCTCCCTGCATTCCCAGAACTTCAATCTCTCACAAAGCATGGCTTTGATTTTACAGCAGTGAGTGACTAAGTTTTACAGTTTTGCATGCTATTTCAGTGTAAAAAATATGTTGCGCATTCGGTATGAAAAGGTATAAAGCAAAGGAGAAAAAAGCAGCTTGACACTTCCTGCCATCTCTTTTCCAATCATTAATTGTGATTTACACCAAATAGTATTGTCCTACCTTTATTTTATCTAAATCTTTAGATTCCTTAACCATGAAATCAAACCTTTAGCAAATTGATTAACATTGATATCATTATTAGTTTAGAAGTTATTCACTAAAAGCACACTTTCAGTAATGGCGGTTTCTTCTGGATCGAGATCCATAACTTTTGAAGATACAACAAATCCGTTTGTCCACTACTAATTCCACAGTGTCTTGGTAAAGGCATAAAAACAGAACCTCAACTGGATCTGTCTCCTCAGGTATTAAAGGTAGAACAAATCCATTGACATTCTCCAATGTGGACTCAGCTATAAGACGACGCTTGTTAGGATTGGTTGTGTTGTGAATGTGTTCCTGGAGAGCAGGTGGAAGACCCAGTAGTTCTGCTGAAGCCTCCGGTCCTAATAATCCATGGAATTAATAGAACCAAAATTCAGTAAACTGTGGGCTACTTATTTGTTCTATTCCTGTTCTCCTGAGGCGATTTAAATCACCTCTGCTTTATTTCCAAGAAATTGCTCATGAATCATTTTCAGCAGTTGTTATTATCGCCACAGGCAGTATTTCTTATTGAGGGATGGCTGTAACATTTACTATGAAAAGGGCACTCAGTGGAGCTCCAATCTCTGCCAGGTCCAATAGTCGCTTTCACATAAATCAAACCATCATTTAAATTCCAATAAGGCTCTGCCAGCATCAAAATCGCTGGCCTCGGGGTGGTATTAATTTAAGTGTCTTGCAATACTACAAAAAAAGAAATTACAGATGCACTCCAGAATTCAATGGCTTCCTCCCTCCCAAGCTACTTGATGGATTTTCGTCACACTTGCTAATAACTGGAATGTCGACTAGGCTTGGCTGTAATTAAAAGGGATACTTGGAACTTCTACTGAATGTGCTTGCAGTCGAAAAGAAGAACAAATTAAATGTGGAGGAAGAACTCTTGAACTGGAGTCTCGTTGTGTTACAGCGGATGAGGAGAGACGTGGAGGCCTCTGGACCTGTTGAAGATCTGGAGGGTTCTGGTGATGACTCGACTTTATTCAATGCAACTGGTAAGTGATGAAAAGATCTTTAATGTCTGCTATTGTCAACAAAAGTGCTCTCCGGACGCTTGCTGCAGCCCTCGTTCAGCCCCTCTTTGACTATGCTAGCACCTCCTGGTATTCAAACATCAAAATGTCCCTGAAAACCAGGCTCCAAACCTCCCAAAACAAACTGATTCGGCTACTCCTCAATCTGGGGCCCATGACCCACCTTCTTCCTGGACATTTTGCTAGCCTAAAATGGCTCAGGGTAGAAGACAGGGTTAAACAGCTCAAAATGGGATTGGCATTTAAAATAGTCAATGCAGCTCTGCCCTCAGTCCCCTCAATCCCTGCATACCTGATGGAACACCTCCACAGATTTAGTGACACCCACAGCCACAACACTAGAGGGAGCTCAAACAACAACCTGATTGCCCCCTCCTATAGGACTAACATGGGTAAATCATATTTTTACAATACGGCCACCCAAGGGTGGAACGGTTTGACTCCTGCCCTCAAAACATGCACCTCTTTGGCCCCCTTCAAAACGGCCCTAAAAATACACCTTTTAGGGGGACAGAAACGGAGATAGTCATCACGACTCTCTCCGGATCAAACCCCCCCCGCCCCCTTTTTTGTCCACCTACGTTGCACGTATTAATTGCCTTAGTAATTTATTGTAATTTATGTAATTTATTGTCATTCATTGTCATTTTGCATCAGTGGTGTAATTTATTTTAGATTAATCGTTAGTTTGCAAAATGTAAAATCATTTTATTTTTGTTTTTCTAATGTTACGTTGCATCATTTGAGTTATTGAATATTGGTTTTATATTTATTTGTATTGTTAAATTTGTATTGTTGATTGTGGATGATTTATGTACGAAGGACTTTCAACGGAATCAAGACCGCAAGGGCTTTTTTGAAATGACTTTATTTGTACTGTAATACATGCTACTGTGTGACTGTACTTGTACTCTAACATTCTACCTAATAAATATATTCATCATCATCAATGAACCTGTGTTTGGAGATCCAGGCTCTGACGCTGCAGCTAACGGATGTTTCTTGTGTTTGCCATGCAGAGGCCTGTAAAGCAGCACCAGACACAGGACCGTGTTTTGGGACCCACCAACGATACTTTTACAACTCCACGTCGATGGGCTGTGAAATCTTCAACTTTGGAGGCTGTTTGGGCAACCAGAACAATTTTTTGCATGAGAAAGAATGTCTGCAGAGATGCCGCACCGAAGGTGAGGAGTGAAATATAGATAGATGATGTCTGTGTGTGTGTGTGTGTGTGCAGATGACTGCTTTGAACGACCCGGCGAAATGGCCGAGATATTACCCTTCACCAGCTTCCCACTCACACAGACACTGTTGTGAGTAACGTGGCTCCATGCCAAAGATATATGGAAGAGGATTAATGTTTGGCTTCCTGGTAAATAGTCCTGAAGCTAAACATCTCCTACCTGCCCGTTAAGCTTCGTATCTGTAGGACAGAATCAAATTACCTGTTATGATGCTTCGGTAAAATCCAGAAGTCTTTTGTTTGTTCTGTCCCACCAGCTGCGTGCCGTCTGCCTATGGTACCCCAAATCTGCACCGGCCAGCCGCCTGTCTGGGCTTTTGATGCTTCTGCCGGTCTGTGTGTGGCCTACAAAGTGAACTTTTGCCAAGACAACGCTAACAAGTTCTACAGCAAGGCTGAGTGTGAGGAGTACTGCGGCGTGCTGAAAGATGGTGAGCTGATGAAGGAGCTATAACGGCAGAAATGCCAAACAGTGGCACATTTAGACTCTGGTGTTCATTCACACAGAAGGAAAAACTTCTTCGGGTACATGCAACAGTAATCAGCATAGCAAATCTGAACATGTAAAAGTGTTTGGTGCATGGTTGGTATTTTGCAGATCCAGAGATCCTGAATGTAAACTGAGTGAGATGAGAAAAATCCACTGCTCACCTGGCTTCGGTTTAAAGAGACGTAACACGACCGCACAAGGCGCACAATAAAGAAAGAAGACTCAGATTAGGCATTCATAAAATACATGAAGTTATATTGCAAAAGATTATGAATAAAAAAAGCATTGGTGTTTGTGCTTGGTGTTTTTGTCGTTTTCGTTTTTGTTGTTGTCCATTATGCAGCCGATTCCTGACATACATTTAAAATGCAAGGTGGTGTTACAAGATAGTTATTTAACAAGCTAACCTTATTCATTGTCTCTGCAACATAATACAGTACATAACTGTCTTCAACATGTGTGTTATTTAGATTTAAAACTAAATTTAAATGCTTCATCCATCAAAATTCCCACTGAGTTCTGTCAAACTGTGATGACACAACTTTAAATAATATGACAATTGTTTAATGCCTATTTAGTTGTGCTGCAAAGGACTTCACAGCATTCACTTTATTCCTGTTGGAATGGGTTGCCTGCACAAATATTCATGGGATTGGAGTGTGTCTATTAGACCACCAGATGACAGTAAAGTATGAATTACATAAGCCCTTACTTCAAGCTAAGTGTCTCTCATCTCCTTTTACAGCATTCAAATATTGTCTCACTCTCTCTCTTGTTGGCTGGAGATAAAATACAGCACACACACACACACACACACACTTAACCATCTTAACCATCATAAGGTTCCAGTGGTCAAGCACAAAATAAAGAAAAGAATGGCATACCAAAATGTATATCCAGTAGCGCTGGTGATGGAGTGTGGAAGACATAAAAACAAATCCATTCTGCGTTATGTCCACAGGATTCATTGCTTATTTATCAGTTGTTATCCAGAGGCAGGAAGGGTGGGGAATGAAAAATTCAGACAAGCATAGCCTTTTCTCCTTTTAGAAATGGCAAGATCACATATAACGGGCTGTAATGGCTTCTGCATGCTGTGTGTAAGAAAGAGTCGAAGGAGGAGACACTCAGTGTCTGTGAATTCTATAACCTATTCCGAATAGCTTTTACTCATCGCAAAATGTTTTATGTGTCATAATATAAAAACAAACCAGCAGTGAGGCTTTAAATGCCACAGACTTTGACAGGTTTCTGTGTGTGGTGATATTCTTTTTTTTTGCTTTTCGAAAAAGGGGATTTTGTCTTTTCATAGCACCATATTATTTTCTAGATTGCTTACACATGCCTAAACACTTGTTTCTCATCGGAGTCTCCATTGCGTTTATGTTTTCAGTACAGTGTGAATGTTAGCATGAATGCCAACCTCAATGCTCGCTAAAAGCTTTTACTTTGATCTTGTGACAACAAGATCAAAGTGAAAGTCTAATGAATACATCTTCAATCCTAGTGGCAAGATCAAAGGATTAAAGGAATCAGAGCATCGACAAGTCTTTAAATTGCATGTGTCAACACAGATACTCATCTGTGTTGTCCAGAGGCAGAAGTGGAAAGATGGAAACGTATCGTTACATTGCGATGCCTGCAAATTCATATTTGTTGCAGAATGATGTCACTAAGGAGACTGTAACTGTCTTAAAACGGACTCATCATGACCGTTATCACAAGGAGGTATGTATGCCTTGTTAATTCTGACATCTTTAATATTTAAGAAAGACACTTTTAGTCACATTCAGGGCCGTCAACAGACTTGCTGGGGCCCGGGATCCGGTTGTCCCCCCGTCGATGGCCTTGTTACATGTATACAGTATATACCAGTATATACAATGACTGCACACACACACGCACACACATACTATGGGCCCCTTCTTTAACAATGCATGGAGAGGAGAAAGGGTGAAGGTGCCGCAATATGGGCCCACCTGGAGCAGTTGGCTGAAGGCAGTTGGCACCTCGGCAGAGCCCTAGGGGTGGACAGTCTACCTCAAGTCCCAGTCTTGAACCGGTGAACCGGTGGACGCTCCGCTTCCAAACCCAGGGCCCAACCAACTGAGACACGCCGCCCTTTGAAAGTCTTAGTCATTTATAGACAATCAATAAAAAGTTTCAAAAGTGATTAATTCCCTTCTATTGACCTGCAGGCGAACATCATGCAGCTGCTGAGGCATCTAAACTTTGGAAAATTTCATGTTGTCAATTATCATGGCATCCTTCCTGGTGAATCTTTAGGACTGACATTTGAGACATTAGATGTTAGCCTAGAAAAATATGTCTCCATAAATCAGAACTTTAGCCTGAATGAAATCAGAGACATCACCCAACAGGTATGACCAAAGTCAACACAAAGATAGTCAATATCTCACATCTAATCTATGGAAAACTGTTTAAAGTATAACTAACGCCTGTCTTTTTCAGATCGCCAAAGCATTGTATGCCCTGCACACCATCGGGGTGATCCATGGGAACGTATCACCAAAAAATATCATGGTGGAAGATCGAAGGAAGAGTCGTGTCAAAGTAAAGCTGCACAATTTCAGTTTGGCTCGGATGAGAATGGATAAAAAGAACACTCCAGAGATGGAAGAACATGGATTCATGTAAGATCGATGAAAACAGTGATCCCATAACCCCCGCGCTTCTGCAATTATCTAATTATGAGGGGAATGAGCTGCTTGGCGGAGGTCTGTGTCCTGAATGCTTTTCAAGTCTTTAAAATGTTTTTCTTCCACATGTAGGGCTCCAGAAAGAACTCCACAACTACCTTCATCTGAAGCCGCTGATATGTGGTCTTTAGGCTGCGTCATACGCTTCTTATTGGCTCACTGTAGACAAGCTAATATGAAGGTAAGTCATCTATTGTAATCAGTTTACCTCTCAAAGCTGAGGCTGCTTCTCCACCTCCTCCAAGAGATGGACCAACCTTACTCTTTAACCCCACAGAAACGGCCTTTCTCTAACCATTTAGAGCAAAGTAAGGTTAAAAAGCAGTTACTGTTTTCACGGTGTACTACAGTATAAACAGGATGTTACAGCATGAAAAGTGGTTTTTACGCCTTGTTTTGTACAAAAAGAAACTGTGAATCTCTTCTATGCTTCAACTTGCCTGTAAGGTAATGCAAAGCAACTCTTTACACAAGCAGCAGTGACTGACGTCACTTCTGAAAGAGTTTCTCAGGGCTGACAATGATTTGAACTTTTATCTGTAGAAATCTCATGAAAAATATGTTCATTTTGGCAGTTGAGAAATTGAGAACGCTGAAAATCCAGGTTAAACAGCTGTTATTGATTGAGATGGAGATAATATATTTAGTGCTTCTTCTACACTATTAGTGAATTATTATAAGACTTGCTGCACGTTGTATCCTGCCATGCTTTTTCTGACTGATGGTGTGTCTGATCATTGCTTCCCGAACTAGATGCGTCCAAACAAAATCAATAAAGGTGATCATCGGGACATGAAGGAATGCTATCAGCTTCAGATGGCTATGATGAAAACTGATCCTGATAAAAGGATCAAGGCATGTGACGTCGCCAGTCATCCATTTATTCTGCGTGGGTCCTACCCATGGTTAATTGAGTACCTAAAAACTACATCTAGAATCGATAAGTTCTACATACATTTCTTGAATTATGAGATGCTGGAGATTCTGGGAAAAGGCTCCTTTGGAGTAATGAGGAAATGCCGAAGGAATGCCACTGGAGATCTTGTGGCTGTGAAACAACCTCTGAAAAAAGGCTGTTGTAACGATGAGGTAGGTGGAAACTTGATGAGTTTGCTGTTCGCATATGCCCCTTTTGTTGGTTTAGCCAGTAAGTACAGGGAACTAGATTTTCAAATTAGAAGTGTAAAAAGGGGATCCTTCTACCAAAGGTTGATTTTCTGTGGGGACCTCTGATTGGACAAGCCAAAAGGAAGTAGTAACACATTAATACAGTGGTTCTTAACCTTGTTGGAGGTACCGAACCCCACCAGTTTCGTTTCAATTCAAGACACATAGGTTATATGATTTTTTAATGGCGCACAAAATGAACCGTGCATGAACATCACCTTCTTCAAAGAACAAAACCAACAGTGCATGAACTCACAAGGAATTACATCCCGGCCAATCAGTGTGATTCTGCTGTTGCCTTTGAGAGACCAGTTCAAAGATGCGTGGTTTCACCTTGGTGCTACTCTCATGTCATTTTCACAGCAAATTCTGTTCTTTTTCTTCGTTTTTATGTCCAGCATGCTCAAAAAGGATTGCTCACAAATATATGTTGTAACAAAGGGTATTAAACATTCCAGGGTTTCTTAGCAATAACAATTCCCCATCTCCATATAGCTTCAAAAAGTGTTCCTTAATTTTTGCGGCTGAGGTGTGCGCTCTCCCCCGAGAGAGAGAGAGAGAGAGAGCGCACTAAGTTCCCAGCAGCACTGATTGGCCAAGCAATAATCATCTGCAGCCAGTGACGGCTAAGTGGGGCGTGTCATCACGGAATTGACTCGATGAGTCGGGTGCGGCTTGACCTCCACGGCAGAGGCTCCGCCGAACCCCTAGGGTTCGATGAACCCCGGTTAAGAACCAGTGCATTAATAGTACATGCATTGACAACACTAACGCAATGTGCCTTTCTGCTTTTCCTTATGCTCAATTTTTTTACCTGACCTTCATCAATGTGAACATATTAACTCTTTGTAAGGAACTAATCATGTCAAACTTGTCATGTTTTTCCAGGTTGAAATTTTGAAAGCATTAATGGCCGTAAAAGCTGACCAGCATAATATAGTCAAATTCCATGGCTGGTTTGACTTGACCATTGGAAAGGCACCAGTGTTGGAGTTACTGGACACGACTCTGTTGGAAATGCTTTCTGAAATGCAAAAGCCATTTCTTCTGAGTGACGTCAGGGTCATAATTCAACAGGTAAGTTCAACAGAGAGAGAGCTCGGTTCCAACCTGTACAAAACTCTGAAACACATTTCTCCCTGTGCTTTGCAGATCGCCAAGGCTTTGCTGCTCCTGAAGAAAGTGGGGATAATCCACTGTGACATAAAGCTTGATAACATCATGATTGTGGGCCAACAGAGACCCATCAGTCATGTGAAGCTGATCGACTTTGGCCTGGCCATGTACAGGAATAAGGTAGAGCTTGGTACAAGAATGCAAGTACGGAAATTCAGGTAAAGTCTATTAAAATGCTGATTATTAGAATACTGATGCATATTATTCATTTCCAGATTTATGATAAAGAAGCAGGTGTAGACTTCCTGTCCATACTTGTCTGTTATTTAACATGGGACATGTAACTTCTTCAATATTTGACATTTCATATTGCTTGTTTTATCTACATTTAGGGCTCCAGAAATCTTTTTCGGCTTGCCAATTTCTGAGGCCATTGATGTGTGGTCTCTTGGGTGTGTGATGGCCTACTTGCTCTTAGGTAAAGTGCCTAAGAGCAAATCAGATGAAGTCATTGTAAGTTATCTGTAGTAATCAATCTACTTGTTTGTTGTTCAGTTGTGTCAGTGTTCTGAAGAGACCTCGTCCAGCACTGGACGGACTTGTACGACTTTTGTTATACCTGCCGGAAACAAGAGCTTTATCGAGCTGCTAGGATCACACACACACATTTCATAGTGTCTTAAATTATTTATTGCATTTTATGCCTTGTATAAATACTGAACATTTCTGTATGATGACAATGGGTACCAATCTGAAAGTACGTATGAACAGGACAGTTCAGTGGTGGGAAATGGTGACACTGTAAAAATAAATACGCTGTGTTTTATCTCCAGGTTGCAAACTGGGTTAAGTTGCTGGGTCAACCACCTGACCATATCCTGGATAAGGGGATTTATGTAGAAAGGTTTTTCACCAGGATTTCCAACAAGTGGAAGATCATGGTACGCTTTGAACTTTTTAACTCCAATGAATAAAACATGTTTTACAGCTGCAAATGATTTTCTGAAACAGTCATGTAAACACAAATAAGCTTAAGTAAACTGTTTTTCTTCTTCTTCAGATTCCTAAGATGATACCCACAACAGATGCCACGTGTCAGCAGATGAATGCTCTGGATGATCTGATAGGGGTAATGGTTAAAACTTCCATTTTTTTGTTTTTTGATTGATAGATGTTGCTCATGGGTCATAAGGATGAATGACTGATTGTGATTTGTCCATTTCTTCCTGAACTAGATGACGCGAGAGGAAAACAACGAAAGGCAGCAGTCAACTGAGCTTCTAAAGGCCTTGTTGGAGATGAATTATGAAAATAGGATCACACCTCAGGAAATCCTAAATCACCCGTTTATAACACAGGCTTACTGCAAAAGGGCTGCCAACCTCCACCTAGACAACTGCACTGCATCTCCAACACCCTCAACAGTTGGAGATGTGATCATGGTTCAGCCAGCAAGTCCTCACATGTGCCATGATAACGTCAGCTCCAAACAAGACAACTGCAGTCCATCTCCAAAAACATCAGCAGTTGGAGATGTGAGCATTGTTAACCCGGATGCTGAGACAAAGCGACCCAAGAAGGAGAAGAATTGCTTCTTGCGTTTCTTCTCCGGGATAAAGAAGATTTTAAGACCAGGTGCGACCATAGTTAAGCCTGGTGTTGATAACAAGGGACCCAAGGAGAAGAAGCAGAAGTTTTTAAACTTCTTCTCCAGGAAAAAGAAAATCTGATGTGACCCTAGTTCAGCCTACAGCTCCTCTATCTCTGGGGCCGATGTTGCTGAGGTAGTTAAAAAGCTCCTCGGTGGCAAGGCCCCAGGGGCAGCCCAAGCAGGGAAGCCCAGACTTCCCTCTCCCCGGCCACTTCTTCTAGCTCTCCCAGGGGGGGGGGGATCCCGAGGCGTTCCCAGGCCAGCCGAGAGACATAGTCTCTCCAGCGTGTCCTGGGTCTTCCCCGTGGTCTCCTCCCAGTGAGACGTGCCCTGAACACCTCACCAGAGAGGCGTCCAGGAGGAATCCTGAATAGGTGCCCGAGCCACGTCATCTGGCTCCTCTCCTTCAACTACCTTGGGGTCTTGTTCACGAGTGAGGAAAGGATGGAGCGGGAGATCGACAGACGGATCGGTGCAGTGTCTGCAGTAATGCGGACCCTGCACAGATCCGTCATGGTGAAGAGGGAGCTGAGTCGAAAGGCGAAGCTCTCGATTTACCGGTCGATCTTTGTTCTCCTACCCTCACCTATGGTCACGAGCTTTGGGTAGTGACCGAAAGAACAAGATCGCGGGTACAAGCGGCTGAAATGAGCTTCCTCCGTAGGGTGGCTGGGCTCTCCCTTAGAGATGGGAGGAGCTCGGAGTAGAGCCGCTGCTCCTCCGCGTTGAGAAGAGCCAGATGAGGTGGCTCGGGCACCTATTTAATAATTCTGTCCCAGACTCTTAAACATTTCATAACTGATAACTTGCACTGTTCTATTTGCACTGCGTGATTACGCTAGTTTTACTGCTGCTAATATACATCTGTGTATCCACTCCTGATGCTGCTGTTTTGTGATGTGTCTGTACTTGTATGTTTTTGTATTTAGTCATTACTGTTAGCACAACTTCACAGAGAATCATTCCTAGTCTGTGAACCCTCATTGACAATGGCAATAAACTACTTCTGATTCTGATTCTGATTCCGATTCTGTATAACCGTGTGAGATTGGGCCTTTAATTATTAATATACTTCAGGTCTACACAATTTCCCCAAAAATAAAAATCAATACTTTTAAAATAGCCTATCATGTGTTTATTTTCCAATACATCTAGGACTATGTAATTAATGGTGTATTACTGCAATATCTATGACTTATGGAGTCCTTCAAAGTAAGAGCGCAGATATAAATGTAAAAACGCCTCATAGAAAAAAAAACCCCATCAGAGCAGTGAAATAAGAAACAAAGGATTAAAACAAGGACCCTGATGTCGCCTGGTATGGCTCCGCCGGAGCCCCAGTTTCCATAGATGAAGAGTCAGTTTTTCCTTGAAAAACATGGAACATCCGGTTTTGTCTTTTTACTTGCTAGGATTCAAATCTTGAAGACGTAGTTGTCACATGGCTGGCTGGCAACCCCGGTTTGTTCCATGAGGGGTCATCGGAGCAAACTACAATAAAACTGCAATAAGTTTCACATTTTTCATTGGTTCATGTATGATTTAGTCAGCACTAAACACAAATTCGGAGGTAAAATAGAGATCCCTACCCTAGATGACTGTGTCAAATTCCATAAAAATTGGTCAATAATCAATCGAAATATTGGGGAAATATTTTTGAAGCTCCATTTACTGCAATGTTAACAAAAATTTCAAAGTGATCGATTAATATAGGACCTCTTCTGGTTCGGGATTATCAGCAAATTTTAATCATCTATTCCTGGCAACATTCCCAACATTTCCCAAAAATTTCATCATGATCCATTGAGGTTATGTTGCTGACAGATAGACAGACAGACAGACACTCAACAAACTCACATGGGGATAATTACATGACCAAAGGTCATGATTAATCAGGATACCATCAGGTGATAGGTGGCTGTTTAACTTATGAGACAGCATCTTACACAATGGAAGGTGTCAACCTTTATGAGAGCCTCATTCTGACACCAGGAGTTTCAATTAAAACAAGTGGTCATCATATCATTAATGCAAAAAAACAAACAAAACAAAAAAAAGTCAAAAACCGAGCGAGAGTGCAAGATTAAAGAGAATCCATAAATATATTTCCAGCCATTTTGCCTTTCACTCAAAATGTTAGTGCAAAAGTAATTGCAGATTACAGCACTGGCAATTCATGTAGCAATAGGTAGGAGTTTGAATGCCTTTCATTCAAAGGGAATCCATCATAACCTGATTGGATTTCATATTTGAAGTCGCTCTGTATTTATGCCATTACAAAATGTGTGTGCCAAATAGGCCTCCGTTTGATTTCAGCTCATCCACGCCTCCATCTGTCTGTGTATAACGTGGTCTGTGCTATTTCTAATTCCTTCATTCCTCTGACTCATCTTTCTAATAACTACCTCTATTTCGTCTCTGACATATCTCTCAATTGGTTGCCCTATTGTACGCCAACACACAGGCCTCTGACTCAATCGGTTTATTGTTACAATAACGGTTCTAAATTTGTCTTTTACATTTCCTGCTTTGGAGGCTTTGCACTGGGAGAATCATCTCCATGTCTTAGTTCAAATATATTTTCTGTGAGGACTCTCACCTCATAAACACAGTGCTAAATGGATCTTTATGCACTAGTTTTTATTGCTAAAGATGCAGCTTTGGCAGGTTTGATGTTTGTATTAAGATTTTTACTGGTTTTCCTTGCAGACCTGTTAAAACATGTGGGATTACTGTATGTGTAGAGCAACTTTTACAACAATATTTTTGTCAACGAGCATAAATGATGAACAGATGCTTTTTTCAATCCAGAATGGCATAAAAAAGACATTATGGATCAAAACCCTGCAGTTTATACTTTAAAAGCAATGCTGCAAGATTGCTTCCAATTTGAAACCATATGACTCACCCCAAAGAAATTTGGCTTGAAATTAATTATACAAAAGAATTCCAGAAAATACACCATGATTTTAGTTTAATCGTGTGTTTGACAGGGAGAAACTAACAAACATCATCCTGAGGGCTCATACCCAGGGAAGACAGATTCACAATTCATAATCCACCAATTCGCTCCTAAAGGCGCTAAATGCTGAGATAATTTTAAATGTGCAAATTACTTGAGTGAATGGTTGTCATCAAATAGAAGTTTAATATTGCGCCCAGATAGGCGCTCGGGCCTAATGACAATGTGCTTGCATACCAAACGTGAGAGCAATAAAAAAGATGCAGGAGGATTTTCACACCATTTTATTAGCAACATGTGTCTGTTAGTTATACATTAGAAACAATGACAGAAACATTTCTCTTGCAGAGTCTGAAAAAAAGGATCATAAATTAAAACAAGTAGTTCAAATACTGTAGGGTAAAAGCAACACTGCATTTGAATCAACACTTGTAGTAATATTAATATCAATAATAATAATAATAATAATAATATAATTTTCTTATAATTCTTTATGGCACTATATTTCTTGTGCAACTGTCACATTTTTGTTTTATACATATAGGAAAGAAATAGCACTGAGAACTGTGTAATATGTCATGATGTCTCTGTAGGGAAAAATAGTAAAAGAACACCACTTGTAGTTTCACCGTTTGGGAAAACAAATGAACTCGATGACAAGACCAGCTTTAAGACCCACTTATAGCCATTAGCAAATCTTCTTCTTCAAAAAAACAAGTATTTAATCGTTTCAGTCAAGACATGTGTGTCACGTCTGCAGAAATAGTCCCATGAAGAAACGTTCTAAGTACCTCAAGAGAAAAACACATACCTTACTCCATCGAGAGAGAGAAGAGGAAAGAGTGGAGTGTTATTGTGAGCAGTTCCATGTCTGGAAATGTGCCTTTTAAAGCAGATTAATATTTATCCTGGTATGAATCAACAAAACAAATGCAGTGAAGAGTCCACAAAAGTGAATTCCAATGAAGAGCAATAAGAATTATGATATGGTACAATTAAGTGTTGTAGTTGCAGCACCAACACCTCAGGTCTGTGTGATGGCATCAGTCGGTAAAATAAACATTAGAAAATACCTGCAACCCTCACACACAGACGAGTCCGCTTTAGCTGTAACATGAAATCTAACTGGCACATCGAGCCACTAAACTGGCTTCATCCTTTACAATAAATGTTCAAATGTTATTGCAGCCCTGCGATGAACTGGCGGCTTGTCCAGGGTGTATCCCGCCTCTCGCCCATTGACTGCTGAGATAGGCTCCAGCTTGGCCTGCGACCCGATAACGGACAAAGCGGTTGGAAAATGTATGAATGAATGTTATTGCAACCCACTGTCGGGTTTGTTATACATACAGTAGGGATGAGGGACTGTGTTTAATTGTATATAATGAGTTATGCACACGCTCACACACTCACACACACACACAAGCATGCAAGCACAGTCACACAAATGCACAAGAATCCATCTTCTTTTGGCACCTGGTCCACCCTGCCTGCCAGAAGAGAGGCCTTTCTCTGCAGAAGTAGAGTATACGGTATATACAAACGCTCAGAGAAACCAGCCTCTGTCCAGCTAAAGACCTCCATGAAAGGATGTGGAAGGGTAGACGGGATTGCTATGTTCAGCCCTTAAGTCTTCAAATATTATGGCCTAAGTTACATCTATCTAAAACATCTTTGGGCGGCAGTTGAAACCCAACATCCCCCATATAATCTCTGTTAGGAGATTGATATGAGAGAGCAAACTTCACCTCAGCATGTTTTGTTTCTAGCAGCTATGGCGGAGAGGAAAATGCCTGCCGATGATGTCATTCTGACTTGGCAGGGATCCGTTTAGTTGTCAGGGTAGAAAAATTCGGATAAAGAAGGGCAACACATAGTTTATCAAAATAATTTTCATCCTTGTTCTTAAAAAAAAGAAATATTCAAAGCAAATAATAATTTCTTCTATTCGCATCAACTCTACACGGGCCCATGTGTGATGTCCTAGACCTGAGCATTGCACCTTTGAAGATCCTTTCCTGAGAGCGATCGAAGACCTCCGTTCTGCATTAGAACAAGACCAGACCACATCAGAACAAACTAGACTGGATTAAACTGGCCAAGATCACAAAAACAATTGTCTGGTTCAAGACCTGTCCAGAACTAGGCCATCCCAGGCTGAGGTCCAACCTCACTCAGCTACACATCGGTGCTGATGCTGCAGCTGCGTGTGAACTTGTCCCTCATGGTGACTGACCGTGCGAGGTTTGGTTTCCGATAGTTTGAAATGTTCACAGGCACCGGAAGGTCCAGATCCTGCTGCTGGACGCTGCGGTAGCTAATCCGGTCGCCTCCGTTCCTGAAGCCTTCTGGCGGATGGTGGATCTGTGGCTGAGGGGGCTGCAGGTAAAATGGCAGCTCATAGTGTGTGCAGGACGGACAAAAGGTCTGTGACCGGGTCAGTTTCCTGGCCAGAGGAGGGGTGGTGAAAAGTGCGGGACCGTTTGGGGCGGAGGAGGCAGCAGCCGTCGCCGCCACAATGTTGTGATTGGAGTGTACCGGTGGGAGATGGGACGTCACGGCAAAGTCCGGCTCCTCCTCCTCCGACTCGGACTCCTCTTTCTTGCAGCAATAATACTAGTGGGAGGAAGGAGGATGGGATACGGAGAAGATGAATGGAGAAGAGGCAGGTTGAATATCAAGGTGCAAAGGTAAATATTTATGTAGAATGTAAGATAGATGAAGGAGAGGTAGGGAGTGAAAAGGAGTAAGAGAGCAATAACCAGAAGCCGCATGGTGTTTGTTAGCAATAGCTAAGCAAAATAAATTTATCTGCAAATTATCTTCCATTTATTATCGGCACAATAAAGCATGGGTCAGCCTTCTTGCCTCAATAAATATGAACATGCTTTTTTAGTGTTTTCAGTTGGGAATTTGCGATTGCTATGTCTGACCCACACAGTTTAGTTTTCAGATGAATTCCCTGCATCCTGCCAACTCATATAAAGCTCTACTTAATGACCATATTCCTGTGAAATATGAGACTGTAGTGTTTTAATAAGCTCTAATTGGAAAGGACTGTACAATTTAAGCTTGTGATTCCTGCCCATCCATTAATAATATATTTGGGACATACAGCATCTCAGCACCAGCACGCAAAAAACAGATTCCCTTCTTGTCTTTCTTGTAAGCTAATTAAAAGTACGATGCATATAATATGGGACATCACGTCCTTGTTTGGACTGAGTGAAGACAGCTTTTAAGCATGGCCTCATCTTGCCCCAAGGAATGAGGGCTATCTATTAACGATGCCGGTTTGCCTTTGCTGCACATTTCTGTGGGGTGTTAAACATTTGGAGGAGACAGCATCTTTTGGTGGACGGTTCCGTTGTCTGCTGGGTCTGTGATGCACGAGGTTGCAGGAGGCTTGACTGCAGTTCAGAGCTTGCTCTGCAGGGTGTGATAGCATGTCCCATACTATAAGTCTATTGAATCAAATTAAAGGATTCCCTTTCTTTTGATTAACAAGGTTATGGTTATAACATAATTAGGTTACGGTTATAACGTCTATCCTAAGAAGGAGCTTCAAAATTGTTCATTGGTTTAATGTTTGGGCTGACGCTGATATTCCAACAGTATTTATTTGTATGGACGTCTTAAGAAATGCAGTAGTGACAGGCTGAAGACACAGCTGCATTAGCTTTGCAGGAGATTATGGTTGTTGCTGGTGGGAACTGTCTTAATGCTGCAATGCATTTCAGCTTGGGCTAGTTTCACCTCCGCAACGGAGATTATGTTTTTGCTGGGTTTTTTTTAATCTGTCTGCCTGTCTGTTAGCAACATAATTAAAAAACATTTTTTTACAGGGTCTATTTATGTCCAGTTACCCAGGTATCTCATTTGTCTTTTTCAGTGCAGTGTGCTGCTTTGAAATGCCTGCCTTCGCTTCGCTTTGTGTAGGTGTTGGAAGTATTTCGGGGCTGAGCATCGGGAGCTCACACACAATGCATCCCTGTACATGTCGGCACTGCAGTGATAGCTGTGCAACCAGGATACCTAACTAGTCAGTATACCACACACTGAGAAATTCATTGCTTCACTTATCATTGTTAACTGCATGTCCACATAAAACACTGCAAATTGCAAATTCACTGTACCCATTGAAAAGAGCTTTCAGGGGGCACTCTATAAAAATACTCATAATGAGCTTCAGACATCCTTTGATCAAATGATCATGAAGCTCCCTCATGAACAATTCTGTATTATTCATGTCTCTAGTTTGAGCTGGTCAGATCTAAATCTTGTGCATATTTTATCTTAAGACAGTGCTTCAGTTTTCATCTTCAGTGCTGAGAAAAAGCCACTAGTGCGAGTGCATTTTGGTATTCAAGAACCTGTCAGCAGCAACTTTGGTCCTGTAATAATGCATTGGTATCATTTTTCAACCATTTCTTAAAATTCAAACCACTTTGGTCTAAAGGAGTGTAATGCATTCCGATATTAATATTCAAGGAGTTTAGATGGGTTGAGAAAGATGAGGCGAGTTTGGGATTGAAGATAAATTGAAGCAAATCATTTTCTATTTTGGGAAAATTAGGTTGTTGTCTTTTGGGAAATTCTTAGATGAGAATATTGGTACAACTCAAATCTTCTCAAATGAAGAAACTCTCCATACTCACCAAAATTACCACTTCAACAAATGGATCGAAGTGGAATCAACAAACAAACTTAATTTGTACTATTCTATCTTTCAAAAAAAAATGTTTTTCCAGTGCATCACTGCTGGTTGAAGATGTGAAACACACAGATTAATCCAGCGTGACAGAAAAAACAAAAATCAAACAGGTGTTACCTCACATGCTGGAATAATCACTCAATTTGTTTTTTATTTTATTCTTGAATGACACACAGACATAATCTGAGTATCGGTCCACAATTCCACAGAAAGCCGGGCAGCGTATTTCCTTAAATTACCACTATGTGATGTCCTTAGTAGAAAATGAGAGTGAACCATGCAATGCGACTGAAGTGTGACGTGGCTCAAAGGAATCTTTTGCTTAGCGTTCAGACTTTGTAGAGAGGAGTGGACTGGGACTGAGGCAGCGGCGCTGCTGAAAGCAAAGTGATGCCATTTTATTTCTTTTACTAACTGGCATGAAATGAAAATCTTACAAAAGCTGTTCTGGGTTTTGGACTTCACAGTCTTGGATTTTTCAAACATTTAATTTTGGAATTTGACGGTCAGCAGGCTCCGGGTCCAAAACACCCGAATCCACATCGACTGGAACTTAATGAGATAGAGAGATCGGATAGTGATGGAAGTAAGTAAGGCCTCACCTGCAGCCTACAGTAACACAGTACTGCGATGATGAGGAGTAATATAACCGTAGCTAGAATTCCACCAGTGATGACCACTGTCCCGGCTGTCATTCGAATGGCTCTCCATCAACACCCTGCAGAGAGCAAGAGAAGGAACGAATGAGTTGAGGGGAACAAGGAACGAGTGTAAAGAATAGTGACAGAGGAATATGAAGAGGAGAAAGCAGGCAATTCTTCAGCGCAGTGTGGCTTCATTAAGGAGATTATAACTACGTGTCATCACAGTGGTGCTTATTGAATTATGCAGCAGTTAGAGGACGTGTAATAGAATCATTCTACAAAAGCTGCTCATCAGGGTGGATCGAAAAACGAAGTATGAGCGAGGAAAAGCTGCATTCAATGCCGACAGAGAGAACTCAACACCAATGACGTGCAAGAGGAAGGAGAGTTGGAATGTGTGCAGAAAGAGGTCAATGTGAGCCAAGCAAAAGCCACAGAAAAGAAACTGATAAATGGGTATGAAAGGAAGAGACGAAATGATGAGAGGATGAAGCTCGTGGCCCGAAGGTTCGATGGGGTGAGCTCAAACGTGGACACAAAGTGCATGGAGATGAAGAGGAGGGTGGGGGAAGGACGATAAAGATGGAATGATGATGAAAACAATTTAGAACTGTTGTACTGTTAACTGATGCTACACAACAGATTGTGAAATGCTATACTGTACATGATCCTTGTGAGTACCACACAAAATAAGCTCAGAATGTGCTCATTGCTGTTGTTACTGTTTTTGTTATCCACTTCATTAAAAATGGAACAATGTCCCACAGTGAAGTCACAGACAGAAAGATGCAACATCGGTAATGAGATGTAACATGGATTTATGAAAAAAAATTCAAATGCAAAACAAATGAGCCTCGCAGCAGGAAGGTTCTAGGCCCGATTCCACTCTGTGCGTTTGAATGTTCTTCCCGTGTCTGCGTGGGTTCTCTTCAGGTTCTCCAGTTTCCTCCCACTTCCAAAAACAAGCAGCTGAGGTGAATTTGTCACACAGAATTGTCTGTAGGCGTGTGTGTGTGTGTGTGTGTGTGTGTGTGTGTGAATGATTGTCTCTGTGTGGACCTGCAATGAACTGGTGGTTTGTCCAGGGTGTATCCCTTTCGCTTTCTTGCACCAAACTACTAATGAAATGACAAAAAAAGAGAATAACAATTCCAGATTTAGGAACTTGCTTACAGTGTATACTGTGCATATTATGGGAAACCCCTGCAGATACTTGAGAGATGTGCTATTCCCTCAATTACGTCCACAATCTGGTGCGTGTCATAGAACACACCATCACACTCCATTGTGAATAATGGTCTGAAACCAAAAATAGGCCGGCAAGCTTGTTGTTAAGCTATGACTCAGCGGTGCACGCCATTATCAGCAGCAAGCACACAGCAGCACAGGCCTGGGTTGTCTAGATCTAACTCGACCGTGACGTGGACACACTTACAAGAAATAGTGAAGCACTCTGGAGTAAATGTAAATGAATGGTCACACCATTTCCTGCTTGACCCGAATGCAATTTATATCGACAGTGTTCCGGTTTCCGCCTCCACTTCCTGGAATACGCAACGCTCTTCATCAGTGTGCCACAGCCTACTCATCAAGAGACTGACAGTTCTGACCTTCTCACCCTAAAACACCTCGAACCCATGCTGGATTCCTTTGTGGGCAAGTTGTCTAAAGTCTTCAGTGTGATATTCCCCCCCCCCCCTGAGAGAATACACAACTTTCCTATCCTGTCTATAAACACAACAGCTCCTCTCAGGCTGGAATACAAATGCCCCCTAATCCAATCTGCAAGCCACAGTCTAAATCAATATATAGGAACAACAAGAAGAGAGCATTGGAGGCTTTATAGTAAAATGGATTTAAATTGAAGGGGGGGTGGGGGGCATTTTGGTGATGCTAAGAGTCCCCCCCCTCAAAATATACTTTAAGAACTTAGAATATGCACAGATCATAATAAAATGTATAATGTGTCATTTTAAGACACAAATCCAACAAGAATCTGTTAACCAAATCTTGACTTCTTTAAAGCCTATGACATCATAGTGTCGGCTTGAGTTAAAACCTGTAAGCATTGAACACGTTTAGCAGAGCAGCATAAAGTACCGATCAGCATTTATGTTTGGATTAAATCACTACGTGCGGTGAAAAAAGGTTCATTTCTCGTGACAAGCCCGATGTGAATCATCCAAGACTGCAGCTCCCCTCAGCTTTAGCGTCTTTCAGCTCATTGTTTTAGTCTGATTATTCAGACATGAACGGATTTGCTTTCCTCCCACGACATTCATCAACCGTGTTTCCATCAGGAAGCTGTTTTCATTGAAGATGCTCTAAAAATCCCTGTGGATGCTTCCTACCTGCCCACCAATCAGAAACTACTACTACAGGTACTCATAGCATGTTGAGACTGTTGATGAGTAATGCAGTACTCACATACTGTATGTAAATACACTCCACATGGAGCATTTGCATCAAAAAACTGCTTTTGTAGAAAACTTCCCCTGGTCCTTAACCTCTGACCCCTCTGTAACGGAGGCACAAAGACTATTTAGATGTCAAATCGAAGCGATGTGACATAGAACGGCCACATGCAGAACGTACGGATACGCGGACGCAGGGTGGGCAGGCAGCATGCATTTGCTGCAGCGTCCTCAATCAGTGTGTCAGGTATATGTAGCAGTGAGGTGACGCACAGGGTTAATTATTTAAACACATATTTGCCCATGCAAACGTGCACCCGAGGCTCCGTTGTGCATTAGCCCAGGAAGAGGCAAGCTTGTCTGCCCGGCTCCTATCGCTGGATGAGACGTTAGCAGCAAAGATAGAATAACGGCGGGGACGTGCGCACACACACACACACACACACAATGGAGTAATTTTAGTAGTAGCTAACATGCTTAGACAGTGGGCTTTGAAATAACCTGCTACGCTTTGATGAAACATGGCAGGGATTACAACGGAGGTCTTGCCAGGAATAATGGCTGTTGACAGGCTTTCAGCTGAATGGGGAGGAAGCACGCGGTAGGCGGCGGGTTCAAGTCACACATGCTCCAAGAACAATGCAATCAGCTCCATTACAGCTGTAGCTGTCAAAGAGTGATTCTGATCTGTCATGACTGGACCTCATGGAATCACTGTCCCCGGCTGTTGTAATAAACCGCCACAGACTGGGATTGCTCGGAAAACCCACAAATGAAATATACGTATAGCTCATATCACAATTATTGAGCCTTAAAAATGATGGCAGAAGTTTCTCCCAGCTTTCAGCATTCGCACTTAGAAAATGGCCAGTGAAGTCAAAGTATGTGCTGCTTCAAATCAATAAATCTTCTCATCGAAATTGCTGAAAGGAAGTTAATCAATGCTGAACTATTCCTCTAATACTTTACCGATATAATTTCCTTTCCTGTTGAATATAATAATAATACACATTTCTGAATCTTCAAATGCAGAAAGATTAATGAACTTCAATAATAACTAATGGAAAGACATTCACTCAAATAGATTTGTTTGAAACATCATATCCAGGCTGCATGGAATGTCATTGTGTCAATAAAAACAAGAACAGCTAATTATACTGATGGCGACGGGTTCCAGCGCTCATCAAGAGAGAGAGGATTGGCCAAACACTAACAAGGAGTTCAATTCACAAATATGAGCTTCAGCTATGATGTAGCGGTGTGACATTGATTTGACTGGATGTTCATTTTTAATATCCCTTAAGCCACGATGCATGTGGTAATACAGGCCCACAGAAACTTCACCAACCCACCGGTTCCACACTAATACACTGAAGTACTCAATTTGAATAAGCGTTTCAATGTCTCCTTAAGCCTTGCTGCAATATTATCCTGTCTGGCTGCAGTGACCCTGACAGAAGCGTCACTTGATTCCGCCCCTGGCTCATCCTGTTCCGGCGTACGATTTCACCAGATGCACAGAAACGTTTCCTTGGGTCCCTGCAGCCATCCCTTAGAATAATGACAAGGCAGAGATAACCTCCAGCAAAAACTTCCCTCCCTCAGATGTCTACTGAAGGGCACTGAACCTATTAGCTCATTGCAAAACCTGACATTGAATCTCTAAAAACCCAAAAGGCTGATGGGACAGGGTGAGTCCAGAGGATATAGATTTCTAGTTGAATTTAGTCGTTTTATTTAACCTTTCATTTAACCAGGTGAATTGAGAACTAATTATTGTTTCCAGTAAAGACCTGGACCTAAGTTGCATGTTTGTTTGTTTTTCTGGTGGAAAGAAGCCGGAGAACCCGGAAAGAACCCACACAGAACATGCAAACACCTCACCTATCCACTGTGCCACCGTGCTGCCCAATAGTCAGGTCAAGGAATCCCTCAAAGCTAAAGTACATTATTTATCTTCTGTTATATAATTCCATTTTACACGAAAAACTCGTTTTCTTGTGTACTAAGGATTTGGAACCCAGGAAGAATTCTTAATCCTCTTATGTGTGCTATTCTTGTCAGGAAATAGTCTGTAATTAGCAGCCCACTCTCAGTGGATGGCTCTCGGCTAGTCTGGCGAAATGCACCACAGCACCTGGGGGGGGGTCTCTTCATTTAAATATATAGCTGGATAAATGTATCTCATCCAGCCAAATGACCTTCCTTCATTGTTCTCCCAGTTCAAATTGCATGCTGATGTCAGATGCACAGCTGTAACTTAAAACGCGCCATGCATGTCTAGTCAACGTTTTCCTCTGCCCTCCCAATCCATTCTGGGAATGTTGCAGCAATATAGTGCTGTTAAATGTATGACCAGTTTCAATACAATCAATACAGGTAATATTGATGCAGGGAATAGGAGTGATGTTCCGGCTACAATTTGCCTGTGGGGAAAAAAAACTACATGCAATAATGTGAATGCTAAAAACTCAATTTCAAGATGAATTATGTAAAAGCCTGCACCCTGTACTAAGAGACGGAGCAAGCAATTAAGATTGAGAAACCTAATTGATCACAGATTCCAGCATCCATAATAATATGGGAGCTACTCAAACTATCACCAGTTTCCACCTAAGTCCCTGTTGGGAGCAGTTATCCCTTGTATTGTTTCCCATTTCAGTGTTGTAATCAGAGAGGAAATCACTTTCATGAGTCACAGCCAGGCTCAGATAAAGATTCCTATCACACCAGTGCAAAAGAACCTATAACAGCTTAAGGGATGTGTTTTACGTGTGTTCTTGCAATGCTTGCAGGGAACATATGAAGCTGACAATTTTAGAGCTGTAAATAAAATATTTTGAACACAGTGTCATATGTAAATACAGTGTGTGAAGAAATTATTTTCCCCAGTATGGTTTAAGAAAACATGCTTTTAATTTGAAATAATTTTCAAAATGGCATATAATCACTTTTTTTTCAGTCTGCCAAGCTAAACACTTCCTGCTCCTCGTGTGCCACGCAATGCTCCAACCTCTGCTGTGCAAATAATAGCACCAGTCTCTGTGTGACAGGCTGCAATCTTGCACCAGCAGGAGCTAAAGTTGGCTTGGAGATATTGGACTTCTTTCAACTCCACAGTTTGTGGATTTAAGAGCCATTTCTTAGCCCTGAAAATGACTGATGCAAGTGATAAAAAGTGTGTCCTCGAAGCGCTTCGGCTCCTGTCGTGGAAAGACGTGGACATGTCAGGGTTTTTGATAAATGCTGTGACAGTTACTGTGCAGGATTTAGTCTAATATCGAGCAGCAAATCATCTTGAAGCAGTATTCAAATTGTACAAAGCACAAGCATTGGTTCTGGATGCAATGGGCAGAATTAGTAGAAAATAAATAAATCTAGTACGATGAAGAACTCTGACCAAGAGAGATCCATAAAAAAAAGAAATGTCAATAGATATTCGACTTTGACTCTTCTGCTTCTGGTTCCACACAATCCGCTTTAATAAGTCCTGTTTCGGGTGCAATACCTACTCTCACTGGCTTGTTCCACCTGGTGCATGAATGTCAGCATGATGTGTCATAGATATAAATGATAATCAAACATCCATGAATGCACGAGTCAGCGCTGTCTTAACTTAAGAATGCAGACAGAGTTCAGTTCACGCTGCTCTGTTTCGTATTCCAGGCTGCAGCAAAGTTTGTCTGCGTGTGATTACATGATGATTTATTCCTCACACACATTCCCTCAGCCTCACACACACACTCAGCATTTTCAAGGGGATTCATTCTAATAGTACGAACATTCTGCTTAGTGCTGCACAAAGGCAAAGCTACAACTCAACAGCATCACTCCACACAATCAATCCGAATCTCCCAGTCAGGAAATCAGGCTGCAGACTATTGGTTCGTTCTTATTAGCAATAATGACATTTCAAAAACAAATAAGCTGATTTAGCTCACCCCTTGTGATGCTTTATTTCTGCCTATGCACGCACATCTACTGGAGCTCTAAACCAGTGGATACCAGTGGCTTCTGTCTGCCAAAGATTCTCTCTCGGTTTGCAAGTTCATGTCTGCTCCTGAGAAATCACAGCGACAGAGGAGACAGTCGGTTGTGACACTCGGCGCTGTCTTAGGGTTTCCCGGTGTGAAAAATATGAGCCATGCTAACAGATAGCAGTTTTGAGTCTACCCCTCATGACACTCCAACGTGTGATAATATTTAAGGATGCACACAAACCAAACCTCCCAATCTATTCAGAGCCAGACCGAGTCTTCAAATCCACTCAATTCCATTTCATCTCCCAGAATTAGGGGAAAACATTTAATTATTTATTTTTTTGCTTGACACTTAATGATGAGATCCTTCCAGTTTTAGATTGTTTCCTCTCTTTGCTTTCCCTCATTCAGCAACAGCGTGGTACAAAAAAAAATCCTGCGCTGGCGGCTTGTTTAATTAGTTAGCGGGGTTCGGGTCGACTGCTGAAAATGAATCGTGAAGCTTCTCAATGTGTCTCGCATAAACTGCCAAATGAGATATGATAAAATGTGAGAGGCGTAAACTCATGGAAATAAGTACTTGTTTGGAAACATATTGGGCTTAATCATTTTTATTGGCAGCAAAGTAGCTATGAGTCGTGCTATCTAACATTTGTATCAGTCACATGACTAAAAAAAAATACTTTTGCACTGTGGCAAGGACGAGGGCATTTTCTGTCTGGGGTTTGCATGCTGTCCCCATGTCTGCTCCGGTTCCGTCTGGGTTCTCCAGCTTCCTCCCTCCACCAAAACACATGGAACCGAGGTGAATTGTGATTTCCATCTGCCCTTGGGTCAGAATGTGAACTTGTGACTTGTCAGAGAAAGAATGAAATCAGGACAATTGAAATATCGGATATGCAGTAAAGAGGTTTTCTCTGTGTAACACTGCAGTGCCACCATGCACAAAGGCACAGATGCACATTTGCATCAAATGTGAGTTCGTGATCAATATTTTGCCAGAACTGGATCCAATGCTCCTTTGCTTGGAGCCAGTAAGATCATTATATCGGCTACCTGCAGGAAGTCACTTCAGAGTTCACAGGTACTGTTTGCTTCCATATTTGGTCATGTTGCCTATTTTGTGCTTACAGGTTTCAGACGTGGTCCCTGAAGTGCGTCACAGACTTCCTTTTCTGAGAATAGAAAGCCCACCTGTGGTCACCAGTGCAAGGTTTGGAAAATTACAACACCTACAAGCAGCATTTATATGTGGAAATATCCTCTTTTGGGGCATTTCTTGTCGTCTCTATGTTGAAGAAAACCTGTAAAACATCATTTAGAAAAAATTCAAACGATCAACAGTCCTTGATGCTTGTTGTAACAAGGTCTGCTGCACCTAATAAAAAAAATCACTTTTTTATGTTTTCTAGTTGAACCAGATGTCTTTCACTCTATCACTTATTCTTGTCTGGGAAGTGACAAGAATGACTGAGGAGGGAAGGTTGAAAGACAGGCAGGTCGCTTTGGCACGCTATTTTAATGAGGTCCTGCCAGTCAAGGACATGAAACCCAATCCATCATAACATCCTCGCGACGGATGATGGATCATTCATCCGATACGTCATCTAAATCTGAGCATAACGATGTACCACACAGTATTTAATGGGTAAGTACTCATATTTTACAGACACACACACACTCATGTTTGCGTTTGCATCACAGTGGAGGACATTTTAGTGATTAATGTCCTAAAGACTCACCATAACCCTAAACCTTTTCATTTTACAGTTTATGATTCACATCAAGAAGATTCATGCTTTGTCCCTAGAAACAAAGGTGAGTCCGCACAGCGCAACCATTGTAAACAGATCCACACGCACACACCCGCACACACACACCTACACACACACACACGCACACGCACACACAGTCAGATGCCCCAACAAATGTAGTTAAACAAGAGGTGGTGTAATAAAGGTCAGGCCATATTATGACATCATAACCTGGTTATCTCAGCACTCACTGCTGCTGAGAGGAGAGGAGAGGAGAGGAGCAGCAGTACAATGAATGCTTGTGTATTGGGAATTGACTTCTGCAGGTATTTATGCTTGTGAGTGTGTTTGTACTTGACTTCCAGTCAGGCATCCACACAGCGTCGTTGCTCTTAGTTCGTCTCACTTTTTATATCCCCATCCATATTTGTGGCATGCTTCAGTTCATGTCATTCCTTTTTTGTCATCTTTCTCTTGCTTTCCACTGCCCCACTCTTTATCTCCGCCTGTTCACTCCGCGTCCTTTCCCCAGGAGACCTTCTGTCTCTGTTTAGCCTTTCCTTCCATTAACTTTGCTGTCTTTGTCTCTGGTCTGTTCTCCACCCTCAAGCAGAGACAACAGCCGTTGACACGGAGACATATTCTGCTCATCCTCCGTACTGATAATTATGAAGAAAGATGCCCGGAAGGGATAAATCATGTGTGTGCAAACATCAAAGGCAGGATATTTCTCCAGCAGCACATGATTTACACGTGTCTGCATTCATGTGTCTTTAAAAACAGGGAAGTAAACACTGGACTAGATGGCCAAAGATAGTGTGGAGGAGAGTCACTAGTGGGTGTAGACAGGAAAAGAACTATTACCAGTGCAAAAACTGAATGGCACTCATGGCTGAATTAATTAGGATGAATGCAGCAATCCATAAGAATCTGAAATCTAAGAATTTATTCATGATAAACTCTCTCCTCAAGTGTGTTTTGTTGCAGAGAGTGAGCCCTGACCTTGCTGAGATTCCTTGTTCTTAAATTATTTTCATCGCTTTCAGGTGAAGTTTGTAACTTTTACTTTCGGATTAGACATTATAAAGTCCCATAGCACTAAGTAAAGCTGCTTCAGGCCGTACGTGGTTTTAAGTTATAAGTTATACTTACAGATACCATGCAAAGTGTAAACATCAAGCCATTACATTCTATTGAATATAATTGAGGGTTAAAATAAAAGCACCACTCTCCACTTCGGCAAGATGCTGAGCAGTCTTATGAACGAATCCCCAAAATGATTGTCCATAATGAAAACGGATTACTTTAGAAAAGCCACCTCGGGATTTATCTTTCCATTCTACAGTTTTCCAATCACACCAAGATAATTTGGTAATTGGGACACAGAGATGTCTGTTTACAACACATTTGGTCTTCTGATAACTATTTCTTTATTTTTTTTCTAGCTTTGCCTGATGCATAAATGTGTGTGTGGTGATGCCAATCCTGTCTCAGAACTCATCAAACAAAATTGCTGAATAAGACGTAACCACAATGAATCACAGCCATAACCACGGAAATGAGGCCCAGCTGAGCAAATAAACCCTCGTAGTTGCGTTAGATTCACATCAACGGGGAAGATTTCTGGTTTATTAACAAATGCTATGTCTGGCACAGTTCAAATCCCAACACCTGGCAGATAAATGCGATGCTGAAGCTGTCGCCTGTTGCTGCCTCTCTTCATCCCCAACCCCGAGTCCCTCGCCTCGCCTCGACAATTTGAAATGAGTTTCAGGTTGTTGTTTTTTATGGTCACTCATTGGGATAAGGGCAGCTGACCTGACCTTGCATGTGTGTGTGCGTGTGTGTGTTTGTGTGTGCGAACGCTCATGCCTAGATGTGACATTGGTGTCTGTGTGGGAACCCATCTGTGCATGAGCGTGATGTGTGAGCATGTCAGCATGTAGCTGCTGTACCAACAGTGGATTTAAAGGTAATTAGTCCATTAATAAAGCCTCCTCTTCCTCTTCTCCTTCACTCTCTCCCTATATTATATGCGTTCCTCTCTTTACACCTTTTTTCATCAACCAGCAGTCTTTGAAATTTGCTTTCACATCCCACTCATCTGTTTGTCCTTCAGCGCCCTCCTCCTCCTCCTCTTCCTCCTCTCTCTCCTGCTGTAATGAGTGAGAGGCTGGACAAGCAGCAGTAGACAAGAAGCAGACAGCAACTCGTAGTCACGCTTTGAGGGGAATTTCAGTGCGTGTGTGTGTGTGCGTGTGTGTGTGTGTGTTGTTTGTCTTTGTGCACACACAGTATGACTGATCTCCCACGGGGCCAAGGTTGTTCAAAGGGTCACTGAAGAAATCGCCATGGGAACACAGGCCCCGCCTTTTTCTGTTTCATTGCCTCAGGCCCTCTAAGAACATACGCATTAATATTTGTAATCAATTTCTTGATATATTTTCAAAATATAGCCCATGTTGTCATTCTCCCTCTGCTATCCTTATGAGGTCATACTGTCTGAGAAGAAGAGTTTAAACTCCCAATGATGTTAAAACGAAAGCGCAAACTACTGACGAAAGTCGTTGTAGCTCTGTGAATCGAACATAAAGCCCTCTCATCCACCCCGGGAATCAAAAAGAAAGCGAAGCACACGCACACTAAAGTGTTGGTGTGATTTTCAGTGACCCTGTCTAAAGGTCCCAGCACACTCTGCATTACCTCACTCATTTGTTCAGGTTTTGTCCCTTTAATTCGTCACCCATCTGCATTGTGACGCAATGTGATTTCACACCTTTCAGTGCATGAGGGAGCGGTGAAATATTTCAGCTGAGGTAAACTGATCCAGTAACTCTTTCCTGCTGACACTCAGTAGGGACTAATGCTAATTATAAACCTTCAAATCATTTACGTGTACAAGAAAGCCTGAAAGTTGGAAGAGGGTAGCAGAATTTTAAGACTTACAAAGTTATTTTCCAAAATGGGGAGTATAAAAATATGGTTTCCCGCCTGCTTTAACAGTACGGTAGAAATGTTTACAGCATAACATTCCCAATCACTAAGACAGTGCAGTAGGACTGGCATGGGAGTTTAGTGTAGAGGTGGGATACAACAGGGATCAGCTCTGAACCCATTTTTGTTTGCCATGGTGATGGACAGACTAACAGATGAGGTGAGACAGGAAGCTCCTTGGAATATGATGTTTTCAGATGACATTGTGATCTGCAGGGAGATTCGAATTTAGAGAAGTGGAGGTATGAAGGTAAGCAAGAGTACCCCAGGGGGACAGTGAAGTTACAAGGAATAGACGTAAAGAAGGGACTTCGGGTACCTCGGCTCAACAGTGCAGAGTGATGGAGAGAATGTAGAAAGGAAGTGAAGAATCGTGTGCAGGCAGGCTGGAACGGGTGGAGGAAAGTATCAGGTGTGCTCTGTGACAGGAGAGTGTCAGTGAAGATGAAGGGAAATATCTACAAGACAGTGTTGAGGCCAGCCATGATGGACGGCTTAGAGACAGTGTCTCTGAGGAAAAGACAGGAGGCGGAGCTAGAAGTGGAGGAGAAGAATATTAGACAGGATTAGAAATGAGACAATAAGAGGGACAGTGAAGGTCAGACATTTTAGAGACAAGGTCAGAGAGGACAGACTTCGATGCTTTGGACATGTCCAGAGGAGAGACAGGGACTATATCGGTAGAAGGATGCTGAGGATGGAGCTGCCAGGGAACAGGGCTAGAGGTCGACCCAGGAGAAGAGACATGGACGTAGTGAGGGAGGACATGAGAGTGGCTGATGTTGGGGAGGACGATGCAAAGGACAGGGTGAAGTGGAGAAGGTCGATTTGCTGTGGCGACAAGCCAAAAGAAGAAGACAATTCAGTGGAATTAATTTCCTGTTGCAAGGCCTCAAAACGCTTTGAGGTGCATTTCCAACCAGTCTAAAAAAAAGCAAACAGTTTGGATGTGGTCATATAACAGTTGGTGATTGGAGCTGTGGCTCACAAGCCATGCTGGTTTGTCAGCATGTGGTGAACAAGCCAGCCAGCAAGTCTGTCATGCAAAGTACTCTAAACCTCCCCCAATTCTCTCTGTCGGCATGTTTTCATGTTAAATCCAACAACCGTATCTTAGATGTGATCCTATCAAGCTTCTATAAACACACTCAGATTCTCCTTCCCTGGATTGTAGACTAAAATATGGATATGGATGTAAACCAAAGTGGTGCTGTCCATGGTGCTGAATTTAGAAACTCAGAATCTATATCTATCTATCTATCTATCTATCTATCTGTACAGCACATGACTCATTCAGGTAGTATTAAAACCAAAATAAATATGCAAGAAGGGCGGTGAGCCTTCTGTCTTTGAGGTTGGGGGGTCTTACCTGCAGAGATAAGAGGAATTCAGAGGGTCACATCGAGGGTCGTGGTGCCTCGGCGCTCAGGACCTCTGCCGGATGTGTTTTCTCAATTAAATCAACAAGGAGAGAAAAAAAAGATGCTGGCAAAGGGGCTCAATCCCCGCTTCTGTTGTGAAAAGCAAACAAAATAGATACTTCCTCTAGATTTGAAATATTTTATGGTGAGTCTTTGGTCTGGACTACTTTTCCTGATACATTCTAGTCATCGTCCAATTCCAGCCTGGCAGCAAAAAAAACAATCCAAAGCCGACCAAATAAAGGAATAATAACAACACAGTTCGGAGCAAGCTTGCAGCCGCGCACTGGTCCATCCACCGCTTGTCTGGAGTTGTTGGGAAAGTAGAGGCAGCTTTACCGCCGGCTGACGCCAATAACACTCCTACGCAAACAGCGCCATCAGCAGCCTCGGCAGCATGCGTGATGGAGGAGGAGACGGGCTCTTACGACATCTCAATTTCAGCGACCAGTTCCCTCCATCCGAGGTGCTCGAGGTCTGCTCTGCTCCGGGTTGCGCGGCCAAATCAACCCGAGCATTTAATCCTGTTCTATTCTTTGGGTCGATCTCTTCACGCCATCCGCTCTCCTCCCGGTGTCTTGCTCTCTTTGTGTCCCATGCTTTACGATATGAAGCCAGTCGGTCGTTTCCGGTCCTACTCCGTCCTACAGCAGGTTCTGCACGCCTGTCAGATGTCCGTGCTTCTGCAGAGAGACGTCCGCCACTGCGCGGAGACGAGCGCAAACGCGCTTAAAATTCAGAGAGTGGCTCTCAGCGCCTGCAGAGCGGACCCGCGGAGTGAGTGAATGCAGCCTGAGAGAGATGACGCTTCAGTCACAGGCTTAGATTGGCCATGGGTGCTGTAGAGAAGAGGAGAGAAGGGGGGAGAACAAAAAGACGGGGCGCTGCGTGATAGCCCCATTTGATTTCCAAGCAGAAGTTTACTAGACATAAGGAAGTTGATTGGAATTATTTTGTTGCATAGAAATAATATATTCCATCCATCCATCCATCCATCCATCCATCAATCTCCCATTTAACCTTGTTGGGATCAGAGCAGCTGGAGAAAGACAGAGCTCCTCTGAATAATTTGATTTGGCAGCGATGATTCTAGACTCTAGGGGGAGCCAGTCAGAGAAGGCCATGGCAAAAAAGAAATCCCCCTCTTGAATTTTTGAAAACATTGATCAAATATGGAGATTAGAGTAGGGTGCTTTTTTTCTCTTCATTGCAACGACGCGTGAATTCAGGCATCAAAGTGGGACGATTCAAAATAAGGAATATTACTTTTGTTTCATTCTCAGAAAACGTTCTGTTTAATCAGAACATAAAGAACATCCATTGTTTCATACACAGTCCATGAAAACATATGGAACGGTGGAAAAGTCTCAGGTTGTTGTTGTTGATTATTATACAGAGTAACATTTTACAATGCCCACGTTTCATCTGCAAAAGGATTGAAGAAGAAGAAGAAGAAGTGCATCTATTGTTCTCAGGAGATGGCACTGGGCTCCTCGGTTTCAGCTCCTTTACAGATTTGTTTACAACAACAAGGAGTGCCACAGGGAGAAGGAAGTCTGGACACAAATTGCATTAAGAAGTGATCTTCACAGAGACATCAAACTGAGCAACACTGGCAGTGATTTGTGCTCTCTGAACACTTTCTAGTTGAAAATGTTCAGCTTTCTCAAAAGATGAGTCAACTTTGACTTTGAGATCACCAACATTACTAAAATTGGGTGCCACAATAGTGCAGTGGGTAGCGCAGTTGCCTCACAGCAAGAGGGTCACAGGTTCAAATCCAACTTGGGGCCTTTCCGCAAGGAGTTTGTATGTTCTCCCTGTGTCTGCGTGGGTTCTCTCCGGGTTCCTCCCACCACCAAAAACATGCAGCTTAGGTGAATAGGTTGCATTAATTGTGTGAGTGTGTGAATGATTGTCTATGTGTGGATCTGCAATGAACTGGCGGCTTGTCCAGGGTGTACCCTGCCTCTCGCCCGTAGACTGCTGGGATAGGCTCCAGCACGACCCGGTTATGGGTAAGCGGTTAAGGAAATGGGTGGATGGTTGGTTGGTTGACAGCAGTGTGGTTACAATTCATGCAAGGCAAAACAAATGTGTGTGGATGCAAAGAAGAAGGAAAGATAGACAAACTTTCTGCCCTAAAGTTTTTACAAGGCACATTATCACTTTTGACACTTCACTGCCTGCAGTTGTATTGATGTCACTGGAAATAAAGTATGAAAGAGATGACGGATAGATCTCATGCAGAAGGAAATGTCTATTTATATCAGAAGAGGCAGCATATATGATGTGCCCATTCCAACCCCCCTACAATAAACACGTTGATGTGCCATCCCCATCAGGGGGAGGGATTATCTTGATCAAGTATTCATAGATTTGAGGCCTTCTTGTTATGCCTAATTTATCATACAGGGATATTAGTTTTATAAAACGGTATTAATGTCACCATATAGGCTGCATTTAATAGTTAAGTCATTCCTGTGGTTTTCTGCTCAATACTAAACTTGTTCCCTGTCTGGAACAAAACATTTTTTTCGTTCCATTAGGACGATGAGCACAACTGTCGCTAGGAGGATTATCTTTCTCTCTTATGGTTGGTCCTTTCACTCTATCTCTGATTGAAGGGCAGATGTGGAAGCAATCCATGAATGCAAAAGACTGTTTCCTACCTCTGTGCCTGTCTTTTTGTCCCTCTTCTGTCAGCCTCTGTAAATCTGAAACTTACAACTTATTTCCCTTTCCCTGATTCTCACTCAACCTTTTATCCTCTCCAAACTCTCCACTCGTCTCCTCAAATAATCGAATCGGATCACTTCACCCTTTCAGATCAGATGAGGGGAAGTTTTGGATGATGTTAAGCGAATCAGTGTGAGTTGCAATCATTATTCATACTCACAGAGGGGATATTAGGCCGGCTGGAGAGTGTGCTGTGTTGAAATATTTATAGGATAGAAAGAGATGATTGGATTGGTCATGCTGAGGTGAAATCTGCTTTTTTCCAAACCGTCCCGCTCTTGCTGTAAGAGGGTACAAGCGAAAGATTAACTCAAATGCTCAGCGTTTCTGCTTTTTTTGTTGAAAATATAAGAGTCAATGTCAGACTTGGAATAAAGGTTACATTATGTGTAAACAACAGCATCAAAAACTAGAAAGCAGTCTTTTTGTTTGGGCTGGAATACGAAACAGCCTTGAAAGATGTACATTTTCCAGGCACTATGTGGGTCTTGTGTGATTTGGTACTTATAACGTTTTGAGACAAAATTCACAATGTAATAAGACCACACAACTTGGAAAAAAAAGGTTAAATAATCTTCAATCTATCAAAATAACATTTAAATCAGGAGAGATTCTAGTTGGAAGTAAATAAGAATATTTATTACATCAATGAAATGAATGTGAAAATGTACATGTTGGAAAGGGTCTGAAACTCTTAAGGGAGATAGATAATAACATAAATGTGTTACAGTATATGCGGTATATATATATATACCACTGGTGAATCTTTGACGATGAAGTGCAGTGAAGAGGAGCTGTAAAGGATTTGTAATTAGGCTGAAAATTAAAATGTGTTACTGTAATACTGATACTGATTACTGTATTAGACAGGCCCAGACTGTGACAGAGTGCAAATGTCAAGCGCTCCTCACTGAGGTTAAACTACAGCTTTGTTAAAAAGAAAAGGTTATGTGTACACCATGTACTCCGCTAAAACCAACGATCTATGCCACAAATCTGCAAATGCAACGACTACGTGTCAGACTCAGTGTCGTAGGTTCATCCATCTGCCACGCATTTTAATGCAATCACACTCAAAATATAATGAAAATCACAGAGTAACACAGAAACACTCCCCACAAAATATAAAACTAGATTCATAACAAGGATCGTTTGTTTGTTTCTGGTTTTCAGAATTATTGTGGTTATATGTGTGTTCATGCATTCTCCAAACTACCATCGGAAATTGTTGGGGGCCGATATCCGCAGTGTTCAAAGTAGGATAACGACAGATCCTTTTTGCATAAACAGCCACAGACAGGATTACACAAAGGACCCCCCCCCCCCCCCCCCCCCCCCTGTGTATGAAACAAAATCGGATTCCAGCCCCGCATTCTTTCCCCCTCTTTCCCTGTTATTCCCTCCGGATCGCCAACAACTTTATGTCATCATGTCTCCTTTTTGCTTGCTGACATATCAGTAGTGGCAGGCAAAAGATAAGTGAACGTGTAAGCATATAAGAGAAGTGAGAAGGAAGGAAGCGTGTGAGGAGATGATGCAGGAGAGAGCTGCCCAACAGAGACGAGCGTTTCAGAGAGGGAAGACTGACAAAGAGGGAAGGAAACAAAGAAAAGGCACCTAAAGATTATTGATTTCACATATAGGCCACAGACATGAGAAGGAGGTTTGTCTCTTTTTGCGCCTCAGGGAGTCTTTTTATTACATTAACCAACCAGCTGCGTCTTTCTGTTCTCTCGCTCTGTTTTCTGCACAGGACCAAACCTTTCCAGAGGCAGGATTCAACAGTTTGACGTCATATACGGAATCTAGTAATAGGCTGGATGCAGTTTTGAACAAATGAGCCCTCATTACTTCTTTATCTAATGGTAATTGTTCCTTTCAAGCTAAGTGGTACTGCATATTGGTGCGTCAGAAGTTGTCATTGTTCTTCGCTGGACATCATTAAACAACAAATCAAAAATTTGATTGGGAGTTACTTGTTAATTCATGATTAATCATTTCCAAATTTGTTCTCTCCCCCACCTCTCAAAAACAAAAACAAAAACAAAACATTGGTATATTGTGCCGCCAAATGGAAATAAAAACAATATGCAATGAGTTGCAAATCATAAGAAATTAAAAATAGTGCAGCAAATCAGTAACCATATCACTATGGGCATTAGCATAATGATTTATTTCATCTGTAGCACTAACTCAGCAATAGCTGTAGCAATAAATCTGCATCTTCTTATGGATTTGTAACCCAACAGTAATTTTATGGTTATAAATCTGTAAACTGATAATACTTCCCTCTATCAGCCTACATAACTGTGTGCAGTCTGAAGACCTCACACACATTTTCTGCTTCCGTACTTCAAATCACAGTATTAGAACTCACTTGTCTGGAATGCTATTTCTTTCCATTCATGATTGGTTTTGGTGATGAGGTATTAAAGATCTCTCAGTTCTTTTCAAATGCTCCAGTATGACAGTTTGTCAGTGAGCCAATATGAGCAATGCAGTTTTTTCTAAACTCCTGTTCCCCTGTGAAAAGGAGAGCAATTAAAACCTGCAGGGCTCTTTTTTTTCTACAAGTTATTTTCTTTACTTTGTTTTTGCTCTAAATGCTGATTGTGTTAGCACCAAGCTCCCTGTTTGTCATTTTAAAAACCTCATTACATTTAAAATCAAGTGAAAATTAAAATAATGATGTTTTCCATGTGCACAAGCCAACCCGCCTTTCTATAATAACCTTTCAGACCTGCCTAAATGTGTTCCTCTTGCATTTGTGAGTCATAACTAGCCGATTGATTAGGTCCCCTGTAGCCTCAGGCAGCAGCTTCAGGAAAGAGCTTAATGCATTATTGCTTAACCAGAAAGCCAGGTGAGAGACAATGTGTGCATGCGTGTGTGTGTGTTTGGGGTGGGGTGGGGGGTGTAAAAAACTTATTGTCAGGAAATATACAAGAAAAAAGCATGATTCATGGTCACCACACCAAAAATAATAATAATAAAAATAAAATAATAAAAAAGGAAGTAGACAGAGATGGAGCGAGCAATAACGTCTAGCTAGTCTAAGTCGATTGTCGCTGATAATGCCCATGGTTGGATTTGAATCAATTAAGGGCTGGCAGATGTGGAGAATCATGGTCGACCCCAGGGCTTAAAGGATACAATCCAATTTTACCCAACAAATGTAATTCCATTAGGATGGACAAAAACAGACAACTCAGAAAAGGAGGAGTATCTCCCAAAAAAAAAACACCCCCCCAACAACAACAAAAACAGGGAGGGGATTGAGATCGAGCATTTACTCAGAGGAAAGAGACAGCACCCAGAAGGACTGGGAATCAGAGAAGTCAGTTGTCCTCAAAAGAAAGTCAAGGGCTTTAGGAAAGAAGGACCTAAAGAGTATAGAAAACATGGGAAGAAAAGAATAAGCAACCTGACCGCCGGGTGGGACATACAGCGCAAAGCAGAGCTGACAAGGCAAAGGGAGACGGTCCGAGTTTCCATTTGGGGATTCAAACCTCTGTCGTAAAACTGAGCAAGCTTTGTAGACTTAACTCAAGATCAGGTCTGTCTTGAGATACCGAGGACAACCTACAGAGAATAAAATATTCCGTGACCTGCCGCTGATTGCTCCGTCATTGCGGCAATGAGAATCTACAATAAGACCCTTCGCCTTCAGGACATCACCATCATGTACTTCACCGCCCTGGCTGCGCTCATGGTCATTTTGGTGGCTTCATATCAGGCACCCAACAAAGCCATTGACGTCGCCAGTCTAAAATCGAACCTGTCCAAACATCTCCCACCTCTTCCCATGCCCTTTCGGGTTCCTCTTGACCCACTGGGGGAGCTGCAGCTGGCCTGGAACATCAGCTACCCCAACCAGGAGGTTTACATGGAGCTGAGGGCTGCAGACCTAAAGCATGGCATCTTCCTGGGCATGTCTGACCGTGGGGAGCTGACCAACGCCGACCTGGTGGTGCTCTGGAACACAGGAACTAAAAGCTACTTTGGGGTAGGCAGCAATGAAATATGTAAAATCTTTCAACTGATTTACATTTTTAAGAAAATGGGGAGTTAAATTTATACAAAGTCAAATTGACACAAAGCTTCCTCCTAAAAAGATGAGGTTATTGATCCAGTTTCTAAACAGGAAGTGTAACGTTCACACTTTAGATTGTAAAATTCATGCATGAGGGGCGGCTCTATCCTTATGTCTTTGTGATCCTCATCTGTCTTTGGTCTCGAGGGCGAGAGATTTCTTTCCAATCACATCTTCACAAAGTGACAGCTAATTGGAAATTATTCAGACTTCATTAATATAATAAGTTCATCTGTGAATCATTGGGAGATATTATCATATATATATATAAATTGAATGTGCTGTGCTGTGCTGATTAAAATGTGTAAAATGCTTCATGTTTTCCACAAACATCCTACACTAAGGTCTATTTAGCTGAAAATGTCCGTATGCATTGATATTGCTTTAAAAATCCCATTCATGTTCCTTTTAATTGGCATTTATTTATAGGATTTTTTGAATTAAAACCTGGAAGCAGAATGATTAGTAATTACAACTGAAAAAAAAAACAATTGGGGGGGGGGGGGGGGGGGTGAATAAATTGCAAAGTAAGCATCTGTTCCTGCTAACATTGAATACATTAGAAACAACGACAGAAACATTTCTGTTGCAGGGTCCAAAAAAAAGGATAGTAAATTAAAACAAGCAATTCAAATACTGTAGGGTAAAAACAACACTAGTGTGACATTCCCAATTCGATTCCATCCGTACCTTTTTGAGTTATTTTGCTAACCGCCTTGGCGGAGTAATAACTAGGCTTTTTTTTTTTCACAGTCCTGGAAGACATTAGGAGAACATTTTGTTTTAGCATTTTTCAACAATCAGCCTTAAAATACATCCAGTCACATCCAGTGAACTAGTATGTATGAAACCTAAGGATTAGCAGCTGGCCACTCACAGCAGAGATCCTTACACCAAGTGAAGCATATTTTTAGCCAATGCTAAATGCATTTCAGGGGAGCTCTCTGCCCAGTCTGCAGAGTCATAGCATTGGATTGCATTGCTAAAAGATCCAGTAAAAATACAGGGGCATGTTTAGCGTAACCAAATAGACATTCCAACTACACTGAAAGCTGAAACAGAATGTTGCACACTTGAAAAACCACTTTCTAACTTTAACTAGAACCAAAACTTAAACAGCAAACAACATTGCCTCACAATCCTCGGTAGAGCTCATGTTCTGTGCACAGAAAAATAACGCAGACTGCTTCGGCCTACTGCCCACCTTTTTATTTGTTTTATTCTATATATACTGCATGTATTTTCACATTTGTTGGACTCAGAATCCTTGTGATTTGTGAAGAACAGTTACATAAGAGGGGCAGAGAGGGAGACAGAAATAAACAGAGATCTTTGGTGCTATCTGCCAGATGAGAATGTGAGGAACGTATAGCAGGAGCAGATAGACTGAGTTGTTCCAAAGCCTCCTGGCAGAGAGGAGGAGTTACTCATGCTGGGCTGGGATCAGGGACCACCAAGTTGACTCATTTCTTTCAATTAAATCAAACACAATTCACAAATTAATGTATTAACTCATGGAGCGCGGACCTCCGCCGAGCAGCTCGTTCCACTCATAATTAGATTTAAACCATTCACATTGTGATCTGGATCATCACCAAAAGGTTCTAAATTGTTCTTGTTACACCAATCGTGAAAAATAAAAGTGAATCAGAGTTTATGTGTATTTCTAACTGATTTTTAAATCCATAAATGGAGTTTTTAAATTAACATTTTATATTTTTTCCTGACCTCATTCTGGATCAGATCCAGATGACATTCGGGATAGTGATCCCCACCCTAGTAACATTAACATTAATCTGTTCCTGGTAACATTCCCAACATTCTCTGATAAAGAAGTTCCCTGAAGATCAAGATCCGTAAAATTTAGATTTATCTTGCTTAACATATAGACGGGCGGATGGACGGACAAACATGGCAATTGCCAAACCTCCGTCTCGGCGGATGTAAAAATCAACTCTACAAAAGCAAAGCATAATTGTGTCAAAACAGGAATGAGTTTTTGCCTTAAATTAATCAAATACACAATTAAAAAAAGCTCTATTTTCAAATCTCACCCAAATTTCACCCATGAGGAAACGTAATGACGCATACCGGTACATTGTTTTGCTGACTGTCGTTTATTGCACACCTTCAAAGGTATTGTGTATCTTGACCTTCAGGATGCGTGGAGCGACAGCAAAGGCCATGTTTCACTGGACAGCCAACAAGACTACGAGTTGATCGAAGCCAAGCAGAAGCCTGATGGATACTATCTGCTCTTCAAGAGGCCGTTCAGTACCTGTGATCCCAGAGACTACCTCATCCAGGTGTGAAAAGTCTGTCTCATGCACTGCGTAGGACGTAGACCAATCTTTGATTGGTTCATGCTATCATGAATTTTTCACTTCCCGAATCACGTGAACACGACGGAATTTTTTAAAATCATTGTTAACCTTCATTCGTGTCCACACATATGAAGAACTGATCGAACTTGATAGTTTACAGATGGTGAGAAGAAGATAACGCGGTAACATACGACACAGTAGACTGGCGCTCTGCTCATTAGTGCATGCAATGCGACTGATGATGAGGGCATATAGTACTGAAGTATTCATTATCAACGATTATAGTTACCATGGTACCATTCCAGACCTGTAGAGCTGCAGCCACTACTAGTGACCATCACTATGACAACGTAATGAAAAGTTCTCTGTGCTTTTTCTTTTCCCTGTCTGTTTTCGCTGCACCAGGAGGGAACTGTGCACATCATCTACGGCTTCTTGGATCAACCGCTTCCCTCACTGGAGCTACTCGACCTGTCCCGGGTGCACACCGGATTGCAGAGAGTGCTGATGCTGCGCCCAAACACGCCCTCGCCTACGCTGCCTCCCGATTCGCTGACACTGGATGTCTTGGCACCAAATGTCATCATACCAAATCAAGAGACCACTTACTGGTGCTTCATAAAGAAGCTTCCTGAAAACATGCCCAAGAACCATATTATTATGGTATAAACGACCTTAAAAATGAAAACACTTAACAAAGAATTAATTTGCACCTGACAGGGTGAGTGCTTTAGATGAGCATGCACAAGCAGCTATGGTTATAAAGAAGAAAACATTATTCACACAATTCAACAGCACAACCAAAAAATTTCATCCATACTTTTTTCTTCATAGATACACATCTGGTGTATTTAACTATATAAAATGTGAACAGTACAAATTCAGAATCAGATATGGGAATTGTTGTATAGTGTGTTAAATTAAATGAATCCCAGTAAATTATGTTGCGATTATTTGAATATATATAGAAGTAGCATATTAAGAAAAATCTTTATTTCCCCCCTGTTTCTATTCCCATGTCTTTTTGTGTCTCTCAGTACGAGTCGGCAATAACTCCAGGTAACGAGGCCATTGTACACCACATCGAAGTCTTCGAATGTTTTCCGGATATCCTCAATATTCCAGAGTACAGCGGCTCCTGTGACGACAAGATGAAGCCGAACCAGCTCAACTTCTGCCGCCATGTTCTTGCTGCTTGGGCTATGGGAGCCGAGGTATGATGGGAAAAGGACACCCACCCACATCCTCTCACTTTCATCCTCAGTAGGATCCTTCCATTAACAAAATAAAATAAAATTTAATTTGTGTCATAAACATGAACAATTTGCAACACATAAAATGTGTCTAACTTTTTTTTTTTAAAGAGTTGGAATAAGATCTCCTACGCGAGTAATATCAGAGCCTAAGACTGTGAACAGAAAACCTTGTAAATGTGATCCTACATGCAGCACAAATCTATCTTGAGCTTGGAGAGCGTCCGCGTGTGTGGGAAGCACAGTCAGATGCAAATATTCACAAATCTGGCCAACAGAAACATGAAAACACACATTTGCACAAAATTAAGCACGGCATGAGATGAATCCAAGAGGTGGCATCGTATCTGACAATCTTTTTGGATCTCCTCAAACATGTCATCCTGCTAAAAGTTTACCTTTCTTACAGTAACCTCGAACTGAAGTATTCACGTCAACTAGTCAGTCAGTCATTTATAAATTAGACTTATGCACCATGGCGACCAACAAGTGGGCTGACCAAGCGTGGAAGCAAGTTGCCTCTGAAACACATAAAGCAAAGAGGGCAGAGCGCCTGTCACCATGTTTCTCTGCTTGGCTCCCTGCTGGCCCCTCTCTGATTGGATTATCTGCCAGCTAAACAAAAAACAAGCAGGATGCCTTCTCTGAGCCGTGAGCGGTGAAGACAAGATTAGGTGGGAAATATTCAGGCCTCTTTCATCACCTCTCACGCCGCCGTTTCATCCCCCCCCCCCTCCCCCCTCCCTGCACCACAGAAGGCGAGCCTGGCCTTGCCCGACAAGAAACATAAAATGAGAGAGAGGGAGAACAGCAATAATTCTTGACACCATCGTAGCATGAATGGAGAGGTTGCCAGCAAAAAATAGAGAGGTGCATGATGGGGAGAAAGAAAGCCCCTGCTGGTTTTACCTGTTATGACATGACAGCAGCAGTGATTTCTGCCTTTACAAATTCTAAGTATCAGCAAATGTGTCTCATGATGTCCTCCTTGTGAAATGAAGGCACTGACGAATGACGATGAACTGAAATCCTACCATAATAGTTTAACATCTTGCTCAGTCTTATATTCTGCTGCTGCTATATTCTTACATAAGGTTTGGAATTTGTGAGACACACATGCAGAGACCACTTTGATGAAGGAGGGGTATCTTAAAGCACGAGGCGCTGCCTTCAGGTGGATTCGTAGTCGATGGTTAAGACATCCTGCTGTGAGTGAAATGAAATGTTCTCGTTTGGAAATTTTTAGTAAAACCTATCAAGACTCCAGCAAGTCCACGTCTTTCAACACTTTATGGGAAAGTGTTTGCGCAGGGGTCCAGGGTCTGTGTATGTGTATGTGTGTGTATTTGGCATCCTCTAACAAGGACGTTTTCAGAAAGGTCACAGTGTGATTTTATAGTTTGATCTTTTTCATTGAAACACTTCAACGGTTTAATGAATGAAAGTATCCAAAGAAATATCTTTGTTTAAATGCAAAAATGCACCTGACTTTTGCATTTCATGAGCAAGTTGCAAAAAGACTCAACAGTTTTAAAGCATTTGTATGACATGCAGCTGTGCATAATACATGTATGTTTGTGTGTGTGTTTGCTTCCAGGCGTTTTACTATCCTCCTGATGCAGGTGTGCCGATAGGTGGACCACGTTCCTCGAAGTTCATTCGCCTTGAGGTCCATTACCACAACCCTCTCCTTATATCTGGTACCTGAAGTTCACATGCACACACACACTTGAATCTGAGCATATAGCTACATGCTTTTTTTTTTTTTTGTGCACACCCACACACACACACACAGATAATCAAGCAGCAGGATTCTCCATGCTCTTCCTGATTAGAGCGAGCCTTATCTGTCCTAGTTTTCAGATATAACATTTGATATCACCTCTGTGAGTCACTGCAGACGCTCATCTCTTCCTGATCTGAACTCACCATATGCATACATCTTTTTTATTTTCAACATATTACCCCCCCCACTTTTTTAATTGTTGGGCTGAATGATTGCAACGCAGCGTTGTCTTTCTGTTCAAAATAACCTCAGATAAATTCAAAATGCTGCAGTATGCATTCGCCAGGATTGTACGGAACACATGTGTTAACTTTCTGTGACACTATAACTATATCCTGACTTGACTTCACGTTGTTTGAGAAATTTGATTGCATGTAAAATATTGTAATATTCCATCAGGCCGTCGTGACTCATCAGGGATACGGCTGTTTTACACTCCTAGTCTGAGGCGGTACGATGCTGGAATTGTGGAGCTCGGCCTCGTCTACACTCCTGTTATGGCCATACCACCCAAACAACACACCTTCGACCTCAGCGGATACTGCAGCTCCAAGTGCACTCAGACGGTGTGAACACAAACAAAATGGCATCATCATTATTGTTATCATTATTTATAGTTAGATTGTTAAGAATGCTGGGCAAACATTTAACCCTGGAGAACTCACAGGGTCAGATTTGGCTGCTGTTGGTTACTGCTATCCAAAGGGTATAAAAATGGTTCTTGGGTTCTCCAGGGTTAAGACTGCCACAAGCCTTTGGAACGTGTGTCCAAACGTCGGACTGCTGCTGTCTTTCATATTTCAATCATTTAAGTTTTGGTCTGCAAAGCACAAGCTGTCTATCTGCCCTTTTGTCAGTCTAGGCTTTGCCTCCGGGGGGAATCTATATTTTTGCATCCCAGCTGCACACGCACCTGGCGGGCCGTGGGGTGAGGACAGTTTTGGTGAGGGGAGGCAAAGAGCTGGAAGTGGTACAGGAGGACAAGCATTTCAGTACACACTACCAGGTGAGAAACAGCCGGCTTAAGTGTAGAGAGAAGCGGAATGCAGAGATCCAGATTTGTGCATTTTATCTCATATTAACCCTAACCCTAACCCTCTGTGCCACAGGGAAAAAGAATATTTTCAACAAGTATCTTGGAAATTCCAGTCCTTCCACCAAATTGGAATAAAGTCCATAATAGACAAAAAATGGTGAAATAAGTCTTATCTCCAAAAGCTAAAGAAAATATAAAGTATATTTCATTAATTTCAATGGAAATCTACTTGTGGTTTTTTATAAATGCCAGAGAAACAGATAAAATGAAAGTTGTGAAGGGGAATATTTACAACAATAAAATAAAACAATTTACAACTGTAAAGTTTTGTTGCACTTTGTTAATGGAAAGACAGCCTTTTCAGGGCCTGGGGAAAAAAAGAAAAAGAAAATGGGCTGTAAAGTCTAATCTTTTGAAAATTCCACCCTATTGCTGTCAAGGAAGTTTTTACCTGCCTCCGTCTCCAAAGTTCTTGCTCTTGTGGGTCAAGTTGGGTTCTGTCTTTCCCTGCAGGTCTTTCCCTGCTAATTCTGTAAAGTGCCTTGAGATGACTTTCTGTTATGATCTGGCGCTATATAAATAAAATGAATTTGCCGAACCACTATTAAGATCTTACTCTTATTCTGTGTATACATTCATTTATTATCTTCAGTGTTGAACATTCTGTATTTGCTTTCTCTTCTTGCTTATAGACAATCCGGGTCCTAAGGAAAATGGTTAATGTTTTGCCTGTGAGTATAAAGTCGATTTCAAAATGGATCTTTTCATTTCCACTGCTTGTTTTCTCTCTGTTGTATAAGGGGTTTATAGGAAATGCTAATTTCATTTAAAATCAGTGCTATCATTCTCAGGAGACTATAGAACGATAGCAGCCGAACCATCTTTTGTTCTTTGGGGCTCACCTTGAAAAGCAATGAGCTGCTGGTGTGTTTATTCTTGATCCTGCAGGGTGATGTCCTCATAACAAAATGCACTTACAACACAGAAGATAGGAGCAAGCCTACTGTGGTGAGCATCACCCGCTCAATGCATATTTTATATTGATTAGTCAACCACAGCAGGAGTTGTACTTTCACCAATCCCTCTTCATCCTTTGTCTTCAGTCTCACCGTAATCCTCCAATCTGCCGACCCTTCATGCTATATATGTACACCTTCTTCCCCATCTCACCCATATTCTTTTGTTTGTTCAGGGAGGATTTGGGATCATGGAGGAAATGTGTGTTAACTACATCCACTACTACCCTCGAACTAAGCTGGAGCTCTGCAAGACCCACGTTGACAAGGGGTACCTGCAGAAATTCTTCACCTTCATTAACAGGTAGCCCAGATGCAAGCCATCTGTTTCTCTCTCAAATCATATTTTTTTTTTATGTTAGCTGCATCCTTCATTCTCTTTTTCCGACTGATTACGCCTTTATTTAATCTGAAAAACCATTTTCCTCTCTGAAAGTGACCTTTTCTTTTCTCCTATTGTTAATTCTAATACTGCCATTTAAACTGTTCCGCTTCCCTCATCGCAATCTGCATCCCCACCCGACTGGCTTTCCTTCCATCTCCCTCCTTTCCCTCCAGGTTCCATGGAAACGACCAGTGTGTGTGTGGCGATGTCGGTGTGACGGAGCAGTTTTCTCAGATACAGTGGGACTCGTTCACTGGAGAAGTGCTGAACTCTCTTTACAGCACAGCTCCCGTATCCATGCACTGCAACCAGTCGAGTGTGACTCTCTTTCCTGTAAGTCCCGACTCGAGCATGCAAGTTTAACCACCAATTAAACCAGTTCAGACAGCAGATGGGAGTAGTTGAAGGACCGCTTGTTAACTTGCAATATGGATAGGCATGGTCATTTATTTTTAGTCAGAGTTGATGTTAATTATCAACAACCTCACAAGAAGGAAATAATTGTTCGATCAACTGGCAACACATTGAGGTGATAATTTCACACACACTGCTACTGATATGTTTTAGACATGGGTCTTGTGAAAAAGAAATATTTTAAATCTTAAATTAAAGTCGTCACTATAAAATACTCTCAACCCCACAAAAAAAGAAAATAAAGTTGATCATATTTAGCTTTTGATATATTGCGCCGGTAGATGCTGCCATCTCAACATCAAGATGCAGGCATACCAAATGTTCATCCCCATTATACGTCATCTCCAGGGAGAGTGGGACAAACAGGCGATACCAGTGGTCACCTCCACCCTGGAAGAACCTCGCTATCCCTGTGAGGGAGGAACTCTCCCCACCAGATGATGCCTCATACATCCCAAACCGTGGGAAATCAAAGCGGCCTCTGCTGAGATACTACTTTGTTTTTGTGTGTTGTCATCATTAAGACATGAAACGACATTATCTTGGTCTGTTTTATTTGCAAATAAGTTAATTACTTGAGTGGTAATCAAGGCTTTTGTTAACCTTTAAGAGTTTACAGTGTCATTTACACACACTTTAACATTGTCTTATGTGTCTTTGCGTGATTTGTTCTGTGTCAAAGAATAAGTACTAAAAACTCATTAAAAACGAATTTATAAACTCACATATCAACTTGGCCTGAATCAATGATACATTTCCATCCACTCCATAAACTATATTTAAGAAATAAATTATCTTGCTTTCTAACAACAAACATTTAAAATTGGCTTGTAATCAGTCACACAAATAACAACTGCATACGCCCACATCATACGTGTCCTCCTCAAGCATAGATTCCTTTGACACGTTTATTCTCAGGATCAAATGGAGATTTGAGGTGGGCCTTGGCCTTGTAGGTTACTCCCATCCTCTCCAGGGTAAACTCACTCCTCTCTATGAAGTCATTAGTCACCTAGAACAAACAGGAAGAGAGGGATGGGATGAAAATAAGAAAAGGCACGTTTTTTTTTATATACGGTATATTTATATATATATAAAGAAAAAGTCACACGAGTCAAAACAGGAGACAAAATTTGAGAAAACAATAAATACAACACTGTTAAACAGGACAATGATGAGGATGCAGGGTACACAAGTGTGTATTAGTTACTCACCACGCCTCCATCGGGGTTACGCACATATCCATAACCAATGGTTTTGTTGATAAAGAATCCATATTCAGAACGTCGCAGGTGACCAATGGGAACGCCGTTACAGAAAATAGCCTCAAGACCAAACATTGGCACTTGCCTGGTGGGTAGAGCGAGAGAGAAAGAGAGAGAGGAGGATTATAAATGAACCTACAGACAAGACATTGGCAAATATATCAGTATATGATCTACAAGTGTCCTCCTCTGCAGAGCATAGAGCTCCGTCAATTTCACTCGATTCACTCTCTGCAACACATTACTGACTTTTACTTTACTTTTTTATATATATGCTATGGTGAAAACGACCAGTCTTCACAGTCACAATGAAATCATTTTTCAATAGAAAAATCTGAATATTAAAATGGTACAATATGCTTTTGCATATTTTCAGTATTTGGTTTTCCCTTAACACAATTAAAAAAACTTCCAACACATTATCTCAAGATTTTTACTGACTCATCAATGGTGAAGCAGACAATTTGCTTCCTCAGCCCCGCCTCCTTTTGTTTCTCCAGCCTATCACGGCCCTGGAAGGCAATCAAGCTACTTAGTTTGCAGGTGAACGCTAGCCCCGCCTCTAGGGGTGTGTCATCTGGGCGAAGGTCAGCGTGCCAATGCCGGTGTTCTGATAAAGAGATGAAGATAAAAGAATTAAGGCATTTACTGTGAACACTGTTGAAAGAAAGGTGGAAGAGCATATATTAAACTTATTGGTGACTCATCCTCTACATGTACTTGTCCTGTTAGGGTTAGCTCTTTATTACCACTTATAAAAGTTACCTTTCTCTATGCTGAGAGAGTCAATGGCCCGGTAGCCTGAGTTGATGATGCCGTGCTTTGCACCAGCAGCCATGACAGCGTGGTAAACTGGGAGGCAAGAGTCTTTGGGGATGTGCAGCTCCCAGCCAAGCTCTCCAACAAATGACAGACGCATAGCTCGTACCTGGATCAAAGATAGATGTAGAGGCGATCAATGTGATCTGCAGCTCATGCTTTGAATCAATTGCTCTTTATGTTAATTAGCATTGCTGTGATCTGCAATCTCACCTGATGTCCTGCAGCATTGACAACTTTGTGTGTGAAAAACGGGAAAGCGTCGTTGCTCAGGTCAGTGTCTAGAAGCTCCTGAAGGACGTCCCGACTGCAGACAGGAATCAGGAGACAGAAACACCATAAACAGAGGCAGCTGGGCAGGAAATCAATGAATATATAGACTACACATTATGAAGTGATAACAAAGTTCATCTTCTGATAGATGGATGGATGTATAGTTTTCAAGATATGCACATTCAAAATAACCACCTTTTTGAGTTACGACATTTATCGACTGAAAACACAAAATAAAAATATCGAAAGGCACATCTACTTCATTCAGTCATTCATTCATCTTCAGCCATTTATCCAGCATGCGGGCCATGGGTTCTGCTGGAGCCTATCCCAGCTGACCACAGGTGTGAGGTGGGGCACACCCCAGATGAGGAGATAGCTCATCTTGGGCCACATGAAAGCCATGTATTTAAAATGGCATCAGCAGTTTGTTAGAACAAACTATTACAGAGGAATAAATATTTCATCTTACCTTTTCAAATTCACAATACTCGAGAAATATTCACTATATTTGCTGTCCCAAAGTATTCCCTCCCATCTCGCAAAGACACACACACATGCAAGAAAATCAATATTATATAAAGATGAGTCAACAGATAAAAACTAAGCTTAGCTTTCCTTTGCAACTTGTTTGTGAGTGGGCAGGTAGAAGCCTTTCCTAGAAGATATTTCTGAACAGTGGGGCAGGACGCCAGGGTCCTGATATGTGGGGAAGGGTCCAGGTTTGATTTGTGTATTCTGTACATGGTTCTATATCTGTGTGGGAGCAATTTCTCTTTTTTTTTCTAAAAACCAATCAATGTGGTCATAGTTGACGTAGACCTTGCGTACACAGGTATGCATTATGTGATTCAAACATTTCTGGTTTATATTCATGCGTGCATTTTGTGTGTGTGTGTGTGCGTGTGTGTGTGAGAAATGCATTGTTTCAATCAATTCTGTACTTTTCTCTCGGCTTAAGGGTTCAGTCTCAATTGGACAATCAAGTAATTTACCCCCAGATTTGATTTCTGGTTTGACCAAGCAAAAAAAAAAAAAAAGCAACAATAATCAGAAAAAAAAAAGGAAAGGAAAGGAAAGTTTTCTCTGAGAATAAGCCAAAAAAAAAAAAAAAGTCAGGAGTGTGGAGGAGAGAGCTGGATATGATCTGAAAGAGGCAAAGCCAGAAAAGAAACTTGGGCAAGAAGATAAGAAAAAGCCTCCAGGAGAAGAAATCGACAGCCTCCACAGGCTGGACTAACCCTGATGCCGGTAACAGGGAAGAACAAAGATGGATGATGGTGATGTGGGGAGGAGAGGAGGAGGAGAGGGGAAGATAGAGCAGTTCAGAGAACGAGATGGGGTGAAGGTAGCTTGGCTTGTCCTTAAAATGGAGAACAATGGAAAGCTGTAGGGAGATGGAGAAACTGACAAGCTTGGGCTACGTCCATGTCTAAATTTGCTGTGTTATTTTCACATTCATACGACACCATTTCTCATAGACGTATGAAGAAATGAATTTTCAAGGATGCAAATCTAGCCTTATCAACAACTTCATTCTTAATCATAACTCCGGCCTAATTTTTCAAACAGCCTACAGTGTGTCATAATTATGATGCTAGTTATTTGGCTTCTTATTTTGTAGATTGGGCATGCTTTGTTTCTTGTTTTATTTTGATAGTTGTTCTCCATGTTTTATTTTGTACTCCCTGTCTTTTATTGTGATCTATTTCAACCTATTGTTTGATTTGTTTCACTTTTCTGTGTTCTATAATTGTGTCCTCCAGTCGTGTTCCCCTTTAACATTCTTCACTCTAGTGTGTGATTGGTTACCTTTTATGGATTTTGATCTTGGATCATTTACTGTATTATTTTTTTATATATTAAATACCATGACTCTGTGTCATATCTTCAAATGCTCTGGATGAATGTGACACAGAGGCACAATGTGCTAATATTAAAGAGGGAATTTTAGTCTCTGAATATGAAAAATAAGCTGACCAGTCTGAATTCTGGTGACCACATTCCGGGCCTAATATTTCTGGTATCCATCATTTCTATGGTATGCCATCTTTCTTGCAAGCAGATGGCAAAGTGGAAAAGTCCAGTAATAATGTACTTTCTAGTAATTACTGTTACCTTGAGTTCAGTTGGTATTGCTTTATGAGATATGTTATTTTATTCTTTGATCAAGACAAAAAAAAGAGAAAAAAGAAAAACCTCCTTAGTAAATTCTTTGGAATTCCCACCTCTTGGGTCCCTGGATGCTGATCACTCCCATGTCCTCTGTGTGGTCCATCAGCTGACAGCGGAAGCCTTGGTCCTGGCAAACAGTTTTAATGTGGTTCCAATTGTGTTCAGCTACAGCACCTCCAGTAGCCAAGTAGTAGACATCACCTGGAGCAACGGCAGGAAGCAAGAGTCACTGGGGAATAAAGAGATGCACTGACAGATGGAACATCGGACAAAACAAATGTTGTGGCTATGATTGTCTCCCTGCTATATTTAGCGTTTGTCCAATTCACTGAACTGGGTAGTTCCATTATCGCCTGAAGGAATGGGTCCACATTAACATTTGTATATCATGGTGTTGATTACCTCCACCAAAAAAACTAGATTACTTTTATTCTTATAGAAAAGAAATATGGCCAAAGAAATTGCCTCTAAAACAGACTGGCTCTTTCTACCTTTCAGCACGGAGGTTGGTCTTATCTGAAAAGTATCAACAGTGCTCCTAAAACACAAGTGGGTTCAACATCACTCATCTTCCTTGTGATAATTAATGAGCTTTTCAGCCCACATGGCAAAAAATAAAGAAAAGAAATCCAGCAGAAAAAAACTCTGAGAAAGATTTGGTTCAGTGTTTGTGATTGTGTCACCTTTGTTTGAATTTCAAGTGACGAACAGAGCAGAGGCCTTTTAAGTGAATATGATGCACAGTATATCTGGAGGACAGTATTGTGCATACATTTCAATATGCAATTTTATTTTTTCGTTTATAGGCAAAAAGACAACACATTGGTGGAAAGACATGTGCTGTACGTCAGTAAAATTGCTACTTGAAAACAGTAAAGATGTTTTAGTTGATCGATTTCAAAATGCCAAAAATAACCTGAAATATGAAGCTGAAAATAACAGAGCAGAGCGACAGCAGAATATGGGCATGAAAAGAACAGAATGAGGAATAATAAGAGTACGATATAGCAGAACTGTAACAGTAGAGCAGCTAATCATGAAACACTCACCATCAGGAAGTGGCGCCAGCGGCAGGTTGGCAGCCCCCGGCTGCAGTCTGCTCACCGTCAGGTCGGCCTCCACCCCTCCGCTTTTATTCAGCATGCAGGTGTACACAGTGGAACCTGGAACACGTGAAAACACATTAACACTGAGTTCTCATGCCAGACCTGGGCCAATTTAAACACAGCTGATACAACCTTCAGAATAAAAGTACACCTTGGTGTTGTTTGTAACAGATTACTTGTGTGTGGATTGTGCATGTATTTCTCTTTTCTGTCAGATGTAGGTGGCAGCTGGTGGGGGTATTTTATAATAATAGTATACAGGAATGTTTGCTGCCCATCTTTTAATCCTGGTTCTATGCTGCATGGCGACCGTAGCCTTGGAGACCTTAGGTTGGTCTCCTTTGAACATGTTGTAAATGATCTTCAAAGGAGAAGTCCCAGTACGGGGGGAGAGAGAAGCCCTTCTTGTTTATGATTTTTTTCTTCTCCCTGTTATCAGGTGAGTCAGTTGAACTGCTTGTATTTTCATTCCCTTTCATCACATGCAGCCATTTCTCATTGGGGTTTTTGCTTACCCTGATAATATTCTACCCTTTATTGATTAAGTTTATTTTGTTTTAAGATGCACCTACTTTGTCCCTGGGAGGGAGGAACAAGATTGGCTTTATGAGCATGTTCAGGCTCCTCCCAGGCTGTGTGTATCACAATTATTTCTAATTTTTCAATAATTATATATTATATATAACTAAAATTGTTACATTTTGTGTAGAGCTCCCTCTGCAAAATCCCTCGCAAAAGCTCCGTAGATGTGGTTTAAATTATTAGGTGGGTTTAAATATAATCTGTTGAAAAATTAGTGCAACCTCGAAAACACGTTCAGACTTCACGGGTCACATCTGTGGAGTGATACATCTGCCACAGTCACCAATCAATACTAATAAGATGCGCATTATTTGATATGAGAAAATCTGGAGCTGATTTCATAATCTATATATATATATATATATCTGTAATCCAGGTTCCATGTGTACAACTCCTCTGACAGAGTGGAATGTATTATTAATTCTACTTTGATTCTTTTTAAAAAGAAAAAAAAAGTGGAGTGTATTGCTTATGTGGACATCCGTCTGCCTGTGCTTCCGTGTGCATGCATTCACGCTGCAGCAGACTGACCGGGCTTTTTGTTGACATCGGCAGTAAACAGCCAATCAGCTGCCTTCTTGGCATCTGGTCCAGTCAGATAGAACTTCCCAAAGAGGGACATGTTAAACACGGCAACGTCGCGTCTGCATGACAGGCACTCATTCTTAATCTGCATTAAAATAAAAAATATATAAAACACAGCCAATTAACACAGTGTCTTCCTCTCTTTGCCAAATGTGACAAAATGACTATGTGGAGCCAGATCCTTCAAGAAGATTGTTCATTACAACTATGAAATTAAAAAGCCAGAACTAATTAAGGGGTTTTGATGTTAATTAGGACCGCGGTGGTTGGTACGAGCTGCTACATGACGCTTGCTCCCTTTTGGGAGACTTCATACTGATCGGACCCTGAAATCTATTGGCCCATAGTCATTTAACAAAACAGGACACTGCACATAATCTAATAATATTATTCTGCTGGAAATCAAACCAGTCCCTCCAGGATGTTGCAGACTCAATGGGGGGAGATTTTTATCAAAATGTGGAGAACTAAGACTGCTTGGTTGTGCAGAATGCTTGCAGACTGTTTGGCATCATGTTAATTATTGAAAAAGGGAGGAACTGACAAACACACTTAAACAGTTTTTGTCTTACCACATCATGATGTGCAGGGAAATCAAAGGTGTACTCTCTGGCCAGCAACTCACGGTATTTGTAGTCAACGTGCTCCTTGAAATCATAAACTCCATAGTAGTCATAATCTTTAACCTTTGTAATAATAAAGACAAATGTAGAGTCAGACAATAATGATCTACAAATTCCATAATCTAATAACAATGCATTGAACAGTTCCTTTTTAGCTAGCCTTGAGGGCCTTTAATCAGTGGACCTCTAACTACTGGTGTTCACTTCATGTACAGAATGCGTGGTGTCTCACAGGAGCAGGTCCCTCTTGGCTGAACCAGCCAGGTCTTTCCCAGCCATTTCTCTGCTGGAACACACATCCCTGCTCCAGCAACACCTAAAACAACATGCAGAAGAAGAAGCAGACAGAAGCCATTTATTCAGACTTCACTTTGGACCAATTGGATAAAAGCTTGGCGAACTAGAAAAACACTCGTAGAGCACAAAAATAAAATTAAACTAAATAACCTGGTCATTTATTTAAAAATTCCTGGCTCCATCAAAAGGTTCTCTTGTTCCTGCTAATAAACAGACAAACGACATCAAAAACATAACCTCCTTGGTGGAGGTAATTTTGAATTCTGGATTTACTTTGAAATAACATACATATACATACCGGTATATTGTATTCCTCATATTTAATTAGATATTTGGTGCCGTCCCCCATTCATACCCAGAATTTCAGGGCTGTGCTGATATAATCTAAGCTGCATTAGCTATTTTTTGCAAAAACTAGATAAAGCATTTTCTTATCTTATCACCATATCAAACTTCTTTGGGAATGTTGCTGGGAAAATTTCAACAAGACAAATATATCAACAATGGAAGGAATAATAAGAACCCTCTGTTTGCTCAAACGGTTGCAAACATATTTCTGTTGTTAATTCTTAATCTCTTGACCAGCACTGAAATAAGACTTTCCTCCTGTTAAAACAGACAGCCGCCCACGGTGGGTAGGTATGTCTTCTCTTAGCAGGCAGCTACCTGTCTCTTGCCAGAACTTCCCACACCAAGCTGTATTTATCATCCATGCTACCCGGGCGGAGAAAATTCGTGAGCTGCAGTGTCAAAGATGGCTGTTTGTGTTCTGAAATAATCTCACCTTGCCTCCAAAAAAAAAGTAGACTGTCTCATTATTTACACGGGAAGAGCTTCCACGGCTGACCAAAGTTCTGCAGTGCATAATACATAGGCTAGAACCTCATTTAAAATGTGTTAATTGGACCCTTTCAGTACTTTTCCCCCCCTTTGCCTTCCCATACATTTATTTGAGGCTCTCCGGCAGTAGACGGGCCGGTTGCAAGGTGATGGCTCTCAGGGAGCAATTTGCAAGAGCTTAATGGGCTTGCAATGGAAAGTTGGACCAAACCAGTCACACCATCTTTTAAGATACGTCTTTGAGAAGCTGTTTGGTTCTTGTCACTTTTTTTCAGGGACTGTCCACTGGACATGTGCCACTGGTCCTCTGGCTGTTCGCAGTAAATACTGCAGATATTTCTGTAATGAAAGTGGGTACGTTTTGTCACCTTCAAGAGAATTGTATAAAATATATGGAGCATCTTCTGACTTATTTTCTAACATCTTCACGAGCTCTTTCTTTTTCTTTTTCTTTTTCAAACACCTCATTATTCAAAAAATCAAATCTGAAACTACTGTATTTGCACTCTCTCTCTCTCCCTGTAAGTTTTAAAAAGCCTTGGCATAGACATGTCAAACAAATTATGTTTATGTGCAAACACAACCCACTATAATTACAAATTTCTGTTGTCTGTTGTTTGTTTTGAAGCTTCATTTTGTGTGATCTAGAATCCAGGATCTCTTCCTAATCATCAGTTTCTGGTAAGATTCCAAACATTTCCTGAAAATTTCATCAAGATCAAGATTTGGAGTTATGTTGCTAAGACTCAAACAGATAAACGGCATCAAAAACATAACCTCCTTGCCGGAGGTAAAAAGCCATGTGACAGTAATCTGTTCTGAATGACTGCCTGAATGCATGAGTGTTGGTGAAAACTACGACATTTGAACGTAATCGAAGTCTGGAACAGGAAAGGAAAGATAAGTGGGTCATTAATGCATAAAATATGGTAGCAACGTCCTTGAAGAGTTTCTGATGAGCAAAGAAGCCAAAGGAGGCTGAATAAACTTGACGACCAAACTTAAGGGTATCGTTTATTGCCCTGCTTGTAGAAATCACATGAATAAATGCAGGTACTGGGGATGAGATACTAACCCACTGTCTGCCTGAATCAGCTGCTTGAGCAAAGAAGACATGAGAGAGGGAAGGAAGGAAAGATAAAGACAGAGATGAGGTCAGGTCTGTCCGTCCATCTTCAGTACTTCAAGACAAGCCTGACAAACGATGGACATGAAACGACACTCTGCTCCTCCAGTGCAGCCCTGTTTGGAGTTTGAACCTGTAAACCTGATTTGCAGTAGTAACTGAAATACTATATTCTATTTTCAGCAGCATCGAGTAGTTACCATCCCTGCTTCTCACATGGGATGTCTAAATAGGGGGACACACAGAACACAAAATAGACCCTTCCTCCAAATGATGGGGCTACAACAGACACCTCTACTGCAGTACGCGCATCTTTACTGCCTTTTAGATACGCGCCTACAGGCAGGGAGAGGAACACAACAACAAAATATTACTGCAGTACACCTGTTTTCTGTGAGAGATGGTTTACACAAAGGGACGAGGCTGGCTTTGTGAAATTTTACACCTTAATTCTGACGTGCCCAGACATTGAGTTAAATTGAACTTTGCCAGCAAATATTGAGTGGATTCCACTCCTGTCCAATTGTCATGACTCAATCTGGACAATCTCTAGCTTGATAATAGAGCCTGCAGTGTCAAGATGCTGAGGAGGAAAATAAAAACACCACAGGATTATTACAGGGAAGAAATAAGGGTCGAGCCGGAGCGCCATGAGGAGACAGGGAGGCACTTTCTGCAGGGCACTGCTATTGAACTGATGGAAATGGAATTCTGCCTCACAACGGGGATGATGGATGAGCTGTGTTGACACCGGACCATGAAGAGGTCCCTTCCACAAACCCCTCTATTCACGCTCCAGCACCAGCTGCTCCAGGATCCTCCCATGACAGAAGGAGACCTCGGGTGCAGCCCCCGCCCCGCCGAGCAGAGCATGTGGCTGCTGGCTTCAACATGGTGTTCCAGACTCTCCATCAATGATCCTCTGATGAGAGACTCACATGATCCACTACGAAGGATAAAGTGAGAACTAGCTGTTGTGCCTTGACCTCAATGACTCGTCATCGTCGGAAGGATTCTTATTATCTCACAAAAGAGGTTCAAATTAAGGTCGTTTCCTTCACTTCCTTCACCTGCAGGGGAGGTGAAAACGCTCATCTACCTGATGGAAAGGGTCTTTCCTCATGTTTCGACTGGCCAGCGGTTCATCAAAGGGGAACACCACGGAGTATCTCTTGGAGTACGACTCATGACTCCTCTCTCTGATCCAGCGTTGGTTGTCTTTAAGGGACTTGTGGAAACGCCTGAGACGGGAGACAGAATAATTCAACTTGACCGAGACACAACACACACATTCAAACTTCAATTCAAATCCAGCATTATTCTGGTACCTACTGGTCCCTGACTAAATAGCTAGTCAGGAGGGACCAGTATGATTCCACTACATCTGCTTTGTGCATTTCACTGTACCTGATGTCATATCCATACATATCCCTCTCCGGGTGGCCGTGTATGATCCAATGAGCCAGCTCTCTACCACAGCCCCCCCCAAGCATCATACCTGACAAAAAACACACACACAGACGACATAGAAATCATTAGGAACTCTTAACTGCTGTGACTTTCGTTTGAATTGTAACTGATTCCTAGGTCGACCTCCCCAGTGAATGGCTTTCTGCAGTATTTCTCATTTATCTGGAAAACCGTCGTTTGGTCCTCTGGCACAGCCGCTAGATGTCATATGACCTGCAGAGGATTGTTTTGACCTTTGTTTCATCCTTTGATCCAGCTGCCTCGAAGCAATCTGACCTCAGCAGCTGCACGAGCCCTTTAAGTTTCAACCTCACAAACAAATCGCCACAGCAAACCAACCTTCTCCACTTCACCCTGTCCTTTGCATCCTCACAAATGAACACTTGACATATTTATCATCCAGTCACATCCCTGCCGTGTTCCTGTGTGTGTGAGTACAACCTCACAATGCAGCATCACGACCTCGCATCCCTACTCCATCCTTCCATCCTCGTCTCTGATTCATCTATGGGCAATGGCCCTCCAGGCCATTTGAGTGGCAGGATGGATGGATGGATGGATGGATGGATGGATGGATTGCCAGGGGTAAAGGGAGAGAAGAAGCAGGGTGTTACGAGGATGATGGAACTCTTTCAGGACAATATGGAGGCAGGCAGCGCTGATAATGTCACCTTGGGTTACCAAACCGATGTGTGGGAGTGGATCTGTGTGTGCACCCTCATGCTCCTGCTTCCACTCCTCTCATCAGCACCTCGTGTGGCTTTGTACTTCCCCTTTCTTTGCCTGCCGTTGGTAAATCATTCTATTATTGTTCCTTTATGCTTTGCAAACATTTGTTCCTTTGCCTGACATTATCAACCACCCCCTCTCCTCTCTTCTGCATTGTTCTCTGATTATTTTAAGATAGCTGCTCTCCCCCCACTCTTGTGACATTTACAGTGATGCCACCAGCAATAAAAAAAAAAACGACTTCCAAAGAGGGAGAAAACATGCACATTTATATTTATCCTCATCCACCATAGCAGCCTTGTAAGAATGTTGATTTGCAGGTGAGATCTCAAACATGAAACTGTCTTTGGCTCCAAGAGAAATAAATTTACCGCGAGCTATACTTTACCAATATATCAGTCTGGACGAGTAACTTGCGACTCAAAATAAATATTAAAATACTTTTTATGAACCCCAAACAATAAACTCACAACTATACTATCAAATAAATATTGGGCAGGATAAAATATTAACAGTTCAGATACTGGAACACAAGATAATAAGCCATATAAGTTGCTAAGCAACGCTGGAGACTTTCTGACGACTCATTGGATTTATTAGAGTGAATCTTTCGGCTTTGACTTTGAGCTCACAGTGAATTCTTGTCTTTGACAGCCTTGAGGCAAAAGTGTGTGTGTGTGTGTGTGTGTGTGTGCGAGGCACATGGAACATCCATGCTGTGCATGACTGGTTGAAAATCATTAATTATCAAGCCACAGTTAAAAACGTGGCCCCAGCCTGACATTTTATGTCTTCCAGAAGACTGCAGGATAATATTAATAACCCTCATTCAAACAGGAAAGGATCCTTTATTTATTTTATTTACATAAAGTAGAAAAATGTCAATTGCTCATCATTGGTTAAAAAAAGGAGCATGGCATTTACTAAGTCTAAAATTAACGGGAACAAATGGAGGAAAAGTCCCATCCAATTTGATGTTTTCATCCACATTTGGTCTGAGGAATTGTCCAAGTCTTAAGGATAAAAAAAATCAGAATTTCATCTAACAGAGAAAGCTAGCAGTACATTCACAGTAAAGTCAGCCCATTCTAGAACCAAAGCAATTAGAACGCGCACACTAAAGCTTCCAACTGAAATGCGACATTTGTACCTTTATATGTGTTTTAAATGAGGAGATTTCTACCACCCCGTCTACTGTAAAAGCTCCGGGGGTAAGTAAGGATTGTAGCGACTTGGGTTGCTGTATGCCCATGGACTAGAACTGTTAAAGGCTCTATTATCCATTTGCACCTTGAGACAGTCGACAGTAAGTTCAAATTTAAGGAAAAACACAATTTTGCCTTTTTTCATATTTTACCAGATAATTACTCCACTTTGACCATTCTAGTGCTACAATTTTGTGATTCCATCAAGAACTTCTATGCCACTTAGTAATTGAAAGCATACAACTGTGCGACCCATCATCTGTGTTAGTAGCAGTTTCCATGGCTGAAATCTTCCTAATCTACCATCTCTACTCCTCTTTTGTCTTTTTAGTTCCTTCTTTCTTCCATTTATTTTGTAATATCTCCATTCCGGCAGGACTCACCAGAGCTGTTAAAGCCACAGCCCAAATAGAACCCTCTGACTTCCGGTGCCTCTCCCATCAGTGGCTTATGGTCTGCTGTGAAGGATTCTGAAAACAGTGAGAGACACATTTTAGATAAGAAATTTAAGATATGCAGGCTTACCAAAAAGCTGACATATTTTCCAGTGACTTTTATTTTGTTTTTGTGGGTGTATGTGTGTGTACCTGGTCCACAGACAGTGGACTTGATGCCCGTCCGCTCCAGAACGGGAATCCTGTTGATTGCGCCCTCAATATGTTGCGTGAATACATCCCAGTTATAGTCAAACAGGTGGAAGATAAAACTATCGGACACCTGGAACAACAAGCATGTCACTTACATCCTGTGACGCAAAAATGCCTGTCGGAAATTGAGAATTTGCTCTCTCTCTCTCTGGTTTAACTCAGGATTAGTATCCATTAAGAGAAGAGGGGTTGATATAAATTTATGCATTTCTTAAATTAAATGTTAATTTAATCAAACAAGACAAAGAGTAGAGAAACTTGCCACCAAACCTCTAAGACAAATACCCTAACCTTAATTTACAGAAATCAGTAAAGTGTTAAGATGATTAGAAATAGGCTATGTAAGCAATCAATAATTGACACAAAACATTAATGGTGATTCAATTTAAAATTTAACTACCAGTATGTAAATATAAATGGCTTATCGCCAATACGTTTAGTGGCATTACTTTAAGCCCTTGCTTTATAGCATCTCTTATACTGATCAATCTGCCTGTTAAAAATTAAATATCACATATGCATGAAATATTTTTACTATAGGTTACACCCTGTTTTTTAATTAGGATATTCAGAATTAAATGTTGACCGACGCATATACATATATAAGCAGTGGCAATATTTATTCAGCGAGTTCTATCTTACCTCGTCCAAGAAAATGGGGTTGGGTTCAAAACCACCTACGGACAACGCATCACCTTGGAGGCGCAGGTACACTGACGCCTCGTAGTCTCTGGCACTTGGCATATTCTGCACAGATTTAATGATAAATTAGTGCAAAATCCTTACAGAAATGTAACAAATTGATTCATGTTCACAAAATGCAAAGTATTCATTGTTTTAATTGATGTGTTTCACATTTAAAGCACCAAAGATAAGCCACCATCTAGCGTAGGTTCCTAGAGGCTATTGTCATATGATTTAAAGTGCTTCAAAATCATGTCACAATCAACATTCTTGCTGAAGCTGATGTCTTTAACACAATAATTACACCTTAGGTATGTGCTGCCATTTCTTTCCAGTAGAGTGGTGCTGTTCAAAAGTCAGCTGACTCTCTGGGTATGAACTCAAAATACCAGTGAACAAGCTGACATTTGGAAAACAGCGCACTGCTTATTATAAAAGCCAAAGTACTCTTTGCCTCTCCCTTCTGTGCCGCGTACGGCATTACGGAGTCCATGTGAACGATACTGAGCGCAGGACTTGAACGCACCGTAGCTCATACAGCAGTAGCTATTAAAAGAAGAACTTAACTGATCCTTCAACATAGAAATTATTTATTCACTCGAGTTTTTTGACACACATAAAGACTTGAAACACGCAAACACACACGCAGAATTGTATCAATACTGATACCTGGTCTTGTCCACTAAATAAATCTAACATAAATCAACATAATCACACATTTATATTGAAATGCATATCGAATAAATATCAAAAATGTCCCATCCTCTTCGACATAACATGCACATTCATCTCTGATGAAGACAGGGAGCTATCTATAATGTCACAGCGCCCCCTGTGAGCCGTGCAGACTCATTACAGCCCGAGCAGTGAATCTGTCTTCATGGGGAATCCATGGAAGGGTAGGTTACAGTAGTCATTTCTTTGAGCATGTCAGGATGCTTCATTATAGCTCGTGCATAATGAGATGTAATGCTTGTTGAAGCATGACCTTGTTGCTTCTTTGCAACACAAACTTTGTCTACTTTATTTTTGTACATGTTTATTTATGCTTGTTTTATTTAGGATATTGTATTATTTGTTTCAAATAGCAATTCCAGTGTCTGATTTTAATAACAATTGAAAATAAATGTCTCTAAAAATGTGTATTTGTACAGTATGTTGTCTAAATTAGTGAGGTTGTTAGAAATAAAATGGCGCTTTAAATCGGCACAAAGAGTAACAATCTTATTTTGAAAAAGATAGCACAATTAACATTCTTTTACAGTTAAGCAATTTTAAATTGCACCAGCCATTGTATAGTTCAGCTTAGAATGTGTTGTAATCAATATGCAGGGCAGGTTTTGTGATCATTACGAGACTCAGCCATGATACGTAACTACTTCTTGTGAGTCCAAATGTCCAACCCATACTGTCTTTATCACATTGATGACAAATGAATGCTTACTTATTAAACTACCTTGCTCCCATGTAGTGGGTAAGAAAAAAGAAGCTGCAGAGACACAACCCACAGAGCTCCTACCTGTATGCCTTCAATTCTCTCTGTCACCACGTAGGCATGATGCATGGAAATAAGAGGAACCTTGACTCCAACCATTTCCCCCAGCTTGTCAGCCCATGCACCTTTATGGAACACACAGATATTTGTGTAGATGTTTGGTTTTGATTTATAGTTGTGGTCTCAGCTCAGCAGAGAAATACTTATATATAGTGTCCATATTTATTTCCTCTCAGGATCCCACCTGCACAGTTCACCACGCAAGGTGTGTTAATAGTTCCGTGAGGGGTCTCCACTGCCTTCACCCTCTTCACACCAAGGTCATCTGTTCTCACTTGGATCCCAGTCACAGGACAGTTCTCGATTACCTGAATGAACGAGGACAGCATGGAGTTATTAATATGCGATATGGGAATAAGAACTCATCTTTACAACTAATTGTAATTGTGCCGTTTGCTTTCCCTGTTCCTGCATGGGTTGCTTCTGGGTTGCACGGTTCCTCACACCACAAAAAAACATGCAATATAGGCAAATTGTTGATGGAACCCATATAGAATCAATACTTACTGAAAATAAATGAATAAATATGATGTGTATCAAGAATTGTAAAAAAGATACTGGTTACTGCTGGCCCAATAGGAAATACACCAGTCAACAGAACAGCTGACGTTACCGCAGCTCCCCTGGCTGTGGCAGCTCTGGTCAGGGCGGTGCAAACTCCCGCAGGGTCCATGGTGCCATCTCCCGGTATGTAAAGTGATCCACAGAGATCATCAACTTTCATCAGAGGATAAAGGTCCTTAGTCTCTGCAGGCGACAGGAGATGGGACTCGATACCATACACCTTGCCAAGCTAGAAGAAACAAAATACAAAAAAATAAAATTCTTATCAAAATCAAATATATCAAATATTTAAGTACCCTCTTGTTCGCTGGTGCATGTTCGCCCGGGTCAACAAGGTCCAAATGCTAGTACATGAGTAATCCTCGAGATAGAGGGGATATATATTCAAAGAATGTGGAACCAATGGATAAGCGTTCCGACATGGAGCATAAAAGGGCCAAACCCTCCATATATATATATATATAGAGAGAGAGATTAGATTAACAAGCCATGCTATTTGATGTCAGACGTGGGGTTGGAAGGATTGACTTTTTATTGATTAAAGATTAGCTAGCAATTATCTTCTGTACAGAAAAGCCATTAACTGGAAAATATATACAATAAGTGGGTAGTTAAATACTTCATTCATACAGTATACTAAAAAATACACCAGTAACACAAACGATCAAACGGATATTGTACTTAAATTATATTGTATATTAAGCCTTTATTTCATTTACCTATCATATTTTCATCACGAAAGCCCACAGGCCAAGTAATCGAATCCTTACCGAGATGAGACGCCTGAAATTATCCAGCATGTTCTTGTTATTGGCAAGTAAGAGTCCTCCATTTTGGATCCAGCCCGTGTGGATCCCTGTCTCCTCTTCCAAGTCTTTGCTGATGACATTCCTGGTGTGGGCTAACAGCTCTATCTCAACATCACTATGACGGAGTTGCCCCAGCAGACCTAATGAACAGACACAGAATGAGGAATGCACTATGGAATACAGGGATGCGTCCATACGGATCAAGAACGAGTGCAGGTCGACACACAAACATGTAGGGCCACCTGCAAAATGCTTTGCACGAGGAAAGAGTTCAGATATTGCAGGCACACGTAGAAATCATGAGAGTATGTGCGGGAAAAACTGACGTTACAATATCCCGATGGATTCTGGGTACGTACTTCTACCACAGTCTGTTTCTTAATGATTTTGTAAAAACAAAAAAAAGTAACTTGTATGTTACAACTTTGTGTTAACATGACATCAAGCATCACTGTTGAAATAAAGCAACACAATGCATTATGTTTCAGAACCCTGGTTTAACCTAGAACTAGGGGGGAACCCTATGTAGTATCTAGTAGAACTGTGTCTGCAGCCACATGCATTTTGCTCGATTAAGCCAAAGTTCTTTAGTCCTTGTGTTGAGTTATAAATGAATAAATAAATAAAAAGTATCTAAAGTCATGAAATCAATATGGAGGTTATACTTTAGTGAATGCGTGTATCTGGTTCACACACTCCTTTGACCTGTCTGTGTTCTTTCAGTTTGTTACCTGCAGTGTGCCACGTGGTGCCAGAAGTCAGCCTGTCTCTCTCTAACAGGACTACGTTGGTCATTCCCATTTTGGCCAGGTGGTAGATGGTCTGACAGCCCAGACTGCCTCCACCGATCACCACAGCATCGGCGGACCTGAGGGAGACGGCATGGTAACGTAAGACATGAGCTGGGAACCGGGCTTTCAAGGTGTCGTCAGAACTATGACTAATCTATAAGACGTTTTTGCATACTTGCCAAGAATTTACCTCTATCCACCGAATATCTACCGACTGCTTATCTTAGCACATAATTAAATTACTTTAATAGCACCAACAGTAAGCAAATGTCTTCCGTCCACGGAGTTAACCTGGGTAAAGGTTTAGTCGGTCCAGAGGAGGCTCCATCCTGCTTTTGGAGCTTCTTCTCGTAGGGGACACTTTTGTCCCTGGTGGGCTCTGAGCTGTAGGACCGGGCAGCTGTCCGGCACAAGGTGGAGAAAGGAGACCGCACGGATCCAAATGTTCTCCCCAAGAAGGCCATGGCGCGATATAAACTCATCCTGCAGAGGTGGATGTATAGATTGCGTCAATAATCACAGGCTCAGTTGCGTAACCGCATGAAGTGCGTGTGTGTGTGTGGGGGGGGGGGGGGGGGGGCGTATGGAAGTTTCACCTTACTGTAAAACTCCACTTTGACATTTGAAGTGTACACATAAAGAAACGAACTCGTGAAAATAACGAGTTTAACAACTAAAGCATTGAAACACACGAGGACGCGTAATTGCTTTAGAAGAAAATTAATCACTTGGAAGTGTAAAAAACAAACAAAAACAAAAACATGCACATACAATGACGCAGTCTGGATGCACTTTGTGCAAACACACAACGGAAAGGTCACAAAACGTGCCTTTTCCATTATAACGCAACTCCGTTGCGTGTAATAACAATAATATCAGCTCATGTATCCGTGCGTTTTTTGATATTCACAAATGAAGAACAAACAAATACAACACAAACATAAATTGCACAGCAACACGCACCAGTTTGCCCGTGAACACGCACACATTCATCAGCTGCCTACCTAACTGGGTGGCAACGCGTCCATGCGTTTGCGCAGCGTGTCACAAAGACTGGAGAAAGGACAGACAGTCTCTGAAGTGTCTGCTGCAGGACCTCCTCGGGTTGTCACTCCCTCCCGCGACGCGTCGACCACTCAGGGTTCGGCTTTTGAACACTTGACTGGCGTCGATGTTCAGCTGTTTCTTCTCTAGATGTTGCGATGACTTCTGCGGCCACGCGGTTCAAAGGCGACGCTTCACCTGGTGCATCAAGTCAGCGCATGTAGTTTGGGTGCTGAATGTGTTCGAGTCATCTGAGGATTCAAATAAAGCATTTCCTCCTAAGATGATTCTGAAATCCATCCATCCATGGCTGATGAGTATAATATAATATAATCCTGTAACATTTTGTTACAAAGGTCACACTGTCCTAACTTCAGATCTCACATTTCACTGCATCCTCCTCCTATCGGAAACTACTAGGTCTTCTTTTTTTTTTTAATGTTCTTTTAGTTTGTCAAACACAAAACACCCCAGCACCTGACATTTGCCATTAGAGTTCCTATAGTGGTACTTATCACCGAGACGCTTGAGAAATGTATGAGCAGAGTTCCCGGAGTCATTTATTGACTCACTTATATTGTGTGCACGTTATTGTCCCCCCCCCCCCCGAAAAAGCTGATAGATATAAGACAACACATGCATCTGCATTTTCCATGATTTTGCAAAAGTTACATAAATTAGAGCACTTAGCATACATACTTTTTTAGAATTTCAACTTTTTTTTTATTACATAGCTATATGACCTCATAGGAAAAATTAGAAATAAAGCACAATCTTATATTATATCATGATACTGTAGATTCATAAGTACAAATATAGAATTCATGGCTTAAATCTTATATGAGAATATGTCTCATAAAAATGGTACCAGTCATAATGTTGTCAACTTAAATTACACACAGGCATTATTGACTTATTTAACAATGCATTTTTTTTAAGCCTTCATTCAGTCATCATGATAAAAGACTTCGATGGAAATATGAAATAGCTGACAGAATTAAGGCTAATCGAGGGTAGGCACAACAACATGGTGGATAGAAACAACACGATTGCGACTGATATCTTCATACATCATATGAAACAATCCAAACAAAGTACATCATGTATATTGTAATCAAACTACAAATAAGTTACGAGTTCTATGTTCAGCATTTGAGATGCCAAGCCCCATCGCTCAAAGACAGAAATAAGTCAGACTCATTCTTCATCCATAGATTCCTTTGACACGTTTATTCTCAGGATCGAATGGAGATTTGAGGTGGGCTTTGGCCTTGTATGTCACTCCCATCCTCTCCAGGGTAAACTCGCCACTCTTTATGAAGTCAGGACTCACCTGAAGACGAGAGAAAGAAAGAGAAAGTTCGCTTAGCGACCTTTTCAAATCACGATGCCCCTCGTGCCCCACTTTTGGCAAAATTGCAGAACATTTATGACATTACAATTAATCAAATATGTACTTTTGTTTATATGATAAAGAACTGAATATCCCCTCATTATTTCAGTCGCTACTTTGTTACAAAAAGTCAAGTTAATTTTTATAACACGAGACAAGGCATGGCTCTTCATCTCCCACTCAGCAAAATATCTCAAGTGCAATTTTCATTTTGTTATCGAGGAGCAAAATCATGGAATGAGTTTGGAGATTATGTGAAAACTTCAAATACAAAGAGTAAATAGTATCTTAAAGAATTCTTGCTCTCTAAATATATACCACAATCATAAACTAATGCAATGGTAATGTATGAAGTTCAATGCTCAATCATAAATTCAATATGTTCATTAATGTGATTGTTAGCAGATTAATGAATAGTGTAAAGGTTTGGCCTTAAGATAAGCCCTTTCGGGTTTCTGTCACACTCCCTCCACGTTTTCTTGCTTTATTTTTGCTATGAATGTCTGGATTTGTTTTGTGAAAAATGAATAAATACAAATATATATAAATACAGAAATTAGAAATGTAATAAAACCAGATGAAGCATTAGAAGAAACTGAAAAAAGAATTTGAGATCAGCTCGCAAAATGTAACAAAATAAAAATATGAAGCCCATCTATTATTGACTTTTCAAGCTGGAAAACCATATTAATATTTATAAGATAATGTATCTGCTCACGTTTCCTTTTCAATTGGTTATACCAGTTTCGTTGCACATGTCTAACCGGAATAACTGGAAGCAAGTCGGATTACCATCGCAGGGCTGGAAAATCAGAGGATAATGACGGGGGTGCAGGGAGCAATGTGTGTTTAGATCATTTACCACGCCTCCATCGGGGTTACGCACATATCCATAACCAATGGTTTTGTTGATATAGAAGCCGTATTCAGAACGTCGCAGGTGACCAACAGGAACGCCATTACGGAAAATGGCCTCAAGACCAAACATTGGCACTTTGCTGGTAGAGAGTGAGAGAGAGAGAGAAGCATTTAATTGCATGCAAAGATCACAAATGAACCCAGAGGATACATTTCAGAAATAATAACTGATTTTGAATGCACATTAAATGAATGAACTTTTGAATGCACATTAAAAACCCGAGTAAATAAGAATATTGCCACTCTTCAGATTCCCTTTAAAAATCATTTTTCACTACACAAATAAAAATATATGATTTGTATAAAACACAAGAAGACACAAGACATGCTCTGGAAAAACAGAACATCCTTACATGTTTTCAGTGTTTTCTGTTTTCCTAAAAAGATATTTGACCAACTGATTAATTCCTTTCTGAACATCAGATCTCAGGCTTTTTACTGACTCGTCTATGGTGAAGCAGACGATCCGCCTCATAAGCCCCGCCTCCTTTTGTTTCTCCAGCTTATCGCGGCCCTGGAATGCAATTGAACTTCTGAGTTTGCAGGTGAACGCTAGCCCCGCCTCTAGGGGTGTGTCATCTGGGCGAAGGTCAGCGTGCCAATGCCGGTACCCTGATAATGATAAAGAGATGAAGTTAAAATAATTAAGGCATTTACTGTGAACACTGTTGAAAGAAAGGTGGAAGAGCATCTATTAAACTTATTGGTGACTCATCCTCTACATGTACTTGTCCTGTTAGGGTTAGCTCTTTATTACCACTTATAAAAGTTACCTTTCTCTATGCTGAGAGAGTCAATGGCCCGGTAGCCTGAGTTGATGATGCCGTGCTTTGCACCAGCAGCCATGACAGCGTGGTAAACTGGGAGGCAAGAGTCTTTGGGAATGTGCAGCTCCCAGCCAAGCTCTCCAACAAATGACAGACGCATAGCTCGTACCTGGATCAGATGTAGAGGCGATCAATGTGCAATCTGCAGCTCATGCTTTGAATCAATTGCCCTTTATGTTAATTAGCATTGCTGTGATCTGCAATCTCACCTGATGTCCTGCAGCATTGACAACTTTGTGTGTGGAGAACGGGAAAGCGTCGTTGCTCAGGTCAGTGTCTAGAAGCTCCTGAAGGACGTCCCGACTGCAGACAGGAATCAGGAGACAGAAACACCATAAACAGAGGCAGCTGGGCAGGAAATCAATCAATATATAGACTACACATTATGAAGTGATAACAAAGTTCATCTTCTGATAGGAACTAGAGTGCAAAATGCACAACCTTCTGACAGATTTTTGTGTTACATTGTAGAGTTTTGGGGAAAATTCTACAGACAATTGTAAAAAAAATAAAAAAATATATATATATATATTGACAGCAAATTCCCTAATCAATTGGTGTCTGGTGTTGGGGAGGACAATGCACAGGACAGGGTGAAGTAGAGAAGGTAGGTTTGCTGTGGCGACCCCTGACAAGCTGAAAGTACAGTAGTAGATACGATCAATCGGTTACCTTCTTTTACATCTCCTAAAAATATCTCTAAATATAAATCTTGACAATAAACCCCTCCTTTCATTCTTATGAATTCCCACCTCTTGGGTCCCTGGATGCTGATCATCCCCATGTCCTCCGAGTGGTCGCTCAGCTGACAGCGGAAGCCTTGGTCTATAAAAACTGTTTTAATGTGGTTCCAATTGTGCTCAGCTACACCGCCTCCGATAGCCAAGTAGTAGACATCACCTGGAGCAACGGCATAATTGGAAAAGGATTGATATCAGATCTTTAATTTTTAAACAAAAAAGGAGTCATAATGACCTAATTTAACAAACTGGGTAGTTTAATAATCACTGTGAGGGACAGGTGATTATAAATAATCAATATTTGTAATTTTCGCAGTACTCCCCCAAAAAACCCAGAAAACAAATCTAGATGCTGACTTCTTTTTGACAGACGGATCAACTCTAATACGGACTCGGTTCTCTCCACCTTTCAGCACAGAAATTGGTGTTAGCTGAAAAATGATTAAAGTACTAGTACAGTCACCTTTATTCGTATCGCATTTCCTGATGCATATTAATGAGCTTCACAGGCCACATTGCAAAAAGAAAATTCCAGGTCCAATATCTCTACTATTAACTGGTTCTGTGTGTGTACCGACACGCCATTCACCTCCGTTTGACTGAACAGGCGCTGCATAAATAAACAGTGCATAATCAGAGTTGCAGAGGAATATGAAGGTGAAGCCAACAGATGTGCAGCACTAAACTGAGACAACCATGAAACTCTCACCATCAGAAAGTGGCGCCAGCGGCAGGTTGGCAGCCCCCGGCTGCAGCCTGCTCACCGTCAGGTCGGACTCCACCCCTCCGCTCTTATTCAGCATGCAGGTGTACACAGTGGAACCTGGAACACGTGAAAACACAATTAAGCGAATACCATCAAAAACTATTTCTCACTAAATTCACGCAATCTAATCACAAGAAGCACTGCAACATTTTCATCATCCAGCATCCTGTGACGTGCCGATTTAAATGAATCTGTTTATTAATGCAATCTGTCCGACTTTCACTCCGTGGGTCGCGTGTGGGACCTGCTGAAACGAGGCATAAAAGAAAATCCAAGATAAATCTAAAAGGGTGTGTCAAAGAATGTTCTGATCAACACAGGGTTGAGACACTGATTTAGTGGATGAGAATGAGATGAGAACATTAGGAGACAATTTTAAACCAGACACACTGCAGGATGTTGGATTCCTGATTGACTTCGACATGGTGAACTGTGGTATTTACTATGCATGTTCGGGCATGCGTTTGACTGACCGGGCTTTTTGTTGACGTCAGCGGTGAACAGCCAATCAGCTGCCTTCTTGGCATCTGGTCCAGTGAGGTAGAACTTCCCAAAGTAGGACATGTCGAACACAGCAACACTGTGTCTACATGAGAGGCACTCGCTCTTTATCTGCATTAAAAAAAATGCAATATATCATGTTAAAAGCGATATTATATTTTTCAATCACAAATGTATTCCTCTCTTCGCTAAGCATGACAACGTGGATGAATGTGTATCAAACGCCCTCAAGGAAATAACCTTTGGCCCAATCTCTCTTTTCCACGATTGTTATTTCCCCACAAGAAGACATTTTTTTTCAGGGAGTTTATCCTCATATGGCCTTGAGCCATTTGCTCTCTCACATAGTAACAGAACTTTGCATGTAGTTTAATATTTATTTTGCTAGATAACAAACAACTAGAAAAGCACAGCGCGCAGACCTCCACCAAGCACCTCAGTCCCTCTATATTGTGATTTCCACCAAAAATAATGGTCCTACATTTATTTTATCTCTATTTTTAGATTCCTTAACCATGAAAACAAACCTTTAGCGATTGGATTCACATTGATACCATTATTAGTTTAAAAGTTATTCACATAAAGCACACTTTTAGTAATGGCGGCTTCTTCTGGATTTGGATCCAAAGCTTTTGACAACAAATCCGTTTGTCCTCTACTTATTCCACAGTGACTCGGTAAAGGCAGCAGGAACTGAACCTCCTTTGTGGAGGTGATGGAGACATTATTGAAAGGGTCCAAAAACTAAATTGTTTTGTTGTGAACATTTACCCTGATTTCATCTGGACCCGTCTCCTCAGGTATTAAAGATGGAACAAATCCGTTGACATGCTCCGATGTGGAATTGACTCAGCTATAAGTGATCCAGAATCTCTTCTGGATCTTCACCAAAATGTTATTCTCTGTTCCTGCCAACATTCCCTAAAATCTTTACCAAGGTCTGTCTAACTTTTTGAGCTATGTTGCTAACAGACAGACAAATGCTGACAAAAACAGAACCTCCTTGGCGGAGGTAAATTAAACGTTTAGTATCTTACCACATCATGATGCGGCGGGAAATCGAATGTGTATTCTTTGCCAAGCAATTTCTTGTACTTGTAGTTCTCGTTCTTCTTATGGTCATAAGCTCCGTAGTAATCGTAGTCTTTAACCTTTGTAACAATACAGACAGAAGGTGAGTGAAACACAAAGCATGGGCCAGATTACTGTCACTACTGTTTATTAATGGCAAGCCTGAATCAATAATCAGTTAGCTTTGTAAAAAAAAAAAAAGCCCAGCATCATTCATTCATCGTAAAGGCGTGACAAGAGTCTCGTCTCCACCCGCTTATCCGAGGTCACAGGTTATGCTGGAGCCTATCCCAGTTGACTACAGGCGAGAGGCCGGGTACACCCTGGACAAGTCGCCAGATCATCGAAGAAGCCACACACGCACGCACTGTGGACAATTTGAAGCGACCAATTCACCCAAGCCGCATGTTTTTGGAGGTAGCCAGAGAACCCGGAGAAACTCTACACAGAAAGGCCCCAAGTTGGATATTAACCAAGGACCCTCTTGCTGTGAGGCAACAGCGCTAACCACTGCGCCACTGTGCTGCCCCAAAGCACAGCATTGTGCATCTAAATCACTGGTGTCCAGTTTGTGTGTGTCGTGTCTCACCGGTGCAGGTCCCTTTTTGTTGAACCATCCAGGCCTTTCCCAGCCATGTCGTTCCTGGAACACGCACCCCTGCTCGGTCAGCACCTGAGGCAAAAACGCACACAGCCAAACGTGTGGCTGGGTTATCAATCAGTTTACTTTGGAACAATTCCACCAAAATAAGTAAGTCAGTTTTGCAAAAAAAAAAAAAAAAGATCCGCTATCACAGGTTCAAGACCCCGATCAGGATCATCATGGATACATTCACAAAGCCGCATGCGCTGCAAAGACGCAGCCGACTCAGGGATTTGACTCTCCATTTCTGGGGTAAGAGTCAGTCTGATATTAGGCTTATCAGAACACATGTTGATCCACAGAACATGCACGGGGGGAAAACATGATTCCTTTCTGATAATCTCAGGCATTTTACTGACCCATCTACAAGTGTATCTGCAGGATCAGTTGAAAGCAAAGAATGATTGTAGCATATATGAATCATACAGAAAATTTCATCAAGATTCGTCTAAAATACGGTAGCAACGTCCATCGAGAGCTTGTGACCAGTGAAGGGAAAGGATGCTGAATATCATCGGTGACCAAACTTAAGTGCGTCATTTATTATCCTGCTCGCAGAAAGTGCATGAATAAATGTAAGTGGGGATAAGATACAGAGCTAACCGCTGTCTGCCTGAATCAGCTGCTTGAGCAGAGAAGATGTGAGAGAGATTAGGAAGGAAAGATAAAGACAGAGATGAGATAAAGTCAGGTCGATCCTCGCATCTTCATTACTTCAAGACTAGCCTGATAAACGATGGACGCAGAGGAGGCCATTTCCTTTATATCCTCGAGAAGGGATACAACACGTGAAACACGGATCGAAACGCTCATCTACCTGATGGAAAGGGTCTTTCCTCATGTTTCGACTGGCCAGCGGTTCATCAAAGGGGAACACCACGGAGTAGTTTTTGGCATACGACTCATGGCTCCTCTCTCTGATCCAGCGTTGGTTGTCTGTCAGCGAGTTGTGGAAACGCCTGAGACGGGAGACAGAATGATTTTTCTCATTTTTCCAGTTCCTCCTGCTCGCTGTTCACATGCCAAAATACAAAACCTGCTCCGTGACGTTCCACCGCAGCTTTAACACTTTCTGCACTTTCACTGTACCTGATGTCATATCCATACATATCCCTCTCAGGGCGGCCGTGTATGATCCAATGAGCCAGCTCTCTACCACAGCCCCCCCCAAGCATCATACCTGACAACAAAAAAACACACACGCACAGACGGCATAGAAATCATTAGGAACAACAGCTCAGTGGCATTCCTCTGCTTACAGTACAGTCATCAGCAACTCTGAAGTTGTTGATTTTACTTCACAGTACAGAAAATAAAATAACATGACCTTAAAGGGGGGGAAATTGTGTATTCTTATTATTTTGTTAATAATGGTTACAGTAGCTTTCAGGTGCAATAAGGCCACCTTCTGGCAACACCACTGCATTACGACCAGACACACAAAACGGTAAGTGGGGTTGAGTATCGTGCACGTCATCACTTTCATGTAGGCTGTGGGGGCAAAGGATAGAACCACTAAGAAACGATGCGCTGGTTTAATCTGGCAATAGAATTCCTGAAGTGAAACCTTTAACCTTGTGAAGAATTATCCCTCTTGTACAATTGTACATGTGTTCTGTGTATTTATGTGAAATAGGAAGATTTCATTTTGTTTGTGTGTCAGGAAAGTGTTGTTGGTCAAATCGAATAAGACGCTATCTTGTGATCGAGAAAATTAGTGCTTCATGGAACAACAAATCACTCTTTTATTCTCCACATTTTTCCTCCGATCCTGCAGCTCTCACCAGCGCTGTTAAAGCCACAGCCCAGGAAGAAGCCTCTGACCTCCGGGGCTTCTCCCATTAGCGGCTTATGGTCTGCTGTGAAGGATTCTGAAAACAGACAGGGAGAGACACGTTGTAGAAAACGATCGATCAATAGAAAGATAGAAAACAACTTGCATATCATCTGCTGCAACAAACAACGTGTTCTTCATCCAGGTGTCTTTGCTGAGTGAAATAAGAATGTGTGTGTGTGTGTGTGTGCGTGCGTGCGTGCATGCGTGTACCTGGTCCACAGACAGTGGACTTAATGCCTGTCTGTTCCAGAGAAGGAACTCTGTTGACTGCTCCCTCAATGTGTTGCATGAATACGTCCCAATCCAGGTCAAACAGGCTGAAGGCAAATTTATCAGACACCTGGGAAATAAAAAGAAATACATGGACAGAACAAAACAAAAATACATGCGAGTATTTATATTGTAATACTGGCAAAACAAAGATGTGTCTGGAGAAGTCAAGATGTTAACGATCCTTGTTCCCAGCTTTCACATAATTAACAAAATATCTACACAGCAGTTTTGAGGCAATCGTGCAAACACACCACACACACAACACAAAACCACTGAGGACTAAGGGCAGGTTTCTTCTGTATCAAACTCAAAACCTTCTTCCATGCCCGACCAAAAGATCCGCAAACAGCACCTTTTCCTAATGTTAATGAAATTGAGAAAGTCCTGACTCGACCAATTATTGTGAATCCACTCTAAATTTTAACAAGTTCTTCCTCCCACAAGTATTTGGTGATCCAGGTCGGATTCTAGCTTACCTCATCCCAGAAAATCGGGTTGTGTTCATAACCACCTACGGACAAGGCGTCACCTTGGAGGCGCAGGTACACTGATGCGTCATGGTCCCTGACATTTGGCATATTCTGCACAGAATAAATATTTAGGATGCATTACATCAAATATGTCGTGCTGCAGAAAAGTAATAGTTAATTTAGAATCAAGGTGAGCAAAACGATAACTCTCCTTTTATTTTACTTCATTAACATTCTATGCTTTCTATGTTCATCAAAATCTCTACAGCACCAGCGATAGATTCCATATCATACCATGCCGTGTCAGCTTTTGTTGGGGGGGGGTTGGCTAATACTAGTGATGGTGAGACGAAGCCTCATGAGGCATTGAACCACTCGAGAAAGGGCTCATTTCTCGGAGCTTCATGTGCTCAGACACCCCCTACTGGACAAGCTGTGAGACGGATTGAATGTTTGTGTCTGTAGGGAATGACTATGAATCACAAGAACTGTATGACCAAATAATTTCTGTACATAAATTATCACATATAATACATTTTTTAATGTATTTTGTAATATTAAATTTGGTAATATAATATGGCAGGTTGTGCAATGTTTGTCTGAAAGTGGCATCGGCATAATCAGGCAGAGGACAGGGGACGTGCGGAACTAGGAACAGGGCACAGATGATGCTGGTGGAACTTGGACAATGATGTACAGGACAGGGGACGTCCTGTCACCGGTCCTACTCTCCTAAATATGAACTAAACTCTAACCCTACATCCTAAACCCTCCAAACTCTCCGAACTGACCGCAACTCTCCTTCAGCACCCCACATTTTGAATGGAGCCTGAGGAGTCTCTAAAGCTGTCAAACCGGGCGGCACAATCACGCGGTGCAGCCGGGCAGCGAGGCGTCGGACGTCATCATTTGTGGCTCCTCCCCTAAGCAAAGCAAGCCTCGATACGCGCTTCCCGGAAACGCCCCCTTCATTACCCGACGCACGCTTCGAAGCCTCGGCACATCTCGTCACATCACTAGCTAATACAGATACTCATCGATTTACAACTGATCGACTTTACAACCGCGACTATGACTGTACGTGTGTGACGACGTGCGGTTACGAGACACGTCTCTTGGAAAACGAGCCGGCAAATCGAGTGCATTGACCTTATTATGATTACAAGCATAATATATTTATATTGTATACAGGCAGCCGTCGCCTTACAACAGCTCGACTTTACGACCAACACAATTGTCATCAGAAGATGATCATTTTTGGTGCAAAGCCAACTACAAGGAGAAAGAGCTGCATGACGGAGGCTTGTTCTCTGGGAGTGGTTTCCTAGTTTCGTCATGTGGCTAATGTACAAAATACATGCCGTCGCAGTAACGCTGAAGTAACTCCCCTCAAATTATGTACCGGTAACGCAACATACCTGAACTCGCAAGGTGAGATATGCATGTCAGCTAACCAAATCTAACACAACTCAACACAACCGATCACAATCAGAGCTCCTACCTGGATGCCTTCGATTCGCTCCGTCACCACGTAGGCATGATGCATCGCAACAAGAGGCACCTTTACTCCGGCCATTTGGCCCAGCTTCTCAGCCCACACACCTTTTATGTAACACACAGAGGACGTAGACAAAAGGTTGTGGACTAAACGCCAACGGACACAAACATAACACCTGTATTCTATTAAAACTCTCGTGTTTTTATGATATTTAATACTACTTTCATTGTGTTGGTCTCCGCATCAACACAAAAAATGCTTATAATGTGTCGCATATTTAATTGATCCTGTCGGAATCCCACCTGCACAGTTGACCACGCAAGGTGTGTCAATAGTTCCGTGAGGGGTCTCCACTGCCTTCACCCGCTTCACTCCGAGGTCATCGGTTCTCACTTGGATCCCAGTCACAGGACAGTTCTCGATCACCTGAAGGAACGAGGACGGCACGGGTACCACAATCAGAACGCTTTAAAAAGGACCGTACTGGTTCTTCCTTTGGTTTTCTGCTCTTCAATGTCATTTGTCCAAACAAGCCATTGAAGGGGAGTTCGCACAAGGTTATACCTACGGGTAGTTATTTTCACACCAAAAGTGTTACATCATAAAAAGGTGCAGCTCCTAAAAACTGGTTTGAGCGGTAGAAAGTTGTGACTTCAAAAACTACACACCAAATGTAATGGGCCATGAACTAGAACCTCCAGTGTTCAACTGAGTGGAATTTCGTGTCTAGAAAACAAACACGATAAAGAAAGTATGCAAAATTGAACAGACGCGTGAATCTAAAAATAAAGCTTTTAGTGGAAATATATTGAAAATTAGCAAAAATAATGACTCCAAATGAGCTGAAATACCCGATTCTCTTGAGTTTGACCACAGTTTTTAATGTGTATTATTATAGGATGCGAGGTCCAACAGGAATTTTGCCCACATTACCTTAGCTCCCCTGGCAGAGGCCGCTCTGGTCAGGGTGGTGCAGGTACCTGCTGGGTCCATGGTGCCATCTTTTGGGACATACAGGGTGCCATAGAGATCATCAACATTCATCAGAGGATAAAGGTCCTTAGTCTCCGCAGGCGACAGGACATGGGCCTCGATGCCATACACCTTGCCAAGCTAGACAGAACGGGAGACGTGTGCTTTATCGGCACTATTGACAGGGATTTCCCGAACATTCAATCTGTGGCATCCGAGGCCATTGCAGTAGATGACCTAATGTCAGATGGATTTATTCTCTTGAACTTGAACTCCCTTAACAAATTTATCAGATCGACCCTAATCAACATTATTGGTTAATTGCATTTGATTAACCGATTTGTTGTGAAGGAAGAAGCAATGGAGCTCAAGACAAAAGTGAGACAAAAGATGACGGCTGTATGTTTCGCAGCAGCATTAGAAGGGAGGACAATCCGTACTAACCATCAGATATGCTGCATTTTAGTCTTAGAATTACGTTTTCCTCTATTCTTGAACTGCACACCACTGAAAATTGATTCATTGATTTCATATCAGCACGTGTTTTTTTTTTTTTTTTTTTTACTTTGTGGCATCTCATGCAAGATACCACCAAAGTGAGGGAAGGGACAAAAGGAGGATTTTCATCTATATAAACCAGCACTATGTCACCAGCACGACAAAACAAAAAAATGAGCACCCATTGCATTCTTCTTAGAAACACTACCAAGTAATACGGCTGTCCACCCGAGTAATCAATAACTCTCAAGTCACATAATAAGCCTTTAATTCCTTTATCTAGCAATTCGACCATATTTACATCACAAAAGCCGATAATGTCGACCCATACCGACATGAGGCGCTTGTACTCGTCCAGCCTCTGCTTGTTGGAGGCAATGAAGAGTCCACCGTTTTGGATCCAGCCCGTGTGAAGCCCCGTCTCCTCCTCCAGGTCTTTGCTGATGATGTTCCTGGTGTGGGCCAACAGCTCGACCTCGATATCGCTGGGACGGAGCTGCCACAGCAGACCTAGTGAAAAGGATCGTCACCATAGAAACACATAACTTTAAAAAATAAAATAAAAAATCCATACACAGTATATCCTGGATTTCATGGTTGCTGTGTGACTTTTGGCATTGCATTCAGTTGATGACTGTATATCAGTCTGGTTGTGTACATTTAATATGCCAACGTGCATTACTGCTGTATTTTTGATGACTACTGAAGTCCTTCAAGTTAAAAGAGCAGATCAGGACTATAATAGGCTTTAGAAGATTAGTAAATTAAAGTGAACTTAAATTAGAAAAGGAAGAAGCTAAAATAGAACGTAGATTTAAAATATGAATAGCATTAAATAGGACTGATGCAAACGGATTCTTAAGCCGTTTAATACTATCTATGTTTGTCATCGTGTAGTTTCGTCTGTTTACTTCCTCCGCTTTAGCCGCCATACTTTCAAACTTCTATCAAACATGCTGACATTTCATTTCATTTCAGGTCTGTGCCTCATCCGAGCAGCCTCATGACCGCTCGGGTGAGCCCACGGCCTTCTGCAATACAAATCAGTATGATGTAATTACGCAAAGTTGTATGTGCCAATTCTCTTGTGTTTTTTCAGCTTACCGTGTGCGGTGATGTCAACAGCAACCAGAACAAACACCTGTCCTTCTGAAACACTGGTTCGTTACCTGCAGTGTGCCACGTGGTGCCAGAAGTCAGCCCGTCTCTCTCTAACAGGACTACGTTGGTCATTCCCATTTTGGCCAGGTGGTAGATGGTCTGACAGCCCAGACTGCCTCCACCGATCACCACAGCATCGGCGGACCTGAGGGAGACGGCAGGTAACGTAACATGAGCTGGGAATTTTTCCGTGTCGCGGTGATAATTAATGTAAATGTAAAGACTAAACTTTAATATCATGCACATGTACTAATACACTAAATCTACTCAACATAGCACACACATTTGTTAAAGCTGTGGGTGCAATAATTACTTTCAGCCCTTCATTTTTATTTTGTTTTTTAATCCAGGGTTCTTGGTCTACATGTGTTTCAAGGCTTCGTTGTCTCGTTTTCTAACTTGTCACTGCAAAATTCCTGCAAAGCAGACTTGGCTCATGAGTCATCTTTAGAAACCACCCAGAAACCGATATTGTCTGTTAATAATAACACCGTGGAGGTGAGGAAACTTGCCCTGTTATTACAAAGTAATTACTATGTCATAAGTTGATATTACAGAACATCGGAACATTAACTTTCTGGCCGTATGTGACCATCATTAAAAATAAAAGGGAGGCTACTACTCATGTTGTATGGAAAGGAAAATAAGTATTTTTTATTTTGGGTCACTGATATTGTTCAGGGGGCCAGGCCAAATGTGGAAATGGGCCGGATCCGGCCCGCGGGCCGTAGTTTGGGGACCCCTGCTCTAGAGCATGTTTATTTCCTTTTCTTGCAGAAGCTTTTAAATGAGAAGGGATTGCTTGCCATAGCACAAAATACTATTTCATATATGATGTATCAACAGCACAAAGTAAGAGAGCACTGAGTTAACCTGGGTAAAGGTTTAGTCGGTCCAGAGGAGGCTCCATCCTGCTTTTGGAGCGTCTTCTCGTAGGGGACACTTTTGTCCCTGGTGGGCTCTGAGCTGTAGGACCGGGCAGCTGTCCGGCACAAGGTGGAGAAAGGAGACCGCACGGATCCAAATGTTCTCCCCAAGAAGGCCATGGACCCTGCGAACAATCACAAGCTGTGCGTTCATTAAAACGAATAAAAACATCCGCGTAAAATCCTGCGCAATGCCCGTTTCAGCCACACGATAAAAACCACAGATGTCATCATGAAACAAAAAACGGCCGGTATGTGCGCCAATAATCAATATCGATTAGTTATTAGCGCCTGATATGAAGCAATACGCATCAGGCGAACAGTTCGATTAATGCCACGTCTCAAAAATAAAAACAGCTCCGAGCCCCCTTTAGCGCCGCTGGCACCAACACGCACACGCACACGTATGGAGATAGTTTCCACGCGAACACTCTCACTTTGTTCCGTTCGTTCCAAACTGTGAGCAGGAAAACACGCAGGTGATCGCGCTGAAGGAGAGAAAACGTCCAAACACTTTGCGTGCGTGGCGGTGCGTGACGGTGCGTGACGTAAGCCTCGCTGCGCGTCGTTAAAGCTTCGCGGAGCGTGAACGCCGCAAAATAAAAACACAAAGTTCTGCCTCGTCTCTGCGTCCCACATACGTGATGACGTCAGACAATGGGCGTATAGTTCAAAGTGCATCTTATGGTCATACAGCTGAGCACATATTTGGTAAAGAGGGCAGACTGACCTCATTCTCAGCCAGCATATTTACCCTGGACAAGGATCGTGTGCCCAATAATTACGCGGCCTTTACCATGAAACTGGTCTTTCTGTAGGAGAAATCATAATCAAAAACTTTCTTCATCCAAATAATAATTGTCTTTTTTTAAAGACAAACTTCTCACTTTTCTGTTTTCCAGAAATATTATTTGGCTCTTTCCAACGGTCGGAGGCTGTAAATATTATAGAAACAAGTCATGACACAGGTATAGGGTGTGATCGTTACAGTGCCGGTCTGTGACTAACATTGTAGTGATCTCTGCTTTGTTGGATTATAATAATGAAAACTCAGATTCATCCTAATAATCTAGACAAACTGGAGCCAGGTGACTTTGTGTGGGAGGCGGAGTACATCCCGGACAAGGTACAATCTGCACGGCGTTAGAGTTATATATAATTTGTCTTTACTCAAAGCTACAGAGCCGCTGACAAACAAGGAATGGCTGGTGAAATGTACTGTTTGTGTCTTATTGTTTATCGATGACGGACATTCTCTTGGTTTCTTTGTGTAAAATGTGTCCACTATATTGCCCCCTGGTGAACATTTTCCTTGTTCACCCTGGTGTCCATCACAATCATTCATTCAGTATACATGCCGATATTTTTACAAATTCTTCTTCTTCTTTAGACTAGTCTCGTCAGGAGTCGCCACAGCAAATCAACCTTCTCCACTTCACCCTGTCCTTTGCATCGTCCTCCCCAACACCAGCCACTCACATGTCCTCCCTCACTATGTCCATGTTAAAAAAAAGATAACCCGAACCAACGTTCCCTCTAAGCCGGGGGTCACCAACGCGGTGCCCGGGAGCCATGGTTTCTCAAGAGTTTGTATAAAATAAAAGAGTTCTGAACAAGTCAAATCTTTCCCCTACCTTGTTAAAACGTTGTTAATAATTAGTGTGAGTAATCATTAAACATGATCAGTGTATTTACATAGATGAATATTATTAATGATTAATAGTACATTGAGCAAATGTTTTATTTCAGAAGCGTGTATCAAACTGGTAGCCCTTTCCATGAATCTGTGCCCAGAAAGTAGCCCTCGGCTTCAAAAAGGTTGGTGACCCCTGATCGAGACAAACTGGAGCCAGGTGACTTTGTGTGGGAGGCGGAGTACATCCTGGACAAGGTACAATCTGCACGGCATTAGAGTTATATATAATTCATCTTTACTCAAAGCTACAGAGCCGCTGACAAACAAGGAATGGCTGGTGAAATGTACTGTTGACTGCATGCGGTTTACGGGGCGGCATGTGTCTCTCTTTGCTACATTGTCCTGCTCTTCCTCCTGCTTTAGGCTCTGTGAAGCTAAAACCGAGTTATAGCTTCACTCTTAACCCCAAAGAGACGAAAATGACAAGTAGAAATTAAAGTTATGGAGGCTTTAGCCTTGCTTCGGAGCCTTGGTGAGGAAGACTCTGATGGACGGTGACCAGTCGTCCCGCATGGTGCGGGATTGCACAGCATTTTTATCTCAAATCCGGCATCACGCAAATAAGCAAAGCAAATTGGCATCGCAACAGCAGAGTGTCTTCAGTTGGCTGGCCGCCCCCTCACAGCATTTTGGAATGTTCATAATAGTTAACAATAACAATAATCCAAATTATAATGTCCGAGCAGTCAAAATGACCGCTCTGATCATTCTAGTAGTTGCAGAATTCTGGTAGACCGAGTGTTAAACATTGACCCTAACCCTAATCAATACTTATTCTGCTGTACGTCCTTTTGTCTTGTTGAGAAAGCCAGTTAGGTTTTTCTCCCTTGTGACAGGCTTCTCCTGACATTCGTGGAAGACCGTCTTGTTTTGCTCCATCTGCTGGACTCTATTATTGCCTACAGGTGACTCTGGAGAAGGGGGAAGAGCTCCTGGTTGGAGTCCACCTGGGCTGATTGGGGGTGAAGACTTGATAATACCGCTTTGATGCCCTTTTCAGGGGTCTCCCTACACACACCCACTTGCATTGGTTTGTCTGGTTGCTTTTGGCTTTATATTTTCGCACCCTACCACACCCGACACTGCAGACATTACTGCTTTACGCACCACAGACATTTTAAATCCACTTTTGGTATTTTATAAATAAATTACCCTATTTTATTTTGGAGCTATCTGTGTGGTCTCCCTTTTTGTCCTTCCCATTGAGCCAGGTTCGTGACACTCAAAAGAAAGTTATATATATTTAAATATATATATCTTTATGAATATATTTCATTGTGCACATTTGTCACCTGAGCACAAAAGTTCAATTTGGGATCGTAGTTTCTTAACATTCTTATGCTCCCTTTTCCACACCCCTATAAAAAGTGTCTTGAAGCACACACACACACACACACCACATGCTCCCTTTTGGCTTCCAAGGAATCCCCCCCCCCCCCCCCCCCACAAGAACATGTCCACATGGGAACCACATCTGTTGGAAATTGTCTGAACCAACCGTGGCGTTGTTTCATTGGTGAATACAGCTGTCTCACAGGGGGCCATTCTGTGGCAGCATGGGCTAGTGACCCGCAAAGCAGAAGAAAATAGATGGGTGATGTTTTCTGACCTCCTTCCAGATGAAGTAATGGCTGAGGAAGCAGCCCACCTCTCCTTTGGTCAGGGTGCGCCCGGAAAACGGGTCATAGTAGCCTGGCAGGAGGTCGACACCGAGGAGCTTAATGTCGCTGCTGTTCAATGCACTACACACACACGCACGCACACACAGAGGTAAGGAAAAATCAGTTAGGAACAGACAAATGCTTTTAATTGTGCTTCACCATGTGGACGCATGGCATTTTCAAACCTGTTCAGAAATAGAATCCTGAGTCGACCCCAGAGCCTCTCCCCAGTGCAACATGCTTAGAATCCCTACCCGCAGAGGCATGCCAAATCACCTCAGACGACCCCTTATAGATGTGGAGGATGGGTAGGCCCCGGCACACAGCAAAGGAGGCTAATTACAGTGGGGATATAAGATAACTGGTAAATTGAGAGCCTCTGGTTTAGCTCCAGTTTCATCATGATGCACAAATACAGCATCAGCGTCTCTGCAAGCATTCCCACAATCCCTCTATCAGTCTCCTGCCCTGCTCTCCCCTCAGCCATGAACAAAGAACCCAAGATACTTGAGCTCCTTCCCTTGAGGCAGGAACCCGTCCGTTACCTGGAGAAAACAATACACCCTTTTCCAACTGAAAACCAAAGTCAGACTTAGAATTGCGAAGCCGCCTCGTGTAGACAAGGTGTTAACATATTATTTAACGAGATGGCCCTCGTAATGCTACAAAAAGCCTGCGTCATTAAGTCAAGGTGGTTTTTACAGACACATAAATATGTGTTTGATAGACAGAAGGGTTTTTGATAAGAGGAGAGACAAGCCCTCTGAGAAGAAGAAGCACTGTGCAGGAACTGGACGGCTGCACTTAACAGATGAAGTTCACGTCTCAACATGCTGCAACGATTTAATGCAAATACTTGACCACATTTCTTAAGTACTATTTTCATATAAACATAGAATCTGTCCATTGACTGACAAAAGTGTACATACAGCATCATAGTGAAAAGAATACAGACTGTCAAGTCACACAATCTGAAATCACATTTGGTCATTTTGTTTCTGACTCAGAATATTTGCAATGAAATGTTCAAGAAATGTCAGCCTTTTTGGACGAGTCTCTATTTTGCTGTAAACAAAGATACCAATGAGAGAACTGGTTAAAAGTCTACCTTGAACTTAAATACACTGGAGAACTTCTGAAAGTACATACTGTACAAAATCTGACCTTAAAATCCTTTTCCTCTGTTAAATATAAAACCTCTATTTCATTCCCACGTTGAAAGGAGCTTGAATTTTTCAAATGCAAGCATTCAATGTTTTAGAATCACAAACAAAATGTTTAACGGATACAAAGTGGAGAACCAATGAGATGGTCAGTGAGGTACGTCAGCTTTAACACAAAAGGAAATGTTTTACAATATTGACATCAGATTTGCAAATGCTGTACATTTTCATTTTAAAATGAAAGAATAAAAAAAAAAAACTACAACATGGATTGTCCTCAGGAAGAATCAGTTGTGCAAGTTCACGCAGTTGAATTATTAAGGCATCTGCTGTACGTGTTAACCAACATGTTAACCAACATCTTCGGTCAAAGCTGTCCCTTTTGTTGGACGCATCAGTGGTGAGACACAGAGTGGACTGAAACAAAGTCGGAGAACTCTGTTTCCTCTGCGACGTTCCAGCCGTTCAAGCTGCAGATTACCCTGCAGCGACTTCTGCGGCACACTAAAGCTCATCCCTGTAGGCAGCCGACAGCATGTCGGCCGACGGCACAGCCCCCTTCAGGGTCTTGTGGGACCCCCTCCAATCCGTTCTAACTGAGTCATCATCCCACAGAGTGGACGTCTCCGTGTCGCTCACCCACTCTGGGTCACCGGCGTAGTGACATGGCTGGACCAGAAGGGGGCGTGTACTGTAGGCTTGTAAGTTCCTGTTGGGGAAATGGGACTTGTAGTCCTCACTGCAATGAGAACATGTACCGTATTAAAGATTACACCAATTTTTAATGACAGAATAAAAACAATATAAATTGTCAAAACATAAAAATTCTGCATAAAAAATGAAACATTAGCACTCATTTAGACTTTTCCTTTTCACATGAATGCATTGGTTTGACAAGAGTTGGAGACGCGCTGACTTTCACACACTAGTGTCTGCATTGAAGGCGGGACCAGAGTCTGAGACACAGCTGTTCTGCAGTCTCAGTGGACATGTCGAGGACATTATTGTAGTTTCCTAGGTTCCCATTGAAGGTTTAGCTCCACACTCAACATTGCCTTGTCTCATTCCACCGAACACTCGAACAATACTCCACGAGTCCACTTCTTGTATTTAACGGTTTACTTAACTCGTAAAACAAGATTCTAAAATTAAAAATGTTATCCATAAATATATACAATCCAAGTGTGCAGAAAGAACGAGGTAGCAGGTCAATAAAACCATTTTTCCCATATTTCCCCCACTTCCCACGAATCAAAATAAAAGCACAGTAGACATCAGGGTCATAATAAAAAACCCTGTCTTAACCTTACAGCACATGTATTTAACCGTTAAATTATAAATCTTATTTATCTGAACTTGTAAAATTATTTAAACTGAAATAGGTTCCTACAATTTAGACGACAAAAATAAACATGAGAAAGAGAAAAAAAAAGTTTGGCATACAAGTCAGTTTTCCTTTTAACACCAAACAAACAGAACCTACAAAGCCTTAAATTCTGCAGGGCCTCCAGACACTATTCTTTTCAAATCTGTGATTCAGGGCTTGACACGTGTCTCATGTGCTTTGCCAGATAACAGCTGTTAGCTGATGCTTTCATTTAGTCAAGGGAAAGCAATGAAATGTTGTCATTAAAAAACACACAGCCTCCTGTTTTATATAGCAGGGGTGTAATAGGTTGAAAGCACATGTTATAATGCAGAATATGTATGTTCATTACAATGAATGTTTTACTCACTTGAGATGCTTGTCATACATGATGGGGAGGAATTCATCCACGGGCAGCATCTTTGACAGTGGCTCAGCATTGAGCAGTTTTTGGGCTCCCTGCAGGGAAATGGCATACGACAAAGTCCAATACGAGTAGCCGGCCACCACTAGGTTGTGAACATTCTCCACCTCCTCCTCGCTTCCAGGATTCACCTGCTTCCTGCCGAAGTAGCTGCAGTGATCGAGAATAATAAGTGTGAAGGAGAGAAAAAAAACCTCATTGTTGAAGAAAAGAGACGAAATCCAAAACATCTGGGAGAGGACATCTGCTGCAGTACTGCAAAATGAGGTCAACTTCATTTTTTTTTAACATTTGTCCTGCATTTGTGTCCAACCATTGAAAATATAACGCCGTAAAGGACACTGATCCCCACCCTCCTGCCGATAGATACCTTTAAAATAGTTTCTCTGTGTTTCAACATCTGTCTCGTCATTTCAGCAAGCTTTTAATCCGGAATAGCAAGTACATCTGTTTCTGTTCGGCCAATTGAAGCGCTTTTATTTGTATCCATGGGCAGGAGCTTCACCCTTAACCTTAGATTAATCAGAGGTTTCTGTCTTAAAAATCTATTTACAGAACAGCCTCACAGCTGAGCTTTAGATCAATGTGTTTGATCGCAAGAGTAAGAGAAGTATTTAATCACAAATCAGGTTTCTGAATTAATAAACGCGGCAAAAATAAATAAGAGGAAATCGTATGCACAACCCTCACCTTTAACCTACTACTACTACTACTACTACTACTACTACTACTACTACTGTACTTTCAGCTTGTCCCGTCAGGGGTCACCACAGCAAATCAACCTTCTCCACTTCACCCTGTCCTTTGCATCCTCACATCTAACCTAATCGCTGTACAAAATAATAATAATAATAATAATAATAAAAATGTAAAAAGTTGCATGTGAATATCTAACATACATGATATCCCAGTCAAGCTCCGTCAGTTCCACTTCCTCCATAAGTCTCAGAACACGCCTTTTGAAGTTGGCCTGGAAACGGACATCATCCTCAAACACCAGCGCCTTGTCCATCTGCATGTCCACGATCTGAGAGGAGTGCAAAAGACACTCAATTCAGTTTTGACTACTTCATTTTGTAGAATTCCAAACAGATTGCTTGTAATTATTAGAATTATTATCAATTCAATAACAAGCTTTTCTTTCTTAACAAGTATTCACTAAAACACCTCCCTGCCGGTGGATCCTGGGTTTTTCATGCATGTTAAACGTATAACTTTTATTTATTTTTTGTCTTTTGAGTTACCCCACTGCCAGGGAACAGGGCTAGAGGACGACCCAGGAGAAGATGCATGGATGTAGTGAGGGAGGACATGAGAGTGGCTGGTGTTGGGGAGGACGATGAGTGTGTGATAATGTATGAGTGTGTGCGTGAATGGTCGTCTGTCTCTGTGTGGCCCTGCGACACACTGGCAACACATTCGGGTCGGGGTGTACCCCGCCTCTCGCCCATAGCAAGCTGGGCTAGTGACCCGCAAAGGAAGAAAATAGATGGGTGATGTTTTCTGACCTCCTTCCAGATGAAGTAATGGCTGAGGAAGCAGCCCACCTCTCCTTTGGTCAGGGTGCGCCCGGAAAACGGGTCATAGTAGCCTGGCAGGAGGTCGACACCGAGGAGCTTAATGTCGCTGCTGTTCAATGCACTACACACACACACACAGAGGTAAGGAAAAATCAGCTAGGAACAGACAATTGCTTTTAATCGTGCTTGGTTATGTTACTGGTTTCTACACACATCCTTTTCATTTAGTTTTCATTTAGAAATTCTTAGGTTTTACAAACTAGAAATATCAGGATTCGATTTGGCAACGCAGGATCACAAATAAAACCAATCATCGTTACTCTTCTCCGCGTAGAAACTTTAAAGACACACATTACGCCTCTCACTATCCTGAGTCCTTCCCTGACAGTGTACTGACTTTCCATCCACCGCGTCCACGACCTTGACGTCGACCTCCAGCTCATTCAGCGAGAACAGCATGCGGTCTCTGCGGTCGGATCGGCGTCTCAGATTAATCAGATATATCTGAGGAGAGGAGGACAAAAAAAACATTTCAATGCATGTCGTTACTAAAATGTACATCAATAATTCTCAAGTTTGACTTTTGTCCACAAACATATATTCTAGGAAACTGTTTAAAAGGTCATTCCTTCAGAAAAAACAAGGTTCTCACTTACTGCAAAGGGTAAAATAGTCTGAACAGCCTGTAAGAGTTCCTTCAAACGTTCTTCACAGACTTTTGTTTGAGTTCAAACATGTAATTAAAAGCAGATGCCCGGAAAGGAAAGACACAAGCCTGCTTTAAAACAAATAATGAATACCATTCCGTTGGAGTAAAAATAGAATAGGATTGTGCTGGAAGGACTTTAGAATTATATACTTAGAAAATGATGATTTTACAGATGCTGGGCGAGTACAGTATAACAAACATATTTACGTCCATCAAGGAGCTTGTGTTTTTGATGGCGTTTTTTCTTTTCGGTTTTTTTAGCAGGATTTCAGAAAAACTGCTGGATGGATCTTGATGAAAAATATCTGAAGATGGGTCTTGGTCTAACTTAGATCCCATTACATTTTGAGAGCGATCCGGATACCAATCTGGATATCAATAAAATCTGGATTTTTCCCATAACGGAGGCTTTAAAAAAATTAATAATATCTCAGAAATATGCATTCAATTCATTCACTATAAATCACAGCCATAAAGGGGTCCGATATGCACCATCATGAAAGATGTCCTCTGGATCTGATCCAGAACAAGGTCAGGAAAAAATATTACATTTTAACATTGAAAACTCCAAAAATCAGTTAAAATCTGATTAACTTTTACTTTTCGTGGTTGGTGTATAAAAATACCAAGAACAATGTAGAACCATTTGATGATGATCCAGATCACCATGTGGACGGTGTAGATCCAGTTAGGAGGGGAATGAACTGCTTGGCGGAGTGTTTTTCTAGTTACTATTTAAATACATCAAAAAACAAGCTACAATCCAACTACAAAAGCAAAGGGTTGGGTCCTACCTCATCAAAACCCATGAGGTCTCTCTTTCTGGGGAACATATGAACGTAGCGTGATGAGTGCATTGGAGGCCCATCGACTGTTTGACAAAGATAAATTACAGAATGAGAACATTTAATCAAATCAAGCTAAACTACAACAACATTTCATTTCTTTCTTTTCAAGCATTCAGGTATAAATTCCACCCTGGTGTTGGTTTATTTGTTTCTCTCTCTGTGCAGGGAGCAGGAAATAATGACATTTTGAAATGGACCCAGATGAAGAAGATTCAGGACATTCTATTATTAGCAAAATAGAGTCTTTTGAATTATTTTTGGTCAATTATAAACTACTTAACAAACTAGAGAAAATGTGACAGAACTGGGTGGAGGCATGAGACCTAAAAAAGTTTAAAATAGAACTCTAGATCTGGATAAAGGCGTGGTCATTTTGATGATGCATGTGTCTTTTTGGCTTGATTGGGTTTGTGCTCCCCAAAGTGCTCTTCTTGTTTAGCCTGTGTGTTTTTAAAATATAAATATCATTATTAATAAATAGTGAATACACGCTGTTCTTACTCATAGACTCAAGGTGGACATGGACAAAGCTGAGGCGATCATCTTCTAAGGAATGGTGAGGTTTGGCTGGAACATTCAGGTAGCCATAGCGCTCCTTGTTGCACAGGTACATCTGTATCTCTGAGCGACATCAAAGATGAACCGATCAATTCATGATTGAAAGAGCTGAGAAGCACGCCCTTTTTCTTTTCGCAATTACGCAAACCTGCAGCTCTGCAGGAGAAGGCGAACACGATGATGTCATCATAGGGCCACGAGTAGTCCTTGTGCGGAGGGAAGAAGGCCAAGTTCTTCATGCCTTCCTTCCTTAAATCCAGCAGCATGGTGGAGTGGACCATCGGCATCGGGAAGCAGCCCAGTCGGTTCCGGTTGCGGGTGGGGAAATACTCTGCTGTTCTGCGATAATATCCCTGAGAGACAAAGTATGACTACCTGAATATCACTTTTAAACATGTCAAGTTTCACATGGGGAAAAAAGAAAATCCCATCCATCTTCCCAAGCGCGAGAGGAATTCTGCTTCCCTCCATGCAGGCGACTCACCTGCGGCGTGATCCCGCACCAGTAGTTGGAGTACGCTCCCTGAGAGTCCAGCATGGGAGCGATGACGGACTTGTTCTCCGCTATCAGCCGCTTGAGAGTGTTTGGGTTGGTGAGAATATTGTCCGTGTCCGCATACTGAAACAGAGACAAAGACAAATGTCCATCCTTGGACGAAGCGACGGCAGCAGAGAAGGAACGATTCTCATGAGAACAATTAGGAGACGGGGGCCCGTGTGACTCTCGCACAGCTTAGATCAGATGCACGATTTCAAGGTATACCAAGATGTAATCGGCCCAACGTTTCCTGGCAAAGTTGAGCGCTGCCTGCTTCAGCTTCATCACGTACTCGTATCTGCTGTTGGGCCAATGTTTAGGACCCATCTCCCCTGCATAAGACCTGAGGCAGAAACAAAAGACGCATCACAGCTCGCTGTTGTGCCGATTTACACTGCAGCTTTCCTAATTAAAAGGTTTTATCAGGTCTCACAGGCAGACCAAGACTTACACTACAGCAGACAGGAAGACTGAATAACAGATCCACTAAAGGACAGAGAGGCATGACTGGACAAGCAGAAGCATGGCGCATCATTCCTTCAGAGCAAAAGTGAAAACCAGCCCTATCTGGAGCGGCAAGGAGAGCCAATAAAGACGCGTTCCAAGTTGCATCAGGCAACAACAGTGACAGTAAGTGAGCGCGATCAGAGTTTCAAGGATGTTTGCTCTGCATGATTCTAGCGCAATGCATTAAAATGCCTTTTTACTGACGTGGGCTGCTCCATCGGTCTCCACTCGACGTAATGGTAAACCTTCTGCATGACAGCGAGCCACTCCTTCAGCACAGCCGTGGTGTTGTCCAAGTTGTGATCCGTCGCTGCCCTGGGGAGCACAGAGGGAATGTTGGTTTTAATTTAACATGGGCGCTAAGTTCAAGAATTATTTCAGATTTTCCGCATGTTGGAATTCAATCTCGTCTTTAATATTTATACTGAAATCCAATTCCGAACTGTAGCGTTTGACAAATATTTTCACTAAAATGCTCTGTTAAAACTGTACATCTTTTTTTTTTTTTTTTAGAAACTCCACAGATGATATTTGTCACGCAAACCACATAGGAAATGAAAGGGGGGGGGGCTGCTCTGTGTCTGTGTGACGCGCAGAGGGAACCAGGGAGGGAAGGGCGACGCTGCGTCCACAAACTGATTTACATACCGATGACCTTTAGAATAAAACGCGCAAACAGAGCAGCAGAGCATGCAGCTGACAGAATTCATGCAGGAACTGCTGCAGCAATGTCTAATGCTACAAATACCCACCAAACAGAGATGCGGTTTTTGGGGTAGTTGAGTCTCTCCAGCGCTCCGAGGTAGTACGGCAAGGAATGAGCGCTGTTTCTGGCTAAAATGGCAACTACCACCGTAGGAGACTGAATTTTCGACTCATCTTGGTACCTTTCCTCCGAAAAGTAGCTCTCAGTCGGGAAAAGTTGGGCCCCCAGAAGGAGAAAGAGGAATAACATCATGGTGGCTGCGCTTCGGCACAGCGCGTAAAGCCCTGACGCGTCAGCATGCAGTCCAAGAAGGAAAAGGAGGGCATTCCCAAAAGTCCGACCTCCTCCTTTTACATGGCGTGAAAGCTCCAAGAATATAATCACATCCAGCCAGGAGAGTCCGGGAAATTACAACTTAGACTTTAGGCTTAGTGGCTTTAAAAAAAAATGTTAGAACGTTTCTAAAGATGCTGAGATTTTATTTGTATTTTTTTCCCCTGATTGTAGTTCTTCCCGTGACGTAATGAGGGAAAAGATGTCGATCAACATTTAACATTCAATTCTAAACATGAAGTTTTGAACTGTTCACGGTAACGACGCCAGCCTCTCCGGTCCTCCCGCGTTTGTGCGTGAACAGATCGATTCTATGAGGCAATGCTCGTTAACATGAGTGATTATATAAAATCAGTGAAAATGTTTGTCTAAAATGTCAAAAATAAATCAATAAAATCATGACACTCCAGAACATTGTGCACGGCTTGTGACGTCATCTTTCTGGCAGTAACTTCAAATAGCCGCCAGCAGAGGGGGCGTTAGATCCGAGAGCCTTCTCCGGTTCACCGGCAGCATGTTCGATACTCAAATACTGCTCTCAGGCTTTTTCATGGTTTACTGGAGTATTTTATCTTGGACTGTCATCTGCTCTGCTTTTAGACCGATATTATTTTCTGCGTTTATTTATCAACAATGCTCCCTATTATTATTTTTTACAAAAAAAACATTCCATACAAAATATTTAGATTTAAAATGTAGTACTTTCAAAAAGTATGGCATAGATGAGGCAGTTAAATATTTGTGTACTTTTTTCCATGAGAATATCTATATCAGTATTTCTGTGTCATTTAAGTAAGAATACATCTTAAATACTATCATTATAGCTCAATATGGCTGCTGTTCTGAAAGCCACCCTGAGCTCTCTAAACAACAATTAGGAAGTTGCTTTATTTAGTATCTGCGATTTGCTTTGTGTGGTTACCTCACACACAGCGGCCCACAATTAAATGTTTCTCAATGAAGGTTCTGTTCAAAGACCATAATTATAAAAGGAAGAGAGCCTACAATTATAGGTGATTTAAAACTAGAAAGTCACTTGCAGAGCGCAGACCTCCACCAAGCACCTCAATCCCTCTATATTGTGATTTACACCGAGAATAATGGCCCTACATTTATTTTATCTGTATTTTTAGATTCCTTAACCATGAAAACAAACCTTTAGCAATTGGATTCACGTTGATATCATTATAAGTTTAGATGTTATTCACTAAAAGCACACTTTCAGTTATGGTGGATTCTTCTGGATCCTGATCCAGAGCTTTTGAAGATACAACAAATCCATTTGTCCTCTATAATTCCACAGTGTCACATTTACCCCGATTTCAACTGGATCTGTCTCCTCAGGTATTAAAGATACAACAAATCCGTTGAAATGCTCCGATGTGGAATATAAAATGATGCTTGTTAGAAATCTCTATCTCTAATATCAAATGCACAGCAGGCCCAAATGCAAGCGTACTACCATGTTTAGGAAAAACTCGATAATATCCACAGTCTGGATCCGATTCAGATTAAATTTGGTGGTGATTCAGAATCGGACGTTGAGGTCAACATGGATAGAAGATTTAAAAAGGAAAAAATAGCAGTGATGGGAGAAGAGGGAAGAAATGAGAAGAGGAATAGAGGCGTAACTATGGAAGGAAAATAATAAGCAAAGTGGCAAAGAATGAATTTTGACTCTGACGGTGGGCTACGTGAATAAACGAAGGCCGTCGTGAGTGACAATAGCGAAGAGCCGGGTTAAAGGAGCCGTTTGTTTGAACAGGTCAGTGGTCGAGGGTCAAATCTCTCCTATTCATGACACCACAAATGTCACACACAACCACACACTGGCACACACACACGCATGTATGTCAGGGGCACTTTCCCAGCGTTTGTGGCTGGAGCAGCTCTGGGAGAGTTCAGCCTTGGGTGTGCTAACTTTTCACTGCGAGGTCAAGGGTGAGGTCAAGGGTGAAGATGGCGTTTGCGTACGTGGGGGTGTGTGAAGGGAGGACAAAGACAAAAAGAAAATCTTCATTGTTTTGGACAGATTGCAGGAGAGTAAAAAGAAAAGAAGGTTTTAAAGGCTTACATGCATTTGGCTTGGCTCTACTTGAATTGAACTTCAAAAACATAAAATGAGGTTACAATTTTTCTTTTTTTGTTTGACGTATTTTCTGCAAAAAGATTGGAGGGTTTTTCTTTTTTCGCACATATTTTGAATCCCTGAGATATGAAAACACACATTCAGAGAACTGAATGTGTTTTTCAGGGAGAACTATCTGCTCGTCCGTAATAAACTATTGTCCCCACTTTCATTGGGGTTCGAACAGGATCATTTTTATTGTTACATTTCTGCTCACATCCATCCAGCAAACATGCAGGATCTTTCTTTGATCTGATCTCAGATCAGTCAGAACCGTAAGAGAATGTGACTGCTGGTAAGGAAGAAAGTGTCTCTGCCTTTCTTTGTGTGTTGGGACGGGGCCGGTTTTTGGGCAGCACAGAGTCGTGACATTCTCACAGGCTTCCGGGACCTTTATTGCTGTGGCAATAATCAATAGCATTCCCAGCGAGACATGGTTTGGCTGGGCGGGTCAATACCCGTCACTCAGCGTCTGAGCTGTGGCACATCCCCTCTTACTCAGCAGCTACAGCAGCTTCGGTCTGTCTGTCGCCTCATCCCACATGTATCACAAGAGTGGTGAGTGTTTCACAATAAAAGGAGTGCTGTGCGTGTGTGTGTGTGTGTGTGTGTAGGTGTGTGTGTTTAAGCATAAAAATCTCTACTTCAACTGCAACCAATGCTGAATCTTGATTTTCACATCTGCGAATCCGGAATCAGAGATTTAGCTGCTGAATCATTCTAACTTAATTTTTCTGTCAGTGCATCTTTTGGATCAATAAAAATATATATATAACCATGTTTATGCATAAGAAGATATTTGATGAACAAGTGAAAATAGGGTATTTCTTTTTTGTATAATCTGAGGTATAAACATTTAAATGTAGGATTTTTGGGGAGAATATTTTTGCTGCACTAATAGTAGATCTCTACACTATTTAATTACAAGCCAGTGTTTGGTGTTTTTTTTGGTTTTGCATTTACTGCAGGTGGCCATTATGATTATTTGACTCAAACGCTTAAACATAATTGCTTCAGTGAGACCCGTGTATGTTGAAGTTAACCTTTACACAACACATACTTAGTCAGCACAAAGAAGCTGATGCTCAGACTAAACAGTCTGGCAATGCAGGAATTAATGAGATTATGAGCTCAGTGATTCAGGGATGCATGATTGCATTATTTGCGCTCATGAATATGAAACAAATCATTAACAAAAAAATTAGAATTATTTTTTAACAAATCTTCAACAACAAGAAAAAAGACTTCTGAGGAATCGCAGAATGGTAGAAAAATAAAATATCTGTATAGATTCGATTCTGGAGATTTATTTTAAAGGCGTGATTTGTAACTTATAAAAACAGAAATGTCCAGCCTGGTCCATGCACACGGACGTAGTTTAACTTTAGTGTCTTTAATCCTTGCAAATCTGGAAACAATAATGTGACAGGATATTTGCGGACACCTCATGATCTGGGGAAAGTAATGGGTAATGGTGAGATTAGTGTAGACTTCCCTGCTTCTCGTCTCATCTCTGGATGACGCTGTCCGTCGCCTGGTTGCCAAGCAACAGAGCAGCCACTGTTGAAGAATTCTGGGGGATGTTTAGGCAGCGGCATGTTTGGGGGGGAAGGTGTGTGTGTGTGTGTGTGTTGGCAGAGGATAAGTCAGGAGTACCAACCTGACCCGAGACTAGCAGGACACGCTCAGTCATGAATTTATATGAGAATGTTCTTTTCATCTTTTAATCTCAGCCTTTATGCCAACGGTGAGATGATCAGAGATGATCGGAAGTTTCTGAACACATCCTCTTGTTTGTAGCGTGCGTTCTTTGAATTCCCAAGGTCGTTTTCTTGACCCCGACAACAGCAAGCAATCTACTATCCGTACATTGGTTGGTAAAACAGGTGGCGGTGTGAGAGCCAGCCTCTTCAGATCACCTCCTTGAGCAACATTAGAATTCAGACACGAGATGCCTTGAATGTGCAACAAGTAAAAACATTCATATAATAAAAAGTATTCTTGTTTCTATTTTAAAATATGAATAAAAGGACTTTCTTCAACTTTTAAAATAGCAAAAAACTATCCAATTTATTCCTCGAACATCACCGAGTGTTATCATAATGAAACACCCCGGAACCTTTGTCTTAATCAGGTTGTTGGGCATGTTTATTTATTTATTGAACTGCTAAGAGAATTTGTTTGAAATTGAAAATCAAATTGAGCTTAATTAAAAAGTCAATTTCATTTAAATTGGATGTTTTATTTGATTAAAATTATCCAGCAATTATTCGAACATCCACTTCCACGTAACAAACATGGCCTGTTGCGTTCAGATTCTCCCAGTCCAAGTTGATTTAAGTATATGCTTAAATTAACCTCGTGGAACATTATGGGCTGTACTAAATATAATGTTAGTCTGAGCAGCCTCTCAAAGTAGTTAACATGTTGAAGCAGCAACCTGAATCACTTTTAGAGCACGATACTGAAACGTTCTCCATTGTGTGGAAAAACTGCTGGATGGATCTTGAAAAGAAATCTGGAGATTGGGTTTGGTCTAACTTAGATCCTATAACATTTTGTGATTCGGATACCCGTCTGGATACAGACAAAATCTGGAATTTCCCATTTACTTATAATGGAGGCTTTTTTACAAAATCATAACTTGTAAAATATGCATTCAATTCACTCGTAAAAAAAATCAGTCATAAAGGGGTCCGATATGCACTATATATGGATTATATATTACCCGCATATGTCCTACATTTTATCTAATGAAATGATATTACTGCCTGGTAAATACACATATTTTCCCACAAACTATTTCATCGCTGTAGCAGCAGGTACATGGAGGACTGAACCAGTTCAGGAAGTCTCCTCTATGTCCCGTCTTTCCCAAACACGTGTCCTTCCTTAAATTTCAATGACATTCCCTGCCACAGCTTTGCCCTGACTCTCTCTCTCTCTCACCTCTCTGGCTTGCGCTCCATCCTCTGCAGCCATGCCCTCGCAGCAGGGAGGAGATTCCTTCACCAGAGGAGGTTTATTTTAAGGACTCCCCTGCTCCCTTTGTCCGGTCTCTGCTCTCCGTCTCTCCGTTCCACTAACTGGGCCTCCTTCTTCCCTGCCAGGCCTTTTAGCCAGTGGGTTAAACATTGATTTGTGAATGGAGGGCAGCACAGTCCCCCACTGTGTCTGTGTACACACACACACCCCGACTATACACCACCAAGACCATCAACCAACATGAAAGCTGCTGTGCTAAAAGTCCTTAATTAAAACAAAAACACACGAAAAAAGTGGATATACAATTTCAAATGTTTTTGTCTTTCTATTAGCCTTTAATAGATTTTCAATCAGAGAAAAAAACAGGTGCAGTTTTCAGTCGACAAATGTCTTTCAGAGCTTCAAGAAGTTCAATCTGCATCCTCTGTCAAGTTGAGGGCTTGTTGAGCTGTCGGGGTTTCTTTAAAATCAGATTTATAGATCAGAAGAACAAACTTTTCTTGCAGATTAATGAAAACAATTGTAAAAATGTGTGTATGACAATTCTGGTTAAATTGGGAATGTCAAAACTCTTCTGTGTCACGACTGTGACACCAAAAGTAAAGGATATCAAGGTGAGCGCAAGAGTGGGACCCTCTTGACCCCGCGTCTGGAAGAGTCCAGGCATGAAAAGACAAAGAGGGAGAGAGAGGGAGAGAGAAGTGGAGATGGAGGGGTTGCTTTTCACCGCTCCAAAAAAAAAAAAGAGAGCAATGAACGGGCCGGGTCTGAGAGGGACTCGAGCTCTGCGGATCAGCAGAGGTTAACTTGGCTTCTTCAGGGGGATGAAAAGGGAAGAAACGGATTGAGCTTTAAAGAGGAGGACTCTCTGCGCCCTGGGCGGGTTCAGACAGAATGATTTATAGAGAGAGGGAGCGAGAGGGAGAGAGAGAGAGAGAGAGGAGGTGACGTTTCTAAGTATCAAAAAGCTGCAGCGCCAACACAGTAGAGTAAATTATTGGTCTTGATTCAGAACTAAAGAGAGTTTAATTTAGTCTGTTTAATTTACAATTATCATATTGATGCCAAAAATTTAGCGGTTTTAATGCTTGAGAGAAAAAAAAAGTCTAATTAAGATTTGTTTTGAACAATTTTGTCTGATTGATAAAATCGTTCCTCTTGGGTTTTTAAAATGATTAACTGACATGCGCAGTGCATGAACGCTAAATAAAAAATATTCTCAACAAGGTTCTATTTGTCAGAAATGTTCTTGTGAATGAGACTAGAGCTATTTATGTATTTATTTATTTGGTTAAATTTCTTAAAATATCATTTTATTGTAATTTATCATGGAATACGTCTAATCCTAATCTAATAACAAACATCCGACATTTAGGAGTTGTTATCTCAGTGTCTTCACTGTGGTGCCGATCCAAACACCAATCCTGAACCACTAGATTAAATAATTAGCTGCTCCAAATATAACAATCTTAAATTACGGTTGCTCGGAGTTTGATTGAATGAAAGCTGCGGCGGAGGAATGCGCCTTCTGTCACTCCATCAGCCCTCTGTCATGTGAGCGTCATATAATCCACTCATTTTCTGTCATTCGCTGCCCCACAGGCAGGCCTACAGTATGAGGCTGCGCTTCCTGCGTCGGAAGGCTGCGTGCGTGCGTGCGCGCACGGCGCACAAGACTCCGCTTCATGCCCAAGTGCCTTGTTACAGCCTTGCACTAGTTTGCTGACACAAGACAAACACTAAACGTCATGCAGGGCGGCCATAGAGTAAACAGTGTCCGGATTGTAATCTCTTTTTGGGTAGAAAATAGGGCCGTTGTGTCTTTAAGAGAGGCTGCTGGTCCCTCGTCGCAGCTGCTGGCGTGTGTGTGTGCGTGCATGTGCGTGTGTGTGTGTGTGTGTGAGAGAGAGAACAGAGAGAACAGCGGAGATTCATTACTTAAGCAGCACAATGGACATTTATCACCCCGTGGTGTTATTCAAATTCAGTACCAAGCGAGGACCTTCTCCACTCCTGCCTCCGCAGCGTTTATTGTTGGAGCAGCGCGTAAAGGAGAGAGGCAGGAGGGCAGAGAGACATCCAGCCAGCCAGCCAGCCAGCCAGTCATTCAGAGAGACCCGCACAGGAAGGATGGACGGAGAGACCGGAGAGTTCGAAGCCCGCTGCTCCTCAGCCTCCCTTTTTACGCAGCCCGCCTGCGGGGGGGCTTTTTGGACGGAGCATCGGAGAGAACGCACGTCGGGGAACTGAACCAAGGACGCACAAATGGGAACTAAGGGGTTTCATCTCCAGCTATAAAACACGAGAGGGGGAAAGAACTCACACGCAACGTGGGAGGAGATGTTATTCATCTTCTATATTTATTTTTTTACATTTTAAACATGCGTGGGAAGCCGTCGGGCACGCTGACGCACCAGAACAAGCATTTCTGTAACCGGTGACAGGTGCAGTTTCGGCATTAAACGTTTCCTGAAACCTCGGACTGTAAAATGGACCCCCCCCCCAAAAAAAGATGCTGCTGTCCTGCTTTGCGTTTGTGCGTTGAGACGCTTTGAAAGTCAGATTCCGGTGATCCAAACGAGCTTTCATCCATCTTAAGGGCCCAGACATGCGGGCAGACTTTGGGTTAACTTTACAACCAGCAGCAGCCAGTGTAAATAAGATGTCTCCAAGTGAGTGCGTCTCATCAGCATCGCTGTAAACGGACTATAAATGGAACCGAGCTCGGGCTGGTTCAATCTGGGTTCATGCTTTGGGTCAAAGTGATAGATTCGAGCCTGTTTGAGCGTTTGATCGCACATAATATCACGAGGTCTGCTTTTTTCTGCTGCGACAGTGTTGGTAAAGAAACAGGTGAATGCTGCAAGCGCACGTCTTTCTATGGGGAAACCCGTGTTTGGAGTCAGACGCACGCAGCGCGCATCGCAGGTGCAGCGTGCATGGGGCCTCCACGCACGCACAGAGCCTTTAGCGACTGATTGTCCAAACGCAATTCTTGAGTAAACCCGCATTCAATCCCGAGAATTGTGTGTGGACATCTGTTGCTGCAGACTCACATTCATCACTGCTGTGTGACCCCCCCCCCCCCCCCAAAAAACCCCCCCACAAAGAAGGCCCCGGAAAAAAAAGGCTTTCCTCTCTAACATGTGGTTTCAGGTAAGGCGTGTTGAGCGCGCCATGGAGGAACGGACGCCGGTCAGGGCCAATAAAGTGGATGAACCCGCGCTCTGCCTCGTGCACTATGTTCCCGGTTCGTGCGTCGTGGTTGGTCCGGCTGGTATTTACAGTTTGTCGAAGATCTAATCAAAGATGTTTGTTTGAAACGGCAAATATCGACTGGAAGCATCGATGTATCGACTCGTGTCGGCAAATAGAAAGTCGTGCGTTGAGGCCTGTGTGTGTGTGTGCGTGACGCACGGAGCCGAGCAATGGACCATCTCAGACCCAGAGACGTATAGAGGCTGAGAATAAATAGAATTTGGCTACTAAATGGGGTGTTAAAAAAGCGTTTTCTTTAGAAAACAAATGTATTTGGCCATTCCAAAGCATCGGGCTTAAACTAAAGTCCATCCTGCAGGGAGGATACGTTTTGATCACAGGTTCGTTAATGAAGGAATCATTTTTTAAAAGCTCATTTAATGCGACATTAGGTCAAACATGTAAAAACAGCAGATGAGGCCCGAGGCCTGATGGCTGCCAAATCTCTGGATGTCTTCGATGAATCTCATGGGACGCGTTTTCCTTTTTGACGCTTTTATTCTTTAACTTTCGACATTTCTAAACGTTTATGCTGTTACAATATTTTTTACAAGCAAAGATGCTGCATTATTTAACATTTCAAATGTAAAGAAATCATTCTAAGATTTATTTGTAGCGTATGCAATTTCAAAAATGCACTTTTATTCAAGCATATTCTTAAAAGCAAATACCCGCCTTCTGTTCTTGATTGTGCGTCATTTTGTCAACAACACAATTGTTGTTGTTGACTTTTTAATTCCAGGTGATCAGAGCATCCTGCTTGCAGAGACTTTTCACAGCCTACTGTTCCTTCATAGAATATTACAGATTTCAAACGCATATATTACACATTAAATTGTTTGACACTCGTTCTGCACAAACGCGCGTGTTTTCTGCGTGTTATTAAAGAACGCGCCTCGAATGATTTCGATTGCGTTGACAAAAATCAACTAATCAGGGCCAGATTTCCTCTCGTCGTGCTTTCCCTGCATGGTTTGCTGCACGAGGACAAAACACTGGCTCGGAGTTTGCGGGTTATTTTATTTACTTATTTATTTTAAAACGCGCTGAGAGAGAAACACGTTTATTTTAAGCCTTAATGCAAACGGAGAAGGTTGGTCCAGTTCTATTTTTTTTGTTGGAGAAAAATAATTCCATTAATTAATCTTCTCGAAGTCTCATACGTAAAAGGTTCACTTGTTTTTATTGACTGCAGCATGGCGCTTTTTCTTTTTTATTATCATCCGTTATCTTTACCTGGACCCTTCAGAATCCTCATTGGTGTGATGATGAGGTCAGTCTTCATCACAACCGGCAGGATGCAGGCCCAAGCTGAAGCTATATCAGATTGGATTCTACATTCTGGTTATATTTCAGACTGAAACTTCAAATAATAGACAGCTATTCCTGAAATGCTTATTTTATGAGAATAAAAATGTGGTCTCTTTAAGCCCATTGTCAGGCTTGGAGAGGCATCACCCGGAGCCGGGGTGAATGCTCCCCTGCAGCCCCCCCTCGCAGCCTCATTAGCATTCCCTTTCTGCTGCTCGGTGTCCCGCTGCAAATCGGGCTTCCACAACCGAGAAAAGGTTTTAGGTCGCCTCGGGCGCTCAGGGGCAGCGGCAGCCCGGAGGCGAGATCCCGACACCCCGCAGTGGCCCTTTATTTTGAAAAGTTGTTTCATTGAAGAAGAAGAAGAAGAAGAAGAAGAATTGTAACAGCCAACGTCAGAGGACTCACGACAGTCAAAATATTTAGACTGTTATCCAAACAGCAAAAAAAAAAAACTTCAGATATTAAAAGCATTCCTGTGAATTCAAATATTTATTTTTACTATATTAATCCATTCACCACTGTTTTAATTTGAGAACTGACTGCCAGGAAGGCCAATGGTATCATGCTTTATTTGATGATTAGGAAGTGCAATTAGAGAAATTATAGTATAAATAAAATTCAAATTCTGTTTTTGAAATAAAAAAGGCATTTATTCTAATTTTGCATGAAAACATATGTAGCAATATGAATAACATTTTCAGAAGATTTTGTCATCACAGAAAAAAACTTATCATTTTAACCCCTTTATATAAATATTTCAAAGCATTTTGTGATGAACAGGGATGTAATCACAAAAACGTTTTCATTGATGATAATTTCTGACATGAAGATGAAATGAAGCCAAAAGTGGGTTAAGAACAATTAATTAAATTACATTTTGCTTAGAAACATTGGGTCATGAGTGACCGTCCCAACATACGGTCAAGTCATGATGGAGGAAGGTAAAGGTTAGCACACCTGCATGGTACCAGCATCTCACCTGTAAGTTCACCAGTACCACCGAAGCTTCATATATCGTGTCCAGCTCGAGTAAAAAAATGGCTGCACTCCACCTTTAATTTTGGTAACAACTTATGAATAAGCATTTATTCCCATGGATCAATCACCTCAGCTGTCACGGTATAGAATGAGACATCCCCGGTTGTCCAATGAACTGAAATGTTCTGCGTTTAGAGGGTGTAGAGGACGCGTTTGTAGTCCTCATGTCGTTTTCTATCCTCCATGAAGAGTAGAAATAAACACAATGTTGTCTTGACCCTGGAGTTTGTAGTCCAGCTCGCCCTGAGGTTTAGAAAACACACAGAACATTCAACATTTAAGCGAAGAATCTGTATTTACTAATGCAAATATGTGTAGCCCCCCCCCCACTGAGGCCCAATAAATGACACTCAATGGATTCAAATTGAAGCATTCAGACTATAAAGGCTCAGATACGAGACCCCAAAGACGAACTTGTCTCTGAGCAGCTTTCTAAAGATATGAAGCATTAAGTGACTCCGAGAAAAGGATCAGTCTGAGCTAGGCTAACCTCCACGCCCACAAAGACAGCCTTCGTCTCTCTGACGTCCACACAAGCATTCTTCCGTCCAATTATTTAAAACCGTTATAACACACCCTGACAACAGCAGCTAGCATGGCTTTAAATAAGAAATATGTTTGAACAAACTACTGGAAACGCACACACTCTCTCCATCGAGCACGGCTGCCAGCGCTCACCATTAGCTCCCAGTCGGCGTCATTGATAAGCACCAGGATCCCAGGTCTCCTGTGGGAAATGACAGTTTTCAGTCTGACACATTTCCAAAATGGTAACACAAACAAAAACACACATGAAAAACAAACAAACAAAAAGGAAGAGCAGGAAAGCCTCACAGATGCGGACAAAATAAAGAAATAAGAAACTAATGCAGCTGTGAAATATGAAAAGCAAATAATTTAAAATGCACATTACCATATTTTAAATACAATTCTTACTGAAGGTGAGGCTGAGTCAGAACCTGATATCTGGTTTGTTGACATTAATGTGCAGAATAGGTAAAAGGAAATAGAACTGTTGTTTTCTGCTGAAATATATATATGTTGTATTAACTTCACACTGGGACATATTGAAAATGAAATCAGTCATTTTATCTGGATTTGTTGTTTGAAGTTAATACAACATACATTATTTTTAAAAACAAACTGATGAATTTATAATATATTTCTAAAATATGCACGTGTTTATACACACACACACGTAAATAAAATAAAAGTAAATATAATAATAGAAATGACAGTGGCTACAACACATCACCAGCCCTCAGAAGAGAACAATGGGGGCGGGTTTACACCTTCATCAGAGAGGGACGCGCTAACATAAAGTGGACAGTGAGGACGTCTTTGGCAGATTCTGCTGAGACCCGCACCTCTTTTTCGCCCTCAGGCTTTGCCGACGCTCATTGACGACAATGAGAAACCACAGCGGAATGAGAACGCAACGACTGATCTGAGAACATCCAATGTCCTGCAGAGGAATGAGAAAGCACCTCGATGGCGTATCGCTAATAGAAGGTGCGTCTAATCTACATAGGTAGGCCAGCGTCCCCTCCGTGCACTGGTGAGGAGGAACTATAAATAGTCCTGCACAAAGGCGGCTGTAAAAGTCAGCCAGTCCTTTAAGACTGCTGCGAGCCACACACACACACACACACAAAAAAAATCATCTCTTATTAAAACTGTCCCGACCCCCAACATTTCAGCAGGAAACTTCCTCCAGCTCCTGGACAAACCGATTCAATCTCAAATTTTCATTGTATTGATGACAATTTAGTGCAACTATTTCAGGCAGGCGAGATCCAGTGGAGGCGTGATGTAGCCTTCAAGTTGTTGCACGCAGACCAAGTGTGTGTCAAGGGCACGCACAGACACACACACACACACACACACACACACAAACTCACACAGTGTCCCCCTGGACAAAGAGCTCGGGCCTTTCCTTTAGCAGGTTGCGTTGGATCCAGACCAGCAGCTGCTTCATGTCCCCTAGAAAACACACACACACACACACACACACACACAAAGGCCATACACAGGCAGACAACAGAGATCACAGGTCAGGTGTTAAGGGTCAAGGTGCATGGTTGCATCCCCCTAGTCGATGTGGCGCGACGGAAGCACCAGACAGGACGAGGCCATGTACATATGTGTGTGTGTGTGTGTTTTTGCATGTATATTTATGAGTGTATGTTGGGGTTGTGGTGCGACAACCGAAATGGGGGGAGGGAAGACTGATGTCAACGGCGAGGAGCAACATCGCTTGCCAAGGTTAGAAAGAAATAAAATGAGTGATGTGCAAATCTAGAATCAACCCAGGAGATTAGAAACAAAAACTATCTCCGGCTCCACACGCCATCTCTAGTGGTTGAAATGAAGAAAAGGGGGGGAAAAAAAAGGACAGGCAATGTCCAAAAGCATCTACTTCTTATAATAAAGGAATTGCATATCTCCCGTCTTTTAATTGTAGCGACGTCTGTCAATTCAGGAGCAATAAAAGGAACAGACCAGCCAATTCTGAAGTGAGATTTTATTTCGCGTTAAAGCGTTTGAATATCAGCGACGCTCGAATCCCCCACGAGTCCGACCTCTCAAGCAATCAGATTGACCTTGTCTCAACAATAGGTTGAGCGTCACTCAGACCGGCTGACAGAAAGACACAAAGGCGACGACAACGTGGGGTTTTAGGATGAATCCCCACTAAGCGACTAATAATGAATATATTATGGTGGCGGCCGTTGGCGTTGAGATTCCAGCTGATGGAGAGCTTCCGAATGTTACCAAAAAAAAAAAAAAAGAAAGAAAAGTAAAGTGTAGGCGTTATGAACACACACGTATGAAAACAGAGAAATCTAATATGTTCTTATGGCTATTTCCTGGTTGTGTGTTTGAGTGTGCGACTGTGTGTGTGTGTGTGTGTGTGTGACCCAGCTGTCTGCTTAATGCACCGGAGCACGGCAACACTCGGGAGCAGCGGCACGGTTGCTCTCACACACAGACACACAACGCGTCAGCAGTGACGGCAGTAACGGCACTAACCGGCCACCTTGACCGGGCATAGAAGAACAGAGGAGGCACCAGGAAATACACAAAAGACGGGGGGGGGGGGGGGGAGATATATATATATATATTACAAGAGTGAAGGAGAAAGCAGCGGATGGAGCAGAAGCGAGGGCGAAAGGATGATGGTGGTCGGTGAGTCATCCCCAACCGGCTGTAGGGAGAGCGGTGAAGTCGAAGGAAGGTAGGCGTAAAAACCACGGCCGGTGTCTGAGGTCAATCTGGACCAAACGCACAACAAAGCAGCTCAAAGAATAAAGACGGCTTCAAGAAACGCAGGCATGCTCAGAGCTTTACTTTAATTCATATTTATATTCGAGATATAAGAGCTTGTATTTCACAGCTACGACTCCCGGTACATTAAATAATAATCCATAAACATGCCACCGGGAGCGCTGCTTTCCCTGAGTTTATAGATTATGACGGCGTTTAGTTTGTTACACATCTGGCCAAATGTTTGGGGTCCTCTCATGAAGGCCAAGGCTTCAATTATTCATCCGTACGTTCGGGTAAATCACAGCGCTTCCATCCGAGGGCCCCGACCCTCAGCAACAGAAAACACAAAAAAACAGGAAATGCAAATGGAGCAAACAAAATCCGAGAAATCAATCACAACAAATATTCCAGAGACGTTACCGAAGCATGAGAAGACGTGCACGGATCCGCCCCGGAACAGTGCACGTGAGGATGGGGCGTGTTCTGTGAAGGCATTTGTGACTCGCCGTCGCTCAGTAACGTAATGATAGCGCTGGATTTCAGAGGTTCCAGGTCTCTGCGTAAAAAAAAAGAACGACAAATGTCTCCCCACGCAACACACACACACACACACACACACACACACACACTGAATATTGACCTGCACCTCTGCGAGGCTAAAAGCAGAACCAATCACTACAACGGTCATAACTCCTTCTTTGTGGCGACTCCTTGCTCTGCTCCCTCTCTACCTTTGACTATTAGTAATTTTTCTCCTCCATTACCCCTTATTTGCTCTTTCAATCTCTCTCCCCCATTTATTTTTGCACTCGTTCTCTCCCTCCATCTCTCACACTCTTTAAATCGCTCATAAAATCTGCTCTCCACCTCTCTTTTCCCTTTCCATCCTTCGCCATCTCTTTATTCCCCCCTCAAAAATTGAAAAACCCACATGAGCGAGCAAACACGTTAAAAGTTGCACGCAACAAATAGGCTCGATATGCCCGGGCCGATAATCCAGACGTTCGCTGGTCAGGACTCATAGAAACAGAAGCGATTGTAATTCACAGCCTTTTAATGGCTTTCTTTTTAGCGGTTTCACAAATTTGAATCCTCCGGCCTGAGCCGGCTTATATAAATGAACTGCATAAAACATTGAAGACGATAGAAAGGTGAATAGGAGTTAGGAGGGGAAAGGAGGGAACGGCGACACGAGGAGATCGAGAGGTGGCGGCTTCCGATGGCGCCTTGCGGTCCAGGTAGAGGGGCAAATGAAAACGAGGGAACTGACATGAGAGGGGGAAAATGCGTCGCGGGCTCCTGAGGCATCTTGGGATTGCTGCGTCGCGTGGGTGGAGGGGAGCCATGGAGGGAGAAGGCGCCATTTTGACACCGATTCCAAACCACGCTTTACTTTTGTGCATGCAGTTTTCCCTCCTTTATTCTCCCTGTGCTTTTCTGTCTCTGCACAATTATGACGGTCATCTGGGGGAGAGGGGGGGGGGGGGCATCCATCTTTCTGCCGATGCGAAGGGCAAAAACAGTGTGATCCATAGACTACGGCGTTTTGTTGTGTGGGCGCCTTGAAGAGCGAGAGAGAGGGAGAGAAAGAGTGGGGGTGGGGTCTTTCATTCGAGGGTCATCAATCACTGGCTGGGGTCAAAGAGAAATACGAAGGATTCAAAACCAATTATATCTGCCTTCACTGAGCCCCTTCTGTATGAACACACACACGCACACACACACACACACACACACCGATGTGCGACATAAAATTAGTTCGACGCAACATTTTCTGGATCACAAAACCTGCCAGAAACACAAAGGTAAGATCGCTTTGAGGGAATAAAATCCAAACTCTACAGGGAAGTGGAAACGATCAACTTCACACACCACGTGAAAAACGTGCTGATTCACTGGTGTTTACCACACACACACACACACACACACACACACACACACACACGCGCTGGCCTGTGCAGCAAGGTCCTATCTAGCTGACATTCCTGCTACCGGTCAACTTTTGCCTTTATGTTGTCGTGGTAACATCAGCACCATGGATGAAAACCCACCGTTTAGTCAAATACCAAAGACACACACATATATATATATATACACACACACCCACCGGTATATATATATATATACACACACACAAACACACACATTGATGGAGACACACACAGAGAGAGATTCCTTTCCTTATTCCTGCGACTCGGGTCTGAGATGATTCGGGAAGTAAAATGCGGCTGCAAGGGCGTTTCCCTTCGACTCGTCCACGCCGGAGGGAGACGAAATCTAAAATCTAATCTATTTCCTGTGGCGGGTTTTTAAGGTACGACAAATCAGCACCTGCCAGACAAGCAGTCTGAAAACAGCTAGAAAAAAAGTATTGTCCAACAGCACTGCAGTTGCTGACTGAAAGAATAAAACGCCTTTGCTAACCCTGCCGACCTGCACAGAGGCATTACAGATTAGTTACCTCCACCGAGGCGAGGCGGCGGTTATGCAATCGTCGGTCCGTCTGTCTGTCCGTTAGCAAGATAACTCAAACAGCCCGGAACAAATCTTGACGAAATCTTCCTTAAATGCTGTTAATCTTAAAGAGAAACAGATGATTTTTGTGATTGTTGAAATCCTGGATTCTGGATCACTTTGAAATTTTTGTTAACATGAGGAGGATTCCTTTCTTGAGTCATTGGTTTCCATTTTTTTTTTAGAACATATATGTACATACTCTGATCACAGTCTTTGGTTTGTTAATTTTATGTGATTATTATAACATGCATGCAATGCAACCAACAACGAACCGAATAACGGATATGGTCATTAAAATGAGGACGTCTGTTGCCTTAATATAAATTTGAGTCTGTGAATTGCAGTGCGTGGACTTTTAGAAACACTAGACGGGTCCTTAAGGACATCACCGACACACAACGAGGCTCCGTTTCCAACCTGCAGACGGGTGATACTCACAAGGGTCAGGCTGGCCTGGGAGAGTCACATGATGTTCCCTCACTCCGTTAAAAAGCAGCTCCGCTCCTCCCCTACATCAGAAACATTCAGATCACTAAAGCGTGCGTCGTCGCGGTTCAGATATGCGAGAGCTAACACCGGTTCTCCTGAGATGAAATGAAGACTAGCAGATGTGAATATGCTGGAGGACACTAGTTCCGGTTTGATACCGGAGTCAACTCAGAAGTAACTCAAGACAAAATAACACCAACATGTGTATTGCATCTAAAAACACAGTTGTGTGCCATTAGCGGGTTTCAAGATGAAACATGTGAACGACATTTGTCATTAATGTAACTATGGAAATGCATCGTATTCCAGCTAACTACAAAACTACAGTGCTAGGATAGTGCATTTTACAGCATACCCTAAGTTAAGAAAATTATATGACTACAGAACCCACCACAAACACGGCAGCATCAAAAGCAGACCTACAGATGTGTACCAGCAGCAGTAAAAACTAACACAGAGACAGATTATTAAATGTTTATGGCATTTGACACAGCCACTTAAATAAACTTGCATGAAACTACACGCACCACCACCACGGGGTGGTTACGAGTACGCGTGCGTGTTCTATCAGGCTGCACAGGGAAGCAAAATCAGAATAAGGTTTTCAAAAGCAACCCGTAAGCGAAGTGTTTCAGAATGACCATAAAATCGGCATTTAATACGTTAAAGAGATATTTCTCAACGAAAACTAGCAGGCAGTTTGAGGTTGCAATGATTTGTAGCTGGGTTTAAACGCCATAAGGATAATAACGATACAAAACAAATACAAAATCAAAGTGTTTTAGCGATTTGTATGTTCATAAATGCGCACAGAAATCGATACAGGCGGAACAAACTGTAATTTTGTGGTTTAAATTCACCTACCCAAACTCCAAGTGAATCGCTACGGGCGCCGCCATGTTGTCGGCACACCACAGGAAGTAGTAGTGAAGAAAGGAAGTGACGCAGGAGGAGCGATCCTTTTTTGCGAACGTCAGAAAATAAAAGCAAACTAACTAATAATGAACTAATAAGTAATAGTTATTGTTTAAATTATTTTTAACAAACATATTGGTGTTTAATTTAAATTTTTAATGTTTAATATTATTATTCTCAATTACTTTAATTTCATTTTTGTTTTACATTCCATATTGATATATTTACCATTGAAATAATTACTTGCATGTTTTAGAATGTTTTTTTCTGCACAAATGTCTGTGATTTTGTTGATTCCAGAGCCTCAAGGCATCTCAAGATAACAGAAGTTGATTTTTACATCAAGCCTATAATTTTTGCAAAAAAGGTTATTAAATAAAAAGTTCAATAAAAATAAATCAACAAAAAATATAAGAAAAGATGAGAAAACAGAATTAAAATGCTAGGTTAGTGCAGAAATGCACATGTAGGAGAGAGAAGAACAAGATCCAAGATCCGTTCAGTCAAAGGCAGTGCAAAACATACAATGTTTAAGGTGGATTTAAAAGTCTAAAATCCTCTAGGTGTTTGTTCAGCTCTGTGGCACACAATAAATAAATGCTTAATCTACATTGGTTAGTTAGCTGCCTGCGAACAGAGAACAGGGCCACTAAAGCAACCTGTTTTGTGATATTTGTGAGCAGTATGTTGAATGAACGGCACTGATTTGTACAACTTGAACCTGTTTCTGACTGAGTATCACAATCTTGTGATTTTGCTGAATATTGGGAAGAACATTTTTTTTAAACAACCTGATAACTTCTGAGGTAAAATCCCTGTTCATTATGGTGGCTTCGTTTATTAACGGGTATTCCCTTCACAGACTTTAATTTTTGAAAATCATGGTATCAGTATTCCTTTGAATATACAGCACTCTTCCTCACATGCATGTATTTGCATTGTGTATATGCCAATAAGAAAGTGCACAAGCAGGATGCGTGTGAATGCATATCCGTCTCTTCCTGTCCCCTCTCCTCTTCCTTATGTACATATTCAATCATACTGGTGACAGTTCCAGTCCCAGTATACCAGGGCTGGGAGGACGGAGTGGGGGTAGCCGAGGGGCGGTCAGAGGTTTGAATTGCAAATCTGCTGCCTTCTGTTGGCGACCAAGCCTTCTCCTTCTGCATTCATGTGATAATGAGGAGTCAGTGCAAGGGCAGATAGACAGATCGACCAGGAGCCTGGTGGGGGCTGAGGAGAGAGGGAGGCCTGGGAGAGGAGGCAGGCGGGAAATCAAGGGGGGGTCCCCTGATGGTGGAGGTCATGATGGAAGTTTTTGAAAGATAATGAAGATGTGATGCATACAGTTGGTGATTACCTTTCACTCCTGGCTGGGGTGAGGAGTGAGCTCAGTGGGAATGACGCGTGCAAGTGATGGGGTTATTCTGATTTTTCCAGGTACAATCCCGTCATCACTGGGCGCCACATTTTTCTGAGTTGCTATGCACTTCAGGTAAAGCTGTCGTCCATTCTTCTGTTGTACATCGATGGATATTTGGGGGAGTTTTCCTCAAGTCAGTTGCTGTATACAAAATGGGCAGTCACAAAAAATTTAATCTGACTGTCTTTTGTGTTTAAAATGAAGCTACAGATATATCAGTAGGTAATTTTTGTTGTTATTATTATGTAAAGGAATAATAGTGACCTATGATGTGATAAAGGGTATGTTTATCTAGGTGTAACCTAAATCTGATTAATTATCAAATCATTCTCACCAAATCCCAATGCTGGATTCAATGTTAAACCACCAATCCACCCCAATATATGCTCGAAGATGGTTGTCAAAAGTCAATGCTCCACTGCCAGGCACTGGCTATAAAGCAGTTGGGGTCACACATGATCAAATGACAATGACCAACACAATGGATTAGCTGTAAAAGAACTGGGGAGGGGGGGATTAGGGGTGAATTGATGACGGTTGGCTGGCAGGCCTGGGAGATCCTGGGTCTGTTTCAATAAGAAACATAAAGAGCTGAAATTAACATGTACCATGATACCAAGCAGAGAGAATCCTCTTAGAGATTACATCCATAACATGTTACGCCTATGGAACGGCATGGAGAGGGGAGACAAAGAACAGATTCTATTGTTGCAGATTGTGGGGAATCCTGTTCTATTATATTATGGTGATTCTTTTATGTTCCGTCTTCGCTGTTCGACATCGCTGCATCCTTAATGTTCACAAATGCAGCAGCTTTCCTACTTCATGTGTTTCCCTGGACATTTTTCACCTGGCATCAACTCAACCTCCCAGGTAACAGCTGCCCAGGCTGCACTACGCCTCCTTCATGAAGGAGGAAAGCAGCAACAGCAGTATATTCCTGCAGCATCTGTGCCGAGACATCCACACGTTGAAAAAAGGCGCATGCTAATTCGACACAAATTCACACATGCTTGAATGGACACTCACACGCAGTCCATCTGTCTTTGTCTCCCCCCCCCCCCCCACTGCCATCACCATGGGTCTGTCTGCAAAAAAATAGGTGATGGTTCACACAACACAAGCGCTCAGTGCTCCTGATTTGTTAGATTTATCATTGGAAACAACACACACGCACACACACACACACACACACACACCAAATATTTGAATGCACTATGAAATTAAAACAAGTGATAGAATAAGAAACACATGCAGGAGCATGCATTAGTCAAGAATATGGTGGAAACAAATGGAGGTTTTTGCCTTCGTGTTAGAGAACGGTGACGTGCTCTGTAACGATGGATGAACTTTATGCAACACAGAGGTCAGCTTCAGGTTGACAATGAAATGCTGCCCCCTAGTGATCAGACATTTACACTGAGAATGTTTCTTCAGGTTATGTTTTCGCCGGCATTTGTTTGTCTGTCTGCCTGTCCGTCTGTTAGAAACCTCAGAAATCTCTGGACGGATCTTGATGTAATTTTCAGGAAATGTTGGTAATCTTACCAGGAACAGATGATTCCATTTTGGTGATGATCCAGAATAGATCCTGGATTCTGGATCCCTTTGAAACTTTGGGTAAGATTGCAGTCAATCGAGCTTCAAAATGTGTCCGTTGATTATTGACCAATGTTTATGGAATTTGACACAGTAATGTAGGTCTCTATCTCACCACCGAATTACATCTGGATCAGATCCAGAATGACGCCAGGAAAAAAAATACATTTTAGCATTAAAACCCCATTTATGGATTCAAAAATCTGTTAAAAACTCTGATTCACTTTCACTTTTCACAGTTAAAGATAGCAAGAAAAATCTAGAACCCTTTAGTGATAAACCACAATGAGGGGAGAACATGCAAACTCCACACAGAAATGCCCCAAGCTAGATTTGAACCTGTGACCTTCTTGCAGTGGACAATTTGGATGTTGCTCAGTTTGTGCCTTTCTAATTGACAGCAGTTTGTTTAAAATGATCCTATAAGAAGTTTTAAACTACATTCTGTCACACTCGTAAATAAGTGGCAGCTTACCAGGTAAATACAAAGTCAATGTCTGACACAAGCAATCATTTAATTTGAAAAAAGTGAACTGGTATTTACAATACGTAAAGTAAAAAAAAAAGAGATCAATCTGAAAACATTTGTCTTTCTGCTTTTCGATCTCATCTCATACAAGTCATGTTACAAAATCAGGAGAATCCAAACAGAGCCTGACAAATAAAAACATTACATCATCATCATCACTTTATCATCATCGGCGTTATCAGATATTAGACCTAAACCAGTAGGCTTTATATCTCACAAAAGTAGAATTAACCAAAGGTCTCAAATCACACACAATGTGATTCATGATCACAATTAATGATCCAGTTTTTCATTTCAGGCCAAACATCGCCCCCTGCTGCACCACAGCGGGACCTGCTACTCGACCCCTCGCCTCATGTGTTCTGTACAGCAGAAGTATCAGACACCCATTTAAGGATCTCAGCTGTGCTTCTCTCAGATAATACCTTTACATATTATTTCTGTCTGAATAAAATAAGTTAATTCATAAGTATCAGTTTGGTTTAGGTTTGGGAAAAAGGCAGAATCTCTGAAAAGTGAAATTTTCTAAAATATTCCAAATGAGTATAAATTTGTCAGGGGTCTTAGCTCCTGACAGAAATAACTGCATAACTCTGAGAGCCAGCTGCGGCCCTCTCAGGCCAACATCGTTTAAGTACAGCGACGATTTAAGACTAAACAGGCAAACAAAATGTAATTTTCCAGCGCTACAACGATTAGGGTCAAATCTTCTCCGTTTCTTAAACACAAATTCGAAACATAAAACCCAGCAACATTCTCGGCGGCCGTGCTGTGGTCAGCATGTCCTTAACGGATTCATTTTGGGAACCGTTACTCATTTCCAAATTTAAAACACTAAACTAAAACAGATTTTTGCAATAGGTATCATTCAATAGATATTGGCTGTATTGGCTTTCTGTAGTTTAAAAGCCATAATGCACATTTAAATTAGTCGTTTAAGGCAACATTTTACTTGGTATAACATTTAGAGCTGCATGCGTCAACCATTTTAAATACATCTGAAAATGTACAAGCTGAAACTGGAGTCACGCCATGTTCAGAAATGTTTGAATACGGACGTCAAACATTGCTCGATCTTCATTTTAAGTAATGTTAACGCTGGCTAGACTTTGCGCATAAGACTTATAATATCAAATGCATCGGCTGAACAGCTGGAAAAGATGGAAGCTGCTTTGTTTTTATTGAGTTTTTAACATCCCACAAAGCCCTTGTATTGATAACGCTGCATTATTTTTGCCAATGTTTCATTTGTGATCCTATGATGTTTCGTTACCTTTGATAAGTAACACATATATATAAAAAGAAAAACATGAAACGTTGGTGGCGGAATGTAAACAGACAGACACACACTCTCACTCTCACAGGCGGAACATCTATACATAATCTACGAAGGTAATTGTGTCTGACAGCAGTTGTTTCTGTGTTTGATTAGAGCAAAGCCAAACTCTGCAGCTCTTTTTGGCCCTCAGGAGACACCATACGCGTTACTGTCTGTCCCAAGCAGAGGGGCTGGTCATCCATCTTCTGTTCATTGTTCATGTTGGACTCTTCCACATCGCCCATTGCAGTGCCAAATAATACCATACCACATAAAGGTGGCCGGTGCAGTTGGGGGTGTTTTGGTGAAGGGGTGTGTGTGTGTGTGTGTGTGTGTGTGTGTGTGTGCAGGGCAGGTGCTATAGCTCGCTGTGGCGCACGGGAGGCTCTAGCTTGTGCGACAGCGCGGTGAGGACCTTGTCGAACTTCTCGTAGCGTTCCGACTGGCTGCCCTCAGAGCCGCGGCTCCCCCACAAGAGACGCATCTGAAACTCCGTCTGGAAGATCTCGTGTATTTCTACTTGCTCCTGGAGTCCTGGAGAGGAGGAGAGGAGGGGAGGAGGTGATGTTATTCTTTGCAGATGACATTGTAATCATATGAACCACATGAATCATTTCAGTGATCAAGCTCCTTTATTGTGGAATCACACTTCGCTCTTCCCTCTCCATCGAGCTATTCACATTTCCTTTTCTTCCCTGTAGTCGTTTCCTCTGTTTCTCCCTCTTTCTGTCTCTGTGAGGTATGCACCAAATAAAAATAACATTCTTCTGTTGCTCGCGGCAACAAGAGTAAATGACCTGGGATGTGCCCAGTTGAATATTTTAATGCCATAACCAAACCCTACAGATGAATTATGGAGCCTTTTTGGTGCACGGGCACTTGGAGTTGGGACTAATCCCATTTCAATCACTGCTTCAGGGAAACGGCTCAGATTTATCTGCACATTATTGATGACGGGAGCAGACTGAGGTCAAGCTGATCGATGGCGAGCTATAACAGAAAACAGAGATGTGAGCTGATAGCTATTGACACGCGGTTCAATAAAGCAGTAATCACCTCAAACTGAGAACCATTAGGAAGGTGTTAGGGATCAATACAGTTAAAGTAAAACACACACACACACCATCATATGAGTGTTATAGAGATAACACTTATCAATTTTGTACAGCAACACGTTAGAATGCAGAGAAAATGGCTTATATATATATATATACACATACCGGTATATTTTAAAAATGGTCATCTTTCTGGGGTCTTACCCTGGAGCTTGGCCTCGGCGTTGGTTCTGTAGATCCCCCCGTGGTGTGCGATGGTACGAGCCGCCTCTAGGTGATGCATAACCACGTCTACTCCCACCTCCGCACTCTCCCAGGGCTCCGACATCTCCCCGACAGCCATGCCCCGCTCCAACAGCGACAACACGGGGATGACGTGGGGGAAGGACGTGTTGGACAGGACGCTACCCTCTGGATACAGAGCAGCGTGTGAGTTCAGGGCTTTAACGAAATGCACACAACATTCTGTATGGAACACGAGCGAAAAGAGGCGTCACCTTTGCCGTCATTCATATTCTTCAAGAAAGGTTTGAGTTTCTTCTCGTACAGGATGGCGCCCTCCGTGTGTCGCTGGCGCAGCGTCACCCACGTCTGCTCCAGGCGGGCGATCTGAAAAGTAACATTTAATAATAAATGCATTCCCGGGCATTTGGAAGCGCTTTTGTATTTTTCGTGTGCATTTGTCTCACCTGTGGCAACTCCAGGGCTCTCATCACTGCAGCGAAGCCAAACATGTTGCCCAGGTTGCTTTTCAACTCGGCGGCTAATTGGATGGTTTTGTGGAGCAGGGCCGCCCTCTCCTCCGTGCTCCCTGTACAGCCTAGCAGGTCCACTGCCATCATGATGGACATGGTGTAGAACCTGACAAAAGCCCGACGGCACCATGTTGAGACGAAGCCCATTCCGAAAGCCAATCTGGGTGGCAACGGTGATTCCAGTGTATTGAATATATAGATATATATGTGTTTCATATACGCCGGCAACATTCTGTTGTTCCAGTGAGAAGAACGAGGTAGAAAGGGGACGGGAGACTTGAGGAGTGAGGATCGGATGAGAAAAGGACAAGATGTGGTTTGGAGGAACAGACGGTGATCAGTAGTGAGCGATGCATAAAGGAAGGGAAGCGTGTTCACACCTCTCCAGCAGGTCGAGTCTTAGCTGGTGTCCATGCGGTAGCGTCAGTAGCTCCAGCCCTGAGGAAACTCCCATCATCCTTTGCATCTCCAAACTTACGGCTAATATTCTAGCCACCTGTCCAAGAGTGAGAAATCAGTATAGCTGTGTGGTGTGTGCAGGTACGTGTGTGTGTGTGTGTGTGTGTTTGTACCGTGCAGTCGACCATAGTGATGTGTTTCGCCGCAGTTCTTGTATCCACCTCAGCCAGAAGCTCTTTGACTCTCTTCAGCACCAGCATCTCCAGAGGCTTGTTCTCAGCCGGCATAAGGCGAGACTCGTACCTGCCGGCAGTGAACGCAGCATATTAGAAACTACAGACACCAGAAAGGTCAGGAGCGCCGGCGAGGACTGAAGGTTTAAGCCTCAGTTTGGTCGGACACGATGTCTACTTCACGTAGAACTCAGTGGTGTGTATTTTAGTTTACTTACAAACAAATCCTTCAATCTATGTTACGGTAAAGCAAAAATCACACAGAGATTTCCGTGCCGTGCCTTTTTAACACTTGACAGAGAGGAAAAATACAAGTACGTGTCATGCAAAAGCGATATATGCTGTTTGTGCAAATTCATGCCACACACCGTTTCTGTGTTGTCAGCATCTTCTGGAAACACCAGAAAGTAAAAGTTTAGCGGTGTCGTGTGTGTGTGTGTGTGTTTGGGTTTCTTACCTGGATGGCATGAACGAGGACATGGTCTCCACCTGTGGGGCGTTGAACAGCCCCTCTCTGTCCTCCCTCGCTCCTTCCTGCCTCCCTTCTTCCACTCTTAATCGCTCCACGTAGCTCTTAGTCGGAGGTTTGGGGGGCCCAGCCGGGCAAGGTCTAAGGTCACAGTAGCTCCCTGCCGTTTCTGATGAATGCGACCGGTAGCTGGGCTGGTGGGCGGGCGAGGAGTGTGCCGAGTGGCAGGTGTGCGCCGGATGCTCTGGAGGGTTGCTACCCTCTGAAGGGCTGAGCTGAGGGTCGCTGGAGCGGCGCACGACAGGGGAGGGTGGAACAACGGCCAGGATCCGACCGCCTGAGTGGGCCCTCTGCCTGGTGACTGAAGGCGGACAGGACAGCGTTACCACCTCGTGAGCGCGAGGGGAGAGCAGTTTAAAAGGCGTGGCACTCACTGGCACTGTACGCGGGAGAATGTGGGGTTTCCCCAACAGGTGACAAGGGGCAGCGATACTCCTGAATCTGGTCCATGCTCATCGCACAGTTCCGCATCGCGTCCTTATGGTGATGGATGGTCGACGGGCTGGAAACAGCGGATTTGGGATTTTAGAAATCTTTGGCTGATGATTCAAAAAGTCGTCAGAGCAATGAAGGGAACCTGACAAAGCAGTTCAGCTCCAGCTACAGAGCAAAGGGATGGAGGTATAGATTCTAGATAGAGAAGAGGACGATATTTTAGTTGAGCATAATCGCTTTTTACTGCAGGAAAAATTTCTGCCTGATTAATGAATCAGAAAAACCGGAGCAGAAGATTTGGTACGACGTTATTTCAGAAGATTCATTAACACTGGGAAACGTTTTCAGTCAATTCCAAATGGATTTTACACGTCTTTATGAAGCTCTGTGTGTTTGTTGTTTGGTCAAATCAGACCCCCTCCCTGTGAAGCTGAAATCTAACCTGCTCCTCTTTTCTAGATTCAGGCTTCAAACAGTCTTGTTGTCTTTGACCTTTGAGGGTTCCAGTGCAGAAGTGAAATGAACAACATTTTGGCTACTGAATTTTCTCAGCGCTGTGCAGACACAAAAATCCTGATAACTTGGAAAAAAAATAAAAAGCTGGGTTTGATCGCTGGGGCTCGTGATGCGAACAAAGAACCTGAACAGACTCACTACTATGGGGGGGGGGGGGGGGGGGGTGTCTGTGAAGTGAAGGGACTGCAGGACCGTGGGTGTGGCGAGGGGACCAGTTTAGTGCTCAAACATAACACTGGTGTCCCACACACAGACACACACATACACAACCTGCAATCGGGCACAGGCTCCGGCTCTGGTTCTGGAGTTGCCACCGGTGTCTTATCTGGACTGGGACTGTCTGAGTCACTGATCATGAGCGCACCGTAAAGCAAGAATGAAACAAATCTGATGACGATAAATAAAAGCTACTAATGAATCAAGGTTTTATTCTTCCTCCCAGCTCACCTGTGAGGGATCATCTTCTCAGCGGTCAGCCCGTCGGTCATGGTGACGCTCCTCCTCTTGATGTACGCTCCCCTCTGACTGGACGGCGAGTAGGCGCATCCCGGCTTACTGTTGGCGAGAGCGAAGGTGGCCTCCAGGTAGCGCAGAGGCAGAGTCCTGCTCACTGGACAGTAGATGTGGACGCTGTGTGACTGGGAGACTGGTTTGCGCTGGCCCACATAGAACCGAACAAGTTCCTGGACCGAGTCAAAACTGTCCGACTCCAGGATGTACTGCACCTAAGAATGAAGAGACACGGTAAGTACGTGTTGGCATATGCCCCTGCATACCTGACGGGGGGGGGGGGGGGGGCTGGGTTTTAAATTATCTTCTCTCGAACAAAAGTCATTTAAATATCACACTCGAAGGAGTTTCCGCATTTTCCACACATTGCCAACCGACAGTGATCGATTCCCTTTTGGGTTTCCTGCACAATGCGGACACATAAAGCAGATCAGTAAAAGAAAAAGCATAAAGCAGCAGTGTGAATGATCAGAGCAGAATCTCTGTGGCTTTTCTCCTTTCTGAACACGCTCACGTCGTTGTTCATCCAAGCTCAGCGATGGCGGATGAAGTCAGATATGGAGCATCACAGCAATGGGAAACAGCCTAAAACATACTTAGCCAAACGGCAGACAGGCAGCCAGTAAACGCTTCATTACCGTGGTCTCACTGGATTTGACCAGGACTTTGCTGATCTTGAAGTGCAGCACCTCATTATCCCACCGAGAGGTCAGCACGTAGTCGCCCACGTTAAGGAGAGAATCACGCACCAGGAAATCTCCGTTACGTAAAACCAGCGTCTCTGACACCTCGAGGAAGAAAGAAAACACATGGTTTTAAATGAGTCCATTCCAGAGGAGCTGGAGGCCGACGGTTCGCTGATACTGTTTATCAGCTGTTTGCAGAAACAGGTTCACTATCACAGAATTGGGGGGGGTTCTGCTCATGAAGGATGATTCCTCAATAAAGCTGTCACAAGCCCCTTTCTGGCTATGCATAATGTTCATAGCCTCTAAACTGTCTCCACAAAGTACTAGAAATACTTGCCATTCAAGGTTTTGAATAACTTTGAGACTGGAGAGTTCATTAAATGCAACATTTTGTGTTGCATTTTCTGAGCTGATTCGATTTTCCAAACACAGAACGGGAGTTGGATAATGTTCCCTCCAACTGCATCGCTCACACTGACGAAGCTGTCTATGCTACGTACAGTTTACACCGCAAATCATGTGCAATATGCCAGGGAACAATGTCACGAATTATGTTCCGAGGCCACATTTTAACCAGATAAATTCTACTGGAAATATAATCTTACTTTAAATTAATGGGAAATAAAACATTCCATCCCAAAGAACAGTTGACACATTAACTCAAATAATGTATTTGGTGTCTGTAATAAACATAATTCTCATATCCATGCAGCAGAAGAGAGAATCAAATAATTTATTTTAAATCTACCTGGAGCAAGGCGCTGCAGATGAGACGCGTTAACACATAATACATAAACACCAGCAGGGGGCAGCATATGCACAGATTGCAAACTAAAATCACAAGGAAATTTGTGCATTTTAAATCGTTCTTATTTATTAAGCCAATGCCATTAAAGAAAAAGCAACGATGGTCCACGCTCTCACAACTCCAGCTCATAAATTAAGTGTTCAATTTAAAGGGGAAGAGAATAGAACCAAAAGAAAAATTAAATGCATTGCCCTTTAGGAAGCTAATAAAGTAAACTGTGAGATTAACTGGTAACTGGAAATTTAGGGTACAGGAGCCAAATCACTAAGACATAAATATGTTATGTAAATTAAAAGAGGGAACACTCACAGATGGCTAATTTGAATCTGAGTGGGACAGAACAGAGATTGATCCGGAGTATATGGTTATGAACATGAACCCTCTCCATGTCCATGTATATATATATATATATATGTGTGTGTGTGTGTGTGCGTGCGTGCATCAGCAGCTGTGAATGGCAATTGAACACATCAGCTACGAGCACAGCTGTCAGTTTGGCAGCATTTCTACTCCTTCTGAAAGCCAACGCAATTTAAACTGAGCTGGGACAGATGTTGGGATTCAGTAATCAGTGTCATTCTGTGTGTAAAGCATTTAAACTGTGCTTTTTGTGCCAACAGATTCTGGCCAAATTATTTGTAACTAATATTTCTATCTGACAAAAACATCAACCCATACAGAATTATGATTGCCCCCCATTTTTAATTATGGCCTTTTGAAACACATCAAGAAATATTTTGTATTGAAATATAAAGCAGAACATTTTCAGAATCTATTTATTCATAAAGTATTTCAATGCTGCAGCGACAGAGACGTTTAACTTAAAGCATGCTCCTTAATCAGAAAACATGATTAAATATACAATAATTAAATCAAACAAAAATATCATGTTCACCAATACATTTGTTGGCTTTTAAAAAGTGTCAGAAAGTATTTCTAAATGTTGTCCAGACCTCAATAAAACATTCAAATGTAATTAAACTACAACAAGTTAAGCCCATTCCTTGTCTTTGATTTTGTGATTGACGTGATCATAATTAGGACATACTGTTTACTGAACGTTATCGTTTGTTTTTTCTTTTTTTTTACTTTTATGTATTCTTTGCCCCATTCAAATATAAAATAACCAGCTTTATCAATTGTCTAACAAAGAAAAATAAAAACTATTTGTAGGATCATACCTTCATGAGCCACTCGAGGGCGCATTTGCAGTGCTGTGCACCAGACTAACTGTGTTCCTGGTTCTAAGGTACATTTACCTCTCTGGGTATGTGTCCATGGTACCAGCCATGGCTCCTGATGTCAGCTGCACTCAGCTTCAGCTCCTCCTCCAGCTCCTTGCGCAGTTTCTCAGGAGGAGACTCCAGCAGGTACTTCTCCTTGGAGAACTGCAAACACAGAGGAGAGCTTATAAATCAAATGGCTGCTGGAAAGATAGATGAGTTGATGGCATGAAATGATTATTAAATAATAAAGTGTGTGTGTGTGTGTTTCATAGGAACAATGCTGTATGATGTATTTAACACACACACACACACACACACTTCATACTTCCATTTGCACAAATAGGTACTTGGTTGTATAGAAAAGAAATTCTCTCTATTTGATAAATTACACCCTTCAGCTGTGTGTGAGTCTGAGGTAACAATAATGAGCACGAGTCATGCTTGTCAGGTGATGCACACGCCAGGATCGGCTGAATCCATCATCACAGTGAGAAAAAGGGCAATAAATAAGTGCCGTAAATGCCTGATTTATCCACTATTTATCAACATAATGAGGCGCGTTATCAGCCACTCTGCATCTACATGGACTCACGAAGATGCTTCGAGTGTGTGATCTGTTCAGAAATTATTTGTGTCAGCGTGGAGAGAAAAGGAGGAAATCCCACAGCGGCACTAGTTACATAAAGACGCCATAACAGTCGATGATTGTGAGTTCAGACGGACCATTCTACACAAATGCAGAGCAAACACACAAACACTACACAAGAAATGCACACAGGAATAAACAGCGAGAGGAAATCATCCCAGCTCTGCCGGTACAACAAGAAACGAGCCGGAGACCAAAATAAACAGTAAACAGCCTCGTCGCTAAGGCTCGCCTGTCGTTCCTCCTAATATTTGTCTTCAATCTTTTGCAGCCACTTTTTCCCCTCTTGCACAAAGTTCCTCTCAACCTACCTCCCAATCAGAACGTTTTCGTACTTTCCCTGAACATGTGTGATGGAAAAAGAATGAGAAAGAGATTTGTGTGTGTGTGTGTGTAATATGAGCAGGCTACAAGTACCAAAAACAATCGATGCTATCTTCTGCAGGTCAGTGAAATTATTAACATCATCCTCTCCAAATCCTCAAGGGAAGATGGAGGAATGCAGCGACAGAGGCGCACTCTCCCTGATTAGATCTGAGGTGTGTGCGTCAGTGTGTGACTTAGTGTGTTTGCGAAGGGGAGACGAGGCCAATAAAAGAGCAGGTGGGGTCAAGTGTGCAGTTATTGCTTTCCCCGGTCGCCGTGGAAACCCAGGAGTTGCCGGCTGCTTAAGTGACGCTCAGCGATGAGCTCGGTCGTGTGTGTGTGTGTGTGTGTGCGCGCGCGTGTAAATAGATGAGGGGTTATGGGGCAAATTGAAATGTCAGCGAGGCAGTATTTACAGTACAGTTCATAGGATAAAGAGATATGATAGGGAACACATCAAAAGAGAGAGGAAGAATGGACCGACAGCGAAGGGGTGGTGGAGAGAAAGACCTAATAATGGCCACACAAACTCTGAACCTGAATTTGTCCTGTGCTTATTATCTACTGGTGATCATTTCCTCTCGTTTTTGTCGGGGGCTTTTTAAGTGACAACACAAAGCAAAACCCTAAAATATCAATAAAACACAAAAACAAAATGTGTGACAGTCTGGCAACCTGAAGAGAAAAGGTTTACAAAAAGTTGATTTAACAAAAATTACAAAACAAAACTTTGCCTTAGTAGGCCAGTATGGAGACTGTGTATTGGAATGGAAAGACACGTCCTAGTAATACTACTACTGCAGTTTCACTGCTTCCGCTCATAATACTGCAACTAGTAGTTTTACTACCGCTGCCACAATAATGGAAAAGAAAACACCCACTCAGGTTCTTTTATGTAGTTTGTTGTGTGGCAGCATCCAAGCATGAGATATTTATTTTGTAAAGGTGTGTGTGTGTGTGTGCGTGTAGTCTGAGCGTGAAGGCGGAGCCATCAAAACAACAGTCGTGCACGGCAGCAAAGAGTGACATATGAAAACACAGAGACGAGCAGGTTTGGAAGAGAAAGGCGTACAGGAGAAGCTCCAAAGCACAAACAGTCAGAGAGAAACAGCCAACGCAACAGACTTCACAAAAGAATCAGGCAGTCAGGACGGCACAGAGGCAGGCAGACAGCAAGAACTCATTGATGCAGACAGACGCAGACACGCAGGAAGACAGGCAGCCCATTAGCAGACGAGAGAGTTTAGGTAATTTAGCAGCTGACGCAGGACTTCACTTCCCAGGGGGCCAAAGAAGCAAAGCGATTGTGAGTGAGATTGTGTGTGTGCATATAGAGTATGTGTTTGTGTTACACATGGGTGGCACTACTCATGTCTGCGGCTCTACTTTTGGTCAGAGGTGGAGAAAAGTGTCTCCAAGTTATTCATTGTGACCATCGTAAATGTGAATGAAGGCTGGCATGTAATCATCCTATTGGTCGGCCTGGTTTAACCGCTGGACGAGTCAGGGGATGCGTTGTAGGCGTTAGAGGGTGCGTTCACATCGACAACATGCGAGATGGGCAACGACCCGGCGACACTCGCCACCTCATTTACAGCAAAATACACTCGAGTCTCTTTTCCCCACTGTGGACCAATTAGACGGTTCTGTTTGATGACATCGCCGCACCGTGAGTGGAAAGTGACGCCGCTATCACCCAACATCACAGGAGGAATAACTAGACCCCCCCCCCCCCCCAAAAAAAAAGAGAATATATGAAAGGGATGATAATGGGGAGAGATCCTAAATGTATGCACATATTTATGCATATATTATGCAAACGTCTCTTTTTACAGCATGGCGCGCGTGTGTGTGTGTCTGTTCTGCTGTCAGTTCCACACGGAAAAGACATTTAATATATCTACTTATTTGTCTAGATTGCAATTTTAAATGTGTTTGTGATTCTAAAATACGGTTGCTATAAACAATACTGAAGGATTTAGGAGTTTAAGTTCTAATGGAAACCGCCTCATTACTTAATGTGAAAGAACGTGTTTGGTTGGAACGTACAGCCACGAGTATTTACAAGGCACGGCGCCGAGGAGGAGCGTTCACTGGCACAACTCTCAGCACGTTGTTGTTTGTGGTTGAAATGGTTTGTGTGCTAATTCTTGCGGAAGAAGCACAAAGCCAAGTACCTCGAGCAATTAAAAGGATGCAGCTAAACCCAAACGGGCATGAATGAAAAATGAAGCCAAAGCTAATTGGCTGACAAGAATAGAAACCCGCAGGGAGGAAAATGAAGTATCTGGCGTTTAACAGTATGGATGCAAGCAAAACACATTTGTACAAAACAACAACAACAAAACAACCTAAACACGCAACAACTTTTCATCTAAGTTTATATCAAAATGCATATTCGGTCATTTTCTGCTTTTGTGCTAGTCTCTAACCTTGTTGTGCTAACCCCTGAGCAATGGTGGCAGTGTGTGTGTGTGTGTGTGGGGGGGGGCAAAAGGGGTTGGGCTTGGTCCAGGGGTCTCACACACACACCCACACGGTCAGGGTGCAGCTCTTGAACTGCCTCATGCCTTAATCTGCTGCTTCTTTGTCATTCTTCAACTCTACTGCTCCTCTCTCTTGAGGAGGTGCAGACCAGGATTACTGCATAAAGACCCCCGATCTCCTCTTACCCCACTCCCACCCCCAATGCTCTCCCTCTCGCGCACACACACACACACATTTAAGTGTACAGATATGGCCAATATCAGCCCTCTCCAGACTGGGATAATCCCAGTGTGCCCTCCAGCCTGTTTCACTCGTCCCAGCTCACATTTGTAGAACAGTCTGATCCGAGCGTTACAGAGAGAGCTGCTAAAACTTTAGACTCCCAACATTTATTATCCTTTATTCTAAAAACCCTTGAATCCAAGCTATTGAAATGACTCATGCAGGGATGCAGATAAACATTTGCTGGATGTTGGATGCGTTGCTGTTCAGAAACGCAGTCTTTTGGACAAAAAAAATGCATGTCATTCTCGGATTATTCTGCAAACACAAACACGAACATATCGGTGCCGGTGTCTGATAAGATCCGATACCATCTGTGAAGCAGCTCAGACAGGTGGAGCGACAACGGGAGACAGAGGACGAGACTGATAACGGTGACCTTCCACTGTCGTTAGCAACGACTGTCTCCTCCAAACACACAAGCAGGGCGTTCACACCCTGAGGCAGCTGGATGCTGACATGCATCCCACACGCATCCCACACACACACACACACATACTGGTGCGAGCTGTCAGTTCGGTCTCAAAGAGGAGACCCCCCGTTTTGAGTGGCAGCTGGTGGACAGTAGAGGACGTCCAGTTTACAATGCTTCTGCAGTTAGCGTAGAGCTGCTCTCTCTCTTTTCTACTTGTTCTGTACATCATCGCTTCATCGGTTTTCATTTGTCTTCATCACACTTCCTCGATCGATTCACTTCTCTCTGTCATTCGGCTCAATTTCAAGAACATCTGACACACCGGCAGCAGTTTCATATACACACAGTGTCCACGCTTTCGTCTTCGGGTTTGTTGATGATAAAATGTGAGTTTGGAGTATTTTGTGCATGCGAGTCCTTCACCCTGGACTGCAGGCACAGGGTGCAGGTCAGAGGAAAGGGATGTAGACTCTCTGCAGCCTGAGAGACAAATCCCGGAGGAAAAGGCAGCACATATTCGTTTTTGCTTGTTTGTGATCATTCATCTTCTGGACACCGCTCTGAAGCTACAGATCATCCCGGTTGAAGCTTTGAAATTTTATTCAGCAATAATGAGCAAAATCTTATTAGAGTGATTAAAATGAAAACTATGAAAAAAGAGGACGAGTTGTAGAAGAACACAGTTCCTTTAAACAGTCATGTCTTTCCTTTCCTCGATGGACCAAACCCATCTTCTTCTCCGTCTCTGCCATTCATATTTTAATGTCTCTTCTTCAGTGAATCACCCCCCCCCCCCCCCCCCTCACTTTTTGTTTCTGAATTTCAGACCAAAGTGTTTCCTGACGCCGCTCCATTTCTCTCCATCCAGCCCAGTGGGAAACATCCATCAGCGCTTTGACGATTACAACAGACAGAAACCACAAAAGAAATGTGTCATCAATGCAGGCGCCGTCCTGCCAATAGAGATATGCTGACGATCGGCTGCCCGAGTATCTTCTGTGGGTGTTGTCTGCTGTATCTGAGTGGTTTTATGTGTCATCAATACTATCATCACCGAGGGAATCATCTTTTATAGCTCATTTATCCTCTTCTTTTTTTTTCTTTAAGGCTTCTTATAAGGAACAATTGCACAAAAACAGGAAACCCTGATGGGCCAGAAATATAAAGTTAAACTGCATTTCTTTATCCTGACAATTGTGAACAAGAAACTATACAAGAACACACAAAGATGTAAAAACATATAACACACACTTCTCTCTCTCATGTGAGTACACACGTTGCACATTCAAACAGAAAAACTAAAATAACATGGAAATACCTTCTAAGCATCGAGGTGAAATCAGACGAGATAAGAGTATTCATGTCATCCTGAGTGAGAGACAGACACTGATTAGTGATTACACATATTCAATTAGACGCTTCTCTGGATTGAATTAGACGGTGTTTGCAAACTTAATTCAATTTTAATTATTTTAATACTCGTGTTAATGACACAGCAACTTAGCCACACACATTGCCTTGCTGTTATTGGACACACACACAAATTTAATGCTAAGCCTGAACAGTCTGGGTTTTTACTGAGGAGGGAAATGCATAAAAGAAGCAGCAATTTAGTTTTTGATTTCACTCAAACATGTCTGACAGGCGCTTTTAGAAACTCTATAAAACTACAATCTACACAACGACTTCAGGTGCCTGGATGCAGGTATTTGTTCATATCATGGTCAAACGCATAAAACCAACACAATCGAGGCGCAGAGTCACGCTCTTACTGCAGACTCAGCAATGCCACACCTATAGATGCTGTTGCCATGGTAACTCCATACTCTGCATGCCCCAGCTGGCATTTCCCCTAAAGAAAATAATGTACATGTGTGTGTGTGTGTTGGAGAGAGGTTAACGTGCCCCATGTGTGCGTGGCTCTGTCATGTGCAGTGTTGTGTATCGTGGAGGAAAACACGGCTGGTCGTCACGGCATCTCATTGCGTGTGTGACGTGCGTGTTCTCTTATAGGTCAGGCATCGGTTTTATTATGGTTCCACAGAGAGGACAACACAACACTTTCCATTAAAGCCAAACCGGACAAAGCAACGAATGAAGATGAAACTAAACTCATCTGATCGACTTTACTGCTGAGAATGGTTGGCAAAAAGCTAACCTCAAATCAAGCTGATTTAAATACAATAAACAGCTGGAAATGCCAACAAATACCTCAAGAGTTAATTCACTATCTCAGTCTAGGTCCTTTTTTTTCCCTCCCAATGACTCACTATTTAAATTTGCACACATTACAGTGTTTCTCCCGGGTTTCTGCCAACACGACTGAGAGGATCTTAGACAAGAAAAATGTTTTCTTTCGTCACGTTTCCAGCTCTCAGTTTTGTTCGTTGTGGCATCGGTCGTCATGCGAGAGCACCGATAGAAGCGGTTCAGGGGTTTAACAGCAGTCTGAATTACACGAACCGGTGGCTTGTCCAGGGTGTGGGCACGACTCCAGTAGATCACGCGGCCTGGATTTCAGATTAAACTAGAAAACAACAATCAGAGATTGCAGACCCTCGCCTCCAAAAGACTATTGGATCTTGTGAGACAGTAAACAGGGCTTCCGGATCAGAGGGGCCAAACCTGCTCTAGCTTGCTGCTCCGGAATGTACTACAAGCCATCTTCTGGACTCTTTTTCCCATCATGCCATTCGTGTCCCTCCCTCTTAAAGTGGCAGTTTACAGCACAGGCACAATTCCAGATGTAAAAATAATTCTAGAATCTGGATCCAGATCCGGATCAACGCCATTCTCGGGGAGGACCGAGCCACAGACAGAACCTTGCTTGTGTAAATATATCAAGTCGATTGGGTTACTAGTTTTTGAGTTATGCACTCGGACAGACAAACAAACAAACAGACAGACAGACAGACAAACGCACCCAATTGCATTACCCTCGCCTCCTCTTCGGCGAGGGTAATGAATGAATGAATGCTCTTTTAATACCGCTCTGTAGCACCTCATCTAACCGCGCACACCTTCGACACCGCTGTGCGCTAACTTGCATGCCATATTCAGAGTGCATTAGAATTAGCGATGCAACCACAGCGTTTCCATCTTCGCAGCAGCAGCATGTAAAGCGATTATCTGCTGGCTGACCAGTGAGCCTTATAAAGCCTTATAAAGCATAGCAGCTTCCCTTTTTAGTGTCTTACATTAATAATTCATGTTTAGCAATAGCTTAGAATAAATCCCCGACGCCGTCTCATATTCTGGGCCAGCATCCGTCCATCTTTTACCCAGCTGGCCCAGGCGCCATGTAATCAAAGAAAATTGAGGTTTTGCAGATTTTTTCTTCATTTATTCAAACCTCATCGTGTGGTTCTTCTTCCAGTCCCTTGAGTCGCCACCGGTTTGCCATCCTTTCCCACCCGACACGCTCGAGCCCAACACTTTCTCACGCTTCTTAGCTTTTCATTCTCCTTATTCAAGTATCTCTTCTTATCTTTGCCACAGATTGTACCGCATTGTAGCCCTGAATGGAGGGAGATTAGTTTCATTTCCCCTTTCCGACCAGCACCCCCATCTCAGTTTTTACTCTTAATAAGGGCCCTTTGTCTTTTCTTCCATCTCTCCTTTATTCCTGCACCTTTCCTGCAGTCTCTCTTTCTGTAGCTCCTCCGCCGGTTCATCTCTTACTCCCCGTTTTCTCCTGTCATGTCTTCTCAGCCACACGTCATATCATCGCTCTCCGTGCACTTTTCCTCACCGATCCACTCAGCTGGGTCGTCTGCCAGCACCGAGGTGTGTAGTCGTTTCCGTGCGACTGTTTCAATGTGTGTTGCGTCGAACAGCAGCGGGAGCGTCGCACCTTGTTCCATCAGTGAGAGACGGAGAAAGATGGGATGCACTCGGAGGAGGAGATAAAAATACTGCTTGCAAAATCAAACATTTAAGGACTTCATTTCGGAAATATTGTTTTTACGAAAGAAAAGTGCTATAGGCTCCAAAAATGGTTGAATTTAAATAATTTCAGGAGCGTTTCAACTTTTCATGCTTAGCGTACAGCAGCATTTAACTTTTAGATGGAATAAAAGCAAGTCTGCAGGCTTGTGTCAGGTAAATTATTTATATGTTGCAGGGAACGTGTTGGACTGGCTTTCACCGTTATAAATAATTTTTATCCCGGTTATATCTGGCACATCGTCTTAGACTGTTCTACAGATGGGGCATCCTCTCGTCTCTCATTTAATTATTTGTTGCTTAATACAATTTAAGATGAAGCACAACTTCACTCCTATTTTGGGTTTTAATTGAACCGGGAGCTGTTTGTGTCCATGGCAACCACGGCCAGCTGCCACAGCTGAAAGATGCTCTGGCCTGTTTATTGACTTTGCTGGGAAAAAAAGCAAGTCTAACCTTTCATTTTGACAGTTCAGAGCAGAGCTTGTGATTGGTTGACGAGGGAAGGTCGGGAGAAATCCTGAATGTTGGAATATTATTATATTATTATTAGAATGGTTTTAAAAACAGACCACATCATGACAAATACGTCCATTATGCTGTGGCCAGTTTGGTCACAGCACCCACCGCTCACACACACACACACACACACACATTGCCCCCCCCCCTCTCCGGGGATTTGGGCACTCGTCGGATTGCCATCCGTCTCCTGATTGAACCATTAATGGCCAATTTGCAGGCTTTTTGGGGTAAAAGGTCACCAGACTGATGGATGGAAGGTCTAAGGACTCATTAATATGACCTTACTGTGTTAACACAAAGGCACACACACACACACACACACACACATGTATTTGAGGTGCAACCAATCTGATATATATATATATATATATTGATGTACTCACACACGTATTTCTTACATGGCTTTAAACTGCAAGGCAGTGTCATTACCTCTCATACTAATGCCATCTATCTTGACAGTGACGGGTGTAAAGGAAAAACCGCAAACCCACAATGCTTTTCTCCAATGCATTTAAACAGGAAATGGGGAGGCAAAGTGAGAGGCGGGGGGTTGGTGAGAAGAGAGACGAGTGCCTCAGGTGATTCAAAATTAAATTAGAGATCCATATCTTTCACCGACTTGTGATTTTAAGATAAATGCAATGACATCAAGTACTCTATATTCCCTCTTCTTCCATCTGCTTCATTGATGAATTCCAACTCTACTACTTTAAAAAGACGCGGCATATGCTGCCTTGTTACTATGGATACACACACATATGGTGACACAGCATCTAATTAATGAATGACTGACATCTGAGGATTAATCAGCTTTGTTGGCTGAAACACAGCCAGGAAATAGAATAAATAAACGCTCACACCCCAATAAAGGGAATCATGCATGGCCTGAATAGACGGGATTCTCTTTGTTTGGATTTCAAGGCAGACTGTCAAAATGAGCATTGTCCCAGATTCATTTTCTTTTCTTTCTAGTCCCTCCGGTGGGAAAGTATGCCAGACTCAAACACCTTACAAAGAAGTCATCCCTGACCTTAGCGTCGACTAGACAACTGTCGTGAATAAACAGATACAGGTATAACTAGAAAAGCAATTGGAGAGCGCAAACCTCTGCCAAGGTACAGTAAAAGTACAAATAAATAAATAACTCTGATATATTTCAACATTTTTGGTGAGTGAATTGAATGCATATTTTACAAGATTCGTTTTAAAAAAAAAATTATTATTATTAAAGTAAATGGGAAAACGTAGATGTGTTATTTTTTTTGCATCCAGAGGGATATACAAATCATTCTCAGAATTAAATGGGAGTTTGGCCAAGACCCATCTTTAGCATATTTTTCATTAAGATCCATCCAACTAAAAAAATCAGCGTCAAGAACGTAACTTCCATGGTGGAGCTAATCTGAGACATGACTGGAAATCCACGTTGCAAACACTAAATTTAGATGGAAGGTCACATTAGGGAAGTGTGTCATAAATAAACTGATCTGCACCTCGGTCATGATGACATCTGACTCCCTGCTGAGGCAGTACACACATGCACACACAAACAATGGTCTTTTGACTGGCTTTGGAACTTGGACACAAAAACACACTGCATGATGATGATGCAGATGAAGATGAGACTGTAAAGCTCAAAAAGAAAAAGAAGGGGTGTGAAAATAAAAGAAGCGCTACAAGTTAAATGTAGAGAAAGAGCATAGAGAAAAGGGGATACAAGAGGAAGAAGAAAAGAGCATAGCAAGTGATGAGATGGAAAAGAGGGCCAGTCTGATCCCCCAGGTAAACCACGGATGCATATCAATCAGCTGTCCTTTTTACACTACATGTACACCTACACACAACCTTCCATCACTCCCCAGCATGTAGAGCAGAGAAACACACACACACACACCCTGGAGCTGTGAAGCCATTGGCCAGAAACGATGTCATCCCTTCCTGGAGGTTGAGCAGCGAGGCGAACAATTGGCTGGGAGAGGAAGACAGTGGGAGTGGGACGCTGAGGTATCAATTCCATTCATACAGAGGCAGCAGTGGAGCGTGGGCGAGTGTGCGTGTCCCACTGAGGCACACAGGCAGGCCTACCAAAATCTGGTGACACAAACGGTACCTGCTGTGATGCTACACACACACACACACACACACACACACTGATGGGGGTTGGGAGGGTTGAAATGGGTGTTGTCTCCTTGTTACTGGGCTGTTGTCATAGTGATAAAGAGGGAGCATTTACTGCTAGCTGGGATGTTTTACTCTCCCTTCCCCCTCTTACCACCCACAACTCTCACTCCGCTCCCAAACACCCACTTTTATGAGACTATGATGTCACTTGTAGGTTTGTAACTGCCTGTAAAGCTGCTGGGATGCCTTCCAAGATTTCTCGCATCAACATACAAACCAGCGTCAAGGGGACGTTCACACTAAAAGTATTTCACCCAAAACTGGTCACCTTTTTCGCCGTATTGTCTTGTCATTTACGAAAGGGCTTGAAAGCACCAACTCCAGAAAACGGCCTCCCGAACGTGATTTCTTTTAAAGGTTACGCTGCCAGTCTACAACATTTTCGGACATTCTTGCAGATCGATGTCAAGGGTTCGTTTCGGAAATGTTGCTGCAGTAATTCCAAACGTTTTCGGAACGCTTGAGAGGTTTTTTTTGTGTACAGTTTAGAATCAGATGGTTTCGCCATCGAATTTAAAGAAGAAAACCAACTGAAAACATCTGAACTTTGCATTTCGTCTTCCTCCCCTCCTCACCACCCTGCTGTTGGTATTTCATCCAAGACTTCACGCGTGAACACACCAGCCGAGAGTCTCATTTAAACACGCTGCAGGTTTATAGAGCAGACCAGACAGACACAAATCATCCAGATAACTGTCCGGATCATTCGCACCTCGCCTGCAGACGTTCCTTCAATGTCTGTCGTTTAAATCTGCTTCGTATTCCTACTGTTCACACAAATCCAACGGAGCCATCAGACGTCAGTCAGTTAATCTGTTTCATCTCTAAACATCATCTGCATCTGGTTCACATTATCGCCACAATCTCCCTCATTGATAAAACATGCCATCAGTACTTTCAGTGAGAAGACACCGAGGGCTTGCTGCATGAGCATCAGCAGCACTGGGATGCAACGTAGAGCCTCCCATCATGCTATTAATGCAGATATTTGTATGGTTTTTAATGTTGTGATAACCAAGTTCCACTTTTTTCCTGTATCCCAGTCAAAACTAAACAACGAAGGCCCATCTTAATGTCAGAGCGTTCTATTCCATTGTAATTCTCTAACAATGCACATTAAAGCAGGAGAGCACAACCCCCAAAGCTGAAAAGGCCTTTTTTTTGGGACTCTTTTGGGAGAACTGAGCCTTTAAATCCACAGCAGCCTGTGATCCCATAGCCGCCGCATTCCCAAGGTCAGGCGAGGTCAAAGATGAGGAGAGCAAACAATGGCCAAACCTCCTGCTCCAAATCCCTGGACTATGCCACACTCCCTCTCAGCTGTGGCGTTCCCACCATGTGTGGATCTACAGGCATGCGAGATCTACAGCGACTGAAGAAACTTCAGAGGACTGGCACACAGACACACACACACACACACTTGCTTTTAAAATTAACACTTGGGATTCATTCATCATTTGTGAATGAATTAAGTATTATGAGAAGAAGAGTGAGACTTTAGAGAGTGAGATAAGAATAAAGGAGAGAGGGAGAGGAGAGCATCAGTCGATCCTTCATCAGTAGATTAAAGACATAAAACAAAGCTAATGGCTGAAGCGATAAACTTGTGAATTTACAACTCCGTGTAGTGTATCAAAAGAATGTCGGCAATTTGTTATCTTTAGATGCTGCTCTTCATTTAAAAGAACGTCTTTCATCTCACCGTTCAAGTTCACAAACAATCAGTCCTCCATCACTGAAATCACTTAAAAGGAGCTTCATCATTGAAAGAAATCTACAACTAATGAAATCATTTCTTATATCAAACTAGTAATAATACAACCAAACTCATTCCAAATTCCAGGGATAGGTTTCCATGGGATTATTGCTTTTAGGTTTCAGTTCACAGGTCCATAGATTCAATAAATTAAAAAAGATAACTGATAGTCAACTTTCACAAGCAGAGTAATCCAGACTTTGATAGCAGATCACACAACAGATTTTAAAGATGCGAAAGCACTAGACGGCGAGAAAGCAAAATGAAAATATTCAAAAGCATGTATTTATATCACCGCATTAAAGCGCGCTGTCGTCTCTGACCTGCAGGCAGGTATTCTCTGGAATAATCTCCCTCTTCCACCAGCATCTGTTTAAAGAGTTCAGACCATATGGGTTCATGTTATGTTATTCCATTTAAAAGCCATCCTTTATAATGTGAAGTGAGAGCGCAGATGAGTAACTGAAGCACCGAGCTGCGAACCTCTCTGATCTTGGCCCGCAGCTAAAAGTCATGATGCGAGAAGAACATTTGGTTTTTGCAGTTCTGCTCGTCTGAACAGCGAGAGCATCATGTGCTCGAGTCTGTTGAACCAGTAAGACTGACGACAGGGCTCTTCGCCAACAACCTAGGAACCAAAGTACTCTTTCAAATGCTGCGCAATAGGGACCTGCGTCTGAAACACCACCTAAGTGGCAAGCTGAATCCATTTTAAGGGGCGGCATCCTTTGAGGGACCCAGTCCACCGATTCCTGTCCCTCGGCGACCACAGTCACAAAGGCCAAACCGGAATAGGACGATCAGCAGCGCCGGAAATGACTGAAATCGCCTATGTGCAATGATGTTGGGATAGGGTGGACTACGCCGGACCCATTTGGTAGATCCTTGGTTAACCCGCTAAAATGGGCCAGGCCTGGTCGCCACAGCGACGGGTTCAGGCAGCAGACGCAGCCTTCGGAGGACGCAAATCAGGACGCGGCTTCGGCGTCTCCTCGAACCTTCAAGGCTCCACACGGCGGTAGAATGAAAGTCTGAGCATAATGCCTCACAACAACGAAGCACTGCTGATGCATTTCATAATTCATGCAGCCGCTGCAAGAAAAGCGTTCATGCAAGGACAACACAAGCAATCCTGCTTGCCTTTTACTGTAAGGAGCCAGAGTCATATCATATTATATCTATTTGTCCCGCCTTCCTAATGTTGCTTTGTCAGTACACAACAGGGCAAAGCAAGAAGCAGAATATTATCATGGCAGAAGCTGTTTGTGGGGAGGTAAAGGTGAACGGATGTTGGTTTCTTCGTTCCTTCACCTGAACCTTTTTTCTGTGCAACGAACCCACCCTTCAGAGCTGAGGCGGATGCTTGGGAAACACTCGCACTTGATAAGGAGGATATTACGAAAGATTTTGTTGATCAGGTATATGGATTTGTTTTAGGGCCACTTCAATCTCAGTCCTATAAGAGCGCTCAATAAATCAATGACTTTCATCAAACAATTGTGAATTATGAAGCATCAAGTGTGCTCTGTGATAGGAGAGTGTCAGCGAGGATGAAGGGAAAGGTCTAAAAGACAGTGGTGAGGACAGCCATGATGGACAGCTTGGAGACAGTGGCTCAGAGGAAAAGACAGGAGGCGGAGCTAGAAGTGGAGGAGATGAAGGTGCTGAGGTTCTCCTTGAGAGTGACTAGGTTGGATAGGATTAGAAATGAGACAATAAGAGGGACAGTGAAGGTCAGACGTTTTGGAGACAAGATCAGAGAGACCAGACTTTGTTGGTTTGGACATGTCCAGAGGAGAGACAGGGACTATATCGGTAGAAGGATGCTGAGGATGGAACTAACAGGGAACAGGGCTAAAGGTCGACCCAGGAGGAGATACATGGACGTGGTGAGGGAGGACATGAGAGTGGCTGGTGTTGGGGAGGACGATGCAAAGGACAGGGTGAAGTGGAGAAGGTTGATTTGCTGTGGCAACCCCTAGTCAAAAGAAGAAGAAGAAGAAAGAAGCTAGCGTCAAACTAACCCTAACCCTCTTTTCAACTAAAGAAAAAACCATAATGTTTTTAAAATGCCCACTTCAAGTCAAATTGAAACCGACATTACAAATTAAAGATCCGAGAACGGAAGCGTCGCATACGAAGTTCTCACACACAAGCTTGAGCCTCATTCCTGCCAAAAACATCACAGTGTTCTAATGAGGATATGGGCTCTGGTAAGGGCCTTTAAACACACACACACACACACACACAGCTGCCCTTCACAGTACGCGCCTGAGGGTGTGACAGGCAGGCACGCCAAAAGAGGATTTGTGGTGAAAAGCTTTTGGGAGGAGGGCGAGAGGGAAGAGAGAGATAGGAGGAGTGGAGAAAAGGGGATTACATGGTGAATATTTCAATAATATTACATAGCAATTGGCTTTGGCTCTGTCAGCATGGACAGACAGACACACACACACACACACGGGATTCAGCAGGGGCACATTTTTTAACTCAGCAGTGACAAGACAGGTCGAGCAGTGATAGAGAACTTCCATACAAAGTCAAAGAAGCTGCTTCAAAATTTGCAACAAAAGGCAACAAGTCAATTTCCCCCCTTTTCAATTTAAGATAAGTAAAAAGCAATAACAGAACTCATTTAGAGTAGATCCAACAATCTGACTCATAGGAAGTGTAGAAAAAACTAGTATGTATGTTGTGCTAATTGTTAGCAGGATTATATTATTATTATTTCATTAAACTTGGTGGAATGGATGGGCAGATGACGAGGAGGAATGCCTCAAACTTTATAGCGGATCTAAATGAAGAGGCAGAAGTAGGAATCGGTTTTCCTATCTTTAAAATTGAGAGATTTCCTTGAGATCATTTCTATTATGCGTAGGCTGCGTGATGGATTTTGTGCAAACATTGGTAGATTTGGCATGTAGAAAAAAAGATCCATTAAGATTTGAGTGGATCTCAATGCTGGGTGATTTATGTTCAGGTTAATCACACATACGCTACAGATCGGATTGCCTTGAAACAATTATTATTAGAAGAAAACCACCATCAGTAAAATATCATTTTGCTTTTCCATCAACTAATAATGACAATGTGATTCCAGGTTTTCATTATCAAGGAGTCACGGGAGTTCAAACTATTACAGGACAGTGACATAGGGGCACGCCAAAGTGTAATCTTATCTTTGCTTTTAGATGCAATATCATAATTAAAAAAGAAAAAAAAAGCTGCCTTGTGTCTCTCCGATTGCTGTCTAGTTTATTACTGTAAAACTGTCTAGAAATATATAAGGTGAGGTAATACAGAAAAGAAAGGTCACCGGCGGTGTCGGTTCCATTTCTGTTATTAAACTGTGACTGTACTCCCGGGAAGAGGGCGAGACATAGATCAAATAAAGCCGGTCAGTTTAATATGTTTGTAATAATAAAGTGATTGTATGTGTTCATAATAACTCGAGCTATGCGATGATGTCATTGCCCAATATTGTATTTTTTCCCCATTAACAAAAATGCTATAAATAACCCCTGTTTTTCAGCATTTAAAATGAGCAATATTAAATCTGATACCGACTTGAAAGTCAGATTTTAGCAGTGTAATTTGGACTTCTAAAAGCATCATTTTTTTTACTTACTACAATGAACTTGGACGGAGTTCCCATCTCCTCGCACTTTATTTCATGTAAAACTAAAAGGAAATAATGTTTAGCCACTCAAGGATGGAGAATTTATTCCTTCCTTAAAAAAAAACATTGCGTACTTTAAAAGGAAAAAAAAGGGAGTACACAAGAGCTATGGGACATTTATTTCTTACATTGTACGGCCATTACTTGCCCACTTTTACCACCAGGTGAATACAGAAAACATTTGCACGGGCAGACATTTGGTTCACGGTGTAGAGTGTGGGAGTGGAGGGCAGGGAGGTGCCGTGTCGCCAGGCTGGAGGTCGACAGCAACATTCCAGATACAGCAGGGCTGACAGAACGCTAAAGGACAGAGGGGCCACATGCTGGTCGGGCCAGCGGGGAACGAAGCTGCAGCACGATTGGCAGAGGGAAATGGGGGCGGGGCAGTGAGAGTGGCTCACAAAAAAACAAAGTGTGTATTTTATATGCACGTCTCTATCTAGTGAGGGCTTTAACAACTGCCGGAGGCCAGAGGGCTGGAAGCACTGAGTGTAATGCACACACAATGGTTAAGCTGCATATCTGTGTGTGTGTGTGTGTGTGTGTGTGCGTGCATGTGTGCGTTCATAGTTAGCATGCTGCAGTCTAGACCAGGGGATCAAGTGTAATCTCTACCCACCGGTACAGTTGATGAGCTGAGGTCACACACAAGCTTTACATCAGTAGTAATCGTGTAACGACACACTCATAAATTCAATGTTTTGGTTGAGATTGCAGGTTTAAAAACTCAAGTGTGAGCATTGATCTAGACGGGTTTTGTACGTTATTAATAAAAGGTAATAATAATAATGGCAAACAAAAAAAGATGTCTGAAGTGGAGGCAGTTTCTCCTGCTGTGGTTAATGGCCCCCGCATGAACAGAACAATCTCCAGTCATTAGTGCAGCAAACAGCCAAGATGCCGTCAGCATTTACAGTCACACCATCCGGAGAAACACAGATTATTATCCGCTAGGTTCATCATCGAGTATGAACGACATGCTGGGAAGCTCATCTGGTAGCGACAAAGTCTTTAGCATGTAAAAGCATTTAGGATTAAATTCATTTTCATCAATAGGAATTGCAGCTGAAAGGACAGCAGCAATTTAAGAAAGCAGGACTATGAATGCAGTTAGAACAAATAGTACACAGACAGTACACACATTACTGCACTTGACAGGCTGTGTTCAATAATAAACTGACCAATCAATATTAGCCTGCAGTTTCATAGATTCCCACAGTTTGTAAACAAATCCAAGATGCAGGAAATGAAGTAATTATTTTCCTTTACAATAGAAATGCTGCTGCTATATAACTCAGCATTCAGGCGGCTGCTGATTAAATTACCCCCCCCCCCGGCTCACACACACACAAGCCCCGCCAACCACCACCACTGCACAGTAACCCCATGACAGATCCAATTAAACTAGAAACAAAACACTTCGCCCCAAACACGAGCAGATATGCCTCCAAAACCAGGAAGAAAGCGAGCCGAGAATCACGGCTTCCTGGAGAACCGTCTTTACTTTTCTTGTTGCGTTGCGTCTGATCTGCCAACAAGCTCAGAGTGTCTCCGGTGTCATCCTGACAAAATGTCCCGCAGCCACGGGGGGGGGGGGGGGGGGGGGGAAGGTGGGACACGCCAAGAGCCAACATCAGGATTAGTGGCCTGAACCACATGCACAAACAACTCTGTGGCTGTTTACAGCTATAATTACAACACAGTCTGCGCGAAGAGAAGAGAAGAGAAGAGAAGAGAAGAGGTTCCACCTCAGCCCTGAACAGAACGACAACCCCGGGCAGTAACATCTTCGGGGTACACCAGCTCCTATTATCTCATCTATTAAGCAGTTCCCTTTATGCATTCTCTTCTTTTATCATCCCGTGACTCCCTCTGCAAGGAGCTCGAGGAAAGCCCCTTAAAACAAATGTCATTTAGTTTCTCTTTGGAAAATCGACAGAGAAAGCACAAGCCTTTTGCTAATATTAAATAGCAAGCACGAATGACGGGGGGGGGGGGTCAGATATTAGGTTTCAAGCACGAAGACAGAATTAGACCAAAGTAAAGCTGATACACTCTGCTGCACCCATCACACACTTTTTAAGTCTCACTAAAGCGTGTCCCTCTCTCTCTCTTTCTCTCTCTCTCTCTATCCCTCCGTCTCTAGCCATGCAGTGAATCAATCCGTCCATCTGACAGCACTGCACAACAAATATGATACCGCCGATCTGCCAGCGATGTAGCAGGACGGCTGACATTACCAGCTGCCAAGACCGGCGATGTGAGCGCACCTCCCTCAAATACACACACACACACACACACACATGCATGAATGAATGTGCACAACATGAGGGAACGTGGATCAAAAACACTTCTGCTCCTCCGTTTCTGCATCACACACATCGACGGCCACTCACCTGCACCTGCATGAACGATCCCCGGTAGAAGCAGCATGCTGCAGCCGACAGGGCGCTCCACAGACTACACCTCTCCGTCATGGTGGGCACACGCACACACACACACACACACGTGCACACACCTTCTTTTGCTACCTTTTCTTAAACCTGTCCCCTCTGGTTCCTTCCTCCTCTTCCTCTACCTCACTTCTCCCACGTCTGGTCTGATTTCTCGCTTCCCCCCCTCGGGGAGTCCAATCCGAACCCCAGCCCCTGGGCTAGACCTGTCCCACCCCTGCCAGCCTCCTTGCCTCTCTGCCCGGCTAACAGCCCCTCAACATAATGCAATTACAACAACAGCTACACCCACAGCTACAGCTTCCCAGCGGCTGCAGGTGACCTCATCAGGTATTAGCCGCTACCGCTACCATACCGGTACTGATAACACCCTGTGATATTACAGCGTCTGCCTCGCACCGGCTCCCTCACGCTTCTGCTCTCCCTTCTCTTCCTCTCACCGCACTTGCTGCACTTCATGCGCCTGCTAGGGATTACCTCATTGCTCGCTGATGAAAGGGTGGGGGGAGGGCGGACCAGAGGGATGGGAGGGAGGGAGGGAGGGTGGGCGAGAAGGATGGATGGATGGATGGATGGAGGGAGGGTGAATGCTGTTATAGGCACAGGCAGAAAGAGGTGCTGTCGAATAGCAGGCAGGAACCCCACCCACCCTCGCAGCGACCTCCGCTTCAGCGTTGAGACAATGCTGACATGGGGTGGTGGTCGGGGTGGGATGATGGAGGGGGTGAAAGACGGAGCAAGAGAGGGAGGAGGAGGGAGAGGAGGAAACAAACCTCAATGAAAAGATGAAGAAGATGCTGGCAGAAGGAGAAAGTGAGGAGTGGAGCCTCCCACAGGAATTTTAACCTTTCTTTTCCCATGAAAGGAACCCAACAGGGGTGCCCCCCCCCCCCCCCCCCACACACACACACACACTCCATACACACACACAATTACATGCAAATCCGCACTTTTTATTCCACCTTCAAGTTGACACAGAGAGAGAAATCCCACTACATATTATTAGAAGTCACAAACATGCATCTTTTAGCTGCTGTAGTGAAATAATGTTGCTAGAAATGCTATTGTGAGTGTGTGTGGGTGTAGGTGTGAGTGTGTGTGCGCGCGTGTGTGTGCGCGTGTGGCAGAACATAATGATGCGTCTCCAAAAAACCATGCAGGCAGCAGCTAGACAGCTCATTATGAACTGAAACACACAGGCAGGTGTTTCAAGGATAACACGGCTTGATTTTCACTGGCCCATTTCACACACACACACACACACACACACACACACACACACACACACACCATGAGGGGTGGGGCTCCGTCTCCAGAGGCCTGAGTAAGTGACATCATTAAAGGACGCTTCGCCATAGCAACACTGCGAGAGCCCTGTGCTGACAGCATCCAAAATTCTGACACTGCATTTGGTGGGGTCTGCACCACCACACAGAGACAAAGCCCGAGAGGGGTGGGGGTGGGGGTGGGGGTCATTTGTGTGACCAGATTCTAGGTCACACAAAACTCTCATTTTCTCACAGCGACTTTGAGGTCATCTTTGAACCCCAAACAGTATCAGATGATGCTGTAATCACTTTGCTAATCTGTCTCTTGAATCCATGCTACTAGGTCACAGGCGGAGGGACAATGTTGACAGATAAGGAGCCGCGGGACACAGGGCAGATTCATTTACCGCAGTATCTCCTCTTAATGTAATCTCAAACTATTCAACGCTGGATTAGACAGATTACGCAGTGGGGACACAAATAATCTGATACGAGGGGCTCTGTGCTTTTCTTTCCTCAACTAAACAGTCTCAACATGTAGTGTTAGATCTGGCTCACACACAAACACACAGCCCGAATTCATGAGTGGATAGAAGCAGAGGTTGAATAAAAAAAAAAAAGTGTATCCAAGGATACAGAAGAGCCCGTTATTCTAAGAAAAAAAAACAGAATCTGAGCAAATTGATACGGTAACTATACCATTATACTTTAAGACAGAGGCTTTATATTCAACCCGTCTAAACATATTTTGACTTTCACCTGTGAATAATCCTGCCAGGAGCATAGCCTTTTATGCGTCACTCTCCATCCTCAGATGAATTAGTTTGAGTCAAACAGATGTCAGAAGTTCTGCTGTGCAGCAGCCGATTCATCCCAACTGAGCCAGACTGCGTTCTCTGAAAATGTTGGATGGAACACTCGGTGGCTGACGACAGAAGTTTGCTTGTTTCCACCGATTTCCCTTTTACATCCACGAAAAGGAAAGGATTTATTGAAATGCCAACAAAATATATTATATATAAATAGCACTCAGATGGTGCAAACCTCTGCCGGGGTCGGAACATTTGGTTCCAGTCGTGATTTTCAAAAGTAGTTCATACCAATTTCAATTTAGTTACTGATCACTCATTGTTTTTCCTCGAGTTGCACCCGAGATATTTAAAATAAAATAAAAAGTCAAAGGATTTTAAATGAAATTGAAAACTCTGCAAAGGAAATGATCTTATTCTCAGGTTTAGTTTGGTTGGTCTTGATATTTGGAGACACATTTCCGTGCACACGTTCAGATGCTACAACACTGAAGTTGCCGATGCGCCTCAGATAAGCGAGTGTTACCGGTTCACAGCTGTGCAGACACATTCTAGAAAGTATTTTCTATCGTCAGGTCTGTGATCTGAGTGTCTTCTAGTTATTGTGATCTATACAAATGCACTCCTCGTTGTAACACACATTGTAAGAAACATCAATCCTCAGCTTTTCATTTGAAGTGTTTGAATTCATAAATTAGCCCGAAAGAACGATGCTTCTCGTAGTTTCTCTTTTCTCATCTTATCCCTTATCCTGGAAGCTTGTATTCACTTGTTCCTCCGTTATTCCCACATCAACTCATCTCCATGCACTATCGAATCCAACCTTTCCCCGACCCGTCTGCCCTCCCCTCGCTCCCTCCATACCCAGGTCCTCTCATCCCCAGGCTAACCTCCTCCTCCTTGTCCTCTCTGATCCCTGTCGTTCCCTCCCGTCTCCACCCTGTCCTCCCTTCTCTCTCCTCCATGGCTGCTCCTCCACTCCTCCTCTCCTCCCAGACCTCGATCTCTTCATCTCCTCTCCAGCTTGGAGGCGGGCGGTCTTCAGTTAAATATTAATTAGTGATTCCCGTCCCACAGGCTGATAGGGAGCACAATGGAGAATCCCTGCATGTGCCTGCAAGCGTCTCATTAATGAAAAGAGTGTGTCCGTGTGTCCGTGTGTGTGTGCGTGTGTGAGATAGATACACACAGCGAGGCTGATCGAGATTACATGAACACACACATCTTTATACGTGCACACGCGTGTTTCTAAAACAAAGGGTGGACTCTCTAGGGGGTTTGGAGGGTACGGCTAATGATGTGTGTGTGTGTGTCTGATTGTCATCGGTGTGTTTTCACAGACCGGTTAATCCACATGATAGGTGTTTCAAAGCGCGTTTGAAACATTAGCCTTCAATGAAGACGCAGCAGAGTGAGAGGCCTGATGGAAACGCCGCCGCTTTGTCTGCAAAGATGTGAAAAAAAACATTCATTTCGGTGTGAAATAGCGCAATTAAAAATCAAACGTCCTGCTTTAATCTCATTATATTGACTTAATGTGATCGTGGATGCGTTGCTGTAGCAACGAGACCTTTCTTTAGGGTGAATGATGCAGTGTGAAATAACGTTTTTATGGAGAGATCAATGTGTCATCATTCTCCATCACGTGCACGGGTACACCGACCTTGAAAGACGTCAGAACAACAGGAACTCCTGGGAATACAACACAACGGCTCTTTATTCCCTTTCAGTCTTTTAGAGGTTGTTTCTTTTGAGAGGTGGAAGTTTGTGGCAAAATTCCAGTACGTTTTCTTTCAGTGAATTTTGTTGAGGGTGCACTTTTGAATACTCGTCCTTGCTTTACTAAATTCTGCATCAAACATTAGGATTTGAGACTTTCAGGCAGGAAACATGGGGGATAGACAGGCAGCAAATGGTGACAGGGGGGTGGGGGGGTCAAACCAAACCGCTAGATGTATGGAGCTCACGCTGAGATGCACCATCTGTCCCACGACTTTTAAGACTTATAATATAATTATGATATATTTTTCAGTGTTTAATGACTTTGACACTCTAATCATCATTAAAAGGACAGCTAGATGAAGGGACCGCTACTGCAAGCTTTTCTAGCTGCACTATCAGCAGAGATTTCTGACGGCCGTGTTGGTCAATCCTCAGCAACGATTGTACGCGTGTTAAATGTGGTACACAGGATTACCCAAAGATAAAAAAAGATCATAACCTCTGGCAATATTAGAGATAGCGATTTCTAACAAGCATCGTCTTCTAGCAACACAGGAAACAGATCCAGTTGAAATCGGGGTAGATTTTCACAACGAAACCATTTTGTTTTTGGACCCTTCCAATAATCTCTCTCTGATCACCTCCATAAAGGAGGTTCTGTTTTTTTGCTGCCTTTACCCAGACACTGTGGAATTGGTAGTGGACAAACCCGATTTGTTGTATCTTCAAAAGCTCTGGATCTAGATCCAGAAAAAAACCACCATTACTGAAAGTGATGTTTTTAGTGAATAACTTCTAAACTAATAATATAAACGTGAATCCAGTTTCTAATATGCAGCAGTACTATAGGTGTGCAAATGTGTGTTGGTCTGTGTGCACGGAGAAGGAACAGCAACTAGAGACCGTTTACACCCCCTCTAATTTTCAGAGGCGCCACATTAAGTCACTATACTGTAATAATCCCCCCCCCCCCCCACACACACACACAAGAAATCTCCTTAATTTAATCAGGCAGCACACAGACACACAGATTTAGGAAATTGAAACCATTCACATAATCACACACACAGCACAGATACACAGCTGAACCCCTCCACACACGTGCACGTGCCAACACCCCCATACACATTTTTATGGACTGTGCCTAGCACCAGACATGCTAATAAGCCTCATATGAACCAAACCCCTCCTGCTCCTCCCATCAAAGTAGCTTCAAACCAGCCAAAGGAGACAAAGCAGGGCTGGGCCGAAGTATAAAACAAACACGCAGTCGCAGCTCCAGTGGCCACATGAACACTTTAGACTCACTGCAGATGTTAATTAGCTGCTCAATAACAATGTGGTCCCACCGACCCAGCCGTTAAACAGCGTTTTAAATATATGTCAATGAAAGACACAAAACCAGTCAACACAGCCTGACCAGCGCCGCATTATAAATAAATGGTTTTATATTTTATAAACGGGACAAAAGGAGCAAACAGATGTTGGTACGTTTCTTCCTTATTTGGTGATTTAAGGACTTTCATATCAGACTGGTTTATGTGTCCTTCTCTGTATCGGTATGGCTTCATGAACACGTGCATGCATATTTACATACATGCACTCGGAGCATCACTGGGCCATTCCTTCCCATTATAACAGGAAACACTCAGGCCAACTCCTGATTTAAACATCAGCCTGTCATAAATGTTTCAGAGAAATTGCGGGAGATGGAGGCGGGCTGCTGGGAGCTTTCAGAGGCCGGGTGGGGCCGGCGGCGGTGATGGGAGCGGTTGTTGGAGTGCTTTAGAGCAAGGTACGGAAAGAAGGAATGCAAACATGTTCGAGGGCTTGCAGGAAAGTTTGAAACGAGATGACAATTTGTCTCTAAAGTAAAAAAGCCACACATTTCAGGCAACATTTTGTGCCGTTGTCATGCTGGTGTTAATGGGATGGGGCGGGGCACCCCCCCCCCCCCTACCCCACCGGTAATCACTGAAGAATTGACTTGTGCATGCTGATGAATTACAATAAGAGCATTTGCAGCACTGACAGAGTCTCGTCTGTGTTTTATCAGCTGCCCTGAGACACACCCAGACCCCATTCCTCTGCATTAAAAATTCACATGACTGGAACATTAACCTTCAGGGTCAATGCTTTAAATCACACGGCTACATATTTAATGATATATGTAAGGAACACGGTGGCTTAATACCGCGGACTGGTTATAAACGGCGTGTGAAGAAACTGACTTCCCATCTGTGATGAGAACTCACGTCTCAGACTGTAATAAAAATTCATGAGCTCAAAAACAAGAGTGCAAATGTTAGAGGCGTTTGTGCTTTACGTGTCGTCTCTGTGAAAAGCGGGGGGGGGGGGGATTTAACTGAAGTCGATTTGATGTGGTCAGGTGGAGTTGGCCATATTTGTTTTACAAAAGAAATACGGGTCAGGGTCATGGGAAGAAGCTTTTACCGCCCCGCCTTCGATGTAAAATCAATACATCAACATACCCCAGAAGCCCAGTTTGCTTCAGGCTTTCCTTCTCTACCTCCTTTCCATCCTTCCATCATGAGCTTTCCATTCCTGTTCTCACCCCCCCACTTCTCTCCCAGTCCAATATCTGCATCAATACATGATTGTGACATACAGATAACATGAATCATCCACCTCCAAGGTCATGAAACAGCCTCCGCTGCTCTGATTCTGGAGTTCACAGCTTGAGCATGTTGCGCCACCTACTGGCTGAGGCGCAGACTGCTTCTCGTTCCTGGGCGGCGCTGACGTCGTCGCTTCGCTTCAAATTCAATTAGCTAAATGGCAGACAGAATTAGGCTAAATGCAGAGTGAAGTGACTGAAATGAGCATAACTGCTAAAGACTTGGCTCCAATAATCAACAGTAATTACATCAGAGCGCTCAGAACAAAATACACATAAATCTAATTTAATAATGGGGGGGGGGGCGTTCAAACTGATGGAGACTGGAGTCTGGTGTCTCAAGCATCACACTGGCAGGCGTAGAAAGCGCCCAGTCGCCCTAAAGAGGCGCCGTCACTCACTCTCTTTATTAAAAAAGGATTACAAATCCACGTTTGTACCTACACAACATCATCATTCTTTTATGAAACATCTTGAAGACACAGATAAATATTTATTTTATTTTTTTAAACACAGGTGATTAAACATCATCTAAATCTTGCATGCGGAGGTAAAACGACGACGACTCGACCTTTACCTCCACTCAGACCGAACAGCTCTAGACTTTAACGGCACAAAACTCATCTTCCCGCCAAGATTCACGGAAAACCATTCAGTGAGTTTTGAGTGGCTCTACTGACAACCTACTACTACTACTACTACTACTACTACAGTTTCGGCTTGTCCCCTGAGGGGTTGCCACAGCAAACCAACCTTCTCCACTTCACCCTGTCCTTTGCATCGTCCTCCCCAACACCAGCCACTCTCATGTCCTCCCTCACTACGTCCATGTATCTCCTCCTGGGTCGACCTCTGGCCCTGCTCCATCCTCAATAACTCTTCCATTCCCTCTTCTCTCACTGTTTATATACCCGTCTTCCTCCTCTTCCTTATCTCTGTCTTCAACCCACAGTAATCCAATTTCCAGCAGCGTCCTGCAAGTTAGCAGCGCTGACGGCGGTCGTTGTAAACCCGGGCATCAACCGATCCGGGGTGACTTTCTAATTTAACGTTAAAGTTTGGCAAAGTTTTACACTGGATGCAATTCCTGCCACAGCCCTCTGCATTTATCTGGGCTTATGATCGGCCCAAGAGCGACACGGACACTAACCTCTGATAAGCACGAGGCTCTACTGACAATCTGACAGCCAACAAACTGCCACAGGTGTAAAGGCAGCCTGTTTGGTGGAGGTTAAAAAGACTGGATCAAAATCTACATTATTATTATGGTAGGAAAAAATAGCTGAAAAGAGGGAGGACATTTCCAAAGTACTAAATATTCAAGGACAAAAAAAAAAAACACACAGCGGAGAACAAGACAAGCATAGCTGGAAAAAGCAGACGTACCTGGACGCCCGCCACTCGGCTCCCTGGTGACTCCATGTGGCTGGAAAAAAAAAGGGACAGGACGTAAAAGAGAATGAATGACGTTAGCTGGACAAGCCTGCAAACCTCACTCAACATTCTATGTATCGCCACACGTGCGCACGCTCGTGTTTGATCGGGCCTTGTAACAGGTGTTGTACATCACAAGAAAGGCAGATAACAAACCCCAGGCCCTTTAAATCCCGGCTTTGGCCCTTTAAATCATGGAGCTGGCCCTTTAAATCTCACACTCACGGATTGCGTGTCAAACACCCTGCTGTGCAGCACACTTGGGAGTTATTTCGCATTTAATGCTTTAAGATGTAGAGTGATCCTGAGCCAAAGGGGCAATTACACTCCCAAGTTTTAAGATCAATCATCATGGCTCATAAATGCATGCACGATGGGTCCTGGGGGGGCAGAGCTAAACCATGTTACACATGACCACAGAGAGTTCAAAGGGCCCTGCTGTGGCAGTGGACTCAGAAATGTTAATAGGCCCCCTCGAGAGAGGAGCTTTTCATTCTCAAGCGGCTGTCATGCTTTAAAAAAAAAAATGTTTTAAACAGCTGACCAAATGTAAACTATGCAGCACAACCATTTACACTAAAAGCATCAGAAAAGAAAAACATTACACACACAACCATGAAAAGTAAAAGTGAATCAGAGTTGCTGTGTATTTTAAACTTAATTTTTGAATTGTATCTTGCTAACAGACAAACAAACCCCCACCTCAGCGGAGGTGAAACTTATTTTTTTTTGCTCTCCAGCAATGAGACACATCTTAAATCCTTTTCCAGCAGACATTGACAACAATGCATATAGTCGTTTCACTTTCACTTTGAGTAGTGGCAAGACTCTTAATTTAACATCTTTAAAGCCTCTCACCTAATGTCTAATGTCTCTAGTCCATCTTTGACCCTACACAGGATAAGTGTTACAGAAGGTGGGTGGATGAGTTCTCTTCATTATATTTAATTAGAAGCATAAACCCCATAGAAATGTATTATTTTGTGCCATATACCGTATTGGCCCGAATATAACACGACCCCGGATATAGTACGACCCCCTCTTTTTCAAGACTCAAGTTTGAGAAAATACTTTTTGAACACCAATTTCAATTTTTATACAGAAAATAATTCCAGTACATCTGAAACAAATGATTATAACAATATATTCGAGAGAAAAAGCATGTTATTTTTCCACATTCAAATCATGCAAAAACTGTCTCACATCTTAATATCTGAACATTTAAATATGTGAACTAAAGTGCAATCACATTTGTAAATGAATGGCTTCTGGTTTTTAAAATGTAAATAAACCAATCTACTGTGATAAAACAACAAAATTGCAATAACTGCATTAACCATCAAAGTAAAGTTTAACTGGGGGGATCGTTGTTCTCCAGCGCCTCCGGGGTTAACTTCCAGACCACGCTGGGGACGAAGGCTGAAGCGCAGCAACACAAGATGGACGCCGGCCAGACGTGCTGAATCACTGAAGCTGCTTTATTTTACTTGCACTGTTAAACAAAACTCCGTTTTCTCCTATCGCTCGCATATCTCTGTCTCCTAGTTCTCTCTGCTGCTGCTCTGCGCGCTCTCTCTCTCTTTATCTTTCTCACACACTCGCTTGCTCCGGCGGGACACGCCCCAGCTAGACACGCGCACACACACACACACATCCACACAGACACATCTCACCACATATGAATAAGGAAAAACATCGCAATAAAATAATGATAGGCGTTCGCTTTGGCCTGGCGAGTTCAGTTCACCATTCGTTGTAACGATATCTGGCGCCATCTAGCGTTCAGAATGGGTATAATGTCTAGACCCCGAATATAACACGACCCGACTTTTTCAGCCTAATTTCAGTGCAAAAAACATCGTGTTATATTCGGGCCAATACGGTAATTAAAATTGACTTGAATCTTAACGGCTGTTTGTGATACATTTTAGGATAAATATGTTAATTCCCAAGTAAGTTATTTTCTCATTTAATTAAATAGTTCGTCACAGAATATGAAATTCCCCAAAAGTCCACACTGACCCATTTACTGTTGAATATCAGTTTTGACCGGAACGACACATTTTCCCTAAAAAACTGACCTGGACTTAAATTTAATTGTCCTGTAAGCAGGACAAACCCAAAGAGCTGGAAACGAAGGAAACAAAAGATCATTTAAGAAGCTTAAAAAATAAAAATAAAAATAAAAAACTTACCGGTCGCCAGAAAAACAGACCAAAGCTGCACTTTGAAAAGGAAAAGCAAAAGAAACGGACAGAGAGACTGAAGGAAGTGAGATTCAGTCCCAAATAAGATTTCCCACGGTCCCTCGCCTGGACTAATGAGCTCGCACTCACGCACGTGTGCGTGAGCGTGTGCGTGCACGCAAACACGCATGCAGTCATACCGTCAAATTCCACTGTAACACGATCCATGCGATCTGCTAGGAAGAAATGCTGAAGCCAGGCAGACTTTGGCACGTCATGAGTAAGGAGCCCCCCCCCCCCGCGACAAAGACGAAGAGCGGAGCTCATCATCATCATCAGTCACTTTCACTGTTTCATGATAACTACAGTCAGCCGTCTTTCCTGACTAAGATCCACATCTAAGGTCTGATGCCCATAACCCGTCTAATATAGAGCACATGTTAATTTATACAAATAAGTCAACTGAATTATTATTATTATCATTATTAACACGATGAAAAGCACCGACCGGGATTCGATCTCAGGCTGGCTATGAACAGTAGGCAGCAATCACCTGCGAGCACGGTCAGAGCTCTCCTCCGGATGTTGGATTTCTTTTGTTTCTGGTCTGGACTCAAACCCAACCTGCTCCTGAGTCTGGTCACCCTTCCTGCGGAGTGGAGGTGATGAACTCTCTCTGAAGTTCAAGTCCATGCCTGCCAGGGAGACCCCTCGCGTGTCTGCACCCTCTGGTTGAAGGGCCGCACGTCTTCCACCAGCAGCGGACCTCACGTCTTCGGACCCCTGCTCGGAGAGGCCGCCGGGGGTGTTTGTTAGTGGAGGCCTGCTCACGGGTTGATCAAGCGTGTCTTCTGCTTTGACTCTGCCGGCAGCACGGCTTGATGACGTGGCTTTGAACCTTGGGGGGCCGCGGTCTCGGTGCACTGCAGGTCGCTGCTGGCTTTGACTTCTGGTGACGCTGCTGCTGGGGCCTCCTGCTGAAAATCAGCCATGAACATGAATAACATGAATAAACTTGTCAGAGGAGCCGAGCAAAATCAACATCCTCCTTTACCTTTATTGCTCTTGTCTTTCCTCTTCATCAGCAGCCGTGGCAGCGTGCCCATGTGTGTGTAGTTCTCGCTGGAGCGGACGTAGCTGGCCGTGCGAGGACGCGTAGTCTCCATGTCGTCCATCGTCGTGTCGGCACGTGGAGCCAGGGTGGGGCCGGTGAACACGCCACGGTCATCGTATTCATCGACTGCAGGTCCCATGCCTGCGCCAGACTTTAACTGGGGGGACTCGGAGTCTGGTTTTTCAGTGGAGCGGCGGAAAGAGAGGTTGGTGAGGCTCCCGAACCACTTGAGACCTTGAGGTGGGTTCGAGAGCAGGATCAGTATGTGGTAACAACATAATGCAACTAGAACAGCACTCAGAGCACAGACCTCCGCCAAGCACCTCAGTCTCCCTATATTAGGATTTACACCAAAACTTATTATCCTGCATTTATTTTAACTCTATTTCTAGATTCCTTAGCCATGAAAACAAACCTTTAACAATTGGATTCAAGTTAATATCATTAATAGTTTAGTATTGAAAAGGTCAAGAAAAAAAATCCTGTTTTTATTTAAATTTACCCCGATTTCACCTGATATCTGTTTCCTCAGGTATTAAAGATGGAACAAGGGAATACAGGACGACACATAGAACGGGAGAGCCTGAACATACTGACGAAACAGAGAGGATATTCTGGGAGAGAATTTTGAAGCTCCATTTACTGCAATTCAAAGTGATCCAGGATCCGGGATCTCTTCTGGATCATCACCAAAATATAATCATCTATTCCGGGTAACATTCCCAACATTTACAGAAAATCTCTTCAAGATCTGTCTGTAGCATTTTAGTTATGTTGCTAACAGACAGACAGATAAGCAGGAAGAATCATAACCTCTTTGACATGCAGAGACTTGTGAAGGTTTGTGTTTGTGTTTCCGTGTGTCCAGAACTTTTCCATTAATAACATTAATATGCTCTTAAACAAAGGTGAAATAATATTTAACAATATTGGACTGCCGATGTTGTTCGACTTTTGCAATGGATCGATGAATACGTGATTGCTAAAAAGTGTATTTGTCTTTATAAAGTGAGTTTCAGTCAGGTGTTTTCAGGTTGTTCTGCCGTCCCCCGGTGGCACAAAAACAAAATGCAGCTTCGATAAGCGAGCTTAACTCTTTCAGCCCGCCTGACACAAAACAATCCCTCCATCCTCTGCAGAGCTGCGTTTTTGATCGCATCCCTCTCCACACAGTAGAAGCAGTAACCCCAACCCTAACAAAATAAGTAAAACAAAAATAACCTGCATTGTCGACGGAGATAATTTAAACTGCCAGATATTTGCAAGACATAATTCTCTCTTTCTTTATCTCACAGCCAGTCAATTGTCATCCTGCCTATGTTTGAACAAATTAACAATACAACACGCAAATACACACACACACACACACACAATACTCACTAAATTTCCGTATGCTCATGATGCAGCTGCAGGCCGGTGACAGATGAGAAAGGATGCAATAGAATTAAAAAAGCAGGAGCGCACTGTGAAGAGGATCCCTTCGTGTTGAAGAGGGGAAATGTGAGGAAGAACAACTGCTCCTCGCTGCGGATTAATATCGGATACAGTTTTCATGTGTGAGTAAAACAAACTGAGAGTTGAGAGGCAGTGACAGGGGCAGGGCAGACCGTGACACTTCCTGTGTAACGCTGACAACGCCGATGGTGATGGGAAATGAAAAGATGAGATGACAAGGGTGCTGTTGAAAGGATCGCGTTGATGATCTGTTATGTACACAGATAATCTTTGATTAGGGCTTGTAGTATTAATCTGTCAGGATGCTGCTGCACATTTATTCTGAGGTAGGCCCCCATGCATCTAAACAAATGAGGCATCCCTGACTTGGATGTAAAGTATATTCATGCATTGGGTCTCAGCGCCGGATGTCCTGCGGTGGACGCGGGTGAGAGTTGCACAGGAAACCTTTGCAAATAGTCCACATTTACCTTGTACTGTTGTGTATGTGATTTGTTTTTGTTTTTTGTTTCCACCTAATTTAAGTGAGCCAATTTCAGCCTTTGAGGTGATTCTGTTGGGTTCCTGTCTTACAAAAAGAGCTAGTGCATCATTTGGCAGTTTCAAATTAGAGATTGCCATTGCGTCTGTTTGATTGATTCAAATCGACTCCTCAAAGCTCCGTTTAAATCTGCAGCATCTGGGATTCATGAATCTTTAAAACCTTTTAAAAGCCCTCTGATGGATCCATCGCAGCCAAGCTCTGCTCAAAGACACCAAACTTCACGTTGCAATGCGGTGGAACATTTATAAACCTTTCAGTCTAAATTTTACATACATGTGCATAAACGACTTGTCTTACTCATTATTTAAGTAAGGCACCATTTATGCAATTTTAGTTTGGAATTTTATGATTTCTGTGTTCATAAAAAAATGCTGCATTGCAGGATGCTTTAGAGTGGCCCGTTTTTAATGGTTGTGCAGCAGCATGCAGATGATTACTGTGGTATTATTCTAGTCACGCATTGCGCCTCAGGTGGCCTGTGGCTTTGGGTTTCACTTCCTGTTAACGTTTGTTCTACAAAGACGCCTCTCGACTTCCTGTCAACCCCTTCACCGCACCAGCGCTAAGACACTATTGCAGCATGAAAACGAGGCAACGTGAAACTCGATGAAGTTGCTAAACATATTTATCATTCCGTAACGAGTCAAAGATTCCTCCAAGTTAATGCTTCAGACAGAAGCTCTCGAGAGCTTCATTGATTCATCGTCACGTTCTCTGTTTTATTACAGCACAACTCTTTCTAGTTTCCGGGATAAGAACATGCACCACAAGCCTTTTGTCATACAAGTTGTTGTCTCACTGATTCCATTCAATTTAGAGCACCAGATCGTAACGGAAAGTTATCGTGAGGCACTTTACAGGTGTAGCAGGGAAAGATGGTACCCAACTTTTTTCATAAGAGCAAGCACCTTGGAGACGGAGGCAAGGAAAAACTTCCCATTAACAGGCTGAAACCTTGAACAGAGCCGAAGGCTCATAGTGGACGGATATCTGTCTGGACCAGTTGGATTGAGAACGAGAGGCAGAGACAAGGACAAATGAATGGAACCCGTTGCTCATTGAATGTTATGTTATTCCCAGGGTTGTAGCTATATGACAGACGCTCCATCCACTGATCCCGGACCGCTCTCATGCTGTCCAGTTTGTCTGTCGCACATCTTGCAAGTCATCACTCGAAAGTGTGAAAAGCTTTCAGTGATGTTGTGTCATGCAAAATCCACCTTCTAGACGCCGAGGCCAACTGCGACCTCGTCTCGGAGCCTGTAAAGGTGAAGGCTCGGGGTGCCCTGGGGAGAACTTTAGGACTAACGGCTCTGAGTTAATAGTCAGCAAAGCTCTCAAACGTTTTGATCTTGAGTCTTGATTGGGGGGTCACGGAAGAATGGCAAGAAAATTCTACTTTAGTCTGAGCTCGATTACAGTTTAATCTCAATATTTTGCGTGTGTGTTTGTTTGTTTGTGGTTCTTGTAACGTGATATGGCACAGCTTTAACTGAGATGTGAATAAAGGCTGTTTTTAACAGCACAAGGGTTAATTACGCTTTATAAAAACCACACACACATTTCTATTTTACTGCTGCTGTTGTTGTTTATACACTTTGAGGTTGGTTAAAATGGTTAGATATGGGACTGTATATTTAATAGTTTAATTACTCATTGCACAGAAATGAATAAAGCATCAGTCGCCCACCGTTATTTGGTTTTACAGCTTCAGAAGCTGAAGCAATAATCTTAATAATAAACGTCTGCTTTAGTAAACAAAACAACTCCTACCAATGTGTTGCAAAAGAAATAGAGAGTGGTGTTCACTGAATAAATGAAATCTTTCTGTGTTGTTAAAAAAAAAAGGAAACCCAGATAATCACAGATATGCTGTAATTCATGAGATTTCCTCTCAGGCATAGCTCAGTGTTGGTTTCTTTGTGTCTTAACAAGCCCCCCCCCACACACACACACACACGCACACAAAAGTAATTTGTTACGAGTGAATGACCGCCTGTGTTTACTGCTGTAATTTCGCCTTGATGAAAAACAAGCCTTCAATAATTCAGCTCTCGGCTTCCTCATGTGACAAATATCGGTCTGTTTGACCCGAGGCTACAAAAGCGAAGCCTCATTTAGACGGCAAACAAACACGGGCCGAGCTGACTTGCATCCATCCATCCATCCAACAGTGAGCTTTGCTGTTTTATATTTCCAAAGCTGCATCCTAGTAGCACGAACATCAACAGTCAAGAGGTTTTACTACAAATGCAGCATTGAATTCTTTACTCATTAATTTAAGAATAAATTATCTTCCGTTATCTTCAGAAACACAGTCAGTTTACATATGTTCCTTATCATATTCATGATTTCATGAATGCGATACTGCTGGATGCCGATTAGAATGAATTGATCATCTAGAAGGTGATAGGTTGTTGGTAATCACAAGGGTTTCATTAAATGATAAATAGAACAGAAAGGAATATTTCATATTTGAATATATTTTTAAAGCCCTACATTATAACTCATAAATGAATGTATGGCCTTATGATAGTTCTTTCTCACAGAAATATTAACATAATCTTTAGTAAAGTGGCTCTGAATTTGTATTCAGACGGACAATGAGGTATATGGGAGGAATCCGGAGCTGCTGCTTGACATTTTAATTTAGCTTGTACTTATTCTAATCACTTTGCTTCTGGCCTGTGGTCCTGTAACCTTTTTGTGTGTGTGTGTCTCTCTCTTCCTTTGTGTCCTGGGATCTGCATTCAATCTGCCCCCCGATTATTGCGTACTGTCCAATAAAAGAGAAATACAGCTAACGTCATCAAATAAAACCAAGGCAGGAGAGGAAAAAGTCACAGTGACAACAAGGGTCTGTCCTCAGTTTTTGGCACTTTGCGTTGATGTGACCTCTATTTGTCTTCTCCATCTGGATGGAGAGCTGAATTATAGAAGCCTTGTTTGTTGTTAAAACATTGCACACAAAGGCAGACGTTTCTCTTGAAGGGTGTCCTTTTCTGTCCTTCTGAGGACCTTGGTTTGAAGTCCTGGGCCGAGCAAACCTGGCACAGCTGTTTAAAATAAAATAAAATAAAATTGTTTAAAATAAAATGTGAAATTTGCTTTGTAATGCTGGACCAGGGCTTTATTTTGTTTTCCAATGACATATTTCAACATTCAAGAGGTTTTACTACAAACCAAAATGTGAGGGTTGCCATGTTCTCCCAGACATAGGAGAACATGCTAACTCCACACAGAAAAGTCCCGGGGTGGGGGTGGGGGGGGGATTTTATTAACAAATAACTATTATTTTTTATTCACTTTGGAAATGATAAGTACAGTTTAGCTACGTCCGGTTACATCCAGCTTTAAATGTTGTGCCTTTTGTTTCTAATATGTATTGTCAGTTTACAACCACTAGAGGACTGCAAATAACTGAGATGACAAAATAATGAAACCTGGTGTTCTCATTTTGAATTGAAACCAACGAGAGATCAATCCAATATGGAATAGTGATAGTGTTGAGTAGCATGCATCATGAAAGCTACAGCTGAAGAACTCATTCAACACAGAAAGGATAACCTGGATGGAATTAATCCAATGCCATTGATTATAAAATGGGCAGAATATTTGTAATATAAACTCAGTATTCCTGTACAGTGAGACGCTATAAACTGCAAAGAAATATGGAAGAAATGAAATGTCGGTAAAGCCGTATAAGAGAATATCATTAATAACAGGAATGTGCTGTACATTTTATTGTACATTAAAATGATAGTAAAGTGTTAAAATCCTGCTCAGCCTTTTGACATAGATGTCCAGAGCTGCGTTGAAAAGGCAACCCCCCAATAATTAATATAAGTCATTAAGTGTTTAAACATATTTAGATTTTTTTTAAATATATTATCAGTAGCTCGGGTAGAGGCATTGACTCCTTATCATAAATAAAGTAGCATAAAGTAGTATAAATCCCTGGTCCATGTTGAAGTTACTGAAAGACAAATTGTGTGAGATATTGTGTCGCCTGGTGCATCAATGTTGGGATTATATGTATAAGTAAGTACTGCATATTCAAATAAAGATTACATACTGTAAATCTGATGCCACAGTATTAGAATTGTTTAAGAATATATAAATGAATTGTATATTTCGAAATTTCGAAATGCAGTAAGGAAAAAAAAACATTAATCCACTTAATGTGCGGTTAAAGGTTTTATAATAATGACGCTCTCATTTACAGAGTGGGAGAAGCTTATCAAGTCAGTGAACGCATCCAAAAGGGGAAAGAAAATCTGGATCAAAATCTGGGTGTAGAGTACAACCGTACATCCATGATTTCTGTGTTTCTCACTCAGATTGTCCCAGGGCTGATCAGCACCATGGACAGTGGTCCGGAAGCAAGTCCACATCTTTCAACTGCTAGCCATACTTCCTAAGTGGAAGTATTTCCTGTTGAATCGACCATGAGTCGAGCCAGCGTGTCACGGTGCTTCACTTAAACACATTTATATTTTGTCTTTGGTCATACTCTCTTTTCCATGTCTAATTTTTTCTTCTATCCATCACTTTCATTCTGTAATCAAAAGCAGGACATTCGTTTTTATCTCTCCTTTCTGTTTCATGGTTTACACACATGCGCGCGCACACACACACACATAAAGGAACACATGACGTTCAACCTTGAGTGTCCTTCTCCACAGCTGACTGAAAGGGTGAGCCAAAAAGAGAGATTGAGAGGGGGGGGGGGAGGTGCGAAGTCATCAATTATTTATGGGAGAAATCTAATAAGAGGCAGGAGTGTAAAGGGGTGCAGAGAATTCTGACAGATAGACAGAGACCCTGTTTGTTGCAACGTTTCATCATCATTTCCTTGGAAAAACAAAGCTGAAATAAGAAAATCATATTCCGTGTTTGTTTTCCTCGTCATTCGAAGAGGTGCTCCTATCAACGAGTATCATTGATTTCTCTTTTTTCTGGGCTGGATTTTAATCAGATCACTGTCATAGGATCAAATGAGGCATCTCTGCACATCCGACATGTTTGGTTGGAGGGGTTTGAATTTAAAGCAGCTTCTTGCATTAAAGTAGTGTTAAGAAAGGTATTGATCTTGACCATTGGCCATTCTCTCCTTGTTATTAAGCTCTTAGTGCAATCAGTTGATGTCTTCTGTCCACTGGAAAGGGATTGTGGCAGCAATACGCTGCATAAAAAAAAGTCAGATATAAATACCGTTTTATATGTGTGGAATACAAACCATGTCAAGTGCTGCTCTCGTGTGATTTTTGTGCTCTGTAAAAAGCGGGAGGCGACAAATACCAGCAGACAGACAAAGAGAATAACCTCTAACCACGGCGCTGCCTGTGTCTGAACTTCTCATCCTAATTAACTGGAGGAAACTCAAGCCTTTCTCTTTTCATCTCTAACAGCAGAGGCACAAACAGGCAAAAACAAGGAGGCATCGCATTGTGGGCTGCTTGCTGCCTGCTCTAATGATGCCCCAAACAGGCAGTGCGCTATATGATAATAACACATCACGGACTGATTATTGCTCATCCGAAGATGGAACCCTCCACATGGAAACTGATGGCAGGAGGGTAACCAGTGAATCATGGTTTGTAGCTTTCATGGCTACTGATGGAGCGCTATTGAAACACACACACACAAATACACAATGCATATTTTCATATATATATATAACTGGAATCCACTTTGACTAATCCTGCTATCATCCTTCCAGTCTGCTTCCAGTCTCGCGGGGGGGAGAGGCAGACGTGACGGGGCCTCAGGTGTTGGGTTTCATAAAAGAGTCTGTTGATCCTTCGCTTCTCCTTGTTCCTCCCGCCCTCCTCCTCGTCTTCCTCTCTCCGCTCCTCTGCTCCCTCTGTTAACCTAAGGCCATGCTGCTTCCACAACAAAACATTATTTCCACATGGAGGCTATTTTTTCAAAATTTTCCTTCAGGTCTACGTCGTTCCACCCGTGTTCTTCCTTCCTGAATGTCATTTTGCTCTTCAAATTCAGCTGCATTTCAAGCACTCGCTTCAGTTCAATCTACAGCAGAAACTTTTGCACGAGGGTTAAAACATAACCGATATCACGTATGATCTCTGGACAAAGTCAGGAGGATCAGGTCAGGATATTTTCCAGAGCTGCCCTTTCACATACGTAGTATTTACATCTACATAAATCCTCGAAGGCAGCCACCTGAGTCCAAATGATCACATTAACAACATGAGGATTTAATCAAGTGAGGCTCTCCACCATAAATCATTTAAATGAGATTAATCAGAAGGTGGAGAAATCAACCCTGAAGCAGATTCACAGCTCAGAGGGTAGCATGTTGCGGCGCAGCATATTACCCGAGGAAGATCTCGTTGCATATGAGTGAAATGAGATGAAATGAAAGAATGAATCAGGAATCTGCAGCAAAACAAAATGTTGTGTATATATAAATATATATATACGGATGCCCTGAGTGCATTTTGTCATTTTATCCTTTGTAGTAAATTAATTTAATTATTTTACACTTTTTCCTATTTGATTGTAGGATTGCGTGTCCAGGCAGCTCCTGTTGTTCTGAACCTGCAATGATTTCAGGAGCCGAAGAGATGCAAGTGAGGGAGGAAAGAATAGTAATGAGGAGAGTTCCGTGTCAGAGCAGAGAGATCAAATAAGCGAGAGGGTTGTTAGAAAAGAAGGAGCACATCTCTGTGGGAAAGAAACAGGTGTCCAAAAATCTAATACAAAGTTGTGAAATAAATTGTTGTACCGGTAAGTGTGAAAGAGTGAAAGTAGATTCAGTGAAAAGATGAGAGAGACATGAAATAATGCAGATCCTCTGTAGATGAGAAGCCAGTTTCAGGCTGTAGATAAGAGTCATACATCTTGTTTGCGCCACTTTATTTCATTGCTTACAAAGAGCTGCTTGATGGAAATGTAAAACGTCACACTAGATGCAGAGGACATTGTATGCTGTGCTGCAGAACAAATGTTGTTGCTCAGAGGCTGCAGTTCAAGAATGACTGAATCTACACCCGTCAATTACTCTGTCTTAATCAAGATGAAGTCAATTCAAATAAAGAAGAATATTTTGCTGGCCCCAAATTATGAAAAAGAAAAGCGGGAATGCGGTAATCTTTCTTTAAATCACATGAACCAAAACTTATTTAGAATCTTTTAAAACAGGAATTATTTTCCTGCATACATTTCCCTGTATGAACGTGGTATAAATTTCAGCTTTCGTGCGATTGATCGCGCCTTGATATTTGAATGCATGTACACAAACACGTCTCTGTGCTCCATGTTCTCTAAAGCGGAATAGACAGCTGTCGCTCTAAAAATGAACCATCGTTAGCGCCTTTAAACCAGACATACCAGACGCATGGATTAAAAGAAGCAGATCAAGGGCCTGGAACACATTAAAAGTGGATTAGTCTGAAAGATGTAAATATCCTGTGCTCATTTTCATCGTAGCATCCGGAATGCAGAGCCTAAAACCGTCATTAGGGAACCGGGAGACCAGAGACGTGGGGGGGGGGGCACGGAGGATAAATGATGGAAGAAAAAAAAGAGGGGCGTAAGAAAGGGTATTATAAACAGAGATGTGCCAATCATACATAACTCTTTTGGACTCTCTCCGTCTCCAAGGGATTCCCATTCTCTCTCAATACAAGCCAATTCGCATACCAGTTACCAGACATCAGATGAGGATGTATTGTTCATAATGTTGAACTGCTTCGTTTGGCATATTCCAGTGGCATCGGGATACGCCTCGCTGCCGTTGCCACTGTTACCAAGTTACACACGGATATTTAAAGGATTCCATTGTGTTTCTGAGGCCAGACTGCAGGAGGGGCCTGGAATATTAGCATTGGAATATGTGCAACCATTTGGAATCTACACATATTCATCTCAGCATCGCTCCCAGTATCCAAAATAATCAGACTGTATGAGTTTAGAGACAGCAGACCATAATGGATGGTTGTACTTTGCCCTTATCAGGATTTGTTGAGTAAGTATTTTCAATGCAAGACAAAAGAAAACAGATTTGATAGGCGATATAGATGCATTTGTGTTGTTTGCCCCAAATAACAAAAGCCGTTCTTTCACATCATTGTCTGAACTGATCACTCTTATATTCCTGTGAGGGTCGTTATTCAACGGTATTTGCAGCATTTGGTGATACAGGATAAGTCTTAATGGAGTTTGACAGCCTTCAAAAACATTCAGTCTTTATCATTATAAATGATCACAAAGACATTATAATTAGAATTTTGCTTCACTTAAAATATAAACATTTCTAGGGAATGTAAAGAAAAATGTCAGATCCATTTCCATCGATATGACTTCCTACATCTCTCTGACATCCCTGCAGGTCCTTTTCTTTTGAAGTACCGGGTAGATAATATATGGAGGTGTTTGGAGTGAATCTCCAGAGGCAGGAAGGGAGAACCGAACGGAAGGACGGGGGAAGATGAAAGAACCGACGGTTACTGCAGGACGGGGGAGGAGACAGCAGCCAGATGTTTGACAAGAGAAGGTCAATGCTGTGTCAAGGTCACGATCGATGCTGCAACCTGAGTCAGACTTCATGGGTTCAGTCCCCTTTGGCTTTCCTCCTTTTTTCCACCTTGCTATGTTGAATTTACAGCAGGCACAGATCTTTCACATTTACCTGGAGTACTTCGCTGGTAAAACAAGACGCCATCCTGGTTCCTCACGTTGATGTGTGTGATACAGCGTGAGTTTGTTTCACACATCGTACCCACTCTTCTCTTTCTGCGTGTTTCCACCGCTCCACACGTGTACATTTGCAGTGATGCGAGTGCACCTGTGCTTTGCACCCTTTCCATTTCTGTGCTCTTTGAAGGTCCTTAAAATGGGCGGATAGATCGATTCTCGTGAAAGAGCACATTTTCAACTCTTTGTGCCTTATTGAAGTGTGACGCTCTTATGTTCACACGAATAAAAGGCACGCAATGCAGGCGAATGTCAAAACCCAAATGAGGCTACATTTATGAAATGGCATGTCTCTTCATGATAAAAATGTCAAAACTCTTTGAATGTGGGTGACTGGCTTTTTGTGAATCTGCATCATTTGTGAAATGATTAAAATGAAATTTTAATAAACTATATTATTTTGCAAAACAATTAAAAAAAACCTATACAGTACTTTAAAACCATGTATATCAAAATAATAAAATATTTGAAAATTATACAAGGTTTTATCTTTGATTTAATATATGCTGCATCATCATATTGTTTCTGTTGATTTTTGTAAGTAAATCATCGATGTTTCATTTCGAGTTACAAAATAAAAATCAAATCTGGAGAATTATTATTTTCATAGTAATAGTGCTCAAAATAAGATTAATATTTAAAGAATTTGCAACACAAGAGAGTGAATAGAAAGTACCTTTCCACATGAAATTAAAGAAAAGCTGTCAAAGCTTCAGTTTCTGGGTGGATTATTGTGGGGAGACTGAAGATACGGCACCTTGATGCACAGACAAGATGTATGGTATTATAATGCAAATTAAAATGTTTTATACCTGAAAAGAAATGAACTTTTTGTGGCTTTCTGACCTGCTGTCGTGTTGTTTTGGCCGTGAGGTCTGAGGATCCCGAAGCATTACAGCTAACAAAAGAGAGTGTCAAGTGTTTTGATGTGTGCGCATATCATGCTGTCACCGCCAGATCAGAGAGATCGAGATCACGTCTGACAGCCAGACATTGCTCCGTGTGTGTGTGTGTGTGACATTTTGGGTGGGGGCCACAGTGTGGTCTCACCTTACCATCACCTGTCACTGACAACAGATGTTCTCTCAACAGGGTTATTTACCCTCCAGCCACATTTTAAACGTGTGTGTGTGTGGACAGATAATTACTTATCATCTAAAACCTAGACATGAATCAACTCTTCATAAGCAGATAGCTACGTGCTGTGATGTCACAGTAAATTCACCTCCCACATTGCCCGTACTCAAATACGGGCATTACCGAGGTGTCTCAGCATCATCCGATTGGAAACGTCCGTCACCTTTTATGAGGTGGAAAAGGACAACAGGAAGGATGTTTGAAAAGCCACTTCACAATGTCCTTTTCTATCATCTGCTGTAATGAAGGTACACAGAGCCAGCAGAGGACCCCCCCCCCCCCCCCCTCGCTGTTCCCATCTCATTCATCATGCTCCAACAATAGAGACGTCGTCCACTCCCATGGACAGCTGCTCATCCATAGCCCCCTGAATGTGTGTGTCTGTGCATCTGCATGCACGTGTCTATTGTTTGTGAGCATGCACAATGCCTCGCTAATGTCATAATAACGATTATTTCGCAAAAATGAATACTCCGCGTTAAAGCAAATGAGGCCGACAATAACTCCAAATACTTTGTTGACACCAGTATCGTCCAGCGCTGAACGGCATCGACTTCAACAGATTGATTACGACTTTGTTGACAGCACAATACAGCAAGGAAACTTTTTTAATGAGATCTGCAGTCTGCATAATCACAAGCGGTAATAAGCGTGGAGGAAAAAAATAGAAGAAGAAAAAAACAAAGCTGGATGGATGAATCTACATTCGGTTGATAAAAGACCACAAAAGAGGGCGGCGCATGAACGTCTGATTGGTGTCCATTGGATTTCTTCCTGGCCGTCACGGACAAAGCAGCCTGTGTGTGTGAGCGCCTACCTTGAGCTGCTGCCCGTGACACGCTGGCGCGTCCATCTGCTGCCCGTCGCAGGTCCGTCCAGCCCAGCAAGACTTCACACACACACCCGCACACACACCTACACACAAACACACACACACTCCTTATGTCATCCTTGTGGTCAGACAGTCAGTTGGCATCACACCACATGGTCAATGGTTGCTACACCCACTGCAATGCTGATCTTTCTCGGCCGACATTATAACATTTGTCAATTTATTTCCACATGAATTCCCGTTCCAGAGTCACATCTAGATACTGTTTCTGGGAATACACACGTCTCCTTGCTGTGACCTGGTTCAGTCAAGCAGCATCTGCAACCCACATGATATCTAAAAATACTCCTGCACCATTGACTGCTACTATGCCGTGGCCCCAGCAGCTCGATCAATGATTATATGGAGTATATCGGGCTGTATTGGGAGGTGTACCGCATGGGTTTCATGAGTCTCAGTTACAGCATTAAAACCTCTTAATGAGATAAAGAAATTAGTGTAAATACAGTGTATTAATATATTCATTCATTCATTCACAATCTTGAAAATTCACAAACAAAGACAGTAAGAAACCGTAAAAACGAACACAATGTTTGATGGATGGACTTTGTTGTCAGGTAATTACTGCAGTGTCACAGTGAAAGCCTGACAAGACTGTATTGTGAACACAAAAAAGTAAAATTATATTCATGATCTGTAGCCGTGTTAAATTACCGAGTATTGTGCCTTCCAGTGTTATTATTATTATGTTATTATTATATTACACAATCTGGTCTGCGGTATGTCTATGAGTCCTATGAATCAATAAGGTGATAAGATTATGGGTATGAACATTTTAATATGCATGCCGACTGTTGGTTTATCATTCCGAAGAGCTAATGTCATGAGAATCCTTCTGGCCATGACAGATGCAAAGACTGGCCTCATGCGCGGAGCTCTCTATTAACATTATGTACCGTGAGATACAAAAACTGCATTGGAGAAGAACTAATTTAATATTCTGAACGAGTGTCATTTCGTTTTTTTATGCTTTGGTGACGGCTACGGATCACATCAATTTATGAATTGAAACGAATCCTAAAAATGTGTAAACCAAGTGAATTGTGTTAAACTAAATTTTAAATTTAAATGACTAGCTCCACCAATTCTTTCAAGGATTGCAAAACAGCACCACCTAAACCAAATTATGCATCATCACATGTAGATTTTAATGATTTACACATCACTGTTACAACATGTGTTAGGATGATACAGCAGCAAGTCTCAGCAAGATTAGGATGACTGGCATCAAGCATCAAATATATATTTGTTTAATGCATGCATGATCTTTGCAAAGGTTATCGGTTTGAACGGGAATGTATCTGAGAGCACCAATAGTCTTCTCACGAGTTCCTTTGATACATTTGATTCTTGGACAAAAACGAAAGCATGCTTTGACACATCACTTCACCCAATTGTTCGAAACCTCTTTATTTTTGTCATTAGATTGTTCTAAATGTATTGTAATTTTAATTAACCGCGTTTATTCCCATTCTCCTGGACATGTCCTGCAACCCCCCCCCTTCTCCGTACAGGTGGGAGAGGAGCTCCGCCAATTAGGAGCCCTGGGCTTGACCACGTGAACAAATCCAGTCATCTAAATTCCCGTTCGTGTGCGAGCAGCTTGGAGTAAAGCGGTGAGCGCGCACTGAGCGCGCACTAGGCGCACCACGACCGGCCAGCGGAGCGGCAGCAGCAGCGTGCAGGTAACCGGATTGATGAACCGGATTGATGAACCAGACTTGTTCTGCCTGCCTCTCCTCCTTTGTTCCGATCTGCGGTGGGACGGTCGGAGGACACCAGCATCATCGGTGTCCTCCGACCCCCCCCCCCCCTTGTTTCTCCCAGGCTATTGATAGTTGACAGCCATCTAATCCCGGACTGATCCGATTGACCGGTCAAGCCGTTTGCCAAACAAGAATGTTGATTGAACTTTATTTCGATTCTATATTTGTTTTAATTTGTAACACCCGGTTGCTAAAGATTGAAAGCGTGGAAGGAGAGAGGGGAGAAGGGGGGGGCGGGGGGGGCTGCGTGCAAGCAAAGGCAAGCTTTTATTGCTGAATTATTTATAAGACTGTCTGGGCGAGAGTAAATGCCTCTCTCGGATCTCTTGGAGGGATTCAGGGCGAAGACAGAACTTCAAGGATTTCTCTTCATGTTTTCTCACATTTCTTTCAAGTGGCGACCCCTTTTTTCTTGGTGCGTGTTTTTAAACTACACGATCCAGATTATGCCCCAATAAAGGCTCCGTTTTTAATTTTAAGTAATGAAATCAAGAGCTGACAAAATGAGTTGAAATTTTAATTTGACAGCATGGAAATCAGTTTGGTAACCCATTAATTAAGCATTTAGTTAATTCGGCTAATTGTATGTTAAGTAGGTTAGATATGGAGGACAAACAGGGGCAGAGTGCCCCCCCCCCCCCTGTATTTCTTTATGCACTATAAATACTCTCGCTGTCGCCCTATTTTATTAGAGTTAGCATTAAGCTGGGTGTATCTTTCTCCCTTTCCTCCTGCTAGATAAATAAATATTTTGTCATGATTTCTTTTTTCTTTTTTTACAGCTCAAGCGCTCGGAATTAATCACCCGCCTCTGCGCATGCGCACTCCGGGATCTCTGCCTGCTGTCTCGTACGGGAGGAACGGAACCAGCCGGCGGCTCTGGGCTTGCTGCCTCGGTCGGAGGGGAACTGTTCGGCGGATCGAGCTCGGATTTTTTTGGACTCTTTGGATTAGTATGTTTGGTGACAGCGACGGACGATCAACAGCGTTTTATTCCCACCGTAAGTTCGGACACGATTTTCCCATCAGCTGCGCTCTATTTCTCATCCTGCGGTCCAATTGCAGATCAATAGGCTCGTAGCAACTTTATATTCCTCTCTCTCTATGTCTTTTTTTTTTTTTTAGTTTTGACACCTCTTCATCGTTCTGTTTGATTTGGGACAGGGTGATTATTTAACTTTCCTCCACGGTATCTCCAGATGTGGAGACCAGAGGTGGCTCATCTTTTATGGCAGGTGTCTAACAGCCTGCTTTCCGCTCTGTGCTGCCAGATATCGCTTGTTAATCAACCAAACCTTTTTATATGAATTACTTCCGTCCAACTCCTCATTTCTGCTAGATTTGTTTTAATAAATACTATTTTTTCCTCGCGTTTATTCTTTTAAGGAAGTAAGTTTCCAGCCTATCGTGTTTCATCATAAAAGTTATTTCCTCATTATATACCTTCTTCTTTGTGTGTGTGTGTGTGTGAGACGTGCGCGCGCCCACGCACTTCTTACTGGCTGTCATAATGGAACGCTGCAGCGCCCTCTCTTCCTGCTGAACCAGCTCGTTGACATACCTGATCCCATTGAAGTCACCTGAAACCAACGCCTTTATTGCTCTGTTTTACAACTAGAAAAAAAACAGCCACAGCTTTAAGGCTTGTCTGCGTGCAAAGATCTCCACGGAGCACAAACAGTCAAATCTAATGGTGCTGAAACTGCGGCTGTTCTCGTGTCACTGTGGGCCGGACCGGTTGGATCTGGACTGATTCATCCAGTTTGCACTTGGCTTTCCGCTGCGTCTGTCTGAGCTGATTTCAGTTCACTTCTCTGTGCCTGCCTGGTGGTATTTTCTTTTGTTTTCTCCAGCCTGCCTCACGTGCAAGTGGAGTCCGCGCACGCACTCACACACGGCCACACCTGCAGCAACTGACACACACACACACACACACACACACACTCCTTTAATTGTTGCCTCTTGCAGCCATATATATGGTCACAGACTGTGAATGCAAGGGGTCACGGAGGGGATGGAGTTATTGGGCTGCACCCGTGGCTTTTTTGTAGCTCGAATCCAAAGTGATTTTTGCGTTTGTGCTTCTCGCGTGTTTGCATGTGCTTAATGGAAGCGTGGAGTCAGCAGTGACCTCTCTATCAGTATTGATAAGAAGCCGGATGTGAACTGGAATGTGATCACAATCTGTCTTTATGTCTTTCAGTAGCTCCTTTTTTCTCGGGAGACTCGTTTTAACTCCTTTTTGATTATTTCTTGTGGTACACTGCCTTCGCCATCTCGGATTTATTTTATTTCTAAAATCTTTATTTTCCAATCCCATCAATCATTATACATCTGTCGTCAAACAGCCACCAGACACACGACTGTCGTGTCCCAACCCAAGTTGGAACATTATTCAGCTTCCAACGATGAGAACGGCGACACACACACACATTCCGACCGAAACGCAGAGGCGTGACAGTTCAGTAATAGCCACAGATAAAGCCATGTCATTTTAAAATCAGCACCTAATTTATCTATCCAGCCAGTCGTATTTACAGAACCCGAACCGCGGGCGTTTAAAGATTGTCACAGCCAGAGCCTCGGTCTAGGAAAAGCCTCACCGCAACAAAAAAAAGAAGAAGAAGCCTCAGAACAAGTTCTTTTATGAAATGAAACCTTTTCTCTCTTCATTTATCAGTCTTGGCTTCTCTTCTTACTCTTGTTTGTCCATTGCCGTCTCTGCACGTCTTCAGCTCTTTTGTTTTCTGACTTGTGTATGTGTCTGTTTTGTGTGTGTCTGACTTCCTGCAGCTTCTGGCTTGCTTTGTTTATGCTCTTTGTTTAAACAGTTTAGAATCTCAGTGACACTCGGTGGTAGCGGAGGACTCCCAGTCGTGTCGCCTGAAGTCTCTTTGGACTGCCATTGGCACTGCAGTGTGTGTGTGTGCGTGCGTGTGTGTGTGTGCGTGTGTGTGCGTGTGTATTCTGGACCGAGTCCCTGTCAGCGAAACAGGAGTCTGCCCACCGGCTCTCAGATTATAGCACACAGCAGCACATTCACAGTCTCATCTGGCAAGGAAATGTATCCGTAACCTAATTGGGTGGAGTCTTAGTAAAAGCTTTTCTAATTGGCCGATATAGTAGCTGGCTTCCAAGCTCCCAGTAAGCACAACAGGGAGTTGGGAGAGTCCCAGTGGTGCTATGGTGAGAGAGAGAGACCGAACAAAGGGTAGGCAGCAAAGATATTTCAGATATTTCTTCACATGGGAGAAATAAAGGACTCCTAGAGGACTCGTCTGCATCCTGCTGACTCAGACCTGTCAATGCCATATCTCGCTTTCAACCGAGTTGGTTGCCAAGCACACCCAAATATGCAGACGCAGATGCACGTGCGTGCACATACGCAAACACGCACCACCCTTACGTTGCATCTGCGGGACAAGGACTGGCTCTTGTCGCGCTGGCATGTTTGAGGAAACATTGTCCCAACTGGCTAGGTGACAAAATTCCATTTCAAGGTGCAAGAAATAACGACGGTGTTTGCGAGAAGAAGACGGCGGCTCATTCCCGTTTCCTTCCTCCTTAGTGTGGAATCCTGGAATAGCTCAGCATGATAGAGACGAGGTGGAAGGGGAGAGCGGGAACAAAGAGAGGCAGGCGGAAGCAGCGAGTGTGAGGCATGGCCGTGTAAGGTTTTTGTGCACCACGGCTTGCATCGCTCCACACAAATTCACGCACTGCTATCCTATGTCGCTGTTAGCGTGACCTTTGTGCAGTTTGCTCGATGATGGAACAAAGGCTGCCTTTTACCGCCATGCTTTTGGGAACTTGCAGTAAAAAAAATAGGAAGTGTATCGCTTTGCATTCCCTTCATTTGGAGTCACAGCGTTGTCGTTTTAACGTCCAAGGTCCAACGTCAAATTACCAAAATGGCAAACGCTCCCGATGGCATTTGCCCTGGTTGATGTGGAATCCCTGCCCTGCAGGTTTGACGTGCTCATTTCATTTAGACGTTCATGCGTGTGTGCCAGTGTCCGAATTTTTGTTACTCGTAATTTGACAAATATTTCAAATGGAAACAATTTTTTTCCCGTTTTTTTTTTTTTTTATCAGAGTAAATTCAAGAATAGAAGAGATCTTTGGAATGCCACAGAATGTCCTTCACAATGTGATCCCTCAACATTTTAGGAATGAGTTTATAGACGCTCATTTGATTGAAGTGTGTGTGAAGAGCGTTTAACAATACTCAGAGCTGCGTGCTGCACATCACTCTCTGGCGTTAACTGAATGGAAATCTTTCAGAAGCAAACCCTCTGCACATTCCCTTTTACTTCCTGATTAGAAGACGGATCTATCAGCTTGTTGCTGTGGCGGGCATGCCTTGTATAGGAAGTGTTAGGAATGTGGCGTATTATTTGTGTGGTTAAATTGTTGGTTCATGTGTTTGAACACAGTAAACGACACCACAACAAAACCACAGCGCTTGATGTTATTTTACAACGGGAGAAAGTTGAAGGCATTAAACCGCGATCTCTGTCACGTGGAGCGTGACATGCAGATCACCTCATCTGCTGCAACTTGTGTTTGTGCTGCAGCTTTGTGCACGTCAGGAGTGGCTTGTTATTAAATGCACTGCATCTTCATTGTGAGCGCGATAGCCCGATTGGAGTTAGTTTAATCTTTTATGTTTCAGTAATCAGAATGTGACACTCGGTGGCTCTCGGAGAGACGGCAGGAGAGGATGGATCGGGTGAAGTGGTGACAGTTTGACAGGTCGAAATGGGAGGCCCATCTGCTCTGCTTCGCTCAGCTACGGTGCTTGCTCACACGCGCACACACACGCATGCAGACACACACACACACACGTGCACGCAAAACCCTCCCCTGTTCCTGTCTTCTAATGTCCCAACTCTGCTTACTGTGTCAAAAAGAGCTTAGATCAGGGAAGCCATAGCTTGCCCTCCTTCTGTCTTCCTGGAGGAGACCATGTGTGGACTGTGACTGCGGCCCAATTCCAATTCCTCTTCTTACCCCTACCCCTCTATCTAGGAAATGGGATGCCTGTCTTCACTCCATCAGTACATAAATTACATTATATTGCAGTTAAGATCATGTTGGCAAACTAATACAACAGAGGGGTCACAGAATTTTTTTAAGCCAATTAGATGCTTGTTTTGTATTATAGTACCATACAGGCCTGCTGCTGCTACTATTACTAGAACAGTATTGCAGCTTAAATCAGTGAGAAATCTGATTTAAGCTGCAGGACTGAACAAAGCAGGAGATGAAAAAGAACACAGATTACATGCAAAAAAAAAAAGAATGTTTATTGTCCCAAACTGCATGCGAATAGTGGGTAAAAACACGTAAATAGCGAGACCACTATCCCCTATAGAAACAGGACACGCTAGCTGACGCTGGAACACGCAACATGGAGGGGCAGGGGCACGGGCTGAGGGGGGAGAACTGGGTTTGGGGCCCATGTGTGCACTGTGGCTGTGTTTTTGCCAGTTTCAGCCCCGGTTTGGTTTTCGTAGCTCTGATTGAATCAAGCCACTGAAAAAGCGATTCACTTTTGAGGTTTATAATGTGGTTATTGACTTTTTTAAAAACCAAAAATAACTCTGCACTTTTTTACTTCATTTGTAGCCGATTATATCAAATTGGTTTGCAGTTTGTTGACCAGTGTGATTTGCTGTTTATGGGCTTCATCTGTTCCTGTTATCTGTCATGACAACAGACAGAGGATGGTTGGCTGCCCTCTTTGCTAACAAACAGAACTGTACTGTTTATGCTGCAGCATCTGCTTGTAGTCGCTGTTTAGTGCCCCAAAAGATACGATCCAGCTCAGTCGGCCACAAATCGGCAATTTACCACAAATGGATCGACAAGTTATTTCCAATCCAAACAAACATTTCTTTCCACAATAAAGATGCGAGAAAGTCACCCCCGCAGCCTCCTTTGTATTTCTCTCTGTCATTACACACACAAAAAGAGAAGACGCCGACGAGCCAGAGGAGATGCACAGAATCGCGGATTATCAAAAGGTGAACAAAAATGCAGTCAGAATTTCTAATAAAGTGGGATTTTGCACACACACATGCATGCATCCATCCATGCACACCCAAATAGCTGTATTAGTGACAAAATCCTGTTGCATAAATCATTAATAGCGAGAAGAATTGAGACAAATGAATATTGTGGTTAAGCTTTATTTTTTTTCTTCCATTTTCAGAGTTTATAACTAATAATATGTTGTTATTTTCAGTGCTAAATTGTCATTGATTAACGTGAAATAATGAATGTTCCATTTATTTAATGGTTTGATTCATAGGTTAAACGCTTCGTAAAGCAGGAACAATAATTCAACATTAACGGCTTCACAAGTGTGAAGATTGTAAATTTAATTCCCTTTTAGTTTTTCCCTTTTTCAGACGCACAAGAGGCATCACTCTGCTCTGATAATTTCCAGACAGATGCTCCTTACGTTTCGCACTTTTTAGGGCAAATCATTGATAAATGGTGGAAGATGATTAAGTTTAACCCCGGTATAAATTAAACCCTAATTTGCTGCTAAATGCTTCTAATTTCATTGCTTGTTTAAACCACTTATTCAACTTTGAGTTGCTCATCAGCAAGGAGATGTTTGTTTAATAATATGCAATATAATTAGTGATAAACAGAACCAACCAAAAATGATGATTGTGTGCGGCAGTTTGTTTGTTTTCTGCAGATTGTTTACATTTCTTTTTTCCTAGTTAATATCACAAACACTTTTTTACTTGTAAGCTTTTATTTGGCTGTATTCAAACCACCGAAGGATTCCCCCCCCGAGCTGTGATGTAACTGCACTTGTTGGATTTGCTATTCAGGTGGGGCTTTGAATGGCTTCAGGAGGAAAACTCTTAGCTACTAAAACTTTGCTCTGCTCTAAAAACCTGAGGCTCTTTGATATTTAGACGTGATTTTTTATTTTATTTTTTTTCACAGTTGTTTTACTTAAATAAGACAAATAATGAGCCATGCAGCTGGAGGCTGTAGTTTATTGGGAATCCATGCCAGGTTTGCCACACAGTGTCGTGTTTAATTATCAGGAGAAGATGCCGACTGCAATGAGAACGGCTCCACATGACATTTAGAGCACGCCAGGGGATAAAGCAAGAGATCAAGTGCACAATTGGGTTGTCTGAAAAACTTGCCTTCATGGCAGAGAAGTGCGCCATTCAGACTTAGGGAACCGTGTCCTTTGAGCCTTTCTGTTTTGTGATGCCAAATGCAAGGCTTGTTGCTTCCTACTTTACCTCCGCACCGGCGATTATCTCGTTGTCTGTCTGACGGATAGCAAGATAACTGAAAATCTTACAGATGGATCTTGATAAAAAAGCTCAGGAAATGTCTGGAATGCTACCAGGAACAGATAATCAAATTTTTGCTGATGATCCAGAAGAGATCCTGGATCACTTTGAATTTTTCGTTAACGTTGCAGTAAGTGGCGCTTCAAAATTTGTTCCTCAATATCTCGGTTGATTATTGACTGATGTTTATGGAATTTGACTAAATCATGTAGGGTCGATCTTTAATACATGAGGAGACAGATCCAGTTGAAATTGAGATGGGTGAGACTTTTTTCACAACAAAACTATTTTGTTTTTGGACCCTTTCAATAATATCTCTCTGATCACCTCCACAAAGGAGGTTCTGTTTCTGCTTCCTTTACCGAGACGCTGTGGAATTACTAGTGGACAAACGGATTTGTTGTATCTTCAAAAGCTCTGGATCTAGATCCAGGAGAAACCGACATTACTGAAAGTGTGCTTTTAGTGAATAACTTCTAAACTAACGGGGCGACGGGGCTTCTGTGACTGAACTTGGGGTGGCAGATCTCACCTGTACCTTCAGCCAGCTGTGTGTGTTCTGTGGTGATACTGCAGCCTCTCTTCTGGCACAACATGAGCGCTCCTGCCAGGACCGCTGCAGCCTTCAGCACGCTGCTGGCCCTTTGCGCTTTCACCTGTAGCAGCTCCTGTTTGTCAAGATAGTGTTTTCAGTTCATGTTCTGTTTCTGTATTGGATGCATTAACACTGTCCGTTGCTGGTTTCCTCTTTAGCCACGCAACAACAGATGCAAGCCTTGGACGTATTTTAGCTTTTGAGATTGATTTTGTAATAGAAACCTTTTTCTCTGAACTGTATTTTGTATTAAATGCATTCTTTTTGGGGGGCATTATTTAGTTAAATTCACACAGGCAGAAGACACACATAATCTGTTGATGTATCGTATTCCAAATATTTGCAGTTTGTGTGTGGCCATTTGGTGACTATTAGGGAAAATAATTGGGCTGTGTTTACATCCCCTTCTCCAATTTGAATTAATTGACTCAGAAACTGCTTCTTGTTGTCTAAAGTAGCAACATCCTCCTGATGCTCACATGAGACACGCCCTATACAGCCGCCATAGCTACACAAAGCTAGGATTTTACACAAACACAAAATGCAGCAGGGTTTTAAATAAAAACACGGAACCCTGGAGAACCACTGCAGTACATTACATATGCTGTAGTCAGCTCAGTCTATTTCTGTTGCCTCAAGTCGGCCTGCCAAGATGCAGCCCTGCCCATTTCCAGCCAGCGCTGCAGGTTAATCCATCGAGGCCTTGAGTTCTTAATCATTTTAAGATCTGGGATCATTTTAAGGAAGATAAACTCTAACGCTCCCATGTCGGGATTCACACAGAACATCTTGTAATCTGGGCATGGGCAATACAAAAGGTCATTCATTAGCAACACAATTAAAAAGCGACATTTTCTTTTCATTATTTTTGCACGAGATCAACCTTGTTGACTCGTCTTGTGCAATCATTTCCAAAATCATTGTGGCTATTTGAGTTCATGACACGCTCAGCTCGCGCAATATGTGGAGTAACCTGATTAATAGTTTGCCAAACTGTTGGCACGCTTGCAGCTTTCGTCAACAATAAAGCCTTTAATTACTGCCTGGAATTGCTGAACAATTCAATTTCTATGGAAATAGATTACAGTTACAGCTGCAGAGTGGACTGGGGGAGCAGGAGAAAGCTAAAAGCACTGCAGATCATGAAGCATTCGGTGCATGGCCGTGGGAACAGCAGCAAGGCATCAGTCTGAGTCAAGTTTACAGATGCTCGCATTTTAATCAAGCCTTCTCTAGAGGATCAATATAAATCTAATCTGATACGATAGACAGGGGCACTGAGCTTGAGCTTGCGTGGTTTTGATCTAATTCTATGTAATGAGAATAGAAAGGGACCCGAATAGTCACAAAATGTAAAGGGAGAAAAGCACATAATAATAATAAATTATGGGGAATATTTCGAGGAAAAGACGACTAACCAGGGAGCAAAATTGCAATTGGAAACATTGCCATATAGTAACTTGAGTCCACACACTCTTCATATTCCAGGTACTCATTCGTGTCGCCATCATTATCATCTGTTTGAGATGTGTCGCATCGCTGGTTACTAAGAGCCCGTATTAATAACACATTGACTGACAATTTATTTAGTGTGATGGAATGTGTAGGAAATGTCCTTTACAGTCAGGCAAAAGAGCGATTTCCAAAGAGGAAATGCGGCTGAGAGGAGGGATGATTGCCGGAGAGGACTTCGGGAGTAAGATGCGATAAAGTCAACACTGTTTATTAACAGAGAAGGAAAAGGGTGAGCCTGAAGCCATATAGACGGTGGCGTGTGGGGGATGGGTGAGCTATCTGGATGGTTGGATAGACAGATGGAGGGATGAATAGGTGGAATGTGAAGGGGGGGGGGGGCAGACTTCTGCTTCTCAGCGATACCACAGACTGAATTTATGCGATACCTCTTCCCTGAGTGGGAATTCTCTGACCCAGTTTGCTCCTCCGTCAGGCAGCAGCAGAGTTATTTTTACATACTAACAGGAGACAATACTTTGTCCTTTGCTTGTCCTCCTCATCCATATGCCTCCTCCTGCTCTTCTCCCCCATCTGAGCTGTTCCTATCCTTTCCTCTCATGTGATGTCATTGCTGTTATACAGCATAAAGCACAATTCAGAATGATCACTGCACCAAATATACCAATACTGTACTTAGAAATGCTAAGTACAGTAAAACACACCAGTTTAATATATCTTTTTTATAACTGAAAGTACTTTGTGTGGAAAAAGCAGATCAAATGGAACACCTCGGCCCAAACATAAACATAAATTCATAATATATGAATTTAACAGTTAGTTATCCCTAATTTTTGCTTATTTCTTATGCTTTGCAGTCTCATTCATTGTAACTGCAGCTATTCTCTCTCATTAAACTCCTCTCCTCTCCTCTCCTCTCCTCTCTGGGGACTCAAGGGACAAAGTGTAGTTGCAGGTGTTGACAAGGCATCCATTCTCCTCCTAATGATGATAGATGGAAGTACTGCAGAAGGTGAGAACAGAGAGAAAGGTGGAGCAATGCAGGGGATAAAGAAATAGCAGAGTAAGGGAAGGCTGCGTTGGTGTTTGTTGGCTGTCAGGCAGAGGGTGGGACCTTTCATGATATGTTGATCCTCAGGTGTGTCCTTTTTTGTCATCTACCTAGCAGCAATGCACACACACACACACACACACACACACACACACACACACACACTCTGGTTTTCTTACTGAACGTGATGGTAAATGATGCTTTAAGCCTTAAAGCATCATTTACCATTAAAGTTTACCTTAAAGTTTAAGGAGCAGCACTGCCGTTCATCTGTATTTTCTATGCACATCTTCAAATGTGTAAGGTAGCCTTGGGTTTTTTTTTCTTCTGATCAACAGTCGAAAACCGTTTTTGTCTTGTACTGTTGAAGTTACAAAATTCACATGCTGAGAGATCCGATCAATCAACAATCCGGCTGACTTATTATTACTTATATTTTGATCAGTAATAAAATTATTTTGCAGGGCTCCCTTCACCTCCCTGCTATCTCGCACCTTCCTGTCTCAGACATCCAATTGGAGTGTGAATATAAGGGTGACAGTATAGGAAGTGTTGATACCCAATCTGGTGGGGTTACCACACAGTGCACACACACACACACACACACACAATGGTAAAGTCTCACCCATCGAAAAGTACAGACCAGGAGGCAGGCAGTAGCTATGGCAACCTAGAGAGAAGGAGAATGATTGGGCTAAGCTTGGATTTGTTAAAAGCTACCGTCCTCGGGTGAGGCTTGGTCTCATTATTTGTTGTATGTTCTCTTCGTCTTCCTTCCGCGTTGAGCGGTTAGTCCCCAGGTGGGCGTGGCTTACTGAGCGTGGTACATAAACCTGAGTCTGGTCTGTTGCATAGACTCACATCTCTAATTGAATGAAGCGAAACGCTTGAACGAGACACAAAATGGTCCCAGGATACCGGCGCCATCACGCAGGACGTATAAACCCGATGTTTGACTGAGCGAATGAGCCATAGGTTCTCATAACGTCTGCCTGTTTGTCTGTCGCTGGCAGTTTATTACACTCTTGGGTCCGATCTTACAAATTGATGTTTTGCTTTGTTAGAGATTTAACACAAGTTGTAACAAATAGGCTGCTTTTTCCATGAATATGTTCAGAATGATCTACAAAGAAGTTTACATGTCTGTCGCAGACTGGTTTCTGTCTGCAGCTGACTGGTGTCTGTCTGTAGCTGACTGGTTTCTGTCTGTTGCTGACTGGTTTCTGTCTGTATCTTGCAAATATATATATATATATATATTGACAAAATACTCAGTCATTTCAGAAGAAAAGCCTTTTTTTAAATTGCTTGTTTTGTTTGACCAACTAATTTAAAGAAACGCAGCAAGTCCTCACAAATAATAAACTGTAAGCAGTAAAACTTTGGGATTTTTGCAAGAACATTAAAAAATCCATTCATCTTTCCCTGTCTTTAAGATGAGGGTATTTATCAGTGTAGCGTTCATTCTTTCATTTACCCGCTGGGGTTTGATCAGAACTAATGCTTGTGTGTGTGCATGTCTGTGCACTTTGCGCACGCATCGCTGGCTGAATGTGTTTGTGGTGGCGTTTAGAGCCGTGACTCACGCCGAGCAGCCGTTCAACAACCGAGCAGATGACTAACAGAACTTAAAGCTCCGTCCATGTTGAGAAATGTTTTAGCAAAACATACATTTGTTAATTTATGCAGATATTTAATTGCTTACCTACCTACTTATTTACACACGTACTAACTAATGTGTGCACTCCTCTACAGTGTGAAGGTGCATTGCCTGCCTTTGACATTAAACTCCTCTCTAATTGGCCGTTGGACCTCCAGAGAATGTCAACCTGAAGTGTAGCGTGTTCAGTTTAAGTCTATTCCTCTTCCTACATCGTATAAAAGATAAGCGGATTTCTTCTCAGGCTCAAGGTGTGTGATTCCGCTGGCCACTAGAAGAGAGCTTTTTGATTTCCCTAAACACGCTCTCCTGTGGCTAAAGAAAGGCAGTCAGCAGTAAATTGGATGGCAATAGCTGCTTCTCTATGAGCGGAAATTGCTTTTATTGTTGAGCAGAGAGTCAGAGCAATCCCTCCTGACCCACAACAATGAAAACCAGCAGGCTTAACTGGGAAACTCCCACACCTTTTACTCTCCCTCCACTTCCATCATCCTTTCGCTCCCTCTCCCAACATCATGCTGTACCTCCGCCACTGTGGATTAGTCTTGTGTTAGCGTCCTAATTTCTCACAGGCCAGCATCCCTTTTTGTTTCTGTACTCTGTTGTGTCTTTGGAATACCAGTGTGGAGTTTGCATGTATGTTTCTGTCACGTTCTACCATTTCATTATCGTCCAAATATTCATCCTCCAACCAAACTTCATCCAGCTGCACAATCTCACTATTCAGCCTAGTGAGTCGGTTCTTAAATGATCTTTGTGTGTGTGAGAGAGAGTGTGTGAGAGAGAGATTGTATTTCTGTGTGTATTTTACATCGCTTTTTAAATTGTCTGCTGCACTTCAGGCTATTTAAAACCTACATACTCTAAATCTAAGACACACACACGCACGCACACACACAATTGCGTACATACTGTATCACTGGTCTTTAAATTAATTCCGATAATTTTTTTCTTTTACATTTCTAAATGCATGCAAATCAGTTGAGTGTATGCAAGAGCATCAATCTGATGAAAATTATTTCTAACTGAGATGATCAGGATTAGGATTACATGTAATAATTTTAAAATGAGAATGTGACTCATCATAATTGGCATTAGTTGGCATTAGTGTATGAATATTAAACAGGATTTGTCATTTTGATTTATTTCTGCAATATAAAAAAACAAAAAAGATAAGTAAATATCATTTGTAAATCTGGAACTGTTTTTTCTCAGTGAGATCAGCTAATCTGATTCACAGTGCATGGCAGTCTCACTCAGGCACAGAAGCTAAATAACATTCAAGCACAATATTGTAACTGAGAGCAAACATTAATGAAATGATCAAAAATCTAAACAAGTCATTTACGTACATAATGATGATGATGATGATGATAATAAGGCTTTGAGCATCAAACATAAAGCAATGACTTCACCAGCTAAGATTGTCGGTGGCACCTTATCTCGTCATAAAATAACAGTACCGTGTGGGTGATACATTTTAGGGCAGATTCACAGACTTATTTGATTAACAAAGTGACACGGCACGCCGTCAATACCAAAAGTTCTTACACCAACTGCTGTGGCATGAAATGATGTCTTTGTTTACGCGTCGCTGCACCATTGCTTCTCAGTTTGAACCCTAGCTCTCTGTCAGGAAGGGATTCCAAATGAGATGTGAAGGACCTGCACATGAAATAATGCTTTCCACTGAAGGTTTATATTTCTTTCTCGCGAGCACTCCGTGGAGAACACGTGTCAGCCACTGGAGACCGTTATCTGACAGTACGTCTCCGTTAGCCCCTGCAGAAGAGCTCTGCCACAGAGAGAAGACTAATCCGTGGTGCGAATCCTTAAGCATTAGACTAATGCTTGATTCTCAATCTTTAAAACCATTCAAATGATTCCAGTTAGTATCATGAAGAATGATCATGATCTGCAACTAATCTGAACTAATCTAATTGTAAAAAAGAAAAAAAAAAACATTTGTATGATAAATAAACTTAACTTGGTAGTTAAGCCAAATAGCAGTTATCCGCCTTGGCCCTTCACTAAAAGCAGTGTTTTCAGATTCAGACAAGATCGTGACAGAAAATCCCAGAATGCTTGGAACAGAGTCGGCGTATCTCGGAGATGGCTATCGTACCAGTGAAAGAAGTGCACGAATATTCACAACTTACCACACAAAAATGTAAAGGAAGGAAGGAAAGGTAGATGCAAGTGAAAATGTAATTGGAATGGCGTAACCATCACTTTAAAAAACACACAACACTATTTTACATGAAATAAAGCGTGTTTGTGTATTATTAATATTATACATCCACAGTGGAAATCGAACTCTGATTTTCCTGTGTCTGTTCAGTTGTGAATAGACTTTGTATCACAGTACAACTGAGAACCAGTTTGTCTTGCAGGACCATAAAATAAGACCCACGACACCAACCAACACCCGCTGCAGTGATTCTCTACGAAGCAAGGCGTGACATCGTCTCCCCATGACAGAAAGTAGAATTTGGTCGCCATTGATTTTCTCGGCCGGTTGACAGCGTGTCATATTTTTAGGAGGTTGCACCACCCTCTGGTTGTTGCATCTGTTTTGTCAGACTTCACATGCACAACCAGGGACACGTGTTTACTCGGTGTCAAATGGAAGAGCTCGACTTTTTAATCAAACCTCAACGTGTCTTTGAGGTGTAAATTGGCATTCTCCAAAAATCTTTTGTCTTTTTTTTTTTGCACAGAAAGGAGGGATATATATTTTTTTGCTCCTTTTTCTTTCCAAGGGCTCATCATCGTTCACTTTTTCTGCTGCCTATGAGTCAGCAGAGCAGAAATCGATGTATAGCAGGGATCTGCTGTGTGAATAAATGAAGCAGTCATACTTCAATGAAAAAAATAATGACTGCTATTGTGAAGAGATTAAAGATGAACTTGCTTCAATGGCGGTTGCAGCTAATCTTTCAGCTGCTTTCTGCTCGGCTCCCTCTCCTGTCGTTCCTTGGCTTGAAACCTACTTTGTGTTTGTCAGCCAAATATCTTTATTTGCACTTCATCATTTATTTTTATTACCCCGCCCCCCCCTCCCCCCACCTACTACAATCTTGTTTTGGTGCCAACTGGTCACTCAAGACAAGCTGAATGTAATGCTTGCACGCCGGCGCACCGACCTTTGACCCTGTGTCCTTTCAGGTGGTGAACCTTGCTGCTCCGACGCGCCAACTCCGCACTCGGTGGCTTCGCGTTGAGGAAAGAGGCAGGCAGATAACCAGACAGGAAGGACGGGGGGGGGGGGAGAGTGAAATGAATAATGCCATCCATTCTTATCTCTTCGTCTGCAGCTGGTCCTCACTTCACGACAGAGTTACGTTCCGAAGACCCGTCACTAAACGATTTTTGTTCGCCCCAAGAAGCGCCGGCAACACTTCCGGTTTATATCCCGCCTCTCTCCCATAGAAAAGCTGGGATAGGCTCCAGCAACACCCGTGACCTGGAAGGCAGATAAAGCGGGCTTGATAAAATAATCGATGAATGAAAAACGGTTTATATTTATACATATATTCCATTTATACTGTACATATATAAGTACTCACAACTCCGCGGTCACTAAAGACGGACTTTTACATTTCAGAAAGCCCGTTGTAACTCCGAGTCATCGTCACGTCGGTAAGTGAGGACCAGCTGTACTTAGTGCCACAGGATCCTTGGTGTGTGTGTGTGTGTGTGTGTGTGTGTGTGTGAAGGGTTGCTGCAGGGGGCCCAATCAGCCAGAAAACAAGGGAGGCTCTGTAGCAGAGAGGTCGTTTCACACTCCTGCCGAGCCCAAACGTCTGTGTGTGTGTCTGTTTTCAGAATCATGTCATAAAAGGGGTCTTTTTCTTGTCCAACAACCTGAGGAGAAAACCGTAGATATTTTCATGCATCCACTTTCCTGCTCGTCTGTGTATCTGTGTAAACTACAGACCCACAGTTATCTTGCGGCCTGGTTTTAAATACGCACGTTAGGGTTAGTTCACCGCTTCGCTGAGCCGCCCGCCTGCTTACGTATGTAAAGTAGCTTTTATGCAATTCATATGGAAACACATTCTTTTTTTCATTTGATCTCCTCCTTTGCCTTCTCCGCTCACTTTTCTCATTTTATTTCTTCATCTCGCTCCTCCTCTTTGTCACTAAATGTCTTCATTCTTTGTGTTGCTTCTTCTTCTTCTTCTTCTTCACGTGTCTTTTCTTGCCCCTTAGCCGCAGTGTCCTTGAGAAAGCAGTGACTTTGCCATCAAACGCAGCAGAGCGCATCTCTCTCTCTCTCTCTCTCTCTCTCAAGACAGTTACTCAACCCTTGAAATGCCACACACACACACACACACATTTGATAGGTCCATAGCAACACTGTCAAGCAGAACCGATGCTAACAAGTCTCCTTCCTTTAGTCTTCATAAATAATTCATCACCAGTAACGTTGGCTGTACTTTATGCAAATATTGACAAACCTATTTCTTGGGAGTCTTCGAGACAGTCGCTTCCTGAGTTGGGCTCAATTTCTGCCCAATTACTGTCTCCAGAAACATGAAGTAAATCATTATCAAACTGCTGATGCATGCAAAAGGTCACAGCTTCTCAGACAAGGTCCTAAATCAGCCATACAGAGCGCAAAAGCGAGTTATTAATTAGCCATTCGTTGATTGAATAGCACGTTCTGTAACATAAAAAAAAAAATGCAGATTATAAGTACTTTTTGGAACTGTGAGACACTGCTTTCGCCTCAAGGTTCGTCCTCAGGTGATTCCACAGCTCAGCTCCAAGCATGGAAGCCCCCTCTCCTCCTCCTCCTCCCCCTCCACTAATCTTGGATCATGGGGGCCCATTGTCGCACTTTTCCATGGCTTTTGAAATATAGATGCCGTCTGATTGTCTGGTCGTAAGACGATCCGCCACCGTCTCTCGATGCTGTTTGTTCTCGTTGCTGTTCGCGTTCCACCGGCGTTCCGAGGACGTAACGGGTCACCGCTTTTTCCTGCCGCGTTTCGTGCTTTCCTTTGGCGATCAGGTGTCTTGTGGTTACTGAACTCCTGAACAGGCCCTAAATGTTAAGGATAGATGATGACATTCTAAACTATACTGATACCCAGACATGCACTGATTTACAAACCCTAAGCAGTACTTACAAATATATATATAATACAAATATATTAAGTCTATCTACATTTGATGTACATTAACAACCACCTCAGTGCGATGATGTTATTTCATCCCGAGTCTCGAGTTCACACTGTTTCTTTGTTTGTCCCACGTTCAGCTGAAAAATGCTTCCGTAGCTATGGCGACCAGTCCCAAGAGGAAAAGTTGAGGCTGAATGTCTTACACCACTCTCGTCTCCCTCCTTTGTCTCGGGTCTCGTTGCAATCCAATGCTTTCTTCACACACAGACGCACACTCCAACGGCGGGGTGTAACACAATATGTTGTGTTGTCGGGTCGAGCTTAATGAAGCGCAACCCAATTAAGGTGCAGAACACACAGCCCCGAGACGGCGCCGCTTTTTTCTGTTTCTCCTGCTTTGTTATTTGCATGTTAGTGTCTGTAACCTTCGAATATATATTACTCAGTCAAGAGATGGATGGAGAAAAGACGACTGAAAACGAAGACGGAGAAGAGGTAGAATAATTTAATTAGAGGCAGCATTAAACAGATTCCTCTTATTGATTGTCGCTTCTTATGTCCTGGATATAGATTCAGTTTATTTTAGCTTTAATAAAAGTATATATTTTTTTATCCTTTCATTTTTCATTCCTTCTTTCCATTCTTAGCCGTGTTTTCTCCTCAGATCCTCCCGCTCTCTCTCTCTCTCTCTCTCTCCTTCCCCTTTGTCATCCTTGGTTTTACACTTCCTTTTTGCCGTTCTTGTTCTCCACTATTTTGACACTCTTCCTCACTCCTTCCCTTTTATGGCCCTGCTCTTTCTCTCTAAATCAGTTGCAACTTCTCGCTCAACCCTTTTAACCGTCTCTCGCTCCTTTTATATCATCCTTCTGTTCACCGTCTACCACCACTTATCACGCTCTAAACCTTTTCTGTCACCCCCCCATTCTCTTCTTTTCCACATTTTCCCTCCATTGCCTTGTTTCTAACCCCCTTCCTCCCTTTCCTCGCTCTCCCTCTCTCTCTCTCTCTCGCTGCACATACCCATCAATCCCATGCTTTCCCCTCGTCTCTCCGCCTGTTCCTTCCTGTCTGCATTCGGGTCCGTCCGTCGTCTCCCCTGAGCTTGAGAGACGGACAGGAAGGAAGGAAGTGTGTAATGAAACAGCCGTATCGCTCACACTGCCCAAATTGACCTGCAATGAATGGAGTCACTGATCAGAGGCGGAGAAGACGACGTCGGGGGGGGGCGTGGGAGAGAAAGCGCTGCCTAATGTAGCGCACATTTAATGAATGCAGAATGCACAAACATGTTTACCTTGTTTATCTGCGAAGCAAAGGGATGCCGTCTCCGCGTTTACCTGGGAACTCGTAAACGGTATTTCATTATTAATGAGTTGTAGAAAACATTTACGTTTCGGCCTGAAGTCGACGGAGTTCCAGAAGTCATTCTTCATCTACAAATGTACAAAATATTAAATTAAGTCATTCTGTAATTTATTGAAAATTACTCGGCGCTTCGGTTTGACAAGACTTTCCTCTTACATCTTATTAAGCTGCCGCCATCAGACACACACACTGTGTGTCTTAATGAAAATGGACAGAAACAAGGGGTGGGTCTGGGATTGTGTGTGTCTGTGTGTGTGTGTGCGTCTGTGGCAGTTGTGTTTGCCCATTAGGGAATTAGTCCACATCTGGCCTAATCTAGCCGTCCTCATGCATTTGTGTGTCAGAGGATTTAAATAAACAGTTGTCCTACTGGACTTAATGCTGCCTTGTATTCATCTCATGAATGACAAAATAATCAATTAAAAGTGATTGAAGATTGACGATTTATTATTGTTTTGTGTGTCATCAGGATGCAGCAAAAAAAAAAAAAAACTCACCCTTTTCTAACTTGAATGAAAGTGTTTATGTGGTTGTGGGCTTCTATCCGTTACGCATGTGCACACTGTCTCAGGGAAAGACACACATGAAGGGGTGAAAGGATGGGGGGGGTTGGCTAACATCGGATTAGCAACAAAGAGCTTTCCAGGCAAGAGTAAGCTGCTAAGTGTCAATGAAGCCGACAAGTAGGCCAAAGACCGCTAGGATCCACTTCCACTGCAGCAATCTGTGTCAGCGCGGAGCTGCAGAAGCAGGAAGCAGCTAGGATAGATTAGCAGAAGAGGAAATCAACAGCACACACACACACACACACACACACACACACATTCACATGTCTTCTCACAGACTATGGACTGTAGAGCCTCGGCAGAGAGAGAGAGCATCTGTTACTGCTGAAATCAGCACAGCAGGCGGCTACCAGTGGACACACACACACACACACACACACACACACACACAGTGCCAAAATTCTTTAATAATAAAATATTGTCTGATGCACAAACACATCATGTACACATATAGAAACCTTTGCTGGCTAGAGAGATTGATGTGATCATGTATCCATCCTTGTTCATGGGTGACCCAGGCGAACGGACATTCGGTCAGCTGGCGCCTGTTTACTCCCGGCATGCCTGCTCACACCAGAGGTAGTTACAGGACCGTGATCCTGCATCCTCTCTGTTTATTGTGCGCCACCTGGTGCAAAGACTTCCCTTATTTGTGTGTGTGTGGGTGCGTGCATGTCCAGCTCATTACCACACAATTTTGTAGATGTTTGCTCAAATTCAAACACTCCGGCACCAGTGGACCTGCAGCCAGCCTGCTCTGATGTAACACGGCGGCTACTCGTGCCCTCAGCACAGTCTTTCAGGTCAACGTTTAAACATGGAAATAAATAGCATTTAGTGGGCAAACCATTCACGAGTCATAAAATATCTTACCCAGGAATAGCGATGCAAATGGGAAAAAGGTTAGCTTCATAGCAGCTCTGCTTTACTAGTGCATGTGCATAGCGACGTCTGTATAGTTGTTGATTTAGACAAACAAAAAGACGTGTGACAGCAGGGCAAGAGCTGCAGGAAACTGTGCAGAGATGCAAGTGCTATGCCTTCCATGAAGGGTCCCTCAGAGCTCCTGCTTGTTCCATGCTGCTTGATCTTCCGTCTGTTCGTCTTTCATATTGTCTGTCAAAAAGAATTTAAATTTTGTTTTATTCCCGCACCCTAGAAGGCTTTCTCAGTTACAATCATACCGCTGATGACTTATTTTAGGATTTTCTAAAACTCTTTAACATAAAACGATCGTCGTCATTTTAAAATCCAGCTATTTTTAAAGTGTTAGCTCATTGGTTGTGATGTTGTTGTTGTTGTTGTTGTTTTTGTGTTTCACCTGTTAAAACATGTGAAGACGCACCTTCACAGGTTAAATCCACGCAGCGTGTTTGATTTTTATACTCCAGTTCTGGGACATTAGTCAACAACATTTTATGGATTTCACAATCAAACTGAATCAAAGGACTAATAATCTGAGCCCAGCATAAAGCAGATAATCAAAATCTAAGAGGTATCATGTGGTTACAATGAGATCCTCCGACACGAATTATCTCTGCGGCTTTTGTCTCTCCTCTGTCTCTTCCTCTTCCTCTTATTTGATGGTTATCATATGAGCAAGGTGTAAATTGCTGCTCTGGGCCATCGCTGTAAATTCCCCAGCCCCCCCCCCCCCCTTTATCTTCCCATCCCGTTTTTCCTCACCCTCTGTTTGCCTCTGTTTGAATCCTTTCATCTCCGTGGGGGACATGGGACGTGATCGCCGACTGTTGTCGCAGTAACGACGCAGCGCAGGTGTGAGTGTGTGTATGTTCACTAACTACATCCAGGTGATGCTGTGTTTCTACATGTGTGTGTGTGTGTGTGTGTGTGTGCGTCAGTGCGTATGTGGCGTACATGCGAACACACACTTAGTGTTAATGAGGCAGGCTTATTCTTCAAACCCTTCACTGGAGAAAAGCGCACATTCGCACAGTAATAATCCAGCAAGATGGTGCCAATAAGCCAGGATAGGAAAAGCGGGGGCTTGATTCTGGAGGGAGGTGTCTGGACAGCGATGGAGGGAGCGATGTAATTGGTCAGCGTGAGCCAGAGGGAGTCAAAGCCACAGAGGATTCCTGGCAAACGGGCAGGCGACACACAAGCATGCGTGTGAAATTTGGTCGCCGTAGCTACCCTGGGCCCAGTGGCGATGGGGGGGGGGGGTTGTTCAGGACGCCACATGCAGTTAATATCTGAGGGTTTGTCTAAGCCTTAATTCAAACGACGCAAGCGTTAAATTTTAATTTTTTGTCATTTAAAGCACGACGTGCGACATGTTTTTCATTCACTGGAGTGTTCTTGATTTTAATTAGAGAAATGACAGACTTCCACACATGGGGGAGAGAGAGTCAATTGAGTAGGGAGCAGCTTCTTGTTGTTGTTGTGCTGCTTGGCACAGCAACCATTGGTGCTTTGTGATTACCCTCGCCTCTCACACCCATCCACACTCGACCACATCGTCTCACCCCTCTGGCAGCGAGTGTTGGCTGCGAGGTGACTGGCCTTGGAGTAACCGCTGCAGCATCAACACGGCGAGCGCCGCTGCCAGCTGTAGAGACGGAACGTTGGAGGGAACTCCGAGGATCCGCCTCAGTAGCTCATTCGGCTAGTTCCTGCTCATGGCTCAGTCCCTCTACGTTGGCTTTGTTCTTTCTAAACCCTCGTCACAATGTCCAGACTGAGCTTTCGCTGCAAGGCTGCGGCACCAGAAGTCATTCAGTCGTTTCCACACCAGAAGAGACCAACAAACACGCGTGTTGCGCTTTTTGCCCATAATTGTTTGTGGGCTCGCAGTGATGCCGTTAGACGCGTTTACTGTTTCCTCACGCAGGATTGGTTGGCCTCTGTTAAAAGCAGGCGTCGTTGACGCGCTACAGGAAATACATTTACAGTTCATATACTATATTTATGGGATCAAAACTGTTTTAAAAGTCATTACTACTTTAGTTAGGAGACTTTTAGTATTTAATGTCTTTTAAATGATGCTTGAATTATTTCCAGGTACGAAGCGATCGCTCCATCTCTCTGCAGTATTACACACAAAGGTCTAAGAACATATGTGTTTTAATTTTAATTTTAATTTTTAGCTGTCGTCTTCTCATCTTGTTTTTCTTTTTAATTTTTAATGTGGTTTACTGATTAATCCGTTCTTCTCTCCCCTATCATCATCTATAGGAGGAGCACAAACTCATAGACTGTTGGCCAAAGCGACGGAGGAGCACATGAGGAGCGGAAACATCTCAGCAGCAGCTTCCTGACCGGGCAACGTTGCGTCTGCAGCCCATCCAACGCCCTGCAACTCCAGAAGCGGGCGTCAGAAGGAAGGAAAACGAGTGACCGCTCTTCCTACAGGCATGGTAATGTTGCTGTTGGTGTGTGTGTGTGTGTGTGTGTATTGATTAATGAACTCCAGTGTGGAGTGTTTAAGAGTTCAATCTGATAACTTGTTCCAGACATGATAGCAGTATTTGTGTCTCAAAGAGAGCTACCTGATAAGCAGACAGGAGTGAATGGCTTTAAGCAGGCGCTGAGAAGCTGTAGTGGGCGGCTGTGTGAGGAGATGGAGGAGGTTAAGGTGATGAGGAAGAGTGGAAGGAAATGGAATAAGACAGACATGAAAGGTTATTGTGAAAGGTAACAAAAAAAAATACTGTTCCTGTCACCTGTTTTTCTCTGCAGGCTTTTATTTTGAAATGCATCACTGCCTGATGATTATGCTATAATTTGAGAAATAGCAATTATGGATTTACTTTGATGCATCCTGGCTGCATTCAAGTGTAAATGTCGCTGTCTAAACTGTACACTGACGTTGATTCGTTGAATTTGGAGCCATGGCGTCGTTAACTTTGGCTTTACAGCTGAACTTTATTTTCGCCTCCCAGGTCGATGTGCCGCGGTTGGGCGTCATTATTTAGGATTCATTTTGTACTATTGACCTTCAGAGGGTGTGCTCTTAAGGTGGCTCAGAGGACAATCAAGGTGTCGTGTGTAGCATGCTTTTTGTGTGTTTGCTTCTGCACACATGCACGCACTATCGTGTAATAATTTCTCTCACCCTTTCTATCAGATTAGTATGTAGCCAGCTGCCAGCAACATCCTGGCCATAGTAGCTCACATCGAAATGTCTGCAACTGTATCTGGGCTCACGCTGGTCTCGGAGGTCGATGCCTGTCAGTGAGAACTCCTTAAGCGCCCTGATTTACGTGGTCATCAGAGCGGCCGGGCAGCCCCCCCCCCCATGGTTGACACACAGATAGACAGTCTCTTGGCAGAGTGCTTTATGACTGCAGAAGCTCCCATTAGCAACGGCTCATAAAACCCAGACTGTTGGTCTGTTAAACGCTGCTCCGCAACACGCGCACGTACTACACACAACTTGCAGTTACGGGGTTATCTCCTATTTAAGCCCGTGCCAAAGAGGTTTCCCTTTCATACTGAGCACATTATGTGGATTTGGCACATCCACATCACTCCAAATAAAGCTGGACACAGTTCAAGATTTCACGCGTGCGTCGCACGGACCATAAGTGTGTACATCTCATCTTTGGTTCCTTAAATTAGAATTTTTTATATATATTTCCAGGAACATTGAACGATCAGATTCAAGTCGTTTTTCCTCACATGCACCTGCAGGACTTCGTGGGTGTGATCTCACCACTACTCCTTAAGAACTAACGGATTGAATTCATTTAAGTGTCACAGCTGATTTTTAATAGTTGGCACAGATGAAGTTTTTCCAATCGCAGGGGCATCTGTGCCTCATAATTTAAATCATCATAGCTAGTTATTTGCACTGTTTTTTTTTAATCGAGTAAGTCTATATTAATTTTACAAATTACATTCAATTTAAATTGGATTGTTTTACCATTAAACACCAAAAGATAACGCACCTCCAGGAAGTTTTAATTCATATAATCCTCATATTTTTCTTCTTTCTATCACTGCAAAGATTCAGAATTTCTCATTATAATTATGTAAACAAATGATGATGATGATGGAGATACTTTCTGGAATGCTGTATCTAAATTCACTCCATGCCACTCCGGTGTGTCTCGCCGTAGTGAGACTCAGAACCCCAGTGGGGGGGGGGGGGGGGGCATGTAACCCTGCTAGATGCACCACACGCTACATACTGCGATATGAAGGCTGGGAGACATTATTTTGCAGCCCTTGTCCTCCATTCTGTTAATGGATTTATCTCATTCACTCCGGTGAAAGAGAATATCACCAGTTCAATTAGGAAGGGGGAGGGGGGGTTGTGTGTGTGTGTAAATGTGAAGTTGGTCTTTGGGTTTCAAGTAGGTTGGTAGCTCTCAAACTGCATAATCCATAATACACTCACAAAAGCCCATCTCCCCTGAGTGTGTGTGTGTGTGTGTGGGTGTGTGTGTGTGTGTGTGTGTGCTTGGCTTTGAGCACATGTGCGTAGTGAGTAAAGGGAAACGTGGGACTCAGAGATAAGCACAGGGAACTGGGTTCTGCACGTCAGGCGCCGTCTGCTGTGCTCGCCTCGAGTAATTAAAAGCCAACCTCCTCATTCAGATTCAGGTTACCAAGTAAAGTAAGAATGCCCTGTAGTCATAGATGTTGTTTCCTCAGATGTATCTTAATATTAAAAACATTTATAAATAAGCACCTTTGGTTCTGGTGATGTTATCTTTATCTGGTTAATAATACAGAGGTAATAAAAGGAGATCAAATCAAAGTAACATTACAAAAAAAGGGACCCGTTGCTCATGATACAGCTACCCCAGATAATTCACACTATATGGCTTTATAATTTTATGATGAATTATAATGCACTCCCAATGTAATTATATTTGCAGGGTTTATCTCATCGTCCACTCCCACATCATTAGTTAAGATCCCCATTGTTTTACATTTATATTATATCATGTCATACACGGCGGTTTGAATAATCTGATGCCCTTTTGATATATTTACTGATATATCACTGCGACACATTGAGAGCTGTAAACAGCTGATTTATATTTAATCTCGTGACTGAACCGAAGCACCGGGATGTCTCGGTTAGACTTCTCTTTTTGTATTTCTTGTTTTACATCTAATTCACCCTCTCCTTTTGTATTGCCTTCTTTTAAAGTTCTGCAAAATCACCTAAATTCCCGGGGCTGAATATCAGACGGCGTTGGGGCAGGAGGGAGGATGCGACCATGGTGGCGCCCGCTGTATTCACGCGTATACATCGGTGAAGCGTGCTTTTCCTAACCCTCGCCCTTCTCCTGCCTTTTTAGAGGTCCTTCCGTTCCTTTGGCAACGATGATCGCCACGTCATGGCGAAGCACGCCACCATCTACCCCTCCTCGCAGGAGCTGGAAGCCGTTCAGACGCTGGTGTCCACCGTCGAGTGCGCCCTCAAGCACGTCTCTGAGTGGTTGGATCAGAGCGGCAGCGACGGGCTGCCATCGCTCAGCACAGAGGAGGACAGTCCTGGAGACGAGGCCAGCGATGGACCGGACGGCGCCGGCGACCGCCGCAGGTGTGGTTGGAGGGAACGATTGATGGACTGATCGTCGATCCTAAATGGGAGACGCTCGACATTATGTTTGAGTCGACTTCCTCTTTCTTTGCTTCTGTCATCGAAGAGTGGTGTTTTTTTTGGAAAGTGTTTCTTCCCTTTCCCAAACGAATAATAAATGAAATAAATTCTTGAGTAAATAATAGTCAGAGAAAGTTTACATAAAACAACTTGACACATCACATTCTCCGAGGTTGAGCGTTTTCATTAATCTTTGACTAAAAAAAAAATTGTGCAGTTTGTTTCTGTATTTTTGTATATTTTTGTAATGATTTTATCATTACGTATTTTTTTTTATTTTTTTTTTACTTGACAAAATCAACTAGATCTGGCTGCAGCGTGACTTTCTAGACACAGAATCGGAATTCGGATTGGGTATGACATATGATACTGCGTGTTTTTGGTATTAATCTACACATTTACACTTAAATTTGTTCCATTTAAATTTTGAAACTCAAAAAGGAAACGCCTTTTTAGAGCTTCAAACAAATAATCCGATGCTTTTGTTGTGAAACCAGAGCGCCCAGCAGCGGAGGCGCGTTGTGTGGGGTGATGAGGATCGGCCTGGTGGCCAAAGGCCTCCTGATTAAAGGCGACTTGGACCTGGAGCTGGTGCTGATGTGTCGAGACAAACCCACGCAGACGTTGCTGGACATTGTCTGTCACCATCTACCTGCACAGATAGAGGTTAGACACTCATTTCCCACAGCACACACACATTTATTAGTTTCAGTCTTTGTCAGATGCACACGCCTCCTGCTGAGACACGAGTGCTTGGACTTTTGTCAAACTTTTTTCAGTGTCAGAAATGAAGATGTTAAGTCCGTTTAAACTCTCATAGGTCTCCGATCTCCTTAGAAAAAGACATTTAATCTTAAGGTATTGAAACGTAATAAATTAAATACGACGTGAAGGAGTAGATGCGTAACTGTAGATAAAGTAACGTCAAGTGAGAAATGGAGAGGTGTTTTAGTATGTATGAGCCGTGTGGTTAATGCTCTTATCGCTACCTGAGTGTCATGTATCCTCATTAATAAGACACGGCGCAGAAATGAAGCACTCTGATGCCGACAGAACAGCGCGCTCGAAATCTTAAACGATTTGGTCGTTAACTTGCGTTTCACCTTTTCGGCGCTCATTCTTAACGTTGTAAATAATAACACTTTCATAGCTGCGCACAGGAAGTTTTTGCATGAACTAAAAATATGTTGGATGAAAAAAGAAGTAAGGAGGAAGGAGGTGAAACCTCATCATGTGATCCTGTTCAGGTAGCGCGGTGATTAATCAATGAGTGGAGCGTGCCCCCCCCCGCCGTACTTCTAAGCTTGTTCTCTTTAACAGTTAACTGGTTTGGGAGAGAGGATGACAAGAAAGCGTGTGTGTGTGTGGTGGGGGGGGGGGTCCATGTCTTGGTCCAGTGAACAGACGTTCTGTTTTTCTCATCAGAGCCAAATGGGATGCAGATGGGTCCTCTGTGACTTGCTGAAGGAGTGTCACACAAACACACCAGAAGACTCACACTAGCCATAATACCACAAATACTACACTTCTACCATTCCTAGTTATTGAAGACAGTGTAAACAACGCAGGGACAAACTAATCCACACACACTTTGTCCACTTGCACTTAGAGGAAGAGTAGAATATGCTAGAAGGTTAATAATTATACACCTTCAGATGCTTCGGTCGTGTGTGTGTGTGTGTGTGTGTGTGCACCGATTTGTCTGTGGGAGTGCGCTTGTGTTCATCTGTAGGACGCCTTGCAGGTTGTTGTTGCAGACGATGCTGTTGCAGGTGCAGCGAGCCGGTTTTCTGTGTGTCTGTATCCTGGTATGAATTTCTAACATGAATATTCTGGTCCTGGCAGCACAGGCCAGATGTGATGGAGCCCTCCGGGGGGGGGGGGGGGGGGTGTGTGTGTGTATTGATAGATAATTTCACTCATCTGACGACGCCTGACAGACATCATTATGGCGTAGCAGATTTTATCATTACATTTTATTTATGAATTTGTTTGTTCATCAGATGCTTTGCATAAGTTGTTTACAATATGTTAATTAAACGTGTAATTGCATTCTGTGTTGATGAGACATATAATTATCCTGCTTTAAAATGTTGTTGTCATTAGATCTCTGCTGAAAGAGCCAGGCTTTCTCTTTTTGTCAGTTTGAGAGCATGAATTCATATATTTGTCATTTTTTGATATGTTTATTATAAAATATGATTTTATTTCTTCGTACAAGTAATTCAGAGGCTTTATTGGTCTGGATATTTTTTTTATTTTTTTTTATAATATCAGCACAAAAGTGATTTTAAAACAGGTCTGTGTTCTTTCTAGCCATTTTAACAGGTCAAAGGAAGATCGAGCTGCTTCTCACATTTCAAGATTCAGCTTTAGTTCAGGATGTTAGTCACATTATTGTCTGGAAATAGCAGTGATGCCTGTAAGGTGTCAATATTTGTTAAGATTCAACAAAATCCTGGGCTAAAATGAAGATGAACAGAAAGTCAAGAATAAAGTTCAGGGATTTAGCAAAAATATAAAATATAAAATATAACATTCTATAATCTGTAACAGAAGCAAAACAGTAGGAACAATAGCGGGAGCAAAAGTCTGAGGTAGAAAAATTCCCACATTTGTAAGTAGCCGCATTTCTGCATTGACTCAAGTTGTGACCTTGACCTCTGACCCTTTGCTTTTGTGTCTATTGAACGACAGAAGCTGACAGACGAGAAATACGAGGTCACAAGCTCCTTGCCCGAAGCGGCCATCTTGGTGCAAACTGCAACAGAGTCCAAACTCACGCTGAAGATTACCCTCACTTCCCCAGCCATGAGAGAAGACGAGGAAGAAGATGAAGACGAGGAGGAGGAGGAGATGGAAAATGGGGTGGAAGGACAGGAGGAGGAGCAGGAGCAGGAGAAGGAAGTGGAATTGGACGAGAAGGAGCAGGAAGTGGAATTGGAAGAGAAGCAGCAGGACAAGAATTGGAGAGGTAAGAGCACAAAAACAGGAAACACCCCCCCCCCCCCCCTCTCTGTTTCATTCACTGTATTAATGCACACACTCATTTAATTCTATTGTGTATTTATACGTTATAAAACTGAATTGTTTTGCAACCTTTGAGGAAGAGCTTCAACGTCGTTGACAGACGAGACGGGTACCAGAGCTGAAACACGGGAATAATAATAATAATAATAACAATAAGATTTATTTATTGTTTAGCAGAGCTGCTGGTCAATCTAATAACACGTTTTCACGGGTAGCAGGGACTGGTTATAATTGGTTGTGGGAGGTTAGAGTGGGACTCGAGGCCAGCAGCCCGGCCAGATCAATGAGGAAGCAGCAGGGAGCTTCCCATCCATCCTGTGGCTCCCGTCCAACTGAGGGCGAGACGAGGGATAGCATCAAGGCTAGCCGTGCATCACCCGACGTGCCACGTTAGAGATGGGATGGAGACGACCACGCATGCACGTTCGTCTGCACCTGATGGACCGAACGCCGTCACGCCCTGGAAGTCTAATCGCCCAGATTTTCATGTGTGTTCTAGGAATTTGAGGGATGTAGGCCAGTCTGTCAAACAAGGTCAAGCTTTACAAGGGAGTGTCTATTCTTTTACACTTTATCGCTTACATCAACAGGGAAAAGCACCTGTGTTGTTGTCAGATGTGTGAAACACACCCAAACACACACACACCAACATAGTGTGCACGTTCCTAAGAATAAAACCTAGAATATTTCAACAAGCTGCATGTTCTTTAAGCTCCGATACCACACAGTGTGATCGCAAAAGTGCATTTGGGGGACGAGGGAGAGGAGGAGAACATGTAATGATCCTCTCGCTCCACACGGAGCTGGAGTCACTCCAACACATCATTCATTATATGTCACACAGGAATACGCGCCGCTGCAACAGCCAGACGTGCTCAGGGATAATGTGGCCACGCTGCCACACATTCTGTGCAGTTTTCATGTTTCGGGGGAACCTTTACCGAGTTGTATTTCCACAGAGCTCTTTGGTGTGTTTGATGCCACTCCCACCGGACCGTACACACAATGAACTCTCTTTGAAGCCACACTCATGCACAGGCTGCTGCGTTAGATTCGGCGCTCCTCAAGCATCATAGACTTCCTGCTGATTCTTAAGTAGAATAGACAAGAGTGTTTTAGCTCAACAAACCCGGGGCGGCCCGTTGGGCAGCGTGAATCGAATGTTCGCATCTGAAAAAATAAGAAAGCCTCGCCCGCGATACTCTGACTAAGCCCTGCCTCGATCCTTCCTGTGTTGTGTTCGTCTGAGAATCGGTCAAACTATCGTAGATTGTTTTTTTTTTTTTTCCTTTTCAGGTCTACTTTAGGAGCGCTTGATTCTGTGTTTGCCCAGACAGGGTGTTGTTCTCTGCACCATTTCCCTCCCAGTCTGTGAAATCAAGTGCGCCTCTAGTAATCCAGAAGAAAAGTAAACACCTATTTTGACTCCTGCCTGGAACAGACTGGATCAAAATAATTGAAATCCTCTTCAAATACACGAAGGAGCGCTTGATTTACCTTTACTGGGTACAGTGACGTGTGTCCCAACAACGTCTGCACATTAAATCAAGCTCCTTAGGTATTTGTTTGGTGTATGTCTCTAAGGGGCTTTCCATCCCACAAAGTTGTCTCTTCCCTCGTGATCCCAGCTGCTTTTTCCTTTCACTGTTTTGGCAGTGACGGGGTGTAAGCTGATGATTCAGCATTGTGTGTGTGTGTGTGTGTGTGTAGAAGGAGCAGCACCTCCTGGATTGCTCTGTGTGAAGTATCTCAATATGGGATTCAGTTCATGCAAAACACACCGTTTTAAAGAGGACAACTTTTTGGCATGAAAAGCACCTCGTATGTACCAAAATATCCATGCATGTGTGTGTTTGCATTCACACAAGCCTTCAAGTGTGTCTGCACACACTCACACATGCAAACGAAAAACAAAATCCAAACACACACACTCAGACTACGGTGTGTGTGTGTGTGTTTTACGTACTCTACATTGGGTTCTTATTGTTTTGTGGCAGTGTTGGGTGCTGCTGCGCAGAGAGTGGAGGATGAGGAGGAGGAGGAGTATGAGGAGGAGGAGAGGGAGGTGCTGGATAGACACAGGTGTCTCTTGGCCCTGGCAGCGCTGCGACACGCCAAGTGGTTCCAGGTCTGCACCCGCTCACTTCCTGTCTTCCTGCCCGATGCTTGTTGTAGCCTGACGATACGGTCGCCGACGCATCACAATGCAGCGCTTATTACGACCGCTCAAATGAACAGCAGCTGGAAAATACCTTCTAATGTCAGAAGTGTCGTCAGGCTACAAAAGCAATGGTTGATTCTTGTCTTTCTGTTGGCGACCATGTGAACCTGCCTGCTCTGTGAAGTCACCGCTTCCCCCTTTGATTCCCATCCATACTTTTTTTTTTTTCTTCCCCCCAACTCACAAACCAAAAACACAACGTACAAGTTTAGAAGGAAGGTGTTTTCTGAAGACAAAGAGAAGCCTTTTGACAAATGCATTCAGTAAATTCAAAATGTTTATCGTCTCACGCTTTGGGGGGACTCATGCAGGGTGTTAGAGACAATAGATGCAGATAAAACAACTCCATTATGTGGCTTTGGGCTGTATCGCAGGATGTTATCTGTGTGTGTGTGTGTGTGCAGATGATCCAATCCTTTTCTCTGTAACTCTGTCGTTCTGTTTAATCCTCCGTCTGACTTCCCTCCCGACTTTCCACCCATCTATCCCCGTCCGTGTCACAGGCTCGAGTGAATGGACTCAAGTCTTGCGTCATCATTCTCAGGATACTCAGAGACATGTGCAATAGACACCCCATCTGGGAACCTCTCAAAGGATGGGTGAGTGTTTAGATGTAATTACCTGTGTTTGAATAGAAATAGGAAGGAAGTGCCCCCCCCCTTTTTTTTTTTTATTGAAAATTAAATGAATGAATGATTGTTCTATGTTAGATCATTCTGTTTGACTGTTAGCACCATAACTCAGAAGGTTACGGATGGATTGCGATGAAATGCTGGGAATGTTACCAGATGATTACATTTTGGGGATGATCCGGAAGAGATCCTGGATTCTGGATCACTTTGAATTTTTCGTTAACATTGCAGTAAATTAAGCTTCAAATTTTGTTTCTCAATATCTCGGTTGATTATTGACCGATGTTTATGGAATCTGACACAGTCATGTCGGGTGGGGGTCTCTCTATCTCGCCACCAAAATTGGGGTGCACTTGTGTTTCGGCCTACAGTGCATTTAATAGTTGAGGTAGAGATTTCTAACAAGCGTCGTCTTGTAGCTGACATGCAAAATGTCTTCTGGATCTGATCCAGAATGAGGTCAGGAACTTTTTTTTTAATTATTAACCTTAAAAAAAACAGTAAAAAAAAATACACATCAACTCTGATTCACTTTTACTTTTCATGGTTGGTGTATAAAAGGTACCAAGAACAATTTAGAACATTTTGATGACGATCCAGATCCACCATGTGGACGGTATAAATCCAATTAGGAGGGGAATGAGCAGCTCGGCGGAGGTCTGCGCTCTCCGAGTGCTTTTCTAGTCTAAAGTAGAAACAAGTGAACGCTAAAAAATATTCTCTTTAAATTGAGTCTGTTATTATCAGAACTTTACCGGTACTTTTCATCACACTTACGTGATGAGTTGTGTTAACGTGTGTGTGTGTGTGTGCGTGTGTTCAGCCCTTAGAGCTTATCTGTGAGAAGGCGCTTGCCACCTGCAACAGACCGCTCGGAGCAGGAGAAGCCCTCCGCCGAGTCATGGAGTGTCTGGCCTCGGGCATTTTACTATCAGGTATGGAGTCTGGCGGGAGCACGCGAAATACGAGGGAGATTTTAAATTCATCCGAGGAGGATGGGAGGTTTTATTTCAAGTTCTTGGCATTCCTGATGAATGGAGCTGGAAAACATACCGGTTTTGCATTAATGAGCAGTCAAGGTGCGTTCTTCAGATGTTTGACTCAGTCCCAACAGACCGTCTCAGAAGGCTCATAATTTAATGATGAGCAGCTGAAGAGTTTATTGACAAACCGGCATGAATCCAAGGGACAAACATAATTATTCAAAAGCATGTGAGCTGAGATTCCCTTTCCTTAATTAAAAAAATGCAAATGCCAGGCCGACGGCAGGATAACCGAATAGCAACGAAACTTTTAGCAATTCATATCCACAAAGAAAGAAGAAGAAAATGCTAATATTTTTTAATTTTTAATTTTTAATTTACAAGGGAAGATCCGTTCCACACTGGCGGCAGCATAATTATTCATCTGCATTATTCACATAAAAGACAGATGATTACAGTTTGCACCTTTTAAATCAAATTGCGGTTTTCACCATCCCAACATCCCTACAGTTTTCCTGAAGCCAAATGAAGATCACATCCAAGAGTTCTGAGTGACAACTTGTCTGTTTGGATTTTCCGTCCCTCAGGTGGTCCAGGTTTACACGACCCGTGTGAGAAAGAGCTTACAAACACGCTGGCTGCCATGACCGAGCAGCAGGCAGAGGCCATTACTTACAGGGCACAGGTACACACACACACACACACACACACACACACACTATTTCTCCTCGCATGTTAAAGATTGATGTGAGAAACTTGCCATTGCAAACCATAAGCCCATCTGTGACACTGAGGACGGTATCTGTGTGCACGTGCTGGGGGGGCGTGCGCGCTGTCATGTCCGTCTTCACACATGCTCCGCCGAGCACGGCGGCCTCAGAGCCACAGGGCTTAGTGAGACTCGGTGACCATTTCCTTTGAAGGCGGCACGGACAAGGCCGGAATGCCAAAGGGGATAATTATATTCTAGCAGATACGGGCGGCGGCTGTTCTGTCAGTGATCTATGCCAAGCCTCATGAATATCTGAGACACATAATGGATTTATATTAGTCATCGTTGTGACTGTTGGTGGGAGTTAAGGATGTGTACAGTGAACAATGAGCATACGGAAGCACTGGTCATTCATTCGGGTTGTAAAGATCTACTGACGACTGCGTAGCCCGAACGCGTTTTACTGTTCATGGATTCTCTCAGGTGCTTCTGTTTGAAGTCCAGCAGATCATAATAGAAGATAAATTTATCGTTGCGTCAGCCTGAATGTTCTAAACTCTTCAGGTTCTCTACTGAGATCCGGGAACCTCTACCACAAACATCAAGAACACTCGAGTGTTTGTGTAAGATGAATAACACACACACCTCGGAAGGAAGAGTGACACGTATCAAGTTGCATTATGGGAAACCTAGGATCCTACATTAAGGGAGGGCAAAACTGATTTTTTTAAAGTATAAGAATTGTTAGTATCTACTCTGTTGGTACAGTTTGAATTTATGTTCGCAGCTTTTCTCACTGTGTGTGTGTTTCATTCAACAGCATGCTCTCAGACTCATGGCATTTGGACAAATCTACAAGGTGTTGGAGATGGAGCCTCTCCCCTCAAATAAACCATCGATGAAGTACCCTTGGGCTGACAAAGAAGGTGTGTGTGTGTGTGTGTGTGTGTGTGACTTGCAGGGCTTTCGAGCATCCTGTAGGTCAGGTTGGAACATATGTTTTCGTGACGTGACCTTTCTGGATGTGTTACACTGTTTTCAGCACATTTGATATTTCTGACATGAAACATCACCAACATGATCTAGGATGAGATGAAATGCTTCTTATTGACTTTTTTTCGGCAGCACCAAAGTGTGGTAGAGGCAACTTTGACACGTTTGTTATAAAGCCACAAACGTGTGTGGTTTTGTTCTTGATTATATAAAGTTTTAAATGCATTCTATATATTTCATCTTTGTTGTCTCTCACTTGCATTTTCTGCAGCTCTTGGTCTTAAGCGGCCGTACGAAGATGGACTCGCGGATGACAAGGACCTTATTAAGAAGATGAAGAGGAATCTGAGGAAAGGTACATAAGAAAACTAACGCAAAAAAAATATATATATATGGCAGTCTTGCTGTTTTTTTTCTGCTTATTTAGCCCACTAATTAAAATATGTGGGACTCCCTGAAACCAAGCAGCTAAATACTCAGAGATGCCTTTACTGTCCCCTTGTTTACTTTCTGTCCACGTTTGCTGCTTCTTTCCTCTCTTCCACCTTCCTTTCATCCCTTGGCGGCAGATCAATAGTATTGACGCTAATGTTTTAGGAGGCCACCCGAGCAGTCTGAGCTCTTTCCTCATATAAGGAGAAGATGAACCAGGACTAATGGAGACGGAGAGCCGTTTTTAGATATTGACAAGCAGAAGGAAAATTATCGAATAATTGTCCGTCAATTCCTCTTTTCAAAAGGTTCCTAATCTGATTAATGTTGACTGCAACCAGCTCTCTTTCTCTCTTTTTTTTTTTTTTTTTGCATTAGTCCTTGACAGTAAAGCCATAGACTCCAACCAACCAATGAACGCACTGATGCGGTTGAACCAGATCCGGCCAGGGCTGCAGTACCGCCTGCTGTCCCAGTCGGGCCCAGTTCACGCGCCGGTCTTCACCATGTCTGTGGACCTGGACGGAACGACTTACGAAGCTTCTGGATCCTCCAAAAAGACGGCCAAGCTCCACGTCGCTGTCAAGGTAAAAGGGCTGGTGAAGTTTTCTGGGCGTGTGCATCCCTGAAGAGCCTGTGTGTTTCTCTACACACACACACACACGTTTATTGTTGTTTATGTGGGCGAGGAACGATGAAGGGGGACAAATCCTTTTAATCCCAAAGAGGTTGTGAAAAAAGAGACTCTCCAGAGGGCAGAGCTAAAATAATCCGCTCTCCGCTGCATTCCCATAAAAGGCTGGATCTCCCTTTCTGTCCCCATTTTCTTTCCATTCTCACAAGCGTCCTGTGCTGTCTTTCATGCGCTCACCTTTTGATTCCCCGTTCTTTCCATTGGTGCCCCCCCCCCCCCCCACTGGAGAGGTAGCTTCAGAATCTAACACAATCATCCTTTTGGACCAAAAACTTGCCATTGTCCTCTTCTCTGCAGAGGCCAGCATTGTTCTGAGACTCTTTTCAGCAAGCTCTATGACTCTGTATTGTAATAACTGCATTATAACCACTCTATTGTACATTCAGTAAGCTGCAGGATTGCTGTCCCGGGAAGAACATAATGCTTTGTGTCACAAGCATTTATCATTAGAATTCCCGCATGTGCGTGTTAAAAGCCTACGTGGAATCTCCTCTTTCTAACGCCGACATCACGTCACCTCTCCAGGTTCTCCAGGCGATGGGCTACCCGACAGGTTTTGATTCCGACCTGGACCCTTTGAGCTCAGATGAGAAGTCAGACGGCGAGGGCAAGAGCGAGACATCATCACACACAAGCAATAACCCAACGCACTCCTCGGACGGTTCCAACACGCTGGAGGTGAGGACTGAGGAATGCTTTCTGTATAATCAGTCTAGTTTTTAGATCGATTGAGGGCGTAGAAGGTCTCCAGCAAGTCACTTTCCTCTTCCAAGTTCTTACGCTCCATCCTGTGATTGCTGATGGAGCTGTGAATATCAATTAGCATCGCCCTCTTTGTACTTTGCACAGGTGCGAACTCAGGGCCCCATACTGACAGCGAGTGGCAAGAATCCTGTCATGGAGCTAAATGAAAAGAGACGAGGCCTCAAATACGAGCTCATCTCTGAAAGTGGAGGCAGCCACGACAAACGCTTTGTGATGGAGGTAGATGCATGCTCACGCACACACACACACACACACGCTGATCAGCGGTAGAGTCAATCTGGGTTCCAGGAGCAGACCGCTTCTCTGTGGGGTGTGTTGTTTTGCGACACGCCTGGCTGCTCCATCGCTCTGCTGATTGATGAACAGGCCTGCCTGACAGCGGGACAGCGGTAAAGAAGCTGTCCTGTTCAGCAGGACTCACGGGTTGAGTTACCGATGACTGATAAGAGTATTTTTGTGTGTGTGTGTGTGTGTCCATGTCAGGTGGAGGTAGATGGGCAGAAGTTTCGTGGGGCAGGCCCCAACAAAAAAGTAGCAAAGGCTAGTGCTGCTCTGGCAGCTCTGGAAAAACTCTTCTCTGGTCCCAACGCAGCTGCAAACAAGAAGAAGAAGATACTGCCTCAGGTAAAGAGACGCATGCATCCAGGACAGACCAGGGGGGCCCCTGGGAAAATACACATAAACACACGTAAAGAATGAAGCAGCATCACCTTGCAGAGGTTAGATCATAACGCACAGCCTTCTGAGTTATCCTGCAGACGACTCCTCCAACCCTCATCTGTCCCGAGCAGCATCCACGAGGCACTTTGTCCACTTTGTTAAGCCGCCGGTAATCAATGGCCCACGTTCAATGTGTCTAATCAGATCAATACTTCGCCAATACATGTTGTCCATGAGACCCTGAAATACATCCAAAAATGCATTAGCATGTTTTTTTTATTAGTTTGCAGACAGATAGGATTTTCAAATAACTTTTTCGGAACGACAGAGAACTTCAATTTTTTGGAATTGATTGCCTCGACTAAGGAGGTTCTGTTTTTGCTGCTGTTTATCTGTTTGACTGTTAGCAAGATAACTCAAAATGTTACAGGTGGATCTTGATGGAAAATGTTGGAAATGATCCAGAAGAGATCCTGGATTATGGATCATTAACATTCCGGGAGATGGAGTTTCTAAATTTGTTCCTCAATATCTCGGTTGATATTTATGTTTATGGAATTTCAATCTTACCACCGAATTTCATTTCATTCATTTTAATTTAAATAGAGGTACGTCTGTGGTACCCCCCGACGTGCCTCCTGGGAGTCTACATATTTAACTCTTTGTGTGTTCAGACTAAAGGAGCCCTGGCCGCCGCGGCAGCCGCCTCAGCAGTTGCAGCTCAGGTGGCCAGAGGAAGAGGACGAGCGGCTCTCGCAAGAGGAGCCTTCATCAGTGCAGCCGCGCCCGGATATGTCACACCAGGTAGTGCCGAGATGCACGCGTGGGATTTGGTTTTCATGTCCATGATGTTCTTCATTTGGGTGTTTGTTCTATGCGTCGTTGTATGTGCAGAACTGACTTTGCTTGTTTTTAACACGGAATCATGCAGGAAATCTGCATTTTCCATCAGTGTCTGGCCCCTTCTGATGTCCCGGTGAAGCCTTGTTAGGAAGGAGTGTTTCCACTTCCATCTCCTACCTTTAACCCTTAACTCGCTGCTGTCTGCCAGAGTGCAGCGCGGCCAATGCGCTCCTCGAAAAAGTGCCGCCATGATTTTAACAAGTACGCAATTGATTTGTCCGCTGTAATGTGTTCCCCGCAGGCTTCGGGACGCCGTACGGCTACAGCCCGGCTGCAGCAGCTGCTCCTGCGTACGGTACGTGCTTCCGTCTGTCTCCTGCCTGTAAGCTTGCTCTCGCCTTCGCTCCTCTTTTAACCACCTTCAGCATCTGTCTTCTGCTTCACGCTGCTTTGGAACGCGATCATCTTCTAACCCGGGTTTGGTTTGTAGCCGTAACCGGTTTCAGTGAAACGCCTCGCCGCCTTTGTTGCTTGTGCGAGCAGCTTTGTCCGCGCTCGGGCTACTTGTCTGCTAATCTGCCTTTTTGGCGCTCACTCTCTCTCCTCCTGTGGTTGGACCTCCTCTCTGACAGATCCGATTGGCCACAATGACACACACACACACACAGATAGAGCAGCTACATAGACTTCAACGTCCCGACACGCTACCTCTGCTGCCGTCGGGTTTTCGTCCTGGCTCTACCTGCTGCGTTGCAGGACAGCCTGGCCGCTGCATCGCCGCTCCTTTTACCGCTGCCTCGGGGGGGCCATGTCCTGACGAGGCTCCCTCTCACACACATTTATGCTCTGAGAGCTCCTTTAACAGCAGCAGTGCGTATCCGCCGCTCTGTCACACACCTTTAGATCCCCAGAGTCAGCCTCGGAGTGTGAGCGCGCTCTGTCCAGGTTGAAAGGGTCTTATGTGCTCGGGGAAACCTGGTCGGGGGTCCCAGGCGGACGTTCGTTACCCCCCCCCCCCGAGATCCCAGCAGCCCTGAACATGAATTGCGCCATAGTTTTCTGTGTATGGAGGAGCCGGGGCTCTGTGTTTATTTTGGGGGTTTCATTACGTCCGAGGAATTCACTTTTTTAAACCAGAATTCGCTGAAACGCTTCGAGTTCAAGTTGTTTCAGAAAGACGTGTAGAGCGATATTAAGACTCACGGGGAGGAAGGGAACGTTTCATCATCGGCTTCTGAGCGGATCCCAGCAAGGGACCGGAGAACCTGCTGTTGGGGAGAGTCATGGAGAAAATCTCTTTTGTCTTGTGCGCCGAGTTGACAAGCTGCAAGGGAAGAGCTGGAGTGAAGCATTTCACGGGTTTCATTCCTTTATGTCTGGACTGAAACAAAAGCGCTTTACGTGTGTGTGTGTGAGGCGGTGTCAGGATCCACAGAGTCCCTCCGTCTGTCTTTTCGTGTTGTTCTGTATCCAGGACGTTTTCCTGCCAGTGGTTCTGTATCCTCCAGCCAATAGAGTGTCTCATTGATCCAGGTTCCAGGTCACACATATCAATCTAAGGAGAAGGTTCTGGTGAGGTTGAGCCGGAGGAGAGAACCAAACTTCGTGTATTTTGTTTACAGAAGACTATCGACAAATCTTACTTGTTCAGCTTTTGAATATTAAAACCGAGATGGGAGAACTGGATCCGTCCGGGTTTACGTTTCAATCTGAGAAGACAGAAGTGTGTGAGAACAATGCAGATGAGCTTTTTTGATTCTGATTGGTGCAGAACCGCAAAATGCATCCAAGACCCTGCTGGTCTCACTAGAACATCACAAGGAACTGAAGCTGAGATGGTTCAGCGTAGAACCCGGAACATTATCATTCTGTAGAACCCGGAACGTTATCATTCTGTAGAACCCAAAACGTTATCATTCTGTAGAACCCGAAAAATTATCATTCTGTAGAACCCAAAACGTTATCATTCTGTAGAACCCAAAACATTATCATTCTGTAGAACCCAAAACATTATCATTCTGTAGCACCAAGGAAACATTTTCACACACACATTTGTAGAACAGATAATATTTTGGCACAAAACAAAATCTCATAAAATAAATAACTTTTCTCGCAATGTTAAACACATGAATTTATAACATGGAATATTTTTTAAGAAATATAACCTGGATTATATCGCATTCATAAAATAAAGAACATCATATACATATAAAACAGAGAAAAGAATAAACAAGATAGGGTTTGCAACTTAGAATAAACTTGACATACAGATCTTAACGGAGAACATTACATCATAGATTATCTATAACATCTGTATGTATATAACCGTGTTATAATCATCAGTTTTCTTTTCCTCTATAACTCCTTGTGTCTCCACTAATCACTGAGGAGGGGTTTTCACATGATCAGACCCCCCCCCCTGCAGATGACTTGTGTGTGTGGGGTGCAGTCGGTGGTGTTTGCTGGATGCTCACGCAGCATAGCGCAGTTAGCATGGACCATGTGGGTGTGTGGACTCATGCCGAGCTCTTCTCGTGTCTCCCCTCCAGGTTTGCCCAAGAGAATGCTTCTGTTGCCCGTCATGAAAGTGCCCGCCTACCCCGTCCCTCACTACCACTTCTTTTAGCAAAGGAAACACACACCAGACTTTTTCATGCACACCAAACACCTTTTTGCAAACCATACAGCTTGTTTTTTTTTTAGAAGGGGAACTGTTTTTTTTATATATATACAAGGGAGATATTGAGGAATTGAGCTTTTCTGTTTTTTTGTGTGTGTTTTTTTCTTACTGTTCCAAAAACTTTTATAAATATGAAAAATAATGCAGGTTTAAGTAAAACTTGAAGGATTTTTACTGTGAACTGTGACCTTGTTTTGTATTGTGCTTATTCTTTGATGGGTGAAGCTAGACTTTGATACACACAACATACATTTTCTGTATAAATTAAATAATGTGAGCTGTGTGAAGGATGTATAGGAATAAATAAAGATAAAAAATGCTGGAGAAATAAATAAAGTTTATCTCGCTAAAGCTTATGGCTGCCTGGTGTATCAGCTGCTAACATCGTCTTTGTGTGGCATTTAACAGGAAGTTCTCCTCACTCATCAAGCATTCAAACATGTTTAGCTTTCATATTCAGTCCTCATACGTGCATGCAGATTACACTTCAGTCACCCTGCATCCTTTGGTGCGTCTCATAATCATCCTTCTGACCCCCGGCTCATAGATATTCAGAGAGAACGGCAAGTAGAAGACAACGGATGAATTTAGAAAGCTTTTCGGATCTTGCATCTTGCATTAAGCTGCACAATCTTATTACCTGGTAAGGATTATTATTTGACAGGCCATCAGAAGAATCGCCTGCAGTGTCGGCGAAGATGAACCGAAGTTTACTGCAGCTTTCCTGCTGCTCAGTAAAATTGTTGTCAAATGGGGCCAAACCAATGGGGGAGTGGGCCAAAAATACTAAAGACATTAGTTATGACTACGGCTACATCGCAATAAGGAAATTATGTATGCAAACCTCACTGTGTTTCCTGCTTTACTTTCATTATTTAAGTGTCATTGTGTTTATTGCTGTCAAGCGATTAAATAATTTGAGTTATTTATTAATTATAGTTATATTTAATTCATCTCTTTTTTAATCTCACTGAAAAATTGCTGCGAAAAGGCTTCAATTTGAGGTATTTTTGTTTAAATTCATTACATTACAGTGGCAGATCAAAGGCCTATCAGCTTGTGCTAAACAAGTCCAAACGAAAAAATGACAGCCAATCAGAGCGGAAACACGTTTCAGTTGTCGTTATTACTGCCGAGTGGCGAATCAATCGGCCTGAATCCTGTTCTACCTTTAGCCTCACTCATGAACAGGACTCTGATGGATCGCTCCATTCGGGTTGGGACTGAATCACTGGCCATAGTGAAAGAAAAGCCCCTCGACCCTTTAGAAGGAGCAACAGAGACGGGATCCTGGTTCCCTATATTTAATCTCCAGATGAAATCTCTGATTGTCGTGTGGGATATTCCCGTACGGAGGCCCTCACGTCTTGTTTCGAGACCTCACACTGTTTGTGTCTGTCCTTCGTCCTGCAGGTGGTCTTTTCATTGACAATCCCTTCTACCAGCCACGGACCATCGCTCCTTTCATCATTCATCTGGGACCCCAGGATCTCTTCTCGGACTTCTAGAGGCAGCGGGTTGTTGGATACGCTCTTCGCCCTCGATCCGCCTGGACGCGCAGGACGCCGGTTTATCGTTGTTTTTTGTTTTTTATCCGGACAACGAACACACAGATTGCAAACTGTCTTGGTTTGACTGGAAGGCGCTGTGCCCTGAAACATCCACCATCCGAGAGGCTCAGAGTCCCCCTTGTGTTTTATTTCTTCAGAGGATTGTAACGTTGCACAAAGCAATACTTGGATTTTACGAGGAACATTTCAGCCACGTCGGCGCGAGGCCGGGCTGAACTTTGCTCTTTCTTATAGCAATACACCTGAACTCTCTTTGAGCTACTACTTGAGAAGATGTGAATGTCCAAAGCAGCGTTGCAATAGCTTATATTGATTGTATATTCATTGTACATGTGGCTAAAACATGATTATATATATATATATGGTGTACGTTTCAATAACGATGTGCTGACAATTATATTTATTAAATTAGGATGTATTTATGTAAATATTCTATAAAATATAACTATTGTTGGTATAAATTATTTTAGGATTATGACGTGAAATGTAACTAATATCACAGTATAGCTTTCTTCCAATTTTATATACACTGAGCAATCTAAGCTAGTTCTAGAAGATGCAATATTATCTTTGGTATTTCTATTAACCTGTGTTGTTAGAGTAATGCTTCCTTCCTTCCTTCCTTCTTTCCATGATGTCTCTCTGAGCCTTTCTGAGCACAAACTCCAGGACTAGAGTTGCTCCTCTTTGAACACGCTAATAACCCAATCACACACACTTCCTGTCAGAAAGCACATTTTCTATATACTCACTGCTGGCAGCGAATACTGTTACTTCAATACAGTACTGTGCGTGAATACTCTGAACTCAGAACAATCATCTACTCTGTCCTACTTTCCTCAGAGACCGGAAGCACGGCTTTTCGTCACACCCACCAATAATCCGTCTTTCTACCAAACACACAGCTGGGTTAAATATCTGGTATTCCTTTTATTAGCTTATCTGGATGATGGATACGAGATGTTGGGCAGAATGCGTGTCAGACTCTTCGTGCAGCACCAGTTTGGTCTCAGTTGTTGCTCTCGTGAGAATCTGAGGAGTGTTCTCATGAAATTTTCATCAATGAAGAGGTTTGGCAGCAGCGGCGTCCGGCCTTCAGCTCGCAGTTATCTCATCCCCTAATCTTTTCTTATGAGAGCCACATCCGACGGGGATTTACAGATAGCAATAGCGCCGGGATCATCTTACTTCCCTGACATACGTCTTGAGACGTCTCGGCTGGGCTGGATCCACGCGTCGTGGATCTTCGTTTGTGCGTCTAGACCTTGACGCTGTTTTGCCCTGACTTTTCCATCCTTGTGTGGAATTTCCAGCGAGGTGAATAACTTGAAGCTACCTGTGCGGAGACCTCCACCATCAACCAAGAACCCGGTCTGATTCCCACTCTGTCCTCCCGGTCCAGATGGCCCACGTTTATAAGGCAGACATTCATGCCTCAGTGAGCAACCGTCTCGTTGCCGCTCAGACTGAACAGACATGCAGGAGGAGTCGTCCTCGCTCCTAACCCCCCCCCGTCCTGTTGGTCTGCTGGCTGGATGGGTGGAGGGAGCTGCCGTCTCCCTCTATATAAATGTAATGCCGAAATTGGATGTAAAAATAAAGGAATCCGAGCGGTTGTCCAGAGGGGATTATCACAAGGAAATTAGAACATTTATCAAATTTTCTTATTCTTCAAAATTATGTATTTGCAGAGGAAGCATGAAAATCAAAGAGGAACATTAAACTGATGCTGCAGATGTTGCATCCTGTAAAGCTCCACCACAAGTCTGAGGATGGTGCCAGCGGCAGGTTGCTATAGCGATAGCCCCGGAATGGAAAAGCTACGGCAGCCATCGCAAACACACACACACCCGCCCTGCGCGAACATCGCAAGTGGAAGAAGCACAAAGCAGCACACCTTTCGTTCTCAGGGCCTGACACACACAAACACGCATGCAAATACACACGAGCAGCCATGTCCTCCTCACACATGTAAATATTTCAGCATTCAAGGACAGTAAGAGCCAAGCACATGGGGACAGCATGGCATTCCTTGCCTCATGGGTTGAACATCGCACTTAAGATTGTACTGTACATAGCGAGCGTCTAGAACTCGCTTGTACGTTAGGATTTGAGCCATTTATAGCTTGAGATAACACACACACCTAAAATGTGTCATCGTGTTGCTGTACTGCAGGCTGTAGCGCTGTACATAATGGATTTTGCTTTGAGGACAAGCCGCAGTTATCTGTGAACAACTGGAGCTTCGCCGTCAGGGGAAGAGCGGACGGAGAGCATTCATCAAAACTCTTTGGCACCAAAGGCAGGAGCGTTGTGTGCTTTAGATGCGGCATGTTCAGCAGCAGAAGGGGTTCAGTGGGGGGGGGGGGGGGGTTGCCCGGTGATGTCAGTTTTTTTTTGGACTGAGGTAGTTGTTATTTTTCAACTCTCCAAACTCTTTATCAGGTCAAAGGTCAAAGAGATGCTTGAGAATTAGATTGAGTTTGTTTCGTGGGATAGGATTCATTCGGACACCAAAGACTCTGAATGCTTTGCACAAATCTGATCATCCTGACCGAAATGAGAAATCAAACGGCGCGTGATCTGATAGTCATCAATTTGAGACAGTAGCAAAAAAAACAAAAAGGTGCCCTGCGTGCGAACCCAGTCGTGGAGGAAAACTGTGCTGTGCTCATTAACACGGGAAGTTTGGGTCCTGCAGTCTGGAAGGAGAAAAGGTGCAGGACGAGTCGGGAAGTCGCGGGTCGGCAGAAATAGATCCAGGATCACGTTTCGACCGGCGAGGCAAACTGAACCAGACTCGCTCCGCGATTGGCTCGTTCTCTCCGTGTGTGTCGGGGAAAATGTGTGTGTTTGTGTGTTCATCTGTTATTTCACACACGCTTAAGCATACAAACGTACACACACTGGTGCGGTCACATTGAGCATGTTGTTGCATACTTCCTGGTCATGGGCCACTGATTATTTCAGTCCAATATCTGATCAATCTGATTAATGATCAGTCCATGTTAATTGGGAATGTACTCCGTTGTTATTGATTGTAGAGTAGAATGTATTTACTCATAGAGTAAACTTGCTTTTATTTGTGGAGAAGCATATATACAAAATATATATGGATACTTACATATATACACATTAATATATCTTTTGAAATACTTGTGTGGGCATTGACTTTGGCACTTACACCCTGTTTTATTCATGACATTTTGGCAAACGTTTCCTTTTTCCTGTAAATACAAGTTTTGTTTGGTTTTTTGTTTTTACAAAAAGGGGATTGTATGTTGTTGCCTCAAACTCTGAAACGATTGTTCACAAAATCTGTTTAATACATGAATTTATCAACAAAAAAGGTGAAATGTAAGGATAAGGTGGGAGTCTCTCAGAAGCCGAAGATGATGATGATGATAAATCGAGGGAGTCATCTGAATTCAATGTATTGATCGTTTTGATTAGTAGCAGCATTCACAGCAGGGGTGTTCTGTTGTCACTTTTTTTCCACATAATCTATGCTTAATAAATGAAAATAAATTTGGAAAAATGATTGATCTCTGCGTGGGAATCTCTCTCATTGTCTTTGAAATTTGAACTGTGGGTCAATTAAGGCAATGGACATGTGGGAAATTACCATTAAATGAATGTTGGGGGTTTATGTGTTGGGTTTCAGTGCTGAACTACAGGACACGCTACAAACATGTAAATCCTAGCTTTGTGTTAGCAGTCCATCATCTGGATGATGATGACGTCTTGATAGAAGAAGCTCGGAGCCAAGTCACACTTCCTGTTGTGGTGGTGGTGGTGGTGGGGGGGGGTCTTCCCTCAAGTCAATCCAAAGACATTTCTAAAGCTTTGGGATAAACTTGTCCAGACCAGAATCCAATTGAGATTTTGCACAGCATTATGGAATAACAGCCAATGAACAGCTTGCTTTGCTCAGGAAAGGCTGTTGGAGGGTAAATGTTCGTTCTGCCCAGAAGTAAACAGATCCTGTTTATCAGACGCAGATATATCAGGTGACAGTTTGATGATGTTCTTGCTGCCACATCTCATTCCTTGATGTAAGTTATGGACGCACTAATCTGGAAACCCAATTAGACACACTAACCACAGACAGATTCACGCACTTGGGTGCAAAAAGAAATGAGCTTGTGCTGCAAGAAAGGACTCGGGATAAGACGTGTTATATTTCAGCCGGTAACAGGAAGCTGCAATACGCTCACAAATCACAATAAGTTGACGGGCTTTGTTTCGCCCCTGCTGACTCTGGATTTCCGTGCCTGTTTATGGGCAGCAACATTTCTGCTGCGGGTTTCGTCAGATGGATGAATAAACTAAGCCGATACCAACAATCTCTCATGATGTATGCAACCACGTGTTGCTACAATAGCAATGACTCAGGTGAGCGACACGCATGAGCAGCTATGATAACTTCAATTGTGCTACACCCGTTACTATCTACGTTACCTTATAATATAAAAGCCTATGATATCCTATAATAAATTTCCTTCTGCTCACGTTTAAAGCCCTCAACAGCTAGGCCCCTCCTTACCTTACAGATCTCATTATGCCATATTGCTCCACTGCGAAATCTTTAGTCAAAGATTTTAACTTTATTTTCACTTTCATTCTAGTTTCATCTTAAATTCACGACTGTGTCCGTCGTCTGCCGAGCGATCTCTTCAATTTCCTCAGGAAACACAAGGACAATTACAAAAATCATTTTCAGTCGACATCCAGACATTTGATTAGTCTTTAAAACCTCATCTTCTTTATGCGCTTAGTTACCTTTGATTTTTAAACCTGTCAAAGCTGCTGCTCGACACTTGAGTCCAAGTGTGAGTCTGCAGTCAGGAGATCAAGTGACAGGGAGTTCAGGAGGTCACCGGGAGGCTCCGGGGTCTCATAACTCCACACTGGCCCTCTGGTCCATGACTCACAAATGACAGAACCAAGCAGCCATCACATTCCACTTTTCAATTTCACTCTGTTGCTGCCTGGCCGCTTGTATTTATAGCTCCGGGACAGGAGAGAAGGGAGGGTCTCGGGCCGATTGCGTAACGCTGACTCCCGTTACCTCCCGCCGCTCCGGGCACAGAGCTGCCAACTCATCAGCCTGCATAGCGAGGATCTCTACGGCCACCATCACTATAGGTGATCATTTTCTAGGCCCGCTCAAAGAATAAACACTTCAGGATAAAAGTGAGCTGGTGCACGTGGACATCTTAAGCACCAAACATAGCTTTCCCCCCCCGCCGCCGCCGCAACACAAAACAGAGCATCCATCAGGAGGGATGAAACCGGAGCCGTGGGGGAGAATAATCTCGGAATAGATTTCCATCCAGCCGGTCGACAGAGGCCGTTTCACAACATCATTAGCCGGAATGAAACAGGTTTATTTTGGTGTTTAAAACGCATCTCAGGCGTCCAGAGAAGTGATCCCGAGAGGCAAATTGGAGAAGTCTCATTAAAATAACAGAGAGGGCGTCTTACCCTTCGCCTTCTCAGATGCAACATGGCACGTAAGCAAGGACACAGCCAGGCGGGTACACGGCCTTCTCAGAAGTCCACACAAGCTAAACTCAGGAGACACACAAACGCAATGAAAGGGCCTGAGACGGTCGCATATCTGCAGAGTTTAGTTATAATTCTCAATGTACAAAATGCAAACGCACAACAAAGTCCTGGTCGATTGTCACATATCGTTGTGTTGTATTTTGTTGCCCGATGACATCACCGCCTTCATCCTTCTTGAACTGAACGCACGTAAAGAACGAGACCGACATACTTGTGTGTTCGTCTTTATAAGGAAATTCATGATGTATACACAAACGCATCCTACACTATTACGAGTTCCACACAGTGATAACGTTTGCTAACGTCTGGACGATGAAGCTACATTTTGGCATTTAGTGAACCAAACAGCAGTCTGACGTTGAAAATGAAACGGGCTGAAACAGAAGCACGGCGGCAGGTAGGCAACATTAGTTACAGTGGAAACTCGTGAGAAACTCCATATTCGTGTTTCAATGGCTGCTATGTACAAACCAGTGCCTTTAGAGGGATGGCCTTGTTGACCTTCTCTTTCCTTCTGACATCACAAGTACGTCTCAACCAATCAGATTCCGCCATCAGGTTAAATTGTAAACACACACACACACCCTGCGATAGCCTCTAATGGCCTCACTCTGAATTCTTGTGGCTGACAGAGTAACCCCTGTGACACCGATCCACAATCAAGGTGCTGAGTTACACGTCTGGCATTTGACAAGCGTCCGTGTGTGTGTTGGCTTCGCTGCCTCGACACTTACAGCAGTGTGTGTGTGTGTGTGTTTAAAAACACTCAGCGGCCTCTCAAGCTTCCTTTTCCTCCTGAACACAGTGAAATCTTTCAACCTCAAAATGCTTGGCAGGGATATTATTCCGTACCGGTTCGACCGATTGAGAGCACGACGGCTTTAACGACGGGGCGTTCCTAATAAAGTGGCCACTGTTTGCTTCTATTTACGGTGCAAATCGGTGTTTGTGTTGGTAAGAGATCCCGAAGACAACCAGCCAGTGACCGCTGCGAGAGGCAGGTGGGCTTAAAATAAATGGTGCGTTCAAGTCCAGTAGGGATTAAGTATGTGTGCGTTTGATTTCGACTTGGCTCGTGAGAAGCATTGCAGTGCTCTGGGGTTCAACAGCGTTCTGACATCTCCTGCGTCACACAAGTTGAAGTTTCCAAACCAGACGAACCGCCGTTTAAGCCGCTCCGATCGGACCGGCCTCCATCCTCCCGTTCTGGCTGTAAATTATATGATTCTACCTGCTAGTTTAGTCGTCACCGACCTTCGGATCAAGGCTTTGTCAGAAACCTGCTCTCCAGCGTCATCCTGATACGCATTTGAACACAGACGATCAGGAACAGCTTCCCTTACACGCGTCTCTCTCTCTTAACACAATTTCAGTCAATTTATTTACGCATTCATATACGGGGTTTCTTTCCTCGCTTCCTCATTAACATACGCCCCTCCCAGTCAGAAAAAAACATTAGACATGCACACACACACACACACACACACATCCTACTTATGAACGCATTCGTGTACATACATAGAAAAAAAGAAAGACATTGTTCAAACAAAATTAGAAAAAGCTCCATTTTGAAACGGCGCCTATTAGCATTCGTACTTAAAACAAACATTTTACAGGGACTGGTCGGCTCGTGCCAGTCGTTTAGGGGGGGATCAGGCAGAACAGCGAGGAAGGACGGAGTGTTGTCTTCGTTATGCTCAGGTGTCCATCCTCCGTTCAGCGGGTCTTCAGTATCAGCAGTACAAAGACAGAAATAAATTAAGTGTTTGTCTTTTGTTTTGGGTTTTTCCGTCTGCGTCCGTTTCTCTGGGGAAAGCGGCGCCATTGTTCTTTATCTTGTATTTTTCAGCGCCTTAGCAGCAGCACAGTCGTCTGCAGTCATTTGGGATAGACGGGAGGAAATGGATTTGGGCTGATTAGATCTGAGGGATTGGGGGGCGGGGACAAACACGGAAACAGAAGGACATTTTTTTTGATAAGGGGAACAAATAGCATGAGTTTGTAGTAATAGTCGTCCCGGGATTTAACGGTTCAAGTTAACGTTGTGGCCCATTGGGTTCGGTGTCCAGACGTTCCAACGTGGTGCCCCACATGCGGTCCGTGTACACCCGGATGACGGGCTTCCTGGTTAGGTGGTCTCCTTGCCCTGGGTCCCGGTCACGGTCTTGATGGAGGTGAGCGTTCGGTTGAACCACGTCTTCTTGGCGGCCTGAACCTCGTTGAGAGCCAGACCCAGGCGGTGTTCCAGATCCTGGAGAGAAATATGCCTCGTTATTCTGGGTAAAACAAGTCTGCCATCCATCCAACCTCACGATCGGCAGCAGACCCGTGACCCGCTTTTTCTGCTTTGCGGGTCACGGGTCAATCTTAATAGCAAATGTCCTGCAGTGATTTGAGGAGCCTCTGCTTCCCTGGCATGTCGTCCTCACGCTTGTCCCACCTCAGACTCTCTGACCCGGTACTGAAATCCTCTTTCACATTCAAGCAGCACTGAAAGCGTCGCTGAAACAATCACGTACCTGGATTTTGCACTCGGCCTCGACCAGCTGCAGTTTGGTCTGAGCCAGTTCCAGCTCCATCTCTCTCAGCTGATTTTTCAAATCCTCCTTCTCCTCATCCATCTCCTCAGGCCCCCCAGCAGGCGCCGTGGTAGCGGTGGGCCGGACGCGACCCTCTTTGTTGAAAAGGCTGCTGCACTTGTCACAGCTTTCCACTTTGGACTAGACAAAGGTGAAAGTGAGAGAGAGGACGCTAGAAGACTTGTGTCCTAGGACAGAGATGTCTCCGCTACCGGAAAACTCAGTTTGTGCTGATGTGGACGGACCGTGTCCTCTATTGTAACGCGCAGCGCTGGGCAATAACCAAATATAAAGTCAATTATACTCTCAGTATAAATTTTAATTTAGCAACAGAACCCAATTATGAGACCTACAAGGCATGTATAAACAGTTAATCAAATTCTGTCAATTGATTTCTGAGGATATGTATTTAGTTTTTTGTCTTTAAACCACTCACAGAATCTATAAACTTGATGAGATGACACAAAAAAAGATTTAAGGTTTAATAATGAAATATGAATCCACTGACATCGCGCTGAGTCGGAGTTTTGAGAAAGCACCGACTTCAGAAACAGAATCGGATCAAGATCTTTGTGACCGAACGTTCAGGCGACGTGTTCACGGTGCAAATTGCCGCGTGAACATTTTGCTTTCATCACGAGAGGGATGCTTGTGAGGCTTTTTAACGAACGCCTAAGAAGTAGCGCAGAAAGTCCGGACGCCAACAGAAGAACTGGTGGTGGATACACAAAAAGTCGAACTGAACAACTCGCGTCTGACTAAACGTGATGCTTGTTAGATATTCCGCGATGTGAAGACAGCGTGTCCCGTGTAGTTACTGGTGCAGCAGCTCATTAGTGTCGAACCGCACAAGCCAGCTGTACTTCCCTGCGCCGTTCAGAGCCGGGCCGCACTGAGCCGTCCAGTCACAGAGTTCGTTCTGGGTTGAAAGCAGCAAAAGAAAATCGCTGCAAACAGGCTGGACTGACCGTAGCGGTGGACAGCGCCCCATTCAGACGCTTGGAATAGTCTCACAGTGTTCATTCATTCAGCACGGATCGTTACGCGGGAGTGGCGTGGAAAAGTTCTCCATCTAAGCACACCGCTGCTGATGACATGATCCGAGCGGTGTCTGCAGGAGCTCGGCTCGTCGGCAACAACATTCCATTCCATTCGGATTAAGCTGCCAATCTTTTTTTTTTTTTATTATTAAAACGTAGCCTTTCTCGGCTCCTCACCGTAGAAGTGGATGAGAGCCATAATGAAGCAGCGGAGCGCCAGACCCGAGATTGTTTCTGTCATCATTTTAAATAGAGTTGGATAAGGAATAACTGTATCAGTGTATTGTTTAAACATTGCTAATTTACACTGTGGTAACTCCCTATGGTAACCCCTCTACACCAGACGTAGCAGCAATGACTACAAGTTGCATTTCAATTTCTGCAGCGTTGAATCAAAGACGCGCCGGAGCCGACATGATGATCGACCTCGCATTTGTCTCCAGCCGACACGCTCATCCGGTACGGGACTCGTCCTGTTGCGAGTCCTCGAGCGGTCCTGATACAGCCAACGGGCCTTTCTCCAGCTCCAGTCTCAGAAAGCAGTCGACGATCCAAGTGCACACACACGCTGGGAATGAGATGCCCGGGCACCTCGGTCCGACTCCACATTCCCACCAACTCTGAGTCGAGACGACGTCATGGTTCCCAACACGCGCACAAAAGTGTTGCAGAAGCTGCCGTTTTTCATTCCTCCTAATTAAACACCCGGAAAAGTGCTGAAAAAGATGTACGTGCACACACACACACACACACACACCAAAAGTGTCCTCCTAATCAAACACCCGGAAAAGACACAATAACAAGTGATGTAAAAGATGAACGTGCACGCACACACAAATACACACACACGCGCGCATTTAGCACACTTCCACCTCATTCCCAGCAGCTGAACTGCAAGATGAATTTGAGTGCACACAGCAGCATTCAGTGTGTGTGTGTGTGTGTGTGTGTGAGTGTCACCCTGATTTTCTCCAGTTCTCCTCGGTTGGCCGTCTGTTGTTTCTCCAGTCGTTCGCTCAGCTGGGAGCAGATCTGTAAGAACCAGAACAGAGACAGACGTTCAGGAACTTTGTTCAGCTGCACCAAAATAGAATAGAGTAGAAAAGAATAGAACTTTATTGTCATCGGCAGCGGAGTGAAAGAACAGCACGACAACGAAAAATGAAGCTGTGCCATCATCCGTCCATCCACTTCCGCTTTGTGGGTCACGGGAGTTGCTGGAGCCAATCCCAGCCTGCTACGGGCGAGAGGTGGGGTACACCCCGAATGCGTCGCCAGAGACAGACAACCATTCACACACACACACACACACACACACACACACTGAATCAATTCACCTAAAGTGCTTGTTTTTGGAGGTGGGAGGAAACCGGAGAGAACGTACAAACTCCACACAGAAAGGAATCGCACCCGGAACCTTCTTGCTGTGAGGCAACAGTGCTAACCACTGCGCCTGTACTATTGTTATTATGCAGCCGTGAGCGGAGAGCGCCCCCCCCCCGTCCCTCACGAGAGCATGAGAAGGTTGCTGATGGAGGACGCACTGCTTGTGGAAAACGTTGTGTTGCAACTCTTGTAGAGACAAAGGGAGGCGCCCATTAAGATCGGCTTTTGATTCCACCTCTCGGCCCCCTCCGACGCTTCTGTTTCTGTTGCTTGTGGCTGCTGACGAATCCGTCTTTGTGGTGGAGACTTCATCCCGTTATCCTCACTGTAAATCCATTAGTGATGTCATAAGGTCTTGTTTTTCCAGCAGGACTCGCATGATGCATTAGTGACACATGTGCACCTCTACATCATCTCCGTTTCTTTTTGTCCTTCGACACCCGTAGACATGCTGACTGCAAACACACACACACACACACACACACACACTCTCCCACGTCTTTAGGCTGACGAACATGGAGATCAATGTGACGTGAGTCATCCTAAACGCCTTCTCCTCTCAGAGATAAATCCATACACATCTACTCCATATGAGCGCCTTTAACCAAGCAGATCTCCATGGCTCTCCTCCTACACGTATTTGATCGTTTTCTCTCAGCATCTGCCACCCTTCTCAGCTTTTACTTTCCCTGCTTCCTCTCCTTCCAAGTTTTGTTCCACCAAGGCATGCTGCGTCTTTTACAATGCTAATCTTTAAAATAAGATGCTAATCTTGCCGACACTTCCACTTATTTTATTATTTCTATTTATACATTCTATAAGCTATAATTAGAAGGGCTATGTGTCATGCACATGTTAGTTGACAGCCATGAATCCTTAATGCAGCACCGTCTGTATTAAGGAAGTAATAATTAAATTAATTTTACTTAAATCGCATCAGTTGATATCAGAAAGCTGTGAGGTGAAACTTTACAGGTGTAGCAGGGAATGATTGAACCCAACTTGTTCCACATGAGCAAGCACTTTGGAGACGGAGGCCAGGAAAAACTTCCCTGTAACAGGCAGAAACCTTGAACAGAACCTAAGATTATCTGTGGCGGACATCTGTCTTGACCGGTTGGGTTGAGAAAGAGAGAGGGAGAAAGACAGAGAAGAGGATAGTGAAAAACAGAGAGGGAAAGAGTGATTAATTGTATTGTAATACTTGGACAATACTTTAAAGAGTTCGTAGGACGCTTGGAAATATTTTTATATCCAGGGTCAAAATATTTGAGAAATGTAGGAGATGAATCTAACGCTAACGAGGCAAAGGAGACAGAAGGCACTGGGGCCCGTTGCTGCAGAAGGGATAACAAAACACCCATCACCGCCATTTTTAACATTCTACATTAACAGGCGTTCCCCTCAGTCCTCCTGGGCTGGAGGGGCAATTAGCACACAAAGCTCTTATGGCTCCAATCCCACAAAACCAAACTTGGCAATTGCAGCCGCTGAAACAGGAAAACGCCATTTGAGGAATGATTTGTGTTATCTGGGTTAAAAAACAATGCAGTCTATTTCGGGGCATTCCTCGACTTGTCAGTCCCGGAGGATTGAATGTCGCTGTCCTCCCTCTTGCAGCCATAGACTTCTGTTCATTCTTTCCCTCTCTGCCATCCATCACCCTCTTCCTCCTCACAAAAAGAACTATTTTTGTCGCTCTTTGCGCTGCTCAGCACTGTTCCCAGCTGCATTCTGCCAGGCTGTAGTGTGCTTTCACCCATAATAAAGACATCAATCCCATCTCCTCTTTGACATCTCCTCTCATCAGATCTGCTGTCAATTTCAATTGGGTGGTACTAATTATAGACTCAGGTGAAGTTGAGGTCTGTTTCTAAATTAGTCTTCCTGCTATTTCTGTCTGTCCCAGCAAAGCATGAGAAGAGCTGGATTGTTGCAGTGTCTCAGAGCTGATGATAACACCACTTGATCTGGATAGGTTTATATTTAAGCATTAAGTGACAGGATGAGATCTCAAAGGATGGATATCACCCTAAGAGGAATTCTGCAAGACAGGAACTCAAACTATGCTCGCAGGCTAAGTTATCACAGGCTCTGAGTTCAACTTGAGTTGATAAAAATTAGACACTTGTGGTTCGCAAACGAGACAAGCAAATGAAAGCAAACTGCTCTTATATTATCTTTAAATATCCATGGCTTGATTTGTTAATAGCTTGATCAGAGCTCAGTCTGAAAAGAGAAGCCAAGTAAGGAATGATAAGAAGAGGAGTTCAAAGACTTCCTCTTCCAATGTCCCAGATTCTGACATGCAAAAAACTATTAACAGTACCGGTACACAGATAAAACTACAAGCAGCAGTGGCAAAAACACGATAAATTTTTAACCATCATTCTTGATACTCCAGGACGAGCAATCAGCCTCCAGACCATTGCATGCTGTGCAGAGATTGCCAGCTGCTGGATGTTTTCTGAATTTCTAATCAGTGAGTTTTTAAATGTTGGTCTTAACCCTTAACGTCGCTGAATGTTTGCCTCTGATAATAATTCACAAGCCAGCCACAGCGGCTTATCACCTGCTTTGTATGCACCTGTGTCCCTGACTGGCTTTGCTAATTCAAGATACATCTGCTCTGTGCTTGTCCCAGGATCACTGAATGCTTTGTATTTATCTGCATTACATTTGACAACTCCACAAGGCAAGAAAAAATAAAAACGATCACAAACCTTTTGAAATGATGAATGTCCATAAATCACAAGCAGCTGAGCAGAACTCTGCTTGTGATTTAATTACACCTAAGCCCCGAGAGATGGGGCTTAGGTGTAATTACATATTTTCTCTCAAAGTAGATTTCAGAATCAATTTATTGGTTGTATTAATTATCTGTGAGGTTCTTATTGTTCTGGCTCCTCCAGCGTGGATCTGTGTGGCGTTCAATGGCCCATTCATAAAACGAATGCATGAATTTAATTGAGATTCGTTGATAATGTTCTTCATTTACTTGTGTATATATGTGTTCCCTTGTAAATAAATGTGTGACATAAATCATGTGGTATTTACTTTTACTTTGTAACACAGTTTCAAATCACTCACATTCATTTGCTTTTTAAGTAAAGACCATCTGAAAATGTGATTTTTCTTTTTTATGTATAATTATAATAATACTTTGTCATGGAGGGTTTGTTGATCTCCACTTTAAAAGTGCCCTGGGAGTTTGTCTTACCTCGGTGAAGGAGATCGAGCAGACTTTTGATGGGTTTTATTGTGTTTATGACAAATTCAAGTGTTCAAAGTGTCAACGAAAACGAGGTGGGTCTGCCACAATTCACAATTTCACTTCTCTAATATGCAATCCAGGAGAGGCGCTTCAGATATGTGAGGTAAAGTGATATTGGTGTTTATGCCATCTGATGGGAATCAACATCGATATGAGACAATTGCACACCTGCTTATATTCTCCAATGATTGAGCCGTTCTTCTTTATCTCCGATTCAGACTTGTCGAGCTCTCGCCTGCACATCTCCTTCAGCTGTGGAAACACACACACACACACACACACACACTGATACCGTTAGGTTGTTGCAGGGCGGGGACCAAGGTCAGAGGCAGAGTAGGAGGCCCCAGAGACCGGGACAATGCTGAGACATGTAAAGAAGAGAGAGTAAAGTATTGGCAGACTTTAAGCTCAGGGCAAAGTCACGCCTCTGCAGAACCTCCACCGAATCGCATAAATCACTCACAGCTACACCGACACGTTGAAACCGACGGGAGGCGTTTGGAGGACATTGCTAGACACACATGAGAACAAAGGGCAGCAGGTGTCCTCTGCCTCAGAAGAATCCATCACTGAACTCAAAGAGAGTGAAGTAACAACTTTCAGTGGAGGAAATGACACAAGTGCTCACGGAAATGTACGCGATGCACCTTTCATATTTAGCTTTAATTTACTATGACACAGACGAACAATTCATTCAGACCCAGACTAACTGTGTTGCAGAAAGTCCTAAAATTTAACAGATAACCTCGGTGCAGCAGGCTGTGCTTTTCTGATTGTACATTCCCACACAGCAGCAAACGACAGAAGATCGGCGCTGTGAGGGCTTTGCTAGATGTGAGTCACTGAAAAGGAGGCGATCACTATCAAACTGTCTTTAATGTTGTCTTCCTGAGGACCAATCTCCACGGGCAGCAGAGAGAAGGCGGCGTGACATGTTGTCTGTGCTGCCACTGAAAGTACCGTCTTTAACAACTATCTGTTACCCTGCACGGCACAAGAACTGCAAAGAAAACTAAATGTACATGTTTTTAAACTCTAACCTGTGCAGACTCTTCCTCCAGTCGTCTCTTCTCGTCCTCAGAGTCCACCAGCTTCTGCTTAGTCAGCAGCAACTCTTTGTTCAGGGCGTCAGACTTCTCCTCAGCCTGGCAAACACACACATATATCATTTTTTGACAATAACGAATACGTGAAGGCTGTGCAACACGAATGTTTTTGTTGCACATACATTTACACCTTAGCTCTCTGGAGGTATTTCAGCTCTGCACATCACCAAATTTAAGGTAGCCTTACACCGAGTGTCCTGTCAGATTCCTGAAGATATTTTGTCACACGCACACGAAACCATCGCATACAGTATGCGCACGTCTTCTTTGGCTTACGTTGTCAAGGTCTTTGCGCAGGGCTATCTTGCTGCTGACTAGCTCGTGTGCCAGGTCATCGTTCTCCTGCTCCAAGCGCATGTTAGCATCCTGCAAGCGGCGGTTCTCCCGCTGGATGGAGTAACAGAGGGACAGAAAAAACAACAACACAACAGTTACAATGGAGAGAAGTTAGGAAAGTAAAGAGAGATGAGGAGGAAGAAAAAGTAAATAATGAAGTGAGAGCATCTCCTCCTGGCTGCACATTTTCAAAAGTAAAGCAACGACATACAAGTTAACTGGGCTCCGGTGGAAAATGAATGTGTGACAGTCAGCTGTTCATCATTAACTCCAAAACAGAACTAGGTCATTTAAATACTGCAGTTCTGATGTGTACAGGCCATTCCCTCTATCACAGGTGAATGAACAAAATAAACTGTCAAAAAATATGTGAAGCGAATTGAAGAAAACAATTACGAGATGCACACCTTTAGAGTCCCTGACTTCTGTCTCACAAATAACACACATTGATGTGGTCCAAGTTAACAAAATACTTTTAATTGAAATTCCCCCCCCCACATTTTTCAGATGAAAGGATAATGAGTCATTTCTAATCCTCTGCCCGCTGAAACTGGGAATCCCATTAAAGTTTTTATAGAGCTAGATAGAGAGCTGCAACGGTGATAAATGTGAAATATGTTTTATGATCCTAAAGCGAATAATTAACAGAACTAATATGACTGTGGTCCTCTTTATCAAACTGTGGCTTAAAGCTTTAGTGCTTTTGGACAATAATACGTCTAGATGAAGACAGACTGAAAGAAGCAGAAGTCTTGTATTTTGTCCAAACAAGCCATTACGCTTAAGAGACAAATAGCATGTACAATTTATGGAATTTGCTTTATTCATTTTCTTCAAACGATCATCAAAGTCTACTATGTTAAAAAAAGACAATTTTTAAAATTATTAATATTTGATGACTTTCTTGCCAAAACAAAAAATTAGATCAAACTGAAAATCAAGTTTATTTCCTGGAGGGACTTTTCTCATGCCAATATTGTGTCCTCATATCTACCTCATATCTCTCGATAGGGGCCTCCTGCTGCTCCTGCTGCTCCCTCATGGTATGGTACTCCTTCTCAAACTTCTTCAGCTTTTTCTGGCTGATCTGTTTGGCAGTGAGAGTAGAAAAAGCAAATGGTGGTGGTCTCGATGATTTGTTGTATTAAACAATTTGAATGAAGTAAAAAAAAATAAAAAAAAAATAGGATACAAATATATCTGCAAAATACTATATTCCTAAAACAGATAGAGTACAAAAATCAAAGATTTGAGCATTTCAGCAAAACATGCAAATCCAGAGGGCCCAATAGAAGCTTTTTAATTGCTGCTTCTTTAGAAGTTCAGTATGCGGAGTTCAGGGTCAGTGGGACATCTCTGATCACAAGAAACAGAGTCTCATTTAATCGCAAACATGCTGCGTTTAAGCGATCCCTTCAACAGGCTTCTCATTGCCATTGGGCTTCTTAATAGAAACAGCATCCATACTATGAGCACTATGTGCCTGACTGTTAGCATTACAGAGGAGCCAACCAACACTGTGTACAACACCTGCGTGTCGATTCAGTGGACTTATATGCATGTAGACACGGCTGCAGCATCAATCCAGACTTGTCTTTGCGTGCATCAGTGCAGCTTCGTGCTCCAGTCACATGTTTGGCATTAAATCGCAGTAAAATGGTGCTGGCAGGGCTGGGAAAACGTGACCCATACGTGTGTCACTGCATGTGTATCAATGGATGCTTCTCTGGCTGTATTCGATTGCACATTCTGTTCCTTAAATTACAAGCCAGGAAAGAACAAGCAGTAATTCCTTTTTTCTTAGCCTCAGGATAGAAGTTCCAACTTAGAAAAGCAAGTACAGCTAAATAAAATATTCCTCAACCTACAAGCCTTGGATCAATTATAAATGAGCAAATTACCTATGCCATCAGGATATTGCTTTTCTAAATGTGCACTAAAAGAGGCACATTGTGAAATCACTTGATCTCTCCTAGTGGAGGCCTGAATAAAAAAAAACTACATTAACAAGCCTCAATGCAAGAACAGTTAAACAAAAAAAAGTACTTATCCACAATTACAATTCAAATTCCCTGCACAAATTGCATTTATTATCTTTAGAAGTCAAAAGGTTGGCAGACAAAAAGAGAAAGCAGTTGTCATAACTATACATGGAGACAACAATCATGACCTCAGTTTCACCCCAAGATCGTCTCTGAACGTGTTTAATGACTGGACTGCTGGCGGCGCTCCTCATCAAAGATTCGTACAAATGATGCGTTCAAATTCTAACAACCTCAAATCACATTTCCTCTTTTAAATGAGCATCAGTATTTCTAATAACCCAGAGGCCGCTTTAACAGTTCTGTATGAATTCAACCATGTGAGTGATGAAACTGGGGTGGACTGATACAAGCACCAGGATTTTGATCTTAACTTTTAGGATAGAAAAATAAATAATACTATACAGAAGATCTGTAACATTATGTGAGCATCTACCAACTCAGAAAACTCTCTGCTTCAGTCACGTGTATCCCTCTCTACATCATCTCTCCATCCTTCCAAACAAAGCATAAAAAGATAACAATGTGCTTCTGAGGCCTCTTCAGCCCAAACTCATGATCTATGTTCAGGGCAGATACTCCCATAATGAATGCTGAAATGTCAGCGCAAGTCCACAGAGCAAGTCGAGTTGCCTCTGATTTAGTTCCACTGGGTTTTTTTTACCTCCACTGTGGGAACTCTTTATAAGTCTCCCTCTTTGTGGCGTTCCTGTAAACCGAGGACCAGAAAATAAAAAATGTCTCTCCCTTTTGGCGCCTGTACAGAGTTTGTGCTAATAAATATCTCTGCCCTTCAAAGGAAAGTTTCTTTCAAAGTCGGGTCCTCCAAACTAAGCCAGGCTGTTGTAAACAGGTCAGGACGCAGGTGCGAGTGTGTCTGCCTTCTTTCAAATAAGAAACTAAGGAAGCACGTCCCTTGTGTCTCCATGTCTTTTTCTCCTAGGTACTAAAGATAGCAGAGGAGGACATCATTAATGTCCACACCTGCCCTGCGAAAAGCACGAGCCTCTCGTCATTAAGTGGAGGCATGCCTCCTTCTGCGGCTTGATGCAGGGATTTCTGGAACAAGACATGGCTGCTGAGATTTTCAAATATATATTTAGTGTTTTGAGAAAGTGCCATCTATATTCATCATATCCAAGCGAAGGCAGACATCTCTACAGCTGACAAGTCCAAGAAACAGCAACTCCCACCTAAATAATCAAGACGGATAAATTGCACAAAGATATGATGAAATACAAGAATTTTCTATTTTGGGTTGAATTTTCTCTTAAATAAGAGCGTGTGCCACTTCGCTGCACTCCTTAAACTTGACATAAAGTTCAATAGTGGCCCCTAGTGGTGTGGAAGTATTACTGCTGGATGGAAAGATGCACCGGTACACTCATTTATTTACTGCGCGTCAGGTTCCAGTATTCAGTAGTCCTTCTCTACTCTAAACTCACCTTCATGCTACAAGCCAGCTCCATCAATTTCTTTGCATTTTCCTCAGAGCGGTACCGCTTGGGAACCGGGACCCGAAAGAATTTGAGCGCTCCTTCAAAGTCTGTTTGGATAAGATCATCTTTTGATGTCTGAGGAAGACGAAAGGCACATTAATAAGGTATTTAAAAGAAAATTTCTTTCCTTTTATGCCGCATGACTGACAGTGACGGTGTCAATAATCAGAACTCATTAAAGAACAACCACCACCACCAACAACAAAACAAACATCGAACGACACAACACTGTTATGTGCTTATATGTGAACATTACCTTCAGAAGTGCTAAAGCCACATTGAAGATCACACTGATGCCCTGCAAATGAGAATAGATTTTTAAAGTCACCGTAAGAATAATAATACACGTGTATATGAAGACAAAGTTCATGCTCTATCGTTTTGCTATGCATTTACTCATTATAAAATATCAATTGCAGCCGACAGACAAAACATAAACTAGTCAGCACTAAGAAAAACGATTAGACCAGATAGACCATTTGTCAGTGTGAGATTTGAAGCCTTCTCCTCTGTAGTCGGATCTGTTCATAATTCCTTAAATCTAGAAGTCTACAAGGTTCTGTTATATGATGCTTCAGTTTGTTGAATGGGACATAGTTTTCACTTTGTCTAATTTTCTCGACAATCTGGGACTCCTTGAAGTGGAAGTGCTTATTTGCAATGATTTTTATATATTTTTCGCTCTAATTTAACTTGATACCTCATGTTACTCATTACTGTTTCCATGTCGTAAGACATCTTTCTCCGTTTATCGTTTCATTAAGTATGCGAATTCTATTTGTGGAATTTAAAAAAAAATCTGCCTGCCACACGCTTAAATCGAAGCCAGTCTGTCATATTACACACCTCACAAAGAAGCAGGTCAATAATATGGAACACCATGTAAAGAGGGAACTTGGCTGTGAAGAGGGTGAGGAACCACTGCGAGGCGTACATATGAGCCTCCAGACCCACATTCAGGAAGTGGTTGTACAAGTCTGGAATGTATTCCTGTTCAAGACAGAGAGACAACAAGGTGGATTCATTGCTAAACAAACCAGTCAAAGGTGGACAGTGAAGTCAACCAATTTCAAAAAAAGCAATTATATCAACAATTGCAACACACACACCTGCATGAGTCTCTCAAGCTGGAAGAACTTGCAGTGCAGATCTTCAAAGTTTTGCTTGAAAAGGTCTCTGAGGCCATAATGAAACATGATCTTGACCAATACGCTGAAAGCTTGTTCCTCTGGCATCTGAAGAACGCAAAAAACATTTTTAAACAGTACTATGTGATAGGACAGTGTCAGCGAGGATGAAAGGAAAGGTCTAAAAGACAGTGGTGAGGCCAGCCATGATGGACGGCTTAGAGACAGTGGCTCTGAGGAAAAGACGGAGGCGGAGCTAGAAGTGGCAGATATGAAGATGCTGAAAGTACAGTAGTAGAACACATTCTAATGATAACCCTTTTTACATGGCATGCTACTTTTCCAAATACCGGTATGTATACATGTCGTAATAAACTGCCTGAAGTTGGTAGTTAAAATGTTAGACACTACAAATATCTTCAATTTATCCTTTTGTAAGTCATTGACAGTGTTTGTCCACTAGGAGGAAGCATTGTTATGTTCATGATTTGCAGGAACACCAATACACTATTTATATTATTGATATGAATCAGGGCAGCATAGTGACGCAGTGGGTAGAGCTGCAAGATGGTCACAGGTGCGAATCCAACTTGGGGCCTTTCTGTCTGGAGTTTGTATGTTCTGCATAAAAAAACATGCAATTTTGATGAATTGGCTACGCTAAATTTTCTATTGTGTCTGAATGATTGCCTGTGTGTGGCCCTGTGATAAACTGGCGGCTTGACCAGGGTGTACCATGTCTCATGCCCTGAGACAGCTGGGATAGGCTCCAGCAACACCCGCGACCCGGATCAGATCGAGCGGTCAGGAAATGAATGAATGATATGAATGAAATGTGATTATCCAACACCCACATGGAATCTGTAAATGCTTAGTCCACATTGACAAAGCCACAAAGCTCAATTTCATTCAAGATGCGTCAAGGCCGATCCTTCAGCACTGCAGAATATTACAAAATACCAGTATCAAATGAAAACAAAACAGTTCATCTGAGCTCTTGAAATGATTTAAAAGCTAAGGATTTCAGATGTGCCCTGCTGATGTGTGATACTCACATGCAGAAGCAGCACAGCAGCCAGGAATGATTGTCCCTGGCAATATCCAATCTCCTCATCATAAACAGAGTAAGCCTGAAGGAGATGACAGAGCAAATGGGAACACAATTAGGCCGCAAGTTCCACAGCAAATTCAAAAACTGATGAGGGAAGACAAACATCGCAAAACAGATGTTAGCCTAAACGTTTCTGTCACTTTGAAACCAGAAAGTCTAGAACTGAATTAAAGAAAACAAGACAGAGAACTTAAATTACGTTACAAGGTGTACAGAAGCATATATAAATGTTTTATTTTGCGACTGTTTTGAAGTAGTCCCATTACTGGCATTAGAGTAGTCACAGCAGGACCAAGATGAAAGGAAGATTTGGAATGACAAATGAAGAAAAATAAACCATGAGGAGAGACTGTTAAAAACAGATAAGCAGAAAGGAAACAGAAACGCTGGTATAGAGGAAAAACCGTCAATATGGGCAGACTGAAAGAGAAACTTGGGTTAAAGGTGGCCTACTGAGCTACAAACACAAACAGACAAAGTGTGGCTCAATCTGCACAGAGGAAAGGGAGGGCCCACTGAATTATTCAAACACACCTGAGGAGGCGTTTGTCTGGGAAGATTGATGCCCTCACCTGAGTTATGCATAATGAATAATAACAGGAAATAAAGAAAGAAAGAAACTTGAACTTGGAAGAGAAAGCAGCGAGACTGACTTTGTGTGCGTTTGTGTGCGTTTGTGTGCGTGTGCGTGCGTGTGCTTAATTGTTTGTTCGATGCGGCTTTTCCAGACGGCGGCGAACTTGCTGAACCTCGCCGAAACATATCGGCTCCTTGGCTAATTAATGATCAGTCCACTTCAGTGCTGACAACTCTCACTACAGTTCGACAAAAAACTGCCATCAGACCTACTGTAAAGAAAGTAATTACAACACAGCAGATTTATATTCTTGGCAAGTGGTCTTAGAAATAAAGCTCACTCCCACCCGGAAGACCAAAAAACAAATGTTACAGGAGAAAAGGGAAGGACAGGATCCCATCTGTAAATATCCTCTTGTATGTGTGAATTTGTCGGACCTTGCAGATCTTGTAGAGGGAGTCTTGTCCATCTCCTCCAGTGTCTTTGAAGTAGTCGTGAGCTGGGAATGTCCTGTTAATGTCCCGGGTGATAGCGCTGTCTTGAGGAGACTCCTAGCAACACAGACAGAAAAAAGGGATGGTTATTAAACATATAAATAAAAAATAAAAAAACTGCATGTGTTGGATAAACACATGCTGTCGATTCCTATTATTTAAAACAACAATCAGAGTGTTTGACTGTCAATATTACATCTTTAGGAGACAGATGGCTGGATGAAGAGCAGAGGTGTGAATAAAAAAGTCATACAAGAATTGAGAGCATGAGGCAACAAACAAAGAAATCCTATCATTTTTTAATCACTTCTGATACTTAAATCTTTTTCGCTATCTTCGTAGCTAATTTTACCTTCTAGGTGGTTTTTTTTTCCCTGCTTTCTCCATCATCATTCCTCTCCCCTTCTCACAGTTTCTGTTCCAACTTCCACAAAGGAAGAGGGTTAAACAACAAAAATAAATGTGTAAGAATAAATGCAGGAAGAAACGGATGCTAAGACAAAGTAAACTAATGGGGATCAGAGACGAACAAAAGAGGGCCGAGAACTTTTTCTAAAGCTCATTCCACAACTTCCACCACACCCTGTAAAACAGTGTGTGTGCGCTGCTGAAGGGAATGACTGGGTAATGCTAACCAACATTGTTGATTGGTGTTCTATACATACACAACACTACACTATTTAATGTAACACTCACACATTAGCATTAGAGAATCATTAAACTGTTAATCATTCTAAATGACTTCAGCGTTCTGTTTCACTCCACCTATTCATCTCTGTCTCTGGAAAGTAGTGATACAATTTTTTTTACTGTTTTTTTTTAAACAAAACATTTGATAAAATAGTTGATAAATTCACAGAGAAATTATTTGGAAGACTAATCAACAATTAAAAACATGCATTGAGCTATTAAAATAAGGGGACACGTCGAAAGAAGAAGAAAGAAAATAAGCTGCAGTTATTTATATTTTATTTTGACTAGTCTGCTTTCTTGCTGCCTACTTTTTTTCTGAAACCCACCTGTTATTTCTAACCAATTAAATCCACAAGGACAGTGACACAAGGGCACCTCAAAAAAAGATCTTAATTAAGAGCAGAAGCCACCGTTATTGATCCATGTGAGAGTTACAGCCCCCAATGTGAGGGGCTACAGTCTCTCGGTTGATGATAAGGATCCATGTTTATACAAGCGCCATTGGGTTGTTCTTATCCGAAGTGCTGAGAGCATGTACAAAGACCTCCGGCATAATGGCCAATTAGCTTCCTTCTCCAGCTCTCTCTATTCAGTTAAAGCCAGGCTTGGAATGAGGATAGCGTGAGAGGGCAGGGAAAACACATCCAGTGTCTCGTGCTGGTGGACGGAAATGTGTGAGAGCCAGTAAAAGCAATACTGGAGCGGATAATGAGAACGCTACAGCTAGCGCAACTCTATTGTTGTATTATTCCAAAGGAAAAATACTATTTTCAAGGTCGATGTGAAGGTTTCAGATGCGTCTCAGGGAGAATTGTGGTTGTGGTCAGCTCAGAATGATTCCAGATTCTGACAACACATGTTGGGCATCATCGCTTCTCTGTCGATCTGTATGCGCTGGGTGCTTTTAAGTTGGATAAATAGACCAATGTCACTCTTATGTCGGTGTGATGAGAAAAAGCTACTTTAGCTCTGCACAGAGTAAAAAAATTAAATAAAATACACCGAAGCTCGTTAATCATCACTTTATAGCTCATTTGTAAAATCCATACCAAATGACACAATGATGAATATGGGCAAATATATTCTCATCTAATAATCTGAAGATAAATTGTTATTCCATGGAGTCGAATAGTTTACGACATTCGGAAATGTCTAACCACATTACATAATCTGACAAAACGTGCAGGTAATGTCAGACCTACTTTACATATAATGGTAACAACTACTGCTGATAATTCTCTTACTGCCTCAAGATGCAACCAAGCGTTTTTATAATAGTACTTACATTTTATTGCTGAGCCCCAGATTTCTTCCAAAAAGCACAACATTGAAGCAGCTACTAAACGTCTGACAGCTGCAGCTACGGCGTTTCTGTACATTATAGAAGCATCAAAGCACTGTCAGTGACAAGTGAGTGCCTGAGTAAGAGGTACATGGAAATCAAACAGTTATCCACAAACTGAAAGGAAGTCAAGGTATACAACTTTTGCTGTTCTACAACACACGTATAAAAAAAACCTACCAGGTTAAACAAAAGATGGATCTAAAGTGTGATTGTGTGTGTGTGTGTGTGTAAGTAGCGTGTGTGTTAAGATAGAAACAAAGTGCTGCAGTCGGGGTTCCGTGGGAAGGCTAAGTAGCTAGCCGTCTATTGTTTATATTTTCCTCTACGTATACCTAATTTTCTCTGATTCAACACAATGGCTGACATGTAATTGTGTTATTTAAAGGGCGCTGCCAAGATGCCAGGGGAACACAGGGTGATATTCATCAGGCTTTATGTGAAACATTGATCGAGAACCTAAAAACCCTCCAGCTTTGATTATTCAATCTAACAGTAGCAAAGACACTTACGATGGTAAATATATTGTATATATGAAGTAGATCATCACTCCCTCACAGATGTGTAAAACTGTGATTGAAATGCTTTTTTTATTAAAGTAATTCATTCTCTCCTTTAAGGTTCCTCCAGCTGCCGACTGCTTCCTCCTCACCTTCCCATCATCCATCATTAAAGCTTAATCATCTGTCTCATGGCCGACTTTCTCTGCATTTGTTTACTGCTTCAGCACGAGGTGAACGATCATGCACAATGCAATGCCTTAATACTATATGTATATCTACAATGGCCAGCATTCTTTCTATTATTTTGGTTTTTTGCAATTCAGTCCATTGACAATTACCAACTGCACCCTTGCAAAATCAGCAGACCAACCACTTGCACAAATATGGTGCTGTAGTATTACAGTCTGCAACAGCATGTTAGCATAGCAGCAGTTCAATGAAATCTCTGAAGACCCACATTGACGTATTTGGCAAACGATGGAAGGATGTGTGCAAATTTAAACATATTCTGTTCACTATTATGTTCTTTATTTGATGTTCTGCCAGTCAGCTCACTAAATACAGTTGTTCTGTTTGTAAGTTTAAAGAACAGTAATTAGTACAAAGAAGCTTAAAGGCTATTGATGCATGGTTGAAATGAATTTTCTCACAGCAGAAATGTACATCGTACAATTCCTGGGCCTGTAACCTATACAGCATTACGTAATGGGAAAACAGTAATGATCACAGGATCATTTTCAGAACAACAACATTGAGAGTGTTTCACAAAGCCATGGTTTGTCATGATCTCGCGCAGCAATGACCTTATTTTGTGTGCATCATTGTTCATGGTAGGCATCTTCCAGCACTCATCATGCACACAAATCATCACGTGGGATGTCAGCGTTAGTGGGTGAACTTGTTAATCTCGATACTCATTTGTTTCACATAACCACTGGGTCATGAGTGACCTATTAGCAGGGCGTGGCCTATTTTGAGCCTAACAAAAGCACAAAGTCAAAAATGAAATGCAGACTGGAGATAAGGAAATGCCTGTGTGTGTGTGTGTGTGTGTGTGTGTGTGGAAGTGCAGCATAAGTGTGGGTCTATACTGCCTTGTTATTTTAAATAAGGCCCCAATTACACGCTTCAATTTCTTTTCCCCCATTATAAATACAGACACAATATATCATTTTATTTACACTGAGGCATGCAAGCAGCAGGTACGCTCATTAGCTAAGGTATCTGAAAACACAATAGAGCCTGCAGCTATGGAAGCTAGGAAACCCCTAAATCGCTCGTCTCGCGCCCATATTGCATCTTTTGTCTTCAGCATTGAAAATCACTTGAACTATCTGCAGATAGTGTGACGATATTTTTTTTATTAGTCTTTTGTTGCATGTCCTGAGTCATTATTGTATCACATCAACAAACATCTTTAAGGCTGGTTCCGACACCGGCCCCAGGTTCTGCATCTCCCCTCTCTAACCCTACCCCCACCATGACACCGTGCCTCCACACAGAATCCAGCAGCGACGTTTTCTTGAGATTATCAGAACCGATTGTTTTCCCACAGCTAAAAACAGAATTTGTCCATGTAAAGATATTATAAATATATAATATTTTAACAACCGCAGCATTAACTGCAGTCAGTAATGCTGTTTTATTGTTGAGCAAGCAAAACCAAATGCTTTTCTATTTAAGCTGTCCGTCTCTAGTCTGTCATTAAGACAATCACGATAAACGATGAAGTAAACACGCAATTAAAACTAATAGGTTTGAAACATTTATGGCTTCACCAGTGAATAGACAGAAAATGAAGGAAAATACATTGCTGTTTGACGACCAGACATTCAATATGCCAATTTCAGGATAGTATTTCTGCACACGTCATTTCTGAACAAAAAGAGACAATCAGGAACGATTATAATACTACCAACGTTGCACAGATAGCACCGATAATATAAATATTTAAAGAAAACATGTATCTATCTACCATCTTTGCACATTATACTTACAATATACTGTATTCTCAAGGGACATGAGGCACAGCTAATAAAGCAATATATATGGTAACTGAGAGCATCCTTGCTAGAACGCTATAAACACTCTGACTCAGGCAAAGGCAGTTTAGTTCCATGCACACACCCACGCTGAAACACTCCACAGACTACATGCAGATAGTTTTGTGTTTGCTGCTGTTTATTCTTCAATTTACAGAAGAGCGAAACAAAGCTTGCAAATCCTGAATTTTAAAGAGTAGCCAGATAAACAGTTTTTTTTAATTACGTTTCATAAAAAGGGGTCGAGGCCACTCTAATAATAATCTGTAATTTCATCTCTGCACACAAATACATTTTACAGTCTGTGCTGTTGCCTCAAAAAAGTGTACCCCACGTACGAGTTAAGCCCTCCAAGAACACAAAGGGAAGATACTTCCTCAGTCGTTTCATTTTCATTTGAGAATCAAGGCAACAAAATATCCTTAGAAAATGAGAAACAATCCTATTCAAAAAAAATAAGGCATTGCACGGCAAACACAGTCCAGTGGACAAAACATATTAGTTTTGCCTTTTGCTAAAATGTTATATATTAGATATTTATGTATTTAAGAAAACCATGTTCTTTGGTGGATCACGTAAAGTAACTTGATCAATCCGGACCTTTGAGGTCATGCACTCTTGGATTCATTTCAGATCATTATTGGACTTTATTAGTTTGGACTAAATTTCAGACCCCACATGTGGGGTCGAGAAGGTGGAACCAGAATATAACATGTACATGCACAAACACAAATACATACAACTGCAGTTCAGGGGTCAGTCCCTCTTCATGGGTTCAGCCTGCTGGTGGAGTGAATGGGCTTTACGTCTGTAGTCTGTCCATGAGGCAGGCGTTATGCATGCTGTCACAATTCAGCACACAGAAGGCTTGAACTAAGGTTTGCCAAGAATACACATTTACAACTTCAGCCTCTCCAAAAGATGAGATGAGAGTTAATTATATATAGGTTTTATGTTTTTAACTTTGCAAAAAAGAAAAGTACCAAACATCCAGAGTACGACAGGCGTAAAAATTAATTATTTCCTCTTGGAAACAGATGGAAAAAAGGTTGAATACTAAACACACAATGTGGCAAGGACTTGAAATCCAAAAGAGGAAATTATTGAAATTTGTTAACAGTAGACTAAATATGTAAACCAACATTTAAAACTACAACAACAATCTAAAATGTCAAAGTGCACGAACCCATGTCTAAGAAACCATCAGTTCAGTCAATGGGAACAAACTTTAAAATCCTCTGCAGAAGGTGTAGCCCTACGTATTTGTCTGATACTTCATTTTGACTGACTAAAGATCAACCCGTCAACAAGAGTTGACAATAAATACACGCAGAAACATTGCAGCACTTTCAGTATTTAAATACTGAGGGGGTATAAGAACATAGAAGCAGTTAGAGAGCAGCTCGTATGCATTAAATATATTTATATTAAATGTACTTTTATAATACTTTAATCTTGCAATGAATTTCCATTTTCCCCACCGACACACAACTTTTCAGAGCAATTTTCTTTTACTTTTTTGTGGCATTCAAGAAAAAGTTCAAAGAAAACCAATGTTCAACCAAAACACAGGTTGGTTCTCAACAGATTTGTTCCTCTCTCTCTTCCATGTATCAACCCGCAGCGTACGCAGCACAGTATGCTGGATTGTCTACATAAGAGCAGGGCTAATTCAGGCCTTTTCTCCTTCAGCTAACTCCTGCTAGCTATGGCGCGTGGAGAGAATGCCTGTGTGACCTCCAAATGCAACAGAAACAGCAGTTGCAGATTAATGGCTGTGTCCATCTTTACAGCACATCTTAGCTAAAAAGGAGGATGAGATATTGAGCAGCATCACATCAGGCATCTTTCAAAAAGTTCCAATAACAATTTTGCCCAAGGACTTCACGTGTCTTTTGACCTTACACATGGCACGTTTTGCAAATTCCTATTTCTTCACGATTATATCCATCGGCCAGCCCTGCGCATTCTTTTTCAACAGAACCAACGAAAGTATTTTTGTTGTTCCCCACCCCAAAGCCGCTGTCGCTGCGCTGTAAGCAGAAGGAGCAGAGGCGTTTCAGGCCCTTCCTGAAGGCAGCGTTAGAGAGGCTATAGATCAGACAGTTACAGAAGCTGTTGCTGATGGCCAGCCATGTGGTCAGAAACGAAGCCGCGGGATGGTGGTAGAATCCTCCGCTCTCCAAAAGAAAGTAGAGGATGTAGGGCAACCAGAGGATATAAAACACACTTGTAATGCGAAACAGTACCATTGCGTAACGTTTGTCTGGGTATGTTGATGTGGAATGCTGATAATGTGGGTGGGATTTCTGTATTTGGGATAGGTGGGGAAACTGCCCTTGTTCTAATGCGTTGTTGTCCTTGGCCAAAGATCCCGCTGCAGATCCTGCACCCTGCAGCCGTTGGGGTCGATAGCGCGCGTGGCGCTCGCTGATCTCCCGGGTATGCTGCCTGCAGATCTTGAAGATGTTGCCGTAGGTGAAGCAGACAGTCAGAGCAGCCGGGGCGTACAGCAACACGGCAATAAAGGCTGTGAAAGCCGGACTAGTCCTCCACTCAACTGCGCACCACTCCACCACATCGCCGTGGTAACCAGGTTTCCCCCAGCCGAGGAAAGATGGGAAGAACACCAGCGCGGAGTAAAGCCATATCAGAATTATGCAGCACCGCATTCGACAAGGTGTAACAAGGGAGGCGTAAGTCAAAGGTCGTGTGATGGCAATGTAGCGGTCGACACTCACACATGCCAATGACAACATGGAAACTGATTTTAAAACACACACCATGTATCCAAACGCCTGGCAGGTCAGTTTGGGGTCAAAGTCCTGGAGGCGATGGAGCAGGGACATTGAGGGGAACAGGCAGCTGACCCCCACCAGCAGGTCAGCGTAAGCCATAGTCTGGATGAAAGCACTGGTGGTGTGCTGGCTGAGCAAGGGGGCACAGTGAAAGACAAAAATCACCACCAGGTTACCGGAAATAATGAGAACGGTCAGGAGAAGTATGACGGTGACCTCTAACAGGCAGGTGGTGAAAACGTGGGAATAGCCTATCGCAAGCAGGCAGAAGGGAGCAGATAAACTGGATGAGTTAATCAAACTCTGGTTCAGTAGCTCCAGGGAGGAATTCATCATTCTGGGAAGGAGGGTGTGTTCGTAAAACCCTTCAAGGGAACGAGCTGGATGCGTTCAATCCAATTAAAAAAAGGCCCATGTTGTGGATAAAAAAGGGCAGAGGGCAAGGAGGAAGCCCCCTTTCTGTTGTCGTGAGTGTAGCGAAGATATTAATCCAGCAGTTTAGGAAAATATTTAAACATGAAAAATACTGTGTACGGTATTTCTTCTCTTCTTCTTTTTTCTTTTCAGTGAAGCAAATGTCACAGTTGAGGCTCAAATGGAAAAAAAAAGGGGAAATAAATGTGCGTTTGTTTAAAAGAAATCCAGTCCAATCTGTGCCTAAAATGTCTCCGGTACCTATGAAGTCAGAGATGTCTTCAACATCTGCTCCAGAAAGCCAGTCTAAAGCGCTCTTATCTGTCTGGATTCGAGTCAGACACCACTTGGAATGAAATGAGAGTGCAATGTGCTGCATACGCAATTAAAATAAATTCATCTCCATTTCATTCAGTCCTCGTCCTCCTCTTGCCAGTCTGTGCGGGTTCTCAGTCATCCAGGTAAATCACAAAGAGCAAAAACGGAGAATCTTTACGGCTTATTCTTTTTTTCCTCTCTCGCCTTCACCACTTTTCCATGTCCGCTTGGTCTCGTCTCCGGCTCTTCGCAGGAGGATCACTTCTTTGCAACGGCAAGACGAAGGTAGTATGAAGGCTGACTAATATTTAAAAATAGAAGTCAAAAAAAAAGCACACCGAAGGTCTAATTTGCATCAGAGGTAGCAGTAACTATGTCTGGAGGAGAACTGAGGCAGGCATACCGACACTGGAAGAAAGCATGTGTTCATCTATCCTCCTTTGCCGTCTCTCCCACTCCGTCTTGCTCCCTCTCCCTACAGAAACGGAGGTACCGAAGCCCCTCCCACTCCCTGTGGCTCCAGCCAATGAACAACGTCAAACACGAGAGGCTCCTCCTTCTCCCCCGCCTCTCGCCCCCCTCTCCATTTTCTTTTACATGGATGCTAAAATCTCTGCCTGAAACTCAAGCAAAGTCTGACTCTTCTGCAGAAAAGCTATTGAGTGCAGTGGAACAATGCCTGGGTCAGGTTTACTGGAAAGTGGCTATAATTAATCCCATTGCAGGGCAGCAAGCCCCCCCCTGCAGCTTCATGCCTCCCGGCATGTTAGAAGTAGCCTCAAAAGAATTGGAAAAACACCGCTCACTTCAAGCCACTAATTAGCAGCCAGTTCAGAACCACAGGAATTAGTTGTGCAAATAGTTCTGGTTCTGCTTATTAGGTGCAAACTGCAAGTGAGAGTTTGAAATACGCAATTTAACGTTGAAAGTTGGCCAAAGACATCTGAAGATTACATGCGACAGAATGTTTGCTGTGCGACTGTATCTCTGTCCTCTGACCCAAATAGATGTGCACCTGCTCCTGGTTTAGCAAGCATCAGCGGATGCTGCGGCTCCACTCGGCACGAGAGCCACCAAGAGACGTTCACCTATACCCAGGAAGGACAAGCCGACCAGACTCCTAATCTCCACAGCAAACATCAACAGCAAGCGTTTTTATTGGAGGCTCGGAAGGACTGGTTAAAACAAAGACTGCTTAACAGCAAAGTAAGAGAAAGTAAGAGCTATCGAGTGGAAGGATGCGCAGACCTCGTTAAAATTAGAGGACGGGCTGAAGGGAAGAAGTAAGCATCTTGGGGAAAAAAAAGCTCTACGTGGTCTTACCTTTGTGATAAGAGTCCGGTACTCCTCTACCTGGTGGTCGTTGTTATGGCAGCCTGCCAGGAGCTGCCACACCTCCCCGCGAAGCGCCTCGGGGATGCCGCTCCTCACCAAAGCTGGCAGCGGCCTGGGACGCACCGAAAGGTTCATATGCCTGACGAGGGGGGGGGATTATCATTATAGATGATCATCAACTCAGAAATATTATTTTGTGAATTCATTTCTTCAATTCGAACAGAGAGTGAGAGAGAAAGTAGACATGGAGGCACAACTGTAACTACTGAACGACTGAACCTACCGACTGCAGGCAGCAGAAAATCCCCAATGGTTCTCTCCTTGTGCCCCCCCCCCCCCCCCCTCCCATTTTAAGATCTACTTTCTCAGTTTGCTTGCGTTGTCTTTTCCGTGCACCACGTTATGCAATATATGGCATTTTCTGTCGATGAGAAACGGAAGCAAAAAAATAAGGTGTGTGTGTGTGTGTGTGTGTGTCTGAGCACCCGTGTGTGCGCTTGCATGTGACAGAAGGGATCCTTCCGGTCATAAGATTGTAAAGGCCTATCTGTGATTTGCCTTTGTGCTCTTGCACCCTTGAACCCACAGCGGCATAACACACAAGTGCTCAACAACACAAAGACGACTATTATGATTATAAAAGGCTAATCTCATGATTCATGTGTTTATCTAGGCATTCTTTTTGAGACAACTATCTTTCAAGGAAATCACAAGATTTAGTATTCTGCAAAGAAAAAGAAAATATTGTATCAAACGTTCTAACTCTCACACACCAACGTTATTACATATTTATTCAAGTATAGATTGAAACATGTAACTGTGATAGAAAGTTAACACAGGAATACGAGCCTTACCACTTGGACAACAAATCTCCCCAGGTCTCCAGGATCTTCTCTGCACACTCCTTGGAAACGTCACCCGACCCACTGAGTAACGGCTCGTCGTTATCTGAACACAGAGAGCGAGGATCAGTGACAGGAACGACCTATTCCTCCTGGCATGCTGCATATTCGTAATTGTTGCTGTCACAGTTTAGGCGTCTATAACCTTTTTCCTGCCCCAAACACCCTGTGATTGGACAGATGCGTGCAAAGAGGAAGTGATAAGCTAAACTCTTCGCTGAAAATTAAGATGCTAAATCTCTCGGCAACCAGAAAAAGAAATGTGAATCACACTCAATTCAAAATGGATCGTCTATACCTCATTTACATTTGTAATGAGTTAATAAAAAATAAACACAAATACGCTGGTATCAGGAAAAATGACAGCAAGCATGCACTGACATGTCTGTGTCGGATCTCAGTCATCCAGGTGGAGGTAAATCAAAAAGAGCCCCACTGACCTTCCCCTTCATCATCCTCGGGTGGTGAAGGAACCAAGGAACCTGTGCCGGAGGGCAGGAGGCTGGGACTGGTGGAAATCTTTCGTTTCTCTCTCTCAGTCTCACTCTCCAGACTCACCACCTCATAAAGTGTATCAGACGCAGGGCTCTTACGCTCCTTACGCTCCATCTACAGAGGAGGTAGAAGAACCATGAAACCAACTTCAGAATGACACTTGTAGTTTCAGATTTCATACAATATATTTATTAAAATAACACATCTTGTACATTTTTACAGAGACCAACATTTGAACTCGATTAAGTCCAGGTGGAACCAACCTGTCGCAGTTTAAGGTAGAACGTCTCGGTGTAGTTGCGTTTGCTGAAGGGCCAGAAGAGCCTGTCGTTGGGCGAGCACACCCTGACCCTGGTCTCCAGCAGAAAGCGCACCGGCTCCTCCACCTCTGTAATCACCAGGTCGATTGCTGTCGTCATATACATGAATTTATCTAGAAAAACAAAGAGCACGATTAACGTATTGTGTCTGAAGGAGGATTGGTGAAACAGGACGTGTGGCATGTAGCACAAGGACTGAACAGGGGGGCAGAAATGGAGATAGTCATCTGTGGTGTAATTTATTTTAAATTTATTGTTAGTTTGCATCTGTGGTGTAAAATTATTTTTATTTTTCTATTGTTATTTTGCATCAATTGAGCAATTTAATATTGGTTTTATTTTTATTTGTATTGTTACATTTGTATTGTTAATTGTCGATGACTTATGTACTAAGGACTTTCAATGGAAACAAGACAGCAAGGACTTTTTTTGAAATGCTCCTCTTAGACAGGATGTTTGACTTTAGTTGTACTGTAATACATGCTACTGTGTGACTGTACTTGTATTCTAACATTCTAATAAATATATTCATCATCATCAGACTATCTCACCATATCCATGCGTTTTACTGTAGCTGTGTGTGTGTGTGTGTGCAACATTATCTTTAACATTTAAGTACAATTTCCACATCTATTTCGCATATTATTTTAACACAAATTGATCCTTCAGAGCTTTCTTTAAGGATTTGTAGAATTATCTTATTTTTGATGTTAAGATATAAGAAAAAATAATTTACAATTACAATTTACAACTGTTGTAAATTTTCCCTGTTAAAAATAATTTTGTTTCGCTCGATTCTTGGCTGCTACCTTTGGGCGTTTCCTCATTTACAGCCTGGAACTGAGGCGTGTTGGGGTTCCAACTTCCTGTGATGATGTAAGACTTCCCGTCTGAGCTTTTTCCCATCGACTCCTGAAGGGGCACGAGTTGAAAATAGTAAGCAAAAGCAAATAAACACACGATGACTCAGACACAAATGAACACGGTCACCCACCAGGTCTAGCAGGTGCATGTCGCTGTTCTTCACATTTTTCCCTGGGCTGAGCAGGAGGCCGAAGCACCTATAGAGCAGAACACATGGGAGAAGCAGATTCACACCAACACAACAGTATACGCACGCAGAGAGGGAGGCGGGAGCAAAATGAAATGGACTGAATAATTAAAAGAGGAAAAAGAAAAGACAGAACAAGAGGAGGAACCAGACGCTGAACAATAAATCTCCCCAAGATCAGAATCAGTTTTTAACCACCACCAGCTACTGCAAACAGCTTCCTGGATTGACCCGCTAACAGAGACCAGAGCCTGGAGGACATTTATCACAGTGCCTTGATCTTCACCTTCTCTAGGCTCATCACACAATAACAAATCTGCAATATGGTGATGGAATGTTAACATTTATAAAACTGTGGAAAATGGAGAGAGGGGCCTCGGAGACAGACGAATATAAATCATCACAAAAACTGTGACAGAACACTTAAAATTTGACACGGATGCAAAGTTACTCACCCGGTTTTCATCCGTTATATCATGTCTGGTGTGTTTTAATTCTTAGTTGTCTCTGTTATGCTAGGTTTCTTTCCACATCCCCATTTAGACGTATATCTGATGTCGTGCATGAGGCTCACTGTACCTCTCAATGGCCAGTTCCTTATTTGACGTCTGTAGGACATAAATGACAATTTTCTTGTCCATTCCCGCTCGCAGTTTGAAGCTCTGCTTGTCCTTGTCTTTTGCTACAGCACTGAAAAAGGGGCAAAAGACAAAACCTTAATCAAATGAAATAGAGAATAATGAAACAAAGGCACAATAACGTTAGTTGAACAAAATTCAAGGTGTACAACGCAAGCAGGTCTAGAGGTCCTGGGTGAAATTCAAAAGCCTTGCTTTCTAATAGTTTAAAGGAAAAAGTCATTGAATATATTCTAATTACAGACACATTTCCATAAACAACCTCAAGCAAATGCAAAGGAAATTTGTTCTAGTTAAAATTAATCACAGGCATGTCTTTGTGTGCTTTGTTTCCACCTTGGTATAAGTATAAGTGAGATTAGAAATGTGTGGGTTTTTGTTAAACATTTGAGAAAGACGAGCCGAATAGAACAAACACAGTAAAGTTCCGTTTCCTGATCCATGTGTGAGAATGAGTCACATCCCAATTACAATTGCTCTGAGACAGGAAGGACTCCTCAGTCCCTCCATCTTGGATTGGGATTTTATTTCCTACTGATTTTCTTTTCATGTCATCAATATGATGATTCATCGCTGATGCATATTACCCTGCATGCTTCGAGAAATGGAACCAGTTCAGCTAAGATCATACAAAACTCTGAACACTTTAACCCTAACTGCATGTGGTGTTGCATGTTAACACTAATAATCCAGAGGACACCCAAATTATCTGGTTGTCTTTTCTATTAGAATTCATTTTGGTATTATTTTAGAACCGCCGTACCGCTATAGATTTCCATACACCTTCAAAATATCATAGATGAGTGGATATATTTGACTAATAAAGCTGATACTACCATGCAAATAAACTTTGTGTACTGGCATTACACAGTTCTTAAAGATTTATACAACTGTGTAATTAAAATTCATGAACCCCAAACTCTTCACCTGAAAGTACCCTTTCCATCGTCCTCTTTGATTTCCAGGCTTACAGTGAAGGTGAATAAATCGCTGTCGGGGGTGAGAGGAGCAGCTTGTTGAGATGACAGAAGCGCCCGCTTAGCTGACCGCCGAAACGCTGTGGCAAAGCTGTACAGTATCCTACTCACCTGCAAGACAGGAGAATAGACACAGCACGTATTGATGGACACAAAATAATCCATCCATCCAGCTCGTTTGGATATTCAATCATGTACCGGTAATATATTCAAAAGATGGAAACAGGTAAGTACATGTGAAAAAATTCAGATAAACCTATAGTTTAAAAACAGAAAGGTAAACAACTGCATCAGTAAAAAAAAAACAGTGCTTTCAGGGGTTTTAGGATCAATATATTTATACTGGACGGGAGCCTCATGACATGACGAGAGAAGATGTTTTTTTTCTGAAGGGTTTAACCAATGGGCTGACTCGCTGACATCACGCCCGCACACCCCGACTCCCACATCGCTGGAAGTATTGTGTATTGGTTTGTTCCTAAGCTTTCTGGAAGGAGAGGGCCGTACAAGAGGAAAAAGAGAGGGAGAAGGAGCTGAAGACAGAGATGTACTGTCTGTGTGTCGGGGGGGGGGGGGGGGGGGGGGGGGGCGCTTCCGTGAGGGAGAATCCAGGTCAACGAACACTGGAGCGGGACTGTAACCCAGTTTAATGAGCAGCATCTCTCTTTCCTTCTGTTCCTGCTGAACCTGCCATATATGAGCGATGACCTTTCCTAACATGATCCCTAAGGGAATTCTGAGGACGTTCCCATACTAACACCGGACCCTGAGGTATAGACAAGGGGAGATCAACGACTGAAAACACGGTTAACTAGAATACTGCCGACAATATTTTGCACGAGTGAAAGGAAAAAAACAAATGAAACAAAAAAACAAATGGTCTTGAGAAGACGCCCACTTAATTCGTCCATCTCAGACCGCTGAAGCTGCACATTAAGTTCAGATAAAGCCCGGAATGTACTTTAATCAGATAATAACTGAATCCTCACTGCTTCTCGGATTTGGCAGCGGAACACGTGGATCCTGAAGATCTCGGCGTTGTAGTGGCTTTCAGTGAAGGCAAAGCAGTCGCTCTCTGGTGTGCCGTCATGGCCTCGAACACAGAAGAGAATCTTATAGATGGGGTAGTTTGCGATCTCCGTGCTCGCGTTGGGGTCCAGTAACCTTTAAATAGGAGTTCAAACAAGGTAGCCAGTCAGTATCTGTAAACTCACCGACGTTAGATGGGAAACGTTGTCGTCACTGATTGCGTCAAACATCACTTATAGACATCGTCCGTACCTGACTGTGCCTTCAGACACTCCTGGCACAGACAGCGTAACGTCAAGCGGGACTTGGCATTGCCCTCGGAGGATGCTCATCATGCGGAGGGCCTCCAGCTCACTGCGTGGGGCGTTAACCGAGGCACACCCGAGATACGTAAGCTGGCTGAACACAACGCTGTCCTCGTCAGGGATGGGGCTGCCGGGACTGCCGTCGGATGATGATTCGTCTGCTGCACATGGCAATGGTTTGGATTAAGGAGGGAAGGAGAGAAACTGGAAGGAAAGCATGAGGACTTGATTTCTATCGTCGTTTTATAGTAGCAACGTGTAGCCCCGCGAGAGTTTTAAAGAATTTAACGACTTATGTAGATGAAAACATGAGTAATTCTGTAATAGTATTCTGTCATCTTCTTAAAGCTGAAGATGACAGCCACTACACGATGAGAAATGTGGAGCTCGCCTCGATACGACCTCTCGTTGAGTTCACTCTCCTGAGCCGTCTGAACAGGAAGTACAATTTCCAACTTGGGTGACGGAGCCCTGAGAGGGTCGGAGCCTGGCGCTGCCGGCGATGCTGCAGCGGGAAGAAGGTCGCGCTCGCCGCCACCGAGGACGTCCATCTCCGCTTCTGGTTTGAGCCCAGTGCCAGCTACCGATGGGTCCATGAGGACGTCCTCTAACTCTCTCTGCAGCTGCTGCTCACTTCCATTGCCCACAATCTGAACAAAAAGGGACACGGACACACATACACACACGCATAAAAACAGGCATTAACACAAGCACACCGGGGAGCTAGGAAGCAGAAAAAGCGACACACTTGCTGTGAAACATTTCACAAATCATAAGAACTAAATTACACGATTCTATATCGAGTGCATTGGGGATTGTTCTGCCTTTAACCTTGATGTAGTTCATTTTCAAGGGGGGGGGAAGGGGCCTCCTTTCACGTTGGCGGGGAGAGATAAATCTTCCTTACTACTCATTCAACGTACTGTAAGTGGTTAGCGTGTGAGTGTGACTTGTTGAATACCAGTATCAAGACATTAGAGGAGCCTGGCCAACGCTGAGCTTATTCCATCACCAACAAAACTTTAAGAGCAAGACGAGCACCACAGGAATAATGAACACCCATTTAAAGCACCCGCTTTGGCAGAAGCCTGATATTAGACAGGAAATGGAGCGCAAACGTACTGACAAATTATCAATTAAGAATAGACACACTAATATTTCAGAATTTGTATGCAACTTAAGTTCCAAGAGTAGATTTTCCATGAATTGGCAGGAAATAAAGGAAAACTTGTCTTTGCGATAAAGGAGAATCGGTTAAATATTGTTAGGCTGAACAAACGCTCTAAAGCAGGGTGGCTACTACCGCACAGCTACAGATACCTTCCCTTATACGACACACAAAGTATGTGTCTCTATGCCACTGTAACACGTAGTGTTAAAAAGCCTGAGGGTAAAGTCTGATCGCCGCCATCATCAAAACTGAAGCGGCGAGGATGCTGGCTAGGGCCGTCATTCAACAGCCAGCAACCTGCCTAGAGCCTAAAAAAATGAAATAAAATCACAAACAGCATCACCACGGACTCACATCACAGAAAGAGAGGAAAACTAGTTTGAGGAGGAGGAGAGGAAAGGTAGTTAGAGGAGAGACTGACCTTAAAGCTGACCCCTTCCTCAGAAATCACCTGCATAACAAACAACAAGTTTAGACACACCGACTTGCCTCCGACAGGATGGGCTGTGTCGGGAGAAAACTAATACACGATATCTGGATGGCCAAGTGTCGGTGGATGGAATGATTCCACTGCTTTAGCCTCGGAGCAGGAAGTATGGGGGGGGGGGGGGGGTCGCTCTTTCTTTCCCTCTGACACAAGGCAACCACCACTAAGCTGCACCGAGCTGATAGCGCATTAAAATAACTGATGAACAGACCTCTCGCGTGTAAAACTGTATAATCTCCAAGTGCAGCCAATGGCCAAGAAAATGAGCAACCTTTTCCTATCGACGTCCAACGGCGCCATCTGCAGGTGGGTTTGCGACATGTAAAGATCACTTCTCATAGAAGAAGAAGAGCAGGCAAGACAACCAATACATATAATATGAATATGTTGGATAGTGGAAAAGATAGAGATGATAGGATAAGACAAAGGACAGGAGAGGATAGGGGGGGGAGAGAGAGAGAGAGAGAGAGAGAGCTAGACTGTTGATGAAAGATGCTTTTTCATACTTTAATGGCCCTGAATGAACAAACTTAAATTATCTGACCCTTTCCAGCTGCAGGTGAGAGCATCTTCTTCTCTCGTTCTTTTTCTACTATCCCATCCCACTTGTGCAATACTGGCAATCTCATTCAGAAGAACTCGAAGAACAAATGTATTCCTTTACTCTTTGGAGATGTAAGAATAAATCATTCGCAAAAAAAAACAGCGCCTGCGTGCACGTAGAACGCGCCGAGCGACAAGGAGTAGCAAACGGGACTGGATGATCACGGGTGAAACTCACAATGCTCAAACCAACAAGGAGAAGAAGGCACAGAAGCCAATCAGGAAACGGTTAGCCTTTCGGTTATAGAGCGTGATGGATGTTTAGAGAGATGCACGATGGCTCTCGACATGCGAGTAATGAAAACGGCCTGTTAACATTGGTCTTAAACTATTTGTACCAGTGGGGGGGGGGGGGGAAACAGGTGGAAAGGGAATGAGTATAAATACGTTTGTTTAATAATGCCGGGTACTGCGGTAAACCCCAAATAAGTTTAAATCAAGCATTTCCCCTGCTTGAGGTCTTCCTCCTCTCCTTCTGCCCAACCCTCCACCCAGCCGTCCTTACCTTCAGCCCCGTCTTTTCGTCGTCACTCCCATTATTAGTGGAAGCCAGTGTCCCATCCCCCAGCCTGGACACAAGGACAAAATCCTCACTGTGGAGAGTGGACACCGAGTCTGAAGACGCGCTAATCTTCCCCACTGAGCCCTTCTCATCCATGGCTGCCGCTGTTAAACTCTGCCGTGAGGCTCATGAATGGAAGACGGGAGGAGAAGGAGCGGTGGAAGACGATGAGCAAAATCACCTAGAAAAAGAAACAAAGAAAAGAAGCAGAACACAGTCATGATGGAATGAAACTAACCCCAACTGGAGTCCGGACCACTATCAAATGATCCGACTTATAAAAACCTTTTAAAATGGTGAGACCATTCATTCTTAACTTTGAAAGGATTTTTTTTAAACGTCTGAATGAAACTGTGAAAAACTAAACCCAGGGATAGGATCTGTAATGGAGAAACGGTAATGCGCAAAAAGGAAGGTTAAGCGACGAAAAACGAACGTCATGGACAAACGAGTCGCTTTGATGAAAATAGAACAGGAGAGGTCAGAGGAAAGGAAATGAGGATTATGCGCGTGTCCTCTACGGCAACTCGGTTTATTCTAGTATAAATGAGAGGAATTTGCACCGTAGCTTGATGGAATGAGAAGCTTTGGGAATAATTAATAATAATTCGGGAACAATTCAGCTGTCTGCAACCATCAATCTCATCGTACGCCACGATTAACCTTTATGGAGATTGTTAAATTGTAAGATGATGTGTATAGTCCCACACCAAGTCCATTGTGATATACCAATATAATATAACAATCCATTTCTGTTGGCTTCTGCACTCCACTCATCCATTTTACTGTCTCTTGTTCATCTTCCCTGTTTGTCTTTCATGATTCCTTTATCTCTTGTACCCTCCTTATCTTTCCCCGCCTACAACCTCAAACAAGGGCAACCCTTAAAATCGTGCATTTGTCAAAGATTTCAGTTTCCCTCAGTTTTCTCACCCTATCCCGTATGAAGCACAAGTTATTTATTTGGAACTTCTGTAATTAAGATTGCGTTTTACCAGATGCAGGGTCCAGATGTACTGAGGGCAGAATATCAAACACTATTTAGTAAACACATTGCATGGAGCAAAATGAACACACAGTATGAAAGTGAGAAAAGTAAATGGTTTCCTTCTTGCCATCTTGACTTGCAGGCCATCCTGAATTTCCCTCTGGGATTAATAAAGTATTCTGAATCTGAATACACTGGATATTACAAAGATGATTTTGAGATTGGCTTCTTCTACCAATCCAGGTGAACAGATTAGAGGGTGTGCTTTAATTTATGCTATAGAGAGAATAGTTTGTCAGATAAACTGCAAACAAAAATAACCACGGATGGATGGATGGATGGATGGATGGATGGATGGAAGGAAGGAAGGAAGGAAGGAATGGGGGACATAACCACATAATCTGACGAGTGAAAACAAAATTGTTCATGTATTAAAAAGGATTTTAAGGTAAATTCTTTGATATCATGTGAAAGTTCTGATGTTGCACCCTCAAATCTTTGGCATGTTAGGCTAGCTTAAAAATATATTACATAAGGTAAACTGCTGTCGTAACCCCTGCAGCATTTGTCACTAATTTCTGTATATGAATCTCTAAATATTACGACACGTCCTGCATAGTACGACACAGAATAAATAAACAAAAAAGTAGTGTTTCATGCTGAGTAAAGCAAAAGCAGCAGCAGCTGTGTTATGAACACAAATAAGGACCGACTAGCAGGTGCCCCGAACAGTCGAAGAAGAGCGGCTTTGTCACCCTTTCTTCCTCCCCCGTCTCAGCAACAGCTCTCTGCAAGGACACATTATTTAATATTGCTGCATTGCATTGCTGCACTTCTGACTGTTTTGCATTGAAGCAGACTACCCCTGTTTTACCGTAGCCTATTTAAAAGTAAAGAAGGTTGCTACATCCTAAGATTAGTGCCCAGGAGGATTGTGATTAGTTTCTAAAAATGCTAAAAGGGGCAGGGGAGTTTTTTTCAGAATGAGCATCTGTGCTTTTAGGACTTTCTCCAGCTCTGACGTTGTACAACTCGGACGACATCAATTTTAGAAAAAGGTTGTTATATCTAAAAATAATAATCTGCTGCTGCTATGTCTCATGATATAAACTATACTATTGAATTACTGCCATCAATGAGGTTGTGTTTTTGATGTTTTTTGTTTGTTTGTTTCTGATTGCTAGCAGGATTATGGAAAAATGGCTGGATGGATCTTGATTAAATAAAATCTGAAGATGGGTCTTGGTCTAACTTAGATCCCATTACATTTTGAAGGACTTTCCCATTCACTTATAATTGGGGCTTTAATAAAAAAAATCATATATTGTAAAATATGCATTCAATTCACTATTAAAAAATCACAGTTATAAAGGGTCTGATATGCCCCATCATGAAAAATGTCTTCAGGATCTGATCCAGAATGAGGTCAGGAAAAAGTATGACATTTTAACATTGAAAACCCAATTTAAAATCAGTTAAAAATACACACTTGGGGCTGCTTTATGTTTATTTTCACATTTCATCTGCTTTTTTTGAGGAAGCAGTTGTTGTTTTTAGTGATACGCGTTAATCAGTAGCAAACTATTTTTCTAGATTGCAAAACAAACTGTTCAGTAGGATTGAGATTTACCAGCCCGAAAGAAGCGCTTTGCACGGTAGGTTAATATAATCTCGGCATGTCCTGCAACAGATCACGTTGAACATTTTGGAACGCTGACTATGTTGATGGACAACAAGTATATCTTATTTCAATCCATTTGTAAAAATGTGCATGCTGGAACACAATCTTTTCTTTTTTTTTCCCCCTCCTTCCTCCCACTCTCAAACTGAACAGGCTGTTCTGGGCTGCCAGCTGGGCCTTGCATGCACCTCACGGGGGGAGACGAAGACACAGCCATTCACAGCCAGAGAGCATTCAGGCTTGCAACACAGTCCTTTTCAACTCGCTTTGCAGCAGCGATTTCAGACAGGCAGAGATAGCAGACAAAAGAGAGGAAAAGGACAAAGAATGACAAAAAAAAAAAAGACCAAACTGCTACAAGGTGAGTTCAAAGACACGGTAATTAAGGAAACTAAAGGAAAGGAAACAAGAGCACAGAATCAACGTAATCACACACAAACACATGCAGTCCTTAATTTACATCTTTTTTGTGAGCAACTTATGATCATCTCAATTAAGATCCAAAGCACAGCACAGACAACCAGCCGGAAAGCAAATGAAAGCTCCGCATGACACTAAACAACAAAATAATCTCACATGAATGAGCAACAAACAAACAACTGAATCACAAAATGCAGGCCTGCCTCTAAAGGAGCACAAACGGCAACAAGCCCTTCCACTGCGAAATACTGAGCTGCACAATGCGCGGCTAATCACAGACATTTATTTACCAATGGTGTGACTCTTTATAGTACAAAGAGAAGTGCAGCTTGGAAACTCGACACTTGTGTGAGCGCTTAAGGATGCGCTTCCGCAACAAGACATCAAAGGATGTGAGAACCTCAGAACCTAAAGCTGAAAGCATCAAATGTCACATATCGTTAGCCTCGTAGCATAATTGCACATCATCAATAGGCATTGCCTAAGATTTAGGCAATTATGCTATTAAGCTAACAAATTATACCATGTTAAAAAAGGCGGTTAAAAGGAAGTCTGCTATATATAAAGTTATTGATTACAAAATAAAAAGGAGAAAAAAATGACGTGTTTGACTTTCAGTATAACAGATACTCACAATCATAAACCATTGATGCTCTGCATCTATGAAGAAGCTTCCCTTTCATTTCTGATATATTTAAAGCCAATTAATTGATTTATATAGAGAGAAGTTTAACTTACTTCCCACCGAACATCAATAAAACCCAATATTTCTTAAAATGGCAGTGTTGGATAAACCGTGCATCCATTCCTGTTTGCATTTCTTTAAGCTGAGCCTAAATACATATATTTCCAGGCTTTCAACCCCACACACTCATTTAATCTCACACACACGAGAGTTGAAGCCAGTCACATCTGCTACTCGGTGTCCCACCAGCTCCCCAAATGACATCTGAGGGACATTGTTAGAATGTTATAGTCAGGACCGAGACAGCCAGCAGAAGCAAACAGAGCTTTAATAACGAGAGAGAAGAGGTGTGGCATCTGAAAATTAGGAAGCCATTAGATTTTACATACAAGAAGTATGTTTACATCCATATTATATCATGTTTTGGCTCATTCATTCATAGGGTATTCATAAGTGTGTTTTTTTTTTAATTGTGGCTCTTTTGAAAGGAGAAAGATGACATTTGTCAGATATATGATGCTGCATTATTATTCATTAACATATAAATACAGCTGACAGCTGTATTTGACAGCTGGTCCTGTTAGTATGCTTATTATTCTAATATTTCTAGGGAAGTACTTCAATTAATAAAAATAAAACAAGTAAAAAAATCAATAGTTAATGTTATCTACAACCCCCTTCGTGATATGAACATCTATGGACACTGTTAAGAGGCAGCTAGCAACAGACTCACTTCAAAAAAAAAAAAAAAAAGCAGAACCTAAAGTTTAATTCTACCCAGAACTGGAACAGTCACGCTGGGGAAGAATCCAAAGCAAAAAGTGCCAACGAGAAAATGTGTCTAAACGAAGTTTTCAAAAAGCCTCCATTGTATTGCTAGTCATTAAAACAGATGGAAGCTAATTAATGTAAACTTAGTCTGACCAGGTAAACCGCTTAACCCGGATACAGACGAGGCACGTCGGCGGAGTCTTGATGCGTTTCGACTCCCGCACATCTTTCACAATTCATTTATCCCAACATTAATTTATTTTTCGCCACAGAACGACGGACCAGCCCAACGTGGCTGGCGCTGCTGATAACTTATTTGCTCCCGGTTAGCCACTGCGTTAGCTGAAGTAGCTATTCAGCACACATCGATTCACAAATCCCGAGAAGGTGTCGAAATACGAGCAACGAGCCAGTTGTCACAAAACGATTGCTGCAATCTGCTCCGTGAAGGTATTCGTGATAATTCCGTGGGAACAAATGCTGACAGGCCGTCGCTGGAGGGAGCTTTCATGCAGGCCATCACTTCATGTAGCTCGCTAAGCTAGCGTCTGCTAGCCTGGCTATCCCGACAGTAAAAAAGAGAAACACTAAATGTCACAACCACAACAGCAGCCGCATTGAATGCTGAGGTTTAGCGGACCTTTTACCTGTAAAGAGCTTACCTTTATTGCCCACTCTTATATTTATTCCGCTAGTGGCTGGCACGACATTGCGCTTCCCCAGTAACACCAGCAGCCAACACAACAGCATCCAGGCGAGCTGTAAACACAAACCCGAGCAAGCAGCCCGCACCGCGCATGCGCACGTCAGCACCTTTCTGGACAGGGGCATGACGCCCACCGATCTCGGCTTGGGTCTACTCTACAGGGACAAGTCGAATAAATCCGCGTTAATCTCAAGTAAAATTGTGTCTGATTATTGTTTCTGATTGTCACATTTCAACTTCTGTTAACGCAGGTTTCAAGTCTTTGTGGCCATGGCCAATTCAAATGTTGTTCCTAGAATCAACTGGAGCTGCACCTACATTTTTTAACTGGACCACTATGGACTACATCTTTTCCTCTTTTCTTTACTGCGTTGTCCCTTTCAATCTTCTCCTTCTCCTTCTTCCTGCTCTTATTGTCAGATGGAATTGCCACTACTGCATTCTTCTGCTCTACAGTCGGGACTTCTGGACTTCTAAATCCACACTGTAAAAGATCATGTCTCAACTAAATCAAAAGTAGTCAGTAGTACAGTCAAATCAGACCATAAACAGGGATTTAAATATTGTATATTGTCCTCTATTTACACAGGATTTATTATTTTCTTCAATATGATTATCTTTAAACCGTTCTGACAGATGTAGTGTTTTGTCTCATGCCCACGAAATCAATATCATTATCTCACTGATGAGTTAATTAATAAGATCAAATAACTTTCATTTTCATATTTGTTATCTCAAGTCAAGCTTTTTACACGTACATTATGAATTGAATTCCTCCAGCAAGTAAAAGCCGAGATATTCTGGCGTTAAGTCACACACACACTCTTCCGTAGTTATGGTCGAGATCTGGTGGATTTGTTCCCAGCAGATTTAGAGAAGTGAGGGAAACGGTCTTCCTGTCATTAAACCACAGCGGCAGGTTGTGAGCAAACACACCCTGCTCTCATTGTGCTGTGATCACGCTGGCCATTCCTGTCCAGCCTGTCAGGGCCGGTTTCATCAGTGTCAAACCGAGCAACACAAATAGCTCTCATGTCCTTTACGACAAAATCAAAATTAAAACATTTCCATTCCATTGACATCAGTCTGTAAGACGACCAATAAGTCAATTCAGGTAGATTAAACAAGGTCCATGAATGTTTGTGTTACCTGATATTCCTGTTACATAATGACAGTCAGGATGAACAAACAATGAAACGACTCACAAACAAACCGGATTTGTGGTTTGTTTATTGTAGCATGCACCTTCATGCGCTGAAGTCTTCCATTTCATCACGTCATCCCTCCGTGCAACAAAAGAGACAGTATGCTGCTCGGCCAAGCGCCCTATAAGTAATTGTAATACAGATGAGCAAGTCAGAAGAGGCTTAAAGAATCAACCAGTCAAACGATATTCAAACAGTTTCATCAATCGTAGCTTAGACTCGTATCACCTTACAGTAAGTAAAAGGGAAACCTTTCACAATGTGATATTTCCAAGGAAATAAATGGAATACATAACAGTATTATTCATTACAGGGATGTTTTAGATATGCTGTCTCTTAAGGATTTTAATTTCCTCATTCTGAAACATTACACAGCTGCCCCGATGATTTAAACATTTTAATATATCTAATTATCGCAGGTCGTATAAATGAGCATCTATACTATAAGTCCATCTAATGATGGTGTCAGACCGTATACAATGACGGACGTGTACCATCTCTTAATAGTTCATGTACATTTCAATCGAACAATAGATTTGCAAATAAAATGTCTAATACAGACAGGAATAGTCAGAAAACATCATCATTATGTTTCACAATAAACAAACAGGCTTTCCCCATATAATATTATAGACTAATGACACACTTTGTTTAATAAAAAAATGCAACAGTTTCAGCAATTTGTCCAATTCAAAACAAAGAAACAGACTTTTAATAATATATCAAGAATACCACAGCAACAACCAAATGTGGTAATAACAACAGAAGGTCATAATAACGATAATAATAATAATATAATCTCAAACAATCGTTTATTTCAATGAGCATAACAAGTAAATTGCTGCAAGCAAACTTCAGCACTTGACGTGGCCACACAGTGGGCATGTGCAGAACTCTTACAGCGCTGGGTGTGTTGTATCACAACTACAGAATCAGCAACTCCTCCGCCATCACAAGGGGGACTATATGGCATGCATGAGGCGGGATGCAGGGGAAGTGGAGGAAAGTTAGGGGACGGAGTCCCTGGGAAAGCACGGCATAATGAGCCACCACAGCAGTGCTCTGGAAACAGGGGAGCATCACTCTAACATGGATTTAATACTCACAATACTGCTTTCACATACAGTAGTGCAAACAGAAATAGCAAATCCAATATTTATACAGAGAGTTAAAAGAAATCACTGCCAAAGTAAACACAGGTAAACAAGTGTTACGCTGTAACTAGGCTGCAGATGAAATACAGACCAGTACTTCCACAGAATATTTAAGTGATGAAGAGAGAAAAGGCCAAAGTAACTAAGCAAGTCATCCCTGAGTGATTCAAGACAGACGCAGATCTACTGTAGCCCCCTCTGTAGGAGTAAAGCGGTACTACACGTGGAGCGCCTCCATCCTCAGGTATCTGTAGTTCACAGGGGAGGGATATGAAAAAGCTGTGGAGGAGCGTCGAAGGGATTGATTGTACCGTATTCTACGCAACATAAGCACTGAGCTCCACATGACTTCAAAGTTGTAAACAGGTAGATCATTTCAGCTACATCCAGGTGCCAACAAAACCGAGTGAAAGATAAAAAATCCCCAAAATGATGGGATGGGATTCAATGCTGCTGAGGAAGCTTGAAAGAATTCCTGTTTCAAAATGTCAAGGTTTGGAATAGGTGTAAACAAACAGTCTTCTTGACTTCCAATCCAACCCATGTTAAGTTACAGATTATTTATTAAAGTCATTACCGCATGAAGCACAGGAAGCTCAGGCTTGTCTCTGTGATGTAAAAATACGAAAAGTGAGACTGAGTAACAAAAACCATGAGAAGCAAACTTCACAGAAGTCAGCGACGCGTAACGCAAATGTTAAAGAAGCGTTCACTAAAGCTATAGTGGCATCCCTCCCTTTTACAGACTTCAACTCAAAACGCCGTGTAGCATCTCTCAAAACTATGAGACTGTAATGGGCTTAGAAAAATGTCATTTAATTCCAGCCATCGCCATGTGATCGATTGAAGAAGGCCACAGTTTAGCATGTTCGTGTATATATACTGTGTGAGAGTGACAGATTGTGCACTATTTCACTGTGTGTGAGAAAAACAGCAGAGACTAGTCAGCAGTATAAAGTACCACAAATACCACAGACATGCGGAGATCGATTAGGATGGAAAGCTGAAAAATTAGCCCTAAAAATAAGTGATTTAATAGTATTTAGTGCAGCACGGATTGTTTTGTTTTGTTACCCGCCGATCAATCCAACCAGACCATTTAGTCCATGACCGTCTCATTGTGTTTCGTAATCTTGTGACCTTCCAGGGATTTCGAAGGTCAACTTTTCAGTTTTGCTTTGGAAACTCTACTGAGTTTTTTTTTATTGTTCTCAAGACTTCCACTACTTGATTTTTCAGGAAGCACTTGATGAATATTAGAAATAAGAAAGAAAACATAAATCAAACCAGTAGCACTGAGCTGAATGACAGCAATGTCAGCTCTGGATTCTGAAGGGAGCGAATATTTTAGAATTAATGTTTAAGCAGATGCCAAATCATGAAACTGTCTATTCCTATCGGGGAGGAATGCTAACTATTCTGTTTAATGCAACTTCAGGACACGGATTTAGCTCTCTTATTGTATGTAAAATGCTTTTATTAAGCATAGTATTAATATTGACTACCGGTAATATTGACGTACTCGGGTTCAGTACTGGGAGCGAGTCGTTTTCAGCTGTAAATCCAAACTACATATAAAAATGAAGAATAGAATACAAGAATCCCAAAATGAATGCACTTGCATGGCTGTACCTTCACCTACTGTCCTTGTACATTCCTGTGTGTGAAGATACTCTTGGATCAGTCTCCTAATTGTGTCCTGGATTGAACCCCCAAATATCATTCAAGTATCTCCTGTAAGGGCGGAAGGGCAATGCGCCTTACAAGGTAGAAACAGCGATGTCAATGCAACTTTTCTTTGCGATGCGATGCAGCACAGATTGTTGACGGATAAATATGTGGGATGGTGACGGTGTTCTCTCGTTCTCTCGAGCGACTCGGCTCGAGCTCCAGCTCAGTGTCGGACTTTGTCTCCCCTTAGCTTCCATTGAGTAGCATCTCCGTTGCAGGTGTATCAGGACAAGCCCGGGTGGAGGGGTCCCCAGGCCGAGGAGGTCCAGTCCGAAGCAACAGCTTCCCCATGCCAAGACCTCCTGAGACCAACCCACCAGGAGACAGAGACTTCCTAGGAAAAGGACAGAAGGAGCGAGCCCATCAGGGTTAAAGGTGACTCAACAGTGAGGGGCAATCCTCTTAATGACAGTTCACCTGAAGGCCATCTTTTTAAGCAGGTGAGCATCCATCTTTTCTGCCAAAGGACCCTCTGTGTTGGAATGCTCCTCTACCGGAGAAGAGAGGAGGGGAGAGGAGCAGGGAGACGGAAGGAGGTGGGAAGCATCCTGAGCCTGTGGGACAGCAAGGTCTGGATACTGCTGAGATGTAAAAACGGGATGAGAAACATTTATACTGCAGCAACGGAGATATCTGACGAATTATACTCCAGAAAACTGTATGATGGTCCATCACACTCATCTGATTCACACCAACCTGAGACTTGATCTCGGGCTGGTCGGAGTCGTCCAGGTTGAAAGCACACAGTTCGAGTTCAATGTCTCGATCCGGGTCCGGTTCGCTCTGCGTCCGGCTGCAGGACGTCTGAGGCGTTTGCGGATCGTGGACGAACTTCTCGCCGCTGCTTATTGAAGTCCTGCGACCATGAAGCTCTGACGCACAGAGGTGGTCACTGCAAACACAAAGCATAGGAACACACTACTTTTTATCAATTCTAATGATAAAGACGTGCATTATTCATCAACAGCCTGTCTATGTCATTAAAATCCCCTCGATATGAACATGCATTCGGTGCGTTGTGCACGTCAGCGTTAGAGGTCTCTTCATATTTTCTTGTTTGACCGTTTCTATTTTTAGTTGAAGCACAGAGGGGTGCAGCACAATGACAGACGGATGAGAGAGTGTCCGGGTGTTTTCAATCCATGTTCGACTTATTTCTTATTTCCATATGGAATCTGCACATTTCCCTGCAGTAAAATGACATGCAGGATGTGAAGGAACACGTGCATGAACACGTGCATGAGCGTCGTGTCGTACTTCTCCAGGAAGCTTGAGTGGCTGGAAGAGTCCGATCCTCTCGAGCTCCACCTGTAGTCGCCGTGATCCAGTTGGGGGTTGTAATCTTTGTTAAGAGTAAAGAAGAAGAATGAACAATGGAGCAGCGAGGACAGCGAGCTGCAGCACAATAACAAGGCGGAAGCCTTTATGCCCCGTCACCTTTGAAGTTGATGGGCGTGGTGCTGGCGGCGCCCTGGCAGGCTGTGGCTTGCACCGGGTCGGTGGTGTGGTAGCCCGTGCGTGCCGCCCTGGATATGGCACCCCACTTAGAGATAATGGGCGCCTCACTGAAGGGAATGATGGGGTCCTCGTCTTTCAGGCGGCGGTAGTGATCCAATGAATGCAGCCATCGCTTCCCGCCGCCGCCGCTAACACCTCCGCCTCCACTACCGTCCTCCTACATGAGACAAACATAGATTCTGTTAAATAGAGAGCATCCATACACCGGCGGCTTTGTCTCTAGATGTGTGTGTTTCTGCCCGCAGGTGTGGGAAGAACCCGACCGAGTGCTCTGAGCAGGAGAGAGCCGACGTCTGCGTGAGCTTTCCAGGCTCAAAGGGGCTGAGGCAGGGTCCAATGGTGCCGCAGGACCACGGGGAGTAGTGCGCTAAATGTTCCTCGCCTCGGAACCTGCAGCCCACACACTGGCCCCCACTGCTGTCCACATGCTGAAAGAAAGAGCGAGACATTTAGAAATGATGGGACGACGCAGTCCTCCGCATAGGTTCTGCTAAACTACGATCGATCTGGCAATTATTTGTTTGCAAGGCAGGAACACAAATATCACGTGGCAGCCATCGGATCAGTATATGCAGTGAGGACTGTAACATCAAGAAGTAGTAGATGGCATAAATCCACGAGAGGAAGGCTGATGCACCTCATTTGAATTCATGGTCCCGCTGCCAGCGCTGCCGCTTCGCTGCTCCTGTGTCAAGCTATGCATATCGCTATCAAGAAACAGGCTTTTCGCCAGTGGTGTTTCTTGCTAATGCTCGCTATGCAGAGGCATCACAATAAAGATCAGTAAACACGTGTTTCTTTAATACGAGCCCAGATATGAAGCAGAAACACACGAAGACATCCTGTTCAACAAAGCTTTAGCGAAAAGCCTGAGTCACGACTTGTTTAAGTCTCACGTTGATTTGTCCTCTTTTTCTTGCTCACACTCACACACGCGCACACCCACATTGCACAATCGTGCGCTGCCATGATGTCTTCTGCCACAGTTGCCAGGCAACAATCTCCCACTGAATTAGCTTTAGACACGGTGGAAATGCAAGCTATTGGAATGAGAATCACATATTTTAAATACATTTTAAAACAGAACTGGTAACCTTTAATCGTCATGCCCACGTACGCCTTTAATGACACGTGTGTTTGCATAATTACAAACTGTGTGTCTTCTCATCGGCTTGCTTTCTACCTCGGTTCCAAAATCGATGGCGAAGATGGGGGATGACTGCGAGGGCCTGTTCGCGTTGTGATGGTGGTGGTGATGATGATGATGAGCCCACTGCTCCTGCTTCCTCCTGAACAGATCCTCGTAGCCCAGGGGAACGCGGCCATAATCCTGACATGGGAACGTTAGACAAGACAGGAACAGTGAGGACCAGATGCCTCCACCTCTAGAAGATGTAAACTTTTTTTTTGTTCCAGCTGTGTAATGAGTCTTTTGCTCTGATGACAATCTGGTCTAGACGTCAAGGCCGGTAGAGCCGCCTGTTCTGTAAAGGTGTTGGTGGAAACAATAAGAACAAACGGGAGCGTGAGATGCAGCACAGCAAAACTCTGTGTTCCTTGTAAAGTTTTTTATTTAAACCCAAGCTTTTAATACAAATGTGATTGTACACACATAGCGAGCACTAAAGTACCGGTATATAATATTTTACAATTCTCCTTCATAACTGCAATATCTTTTTATTGGGTCTCTCGCGCAGATGAAAGGGTTACTACTCGAGCTGCGATAATAAGCGCTTTATAATGCCGTGAGAAGTGGGAGGACAACAGCGGAGGTAGAAGCCACATGCTGGAAATCTCTGGCAGGCAAGCATGGAAAGAGGCGAGATAAGAAGTGGGTGTAAAAAGAAAGACTGAAGTTATGGAGATGCTGCGGAAAAGAAAGCAGCAGTAAAATCATGGAGGACAGACCATCATCAGTTCATGCAGGTGAGTTCTGTGGATAAACTGGATTGGCCGCAACAGATGCGGAGACAGACAGCGATTGTTCGATGATTGCCGACAGAAGGCCGGCTCATCAATAGCACTCGAAAATCACTCAGAGAGCGCAGACCTCTGAGTATTAAAGGTAGAACAAATCCGTTGACATGCCCCAATGTGGAGGATAAGGCGCCGCTTGTTAGAAATCTCTATCTCGAATATTAAACGGTAGGCGATGTTTCTCCTACCCTGTGCAGAGCCGTGTGGTGCTCAGCTCCAGAGCAGTAGTTGCTGTCTAGAGAGTTGAATCTCTCCCTGAGTGGAGGCTGGTAGACGGAGGAGTGCAGCACCTCTGGAGGCAACGAGTTACTCCTGGCATCCTCTCTGTGATACAGCTGTCATGATGATATTCACCATTATAAGCTGCAGACGGATCAAATCGAAACAATGGCGCCATCGTTAGCGGAGGGTTCACCTGAGGCCTCCAAACTCTCCGGCTGTCGTAGAGAGGAGCGTAGACACACTGAGCAGGAGCCAGAGGCCCGTACGGAGACTGCCCCGGGTGGTGATGGAAGGCCGGAGGTCCCATTCGATCTCTGGGCGGGTGTGGCGAGTACCCCGAGGAGGAGGACGGAGGAGGTGGATGCGGCAGTTGAGGATCGCTCGGGTAGGAAGACGGCGGCGGACCCATGGAGGGCGGAAGGGAGGACTCTGAGGCATTGGAGGACCGAAGAAACGGAGCCATGCAGGGCTTGTGTGTGGGATGGAGAGAGGATTGGTAGTAGGGACCTGCTGGAGAGAGGAAATGAACACGTTTCCAAAGACAGCGAGTTCATTTTTATTCCCAGGTGGACTCACACGGTGGCTGGTAATGGGCAGCGTCATAACCAGAGTGGGGCTCCTGGTAGTACAGCTCTGATGCCTGAGGAGGGTGCGCTGCACGCAGCATGAATGGGCCATGTTTGGGCGGAGGAGGCCCGCCATCACCCTGCACGACTGTTGTCAAAGGAGATGATGCTGATGAGTGGCTGACTGGCGTCCTGGGAGGAGAGATGGGCTTCCTGAAGAGAGAGAGAGAGAGAGAGAATGAAGACATGAACTGGCGATAAGTACGATCAGACATTCCAAATCACTCAAATGCATATGGCAATCCCCGAGTGTTGAATGTTATTAGGAGGAGATGAAGGGATTGAATAATCTCACTGTTCAGTTGACCCTGATGCGTTTCTGCTGGCGCCGGACAGCCCGTTGGACCTGCTGGCCGTACCGGATCCGTTTGCCACTACTCTCTTCGTGTCCTCCATCATGTCAGCGCCTCTAGAGATCAGCTGGGGGCGAGTCACGCCAGGCACTCCCTCCGTCGCGGCCGCCGTGTTATCGCCTGTTCCTTTGAGCGCCACATCTGTGTGGACGCTGCCCTCCATGGTGAAGGTTTTACCCATGACCCCCGGCGCTAAAGGGAACACGTGGCCCCCCACGCTGCTGCTCTTCTTGTTCCTCAGTCTGAATCTGCAAAGGGAAGAAAGGGAAACTTGTTGGATGGCTTTTCGTAAACCCACTCGTAAATCATTTCATGTGGAAAGATGCTGCAGACGCAGGTGACAGAGAACTCGGTCGCTGATTGGAGCCGAGTTCATCTCAGGCTTTAAAGTTTAAAGCCTTAATGCAGCTTGTGATTCGTCCTCATTTGTGGCTATTTCTGTTTCGAGAATGTCAAATATAAACTACAGAAGAATTCGGTTACACAAGCATTTATTCAATCTGGTGATAAAATCAAAGTTGGGTGATGAAGCTGATGCAGTGAAAGGAGAGTCTTTCCATGTTTCGGAGTGTGAGCGCTCACTTCTCCAGCTCATCCTGCGTGTGTGCAAATGTGCAGTTGGTTCCTCGCGGACAGCCTCCCTGCTGACGAAGATCTCGGCACATGCTGGTCTTGTACTTGCTGTTGGATTGAGGCTGCAAAAAAAGCACATTAAAGTAATGCCTTCCTGTCATTCACAGCTATCAGAAAACATGAGCGATGTCTAACAATGGCTGATCATGCGTGCAAAGTTCACGGCAAGATGTTAATGTTTGCTCTGGACAGTGACTAATTAACTAAATCCACAGACTAAATGAGGTATTTGAAGACTCTTGCAACTACGAGTGGACGCTGGAAATCAAATGTCTGAAGCTATGGATATCATGTCTGATAATAATGTTCTCGAATGTTTGCTCAGAATTAAAAAATATAACTTACACTTAGAGGCTGACAAGAAATCACACAAGGCAATACGTTTTTTTACAGAGCTCCCTGAATGCATCACGTGGATCCTTTACTAGAGCGTTTGGTTGGTTTGAATTAAATATTAAAGAAAGATTTAAATGATTAAATTATATCACTTCTTAATGACAGATAATGATCTCAAATTGTCTAGAGCCCATCTCATTTCTCGCGTTGTTCAGGTGTCTATTCTAAAGTATACCGTTGCTTCGATCTCCCATCTTGTCGGTGTACCTGTGGAGTGTCGTGGCTCTTCTTGCTGAAATTCTGTATGAACTCCACGAGCCCATGAATCACCAACTTCACAGCGAGCATTACACTTTCCAGCTCTTCCCACGGGGTTGCCGGGGCATCTGCACACAGATCAGCACAGTCCGTTAGTAGAGAATCACTGAAGGCTGCAGAACCAGAACGATTAGGGTGAATCTCCGTGTACAGATCTTTTTATAAGGAAAGCAAAAAGTAGGGCAAAGTTTTGCTTTCAACTTGCAGTTTACCCCCCATTATACAGAATGCCATCATGGTCATCTTATTCCACATCGGAGCAGGTCAACTTCTAAACTAAGGATGATACCAACGTGAATACAATCGTTAAAGGTTTGTTTTCGTGGATAAGGAACCTAAAAATAGAGATAAAATAAATGTAGGATGACAGCTTTCAGTTGAAAACGTACAAAAGTCGACATACCCTGGTTGTGGTCTATGTTGGCGAGTAGCTCGAGGTGTGGTCTAAGGCTTGTGAGGTTGGCGGGGTCTCCGGTTCTCTGCAGAACGATGGTCAGTTCCTGAACGCTCTTTGCAAAGGACTCTGGGGACTGCAACTAGTGCAACCGATAAAGGAAAATAATGTTTTAAAAATGGTTTTGTCCTCTATCGGCCTCCTTTACTTCTGAAATTTCAAATTTCCGTTTATATATTTTAATCACATGGGTACCTTGTCAATAATGGACTGCATATGAGACTTATGGACCAGGTCTCCATAAAGCAGAGAGGACCACTGCTCAGGTGAAATCCGCAGTCCGGCCTCCATGGCGATGTGGACAATCTGCGCGTCATGTTCCCTCCTCAGAGCCTCGTAGGTCCGAAACTCTTCCTTCAGCTGCATCAATGAGGAGTCTTCATCACGCTTAGTCACCTGATAGAGAGGGCAGACAACGGGTGGAGAGAGGACGAAGAAAGAGGACAAAATCAGAGACAGGCGTGAAGAAAACAAAAAGGAAAAGTGCGGGCAGATTACTATCGTTTGTGAGACTTATGTCTGAGCAAAAATACACAGCAAAGGGAAATCTGAATTACACCACGTGAATAAATGACAAACTTGTCTGACAATGGGTTCTCACCCCTCTCAGAATCTGCCCTAGAAGTAATCATCACATGACAACCGGCGATCACCAGCAGCAATAGCAAATCAGCCGCGCTTGCACAGTCAAAGTCGCAAGCAAACACAATCACATGTCACGATTAGTTGAAATTGCGCTGCTGTTGGCCGTTCCTAATTTTGGTCTATCTTTCGCTGCATCTGCGTTCCGTCTCTGATCTGGAGAGACAAGCGACGAGGGCAAATATAAGAGTGCTGTTACATCACAAGCAGACACCTTGCATTTCTGCCCTACCAGTTATGTCTGTCATCAGATAACAGGCACAAATATACACGCCTGGGAAAGACACACACACAGAAAATAAATCCAGAGGAGCCAATACAATATATATATATACATTGTATATGCGGCAAGATCTTAATGTCCGACTGGATGAAGCAAATGAGTCAAGACAAATCATGCTTTTGTTCATCTAAATTCAATATGTGAGTTTATTGCAGCATACGAAATTGACAAAAATAACTTCTAACTGATTAAATAAAATAAATATGTGTATCTCTTTCTACAATAAGGGAATATGTGAACAGGAATCTCTTTGAATACCCTTTATATAATCCGACTTGACGAGGCTGGAGTTTTTGGTGCAGCAGCAAACTGAGGCTCTTTTGTTTACTCTAACAGACTATTAATATTGGGGATGGCTCACATGTTATATGTGCACACATCTTTTGCTTTGCTGAGAAGTAAACCCAACCATGCTGTACCTTGAAGCAGGATGCCCTGTAGAGAAGCTGCACCACGTGACCTATGCTGGTTTTGGAGGCCTGAGGGAACCGAGCCTCAAGTTTCTGGACAACAAACAAAACCAACACCTTCCTGGACAAGGCAGAGCCATCCTCAAGGGCCAGCAAAACCAGTTTCAGTGCATCTTCTTGCATAGCTGGAGAGTTAAAGAAAGTGAAACACAGATGTAGAGATTGAAACACTGGGAAGCGTGTTTCAACGAGCAAATCTACAGCATTGTCAGTGTTTGGAAGTTGTTTTTTTTATAACCAGGTGTCCTCAGACATTTCAATGAACTCATTCTGTGATCATGATGAGAAACTGTTTCCCAATCAGAATCTGCCCTATGAGCAATCATCACAGGACACCAGGCACCCTTTAGACTCCCTCTCTTTATTTACTGTGTGCTGGAATATTCATGGGTGAGATGACTTTTCAAAAAAGTGACTTCAGTTCTAAAACATGGCTTCTAAATCCAAGCTACATGCATGCAAGTGCGACATTCGCACCCACCAGGTCCCAGGAACTGGCATCCCCGCGCCCTCACCGCAGCCCAGAGGTTGGCAGACAACTGCTGGGGATTCTGGTGCTGCAGGATCAGCTCGGTTACGGTCCGTTCCCCCAGCGACCGGCCTGCCCGCACCGCCCGCACGCGACCCTCCTCCTCAACCAGCTGGCAGTTCACCAAGGTCACCAGCTTCCTCTGCATCGGCCGACTGAGCACGCTCGGACTCGGAGTCGCTACACCTGCAGAGCAGGATCAAATATGTGGCGAAGCTGGGAATCTGTAGAATTTCATCAGAACATCATTTGCTGGTCCTCTTAATCAATGAAACTGATTGTGTCTCTAAAGGAAGTCAACTTAAGCAGCATGAAATGATGAACGCAATCATGGTACTGTTACTCCAAACAAGCTGAGCAGACAAGCCGCTGCTGCCCAGTTTCATTTTTAGCCTTTATTACCTGCTTCATATCGAGATTAAAGCCTGAATGTGAAGCAGCAGAAGCAGATAAACCGTAGCCCCCCCCCCCCCCACACACACACTTTCCTGCTGAAACCGTACCCATCACACACACACACACACCCCTACCTGTCGCTGCGCTGATGGGTTTAAGGTAGAGAGCCAGCTCTTCTACACACACCCGGCAGACCTCGTAGTTCTCCACCTCTGCTCTGCTGCTCAGGCTCACCGGCTGCACATCTGGGACCTGAGAGGCGAAACATCATGAGCTACAACAAACTGCATGGCACGAATGCACAGATGCCCCCCCCCCTTTCTTCTCCACTCACCTGAGCTCCCACCAGCTGAAGCAGGGCACAATTGACCGGCAGCAGGTCGATATCGGTGCTGATGGGCGTCTGATCGAAGGGGCAGGCCTTTCGGTGCAGCTTGTGCAGGCAGGTCTTACACACCGTGTGGGAGCAGCCCAGGCTGATGGGCTGGTGGCCGCTGCTGTCAAACTCATTGTAGCAAATGGGGCATGACAGGAACTCTGTCCACTGGGCTGCCTGCACTGGCATCCTGCTACCACGCTGGGGGGGGGGGGTCACGGAGCTCAGGGGCAACGCATGTCACCGAACGCAGACTGCAGCTCCCGCTCCCCGGTCCTAACGATGACCCTGAAGAAGAGCACGGGAAGTTATGTCGTACTTTCATGGGTCAGTACATAGAAATATAATGCAATGGTTGGTATGCAGTACTGTAAAACACTGTAAATTCTACTAGCGCTAGAGCTGCACACTAGATATTATTAAGACTTATTTGTCTCTAGACAAGAGATTAACTGCCTGTTAATACAATGAAGTATTTAAGGTCATCTAAGAAATGTAATAAAATATTAATAATTGTCAGTCTGCAAAAAAATAAGAACAATAGCATCATCAAAGCTAGAATGGTATCCCAAAGCATTGTGCTGGAATTTGAACTCAAACTCCCACCAGATCAAAAATGGAATGTGGAAAAACAGAATGTGTAAACTTCAATAATCACAACTTGCATTGTAACATTTTATTATACGGCCCATTACAATCCATGATTTGCTTGTGTGCTCTGTTTTTTGTTTGGTTTTTTGCAATAAAATGTCTCCTGCCAGCCTTGCTTTAGAGTCAACAATGCTTTAACAGTGGAGGATCATCAACATGAGCTGCATAGAAAAGAACAGCAGGCTCTGAGAATTTAATATGGGCTAATAACAATGACACATTATGTCCTCGTTTATGTGCTTTGTGCCAAGCAAACAAAATACATATTAATTCCATAAAGTTGAAAACAACACCCAAATGGTGAAGCCAATAAAAAGCCCAAGACTGAGTCTGAGAGATCAGTCACACGTGAGTCATCAGAACTTCTAAACTGCTGAAGGCTGCGCTCACATGAAAGGCGAACTTAATAACACTCTCATTGTTCAGAAACTAATCAACACAACCAGATGATGTTTGTTTAGTTCAAAAACGACTCCATCTCTTACATCTCACTCTCTTTCATTGTATTCTCTTTTTTTATATTTGGGTGAGAGAGAGAGATTACACATCTGTATCACACCGGGCACAAAAGATGCTCCGAGATTAAGGAGAGAAGCCACGCAGAGAGCACAGACCTCTGCCAAGCAGCTCAGCCCCCCCCCCCCCCCCCCTATATTGTGATTTACACCAAAATAATGGCCCTACATTTATTGTATCACTATTTTTTAGAGAAAAGCACAAATATAACCAAATTAATGATGTATTTCATAGACCAGGAGTTACGCAACCACCGCCGGAGGAGCGGACCACGCGTTCAGGATGAAGTTTGGCACGTGAGAGTGGATCAAACTCTTTCTTTGAATGTCTCCTGTCTGGAGATCACTGCAAACGCCTAGGGGCAACTGTTAGCCGTGATTCAGGTCGTTGTCACATTGACAGCCACCCGAGTCCCTGGCAGAAGAAAAGTCCGGCTTTAGCTCGAGAGCCATTCTTACCTGCATGTGCAGAAATGTGTTACACTGTAAGCAGCAGCATTTACAGTAACTCTGCTGCCTGTTGTATGCATGCACCGACACACACACACTGACAGTACAATATGGAAATGCATGTCTGAACTTGTGTGAGAGAGAGAGTGGGTGTGCTTTTCGTTGCGTTACTGGAGACATTAAGTTCCTCATTAGGCGCCTCTTCCTCACTGATTACTCTAAAATGAGGAAATCACCCCTGCATGACGTCTGTTTCCCGTCATTCCCACTCGTTTGCTTGCGACACGCACAAAGTCGAGATGGATTTAAAGACATGGAAACATCAAAGAAAGATTCAGCACGCCGGGTTTCGACTTCTAATCACAAAACAGCCCTAAGATTGCCTGAAAGAAGAGTTCGTAGAGCAGCGACTCGCTTTCTGGGCCTGCTCAGCCACCCACTCGACTGAGAGGAGGAGGAACGAGAAGTACATTGCGTCTTTACAGCCAACAGTTGGCAAGCTATCTCTGGCACAGGACAGTGAGTCCCCCGTCCCCCCCCCCCCCCGAAACAGGAAAGAGTAAATATCAGAACACAGAGCTTCGAACATTTTCAGGGTTATCATGAGAACCAATGCTGGTTTAATGGAAACAGGTTGAGGGCCTCCAACCATAAATGCTTCTGTTCACAGCTGTCCGTGCACTGATGATGGCACCACTACTATATCGCTTCTGGAATTTACTCATTTTTAGAACTTTAAAATTGTTAAAAGGTTGTTTTTTTTGTGTGTGCAAAGTGTCACCAGTTTGAAGCCAAGCAAGATGAGAAGAATATAAATGGATCCTGACTGAAACAATTAAGTCTTAAGTCCAAAAGTGAAATGTACCAAGCCACTAAAAAAAATATATATATATATATATTCATGACTCACTCTTCCTCATTTTTATAAATGTGCTGATGTCCTCCCCAGGCACAGATTTTTTATTTTATTTTCTATAGGACATTCGACATGATCCAATGAGTATGGACAACAGCACTGAAGCTTCACATTCACCAAATCAACATAAAGAATGAGATCGCTGTCTCATCACTACAAAGCTGAGAAGAATATAAACTGGGCCCGAGAGAAACAATTCTTCCTTCCAGGTTCGCTCCAGTCGATTCGGTGTGTTGGCACACTTGTCTTTGAGTGCACAGCGGGGGGTATGTGGGTTAGGGGTTAGTGCGTGATTATTTATTCATTTGCCTGTCATCACAGCGTGCGGGGGGGGGGGGGGGGGGGGGGGGGGGGGGGGTCGTTTCTGGATGGAAGGTGCACGGCAACCATAAAGCCCACAAGGGCCTATAAT